>NC_136059.1:1136384830-1136984830 GCF_964261635.1 Lissotriton helveticus | reverse complement strand
AAAATATGAATATTGTACCAGATGTGAACTGCTGAAATAATGAGTGAATTTTTCCAACCAACACAAGGTAGGGAAATAAAGAAAAAGCCAGAAACACAATAAATAATTCCACTTTGAACACATCAGGAAGGTGAAATTAACCGAAAGGAAAGATACGCAAAACTGATTTTAACAACAAGTTTGTTGGTTCCAGTGAATGTGAACACATTTTCCAAATTGTGGTAGGCTGGGGTTTATATCTTGGAGGATCTGATCCAGTCTTTCCAGAGGTATACAATGTTTATGGGAAAAATGCCTATTATAGGCTACCAAAACATTGGTAAGGATGCTGCTGTATGGGGATAGTGTTTCCAAAAATGTATTATGTGGAACAATGCTAGTGGATCCAATTATTTTAAATATACTCGTTTGAGAAGGGGAATAATTGTTGCTGAGATAATTAGGGATATATTCTGTGCAATAATACCATCAGCGCGATTCTAAATTCTCATAAAATTCTAAAACTCTCTACTGTGGTTGATCGTTTATAAACTGATACAGCAGGAGGAATCCTTGTCATAATTACTGAAATGGTTGTTATCAGATCTATGGTGTTACAAAATAGACCTGCGTTAGGTGTTCTACTTGCAAAAGAGGGCGGAGTCTGTCGAACATTAAAGGTTGAACAGTGCTGTACTTATATCCCTCTTTAGAAAAAAGAGGGCAACCCAATATTCCCTTGAGGACTTGGGTCAATATAACATAACATGTTAAGATGTTAAACAAGGGAATTATTCTCACGTTGAGCACTCTAATACACGGACTGGGTTTTTGCAATCCAGAGCAAGACAAGGTTGCTTAATATGAGTGCAATGTACTTAAATCACATCTTTCGTGGACCCAAATTGCTTGACATCATCTCTAACATTCTTTCTCCAACTGGCCCACAAAGAGGGGTCCCTCATCATTATGTCTTGACAGTTATATTAAAAAGAATTGTACTACATACAGCCTGGTTATTAGTCAAATCTATATTTTGGAAGCCCTTTTTTATCTTAAACATTTTTGTACATTTTTTAGCAGCCTATCTTATCCACTGAGTATTGCAAATTTAAAATAATGGCTTAGATACTCACAGTGCTTTCTGTCATAGACTGGAACCTCGTAGTACTAAACATACACGTCTCTCTTCTCCACTGCAACAATCAGAATTCAATTCTGTGACTCTCTGGTTACACACACAGACATCTGCATTGTATTAACTATTGGAGATTTCATAATATGTGGTAGTGCATTTTCCACTGATTAAGCTGTACTTGCATTTGTGTGCATTATTTTATCTAGTTACATTAAGGTTAAAGACCCAAAAGGTTTACAGGTTTACAGTATATTTTGTTTTCTAGCCACTACTTTGACCCGGTCCCCAAACTCACTCACCCCACCCCATTTTGTACAGCATCACAGTTCCCATATTTTGTTTTAATGCACGTAGGCCACTGGAATGAGATGAACCTCATTGGTAGCTTTCTTCTGTTGGAGCAAGCTTGTGGGATTACCAACAATTTGGGGGATAACAAGTGGAAGTTATAAGGGTCATATATAAATAGATCTGAAAAGACTCCTGGTTTTGGCTTTACCTCCATTTTACCAGCTGTGTTAATAATGTGTACCTAAATTTCCTCAAATGCAGTATTTATGTGAATAACTGGATTGAAAATAAATTCCTCAAATTACCACCATGGCAACAATTACCAGACCATGTGGAGGGGTAAATACTACCAACTCTTATGGCTCTGGCTGTTATAAACATTGCTCTGTCACAACATTTCCAGAGTTGATGTATATTGCTTTGCTGCTGTCAGTTATAGGAACAGTGGTAATACATGTAGAAGCATAGCTGCTAGTAATAATACTACATCTCAAAATACCAACTGAGTAAAACGGAGCACATCACCATAGTACTGCTTTCGCACACTTAGGGTTCGATTCCGATCCGGTAAAAAGCGTTCCGATTAGCTGTACGGAGCGTTTTTCCCGTACGATTCGTACACAAACAACGTCCCCCTACGAACTAGCAAGTACGATCCTAACCCAAAGCGCCACTCCGTATGACTCGTACAAAACACCGTACAAATACAAACTACTTACGGATTCACTCCGTCCGACGCTGTACGCCACGTCCGTACGTAAATCGTCAGCCATTTCCGAACCAGGAAGTACGATCCGTGTTGACGACACTCCGTACGGCCCTTTTCCCACGAGAGCTGTAAACTGCCGTAAATCCAGAGTCCGCCACGAACTGCACCCCGGTACGCGACATACACGACATGAACCCCATCGACCGTGTCATACGAGCCCTGTACGCCTACGACCTCGTACATAGAAACCGACGACTGCGCAGACGGTGAGTACAACCCACCGCAACAACGGAAGTATACCTGTACGGTGTGCCACACGCCAGCGCATATCACCATCCCAATAGGGATACGCGGCGCACACACCTCAGAAAGCCCGGGGTACGGTGCGTAACATCTGAGGTGTGGTTGAAAGTGCCCAACAGCATAGGGTGTGTGGCTAAGACCCCCAGCAGTGCCCACCAGCATAGGGTGTGGGTGGCTAAGACCCCCAGCAGTGCCCAGCAGTGCCCAGCATTACAGTGTGTGTGGCCAAGACCCCCAGCAGTGCCCACCAGCATAGGGTGTGTGTGGCCAAGACCCCCAGCAGTGCCCAACAGTGCCCAGCATTACAGTGTGTGTGGCCAAGACCCCCAGCAGTGCCCAGCAGTGCCCAGCATTACAGTGTGTGTGTGGCTAAGACCCCCAGCAGTGCTCAGCAGTGCCCAGCATTACAGTGTGAGTGGCTAAGACCCCCAGCAGTGCCCAGCAGTGCCCAACAGCATAGGGTGTGTGTGGCTAAGACCCCCAGCAGTGCCCAGCAGTGCAGGGTGTGTGTGGCTAAGACCCCCAGCAGTGCCCAGCATTACAGTGTGTGTGGCCAAGACCCCCAGCAGTGCCCACCAGCATAGGGTGTGTGTGGCTAAGACCCCCAGCAGTGCCCAGCAGTGCCCAGCATTACAGTGTGTGTGTGGCTAAGACCCCCAGCAGTGGCCAGCAGTGCCCAGCATTACAGCATGTGTGGCCAAGACCCCCAGCAGTGCCCACCAGCATACGGTGTGTGTGGCTAAGACCCCCAGCAGTGCCCAGCATTGCCCACCAGCATAGGGTGTGTGTGGCTAAGACCCCCAGCAGTGCCCAGCATTACAGTGTGTGTGGCCAAGACCCCCAGCAGTGCCCACCAGCATAGGGTGTGTGTGGCTAAGACCCCCAGCAGTGCCCAGCAGTGCCCAGCATTACATTGTGTGTGTGGCTAAGACCCCCAGCAGTGCCCAGCAGTGCCCAGCATTACAGTGTGTGTGGCCAAGACCCCCAGCAGTGCCCACCAGCATAGGGTGTGTGTGGCTAAGACCCCCAGCAGTGCCCAGCAGTGCCCAGCATTACAGTGTGTGTGTGGCTAAGACCCCCAGCAGTGCTCAGCAGTGCCCAGCATTACAGTGTGAGTGGCTAAGACCCCCAGCAGTGCCTAGCAGTGCCCAACAGCATAGGGTGTGTGTGGCTAAGACCCCCAGCAGTGCCCAGCAATGCCCAGCACTACAGTGTGTGTGGCTAAGACCCCCAGCAGTGCCCACCAGCATAGGGTGTGTGTGGCTAAGACCCCCAGCAGTGCCCAGCAGTGCCCACCAGCATAGGGTGTGTGTGGCTAAGACCCCCAGCAGTGCCCAGCAGTGCCCATCATTACAGTGTGTGTGGCCAAGACTCCCAGCAGTGCCCAGCAGTGCCCAACAGTATAGGGTGTGTGTGGCTAAGACCCCCAGCAGTGCCCAGCATTACAGAGTGTGTGTGGCTAAGACCCCCAGCAGTGCCCAGCATTACAGTGTGTGTGGTCAAGACCCCCAGCAGTGCCCACCAACATAGGGTGTGTGTGGCTAAGACCCCCAGCAGTGTCCACCAGCATAGGGTGTGTGGCTAAGACCCCCAGCAGTGCCCAGCAGTGCCCAGCATTACAGTGTGTGTGTGGCTAAGACCCCCAGCAGTGCCCAGCAGTGCCCAGCATTACAGTGTGTGTTGCCAAGACCCCCAGTAGTGCCCACCAGCATAGGGTGTGTGTGGCTAAGACCCCCAGCAGTGCCCACCAGCATAGGGTGTGTGTGGCTAAGACCCCCAGTAGTGCCCAGCAGTGCCCAGCATTACAGTGTGTGTGGCCAAGACCCCCAGCAGTGCCCACCAGCAAAGGGTGTGTGTGGCTAAGACCCCCAGCAGTGCCCAGCATTACAGTGTGTATGGCCAAGACCCCCAGCAGTGCCCACCAGCATAGGGTGTTTGTCGCTAAGACCCCCAGCAGTGCCCAGTAGTGCCCAGTATTACAGTGTGTGTGTGGCTAAGACCCCCAGCAGTGCCCAGCAATGCCCAGCATTACAGTGTGTGTGGCTGAGACCCCCAGCAGTGCCCACCAGCATAGGGTGTGTGTGGCTAAGACCCCCAGCAGTGTCCAGCAGTGCCCACCAGCATAGGGTGTGTGTGGCTAAGACCCCCAGCAGTGCCCAGCAGTGCCCAGCATTACAGTGTGTGTGGCCAAGACTCCCAGCAGTGCCCAGCAGTGCCCACCAGCATAGGGTGTGTGTGGCTAAGACCCCCAGCAGTGCCCAGCATTACAGTGTGTGGGGCCAAGACCCCCAGCAGTGCCCACCAGCATAGGGTGTGTGTGGCTAAGACCCCCAGCAGTGCCCAGTAGTGCCCACCAGCATAGGGTGTGTGAGGCTAAGACCCCCAGCAGTGCCCAGCATTACAGTGTGTGTGTGGCTAAGACCCCCAGCAGTGCCCAGCAGTGCCCACCAGCATAAGGTGTCTGTGGCTAAGACCCCCAGCAGTGCCCAGCATTACAGTGTGTGTGTGTGGCTAAGACCCCCAGCAGTGCCCACCAGCATAGGGTGTGTGTGGCTAAGACCCCCAGCAGTGCCCACCATTACAGTGTGTGTGTGGCTAAGACCCCCAGCAGTGCCCAGCATTACAGTGTGTGTGGCTAAGATCCCCAGCAGTGCCCAGCAGTGCCCACCAGCATAGGGTGTGTGTGGCTAAGACCCCCAGCAGTGCCCAGCATTACAGTGTGTGTGTGGCCAAGACTCCCAGCAGTGCCCAGCAGTGCCCACCAGCATAGGGTGTGTGTGGCTAAGACCCCCAGCAGTGCCCAGCATTACAGTGTGTGTGGCCAAGACCCCCAGCAGTGCCCAGCATAGGGTGTGTGTGGCTAAGCCCCCCATCAGTGCCCAGCAGTGCCCACCAGCATAGGGTGTGTGTGGCTAAGACCCCCAGCAGTGCCCAGCATTACAGTGTGTGTGGCTAAGACCCCCAGCAGTGCCCAGCATTACAGTGTGTGTGGCTAAGACCCCCCAGCAGTGCCAACCAGCATAGGGTGTGTGTGGCTAAGACCCCCAGCAGTGCCCAGCAGTGCCCGGCATTACAGTGTGTGTGTGTGGCTAAGACCCCCAGCAGTGCCCAGCATTACAGTGTGTGTGGCCAAGACCCCCAGCAGTGCCCACCAGCATAGGGTGTGTGTGGCTAAGACCCCCAGCAGTGCCCAGCAGTGCCCAGCATTACAGTGTGTGTGTGTGGCTAAGACCCCCAGCAGTGCCCAGCATTACAGTGTGTGTGGCCAAGACCCCCAGCAGTGCCCCCCAGTGAAAGCAGAAACATACCATGCTTAACCTCATTACTATCAGGAAATAGACACATGTAACAATACCCAAATGTGAACATCACAACAGCTCCCAGGCACACAGCAGTCAAAGCCATTATCAGAAAACCAAAAGTGATGAACCAAAAATCAAAAGCTTTATTCAGCCGCATCCAAAGAGAAAAACTAAATATGAGTCCATGCTTATAGTAGGCCAATTGCCAGTCCAAATAAAGTACAAACAAGGTTGTGGCATCCTGGATGTTGTCACACCCACACTTGCCAGCACATAGAGTTCAATTGTCTGTGGAAACAGTGGGGGCATCCTCTGTGGAATCCACCGGCACCGCAGGGACAGGAGATGGAAGGACAGGTGTAGTGGGTGCAGGTGGTGTGGATCCCTCCACACTGGCCGGTCCCTCGCCGAATGTGGCTACATATACTTGGCTGCACACTTCAGCCAGTTCAGAAAAACTACCACCTGAACCCGGGGAAACATTGGGGGTGGAGGTAGAGGGCTGTGAGTCTGTTCTCGTGGGTTTGTGGATGCGTGTGTGATGTGTGTCCCCTCTCCCTGTGGGTGTGCCTACATCCCCTTGAGATTGGATGCGTGGAGATTTGCGCTTTGTCTGCCGTGTGGGTGTGCTGGGTGTGTCTGTTGTTGTGTCTGACCTGTGGCGTCTGCGTGTATGTTGGGTAGGTATGGGAGAGGCGGAGGTGGATGGGTCTGAATGAGGGTGGGGGGGGGAGATGCTGCTGGGTGGACAGTGCTACCGTCAGTGATGACTCTATGGTAGCCACACTCCGATGTAGATCAGACATGGCAGATGACATGCCCTCTATGAACGACAACAACTGGGTCATTATTCGGGTATGTTCATGGAGGACAGTCAACATGGATGTCTGACCTACTAGAATCTGCCGGAGTAGGTCCACAGACTCAGCACTGAGGGCAGCAGGGGAGACAGGGGCAGGGGCTGCGGTGCCGGGAACAAAGGAGACACGGGGCTAGCACGGACCTTATGGACCCTAACAACTGGGAGGGTGGAGATGGTAGTGGAGGAGGAAGGGACAGCCAAAGATGTTGAAGATGGCATAGCTGCATATTGCCCCTCCTCCGGAGAGTCTGATTCCGAGCAGTCCGCATGGTAGCAGGTGTCGTGCACATGAGGGACGGCCATCTGACTCTCCTCACCCTCCGTGCCACTGCCTCCCTCTGACTCCTCAAAGCAGGTGGCACTGTCGCTGGGTCCCTCTGCCTGGTCCGCGCCTGTGCCTCCTCCAGATTGTGATGATGATGCTGTTGGCAAGGAGAAGAAGAAAAACATATCAGTCACCTGTACCCATCACACATACCACACACAAATCATTTGGGCATATTTCTAAACATGGCATGCATAATGAGTCACATGCCACAGAACTATGCACAATGCTAAGTCTAGTCTTGGTAATTGTAAGAGACACAACGCACAATGTATAGTAGGATCCAAGTAACAGGCAAGGCAAAAACTTGTATGAGAGACACAATCATGAGCCACTGCCTGACAACAGGATAGCTGATGATGAATCACAGTTCATTAGCCCACCCTGCCACCCAAATCCAGACCTGCTCATGTTTGTTTTGCTTTCACCCTGTGCCACTTGGGAAAAGTCCAGGCCAAAGTGCCATGTGATGCCATCCTGGGACCTGAACCTATTGTTCCATCACCTCACACTGCCATCACAGCTGTCTACACCCAAACTCACATTGTGTGGCTCACCATCAATATTATTTACTAAGAACATGCCACATATTTTGAAAATATGCACACACGCACTGCCCAGTGTGAGAATGCACAAGCCAAAATTAGTGCACATGTACAGTGTGCACCTGTAGCTAACACATGACAATTAGAAAGTGAACCATGGACAAAGGCCACTGAGGCAGAATTGTGCAATAAACACATGTTGAGACTCAAGATCAGTGCCAAAATATGAAGAAGGCCAGACACAGTGCACATATGGTGCTACATGTAAGGTACCAACAGGTGTCACAGACCCCCCTCCAACATGATGATGTGCAAAGGAATATGCATACTAAGACATTGCACCATAGGAGTACATGTGAAAAACAATCAATAGGCAAAGCGCTGCTCAAATGTGGAGTAGGGCAAGGCATGTAAACAAGCATCTGCTGAAACGGGGCCAATCTTATGCCAATGCATAAAGTGCGTGTCTGACCACACCACTCCAACTGTGGGAGTGTTAGCATGCCTCGGAGCACTGTAGGTAGCATGTGACACACATGACAACAAACAGACATGTACCTACCCCCTTATTGCTGCTGTCCCTCCTACAACTGCCTATGGAGGTCTGGGAACACCACTTCCAAAACCCGGAGCATGTGGGGGGTGAGGTGGCGGCTGCCGCCATGCCGGCGTGGAGCTTCCAGCTGGAGCTGTACCCTGGCCATGCGGCGGCTCCAGCACCGAATGTCCTGCCACCTCTTCCTGATGTTACTGAGCTTCCTGCGAGGCCCCCCTCACTCCTGACAGCCCTGGCGATGTCCAGCCAGATTTCACCCTTCTCATAGGCAGATACCTGTCACGAATAAAAAGTGAAAGTACATCAGTACACCTCCTCCATGTCCCAAAGACCCACACTTGCCCCACATTGATGATAACAACAGGGCAGAGGATGCAGACAGGACTAGTATCATTGTTCATGTGAAGGTGGCCCGTGAGCAAACACCAATGCACTACATGCCTGTGAAAGGCAACTGATGCCCTAGGGCTTTCTAAACACTCACTGAGCATGCCTAACACTGAATAAGCTATGCTTTTTCATGGTGGTGTCCAGCACGTGACATGCTGGCACATATCAAACGACACATAAGAACTCTAAGCAGACCACACACTCTCAAGTGAATGTACTTAGCACAATGGCGGTAAGCATTACACAAGATTTAGATACATCATTCACTGCATGGTAGATATTTTAATGTACACACCAGGCACTCACTCTGAAGTACATTGCATCTCTCTCTGTCCCATAAACACACAATGGCTGTAGTCACACTCACACATTAACCACTCACCTGATCCCCTGGTTTCCCATACAGCTTGCTGTAGTTGGGTAGGAGGGCATCCAGCAGTGCCTGGTTCTCCCCCTCACTGAATGCAGGTGCCCTCTCCATGTCCAGCAAAATCAGGGTCCAGGGAATGCAGAGACAGCAGCAGTGTTGTCCACTCAAGTATTGTGCAGGCAAGTGCCCTCTCACAGCCACATGCAGCCTTAAATCTCTGCTGCTGAGGGGCTGTCATTCTCAGGAAGACAGTGTGATAGGGCACATCCCTTTGCATCCTATGTTTCATCCAATCCCATTACACATAAGGCCCTGACACACATTTGAATGGTTTGAAATTTTAGCTCCAGCTACACAACAAACATAGCAACATTGTATACTTTTGGCCAACTGAATTTTGCAGGACACCTGTAGCATATTCAAATATCAGTTTCCTTGACAACCAGCCTGCATTCAGTGCGTCCAACTCGTCCCCTAAGTGTTCCCTATGTATTTTCAGGCATCCACACACAAATACGGTGCGTGAATCTTTGCAAACGCCATGTTTCGATAGTGATACGACCCGTACACCCGCACGCACCAGTGGGGTACGCTCGTGACTTGTATCGCGTATAGGCACAATGCATTGGTGAGACGACTCGTACACCCGCATGCACCAGTGGGGTACGCTACACACGCATATAGGCACAATGCATTGGTGATACGACCCGTACACCCGCACGCACCAGTGGGGTACGCTCGTGACTTGTATCGCGTATAGGCACAATGTATTGGTGAGATGACCCATACACCCGCACGCACCAGTGGGGTACGCTACATACGCGTATAGGCACAATGCATTGGTGAGACGACCCGTACGCCCGCACGCACCAGTGGGGTACGCTCGTGACTTGTATCGTGTATTGGCACAATGCATTGGTGAGACGACCCGTACACTCGCACGCACCAGTGGGGTACGCTACACACGCGTATAGGCACAATGCATTGGTGAGACGACCCGTACACCCGCACACACCAGTGGGGTACGCCCGTGACTTCTATCGCGTATAGGCACAATGCATTGGTGAGACGACCCGTACACCCGCACGCACCAGTGGGGTACGCTACACATGCGTATAGGCACAATGCATTGGTGAGACGACCCGTACACCCGCACGCACCAGTGGGGTACGCTACACACGCGTATAGGCACAATGCATTGGTGAGACGACCCGTACATCTGCACGCACCAGTGGGGTACGCTACACACACGTATAGGCACAATGCATTGGTGAGACGACCCGTACACCCGCACGCACCAGTGGGGTACGCTACACACGCGTATAGGCACAATGCATTGGTGATACGACCCGTACACCCGCACGCACCAGTGGGGTACGCTCCTGACTTGTATCGCGTATAGGCACACTGCATTGGCGAGACGACCCGTACACCCGCACGCACCAGTGGGGTGCGCTACACACGTGTATAGGCACAATACATTGGTGAGACGACCCGTACACCCGCACGCACCAGTGAGGTACGCTCCTGACTTGTATCGCGTATAGGCACAATGCATTGGTGAGACGAGCCGTACACCCGCACGCACCAGTGGGGTACGCTACACACGTGTATAGGCACAATGCATTGGTGATACGACCCGTACACCCGCACGCACCAGTGGGGTACGCTCCTGACTTGTATCGCGTATAGGCACAATGCATTGGTGAGACAACCTGTACACCCGCACGCACCAGTGGGGTACGCTCCTGACTTGTATCGCGTATAGGCACAATGCATTGGTGAGACGACCCGTACACCCGCACGCACCAGTGGGGTACGCTACACACGTGTATAGGCACAATGCATTGGTGAGACGACCCGTACACCCACACGCACCAGTGGGGTACGCTACACACGTGTATAGGCACAATGCATTGGTGAGACGACACGTACACCCGCACGTACCAGTGGGGTAGTGTGCGTATCACATGCTCCAGTCAATGCATGTGTACAGTGCGTTCCACAGGGTCACGCATGGCACCATTACTATAGTGACAACAGGAAAACACATGGCAGGGATGTGGGTGTGAGTTCATCATGAGGATGTCCATGTATGTATTCACATGGCTGACCTACATTAGCAGGCCCCAGGCCTCAGGAGCAGGCCTTCCGCAACCGGAAACATTACCACTCCATAAATGCCCTGGTGGGGTGTCTTGCTAACATGATGATTTCCCATGTCTGTGCACGTTTTCCAGGATCATGCCGCGATGCATTCATCATGAGGCGGAGCAGGGTACCACAGATGATGCTGCAGCTGCGCAACCATCGGGCATGTCTAGTTGGTGGGTATACACTGTTACTTATGTATGTCTCAATATCAATCATCTCTCTCATGGCTACTCATTGCACACTCATTGACATGATGTATTGTTGTAGGAGATGCCAGATATCCGAACATGCCGTGGCTCATGACTCCACTACGCATCCCCCGAACTGCCGCAGACCAGTGTTACAATAATGCACATGGCCAGACACGGCGTGTGATCGAGCGTACGTTTGGACTCCTGAAGAGCCGGTTCAGGTGTCTCGACAAGACAGGCGGATCACTACCATACTCCCCGCTCAAGGTGTGTGACATCTTCACCGTGTGCTGCATGCTGCACAACATGGCAGTGGAGGGGGAGGTGCCACTCATCCTGGATCCTGATGAAGAGGACCATCCGCCCGTTGAGGACGAAGGCCTTGGCCAGGATGCTAGCGATGAGGAGGAGGACGGTGATATCCGGAGTCAACTTATACGCAACTTCTTCTCATAGCAGTGAGTACCTGTATGATAGTATGCAATCTTCCACCGTAGAGTGACATGTGTAGCATAATGTGTGTCCAGCAGACTGCACACAATATCACTTTGATGTTGGTGGTGCTGTGTCACACAAGTAACAATATCATGCCACACACATGAGCACAATGATTGCAGTTCGAATGTACAAGTGTACTACGTTGTCAGTGTATTGTACGTGACCATGTAAAAATGAATCTATACAGTACGTGAACACTTGTGTGCTTGTCCTTTCCAGGTTGCCCGGGCTGTTGTCCGTTAGTGTCATCTTGGTCCTCCTGCAATTCCTCTTGATGATAGCAACGTTGGGTGAATCTGCGTACCCTGCACAGACACGTCGAAATGTCATTTTGGGTAAGGATTCCAAACGGGCAGTTCATTGTTGTAATGGTTTGTTTTTGGGTAGAAACTGTTCCTGCGCATGTTGTAGGCCCATACATAGATGTCCCATTGCCATGTATCAAATTGCATGTAGCGCCACTCCCATGACTAGACAGTCACCTAACCTGACAGTCATCTGTAGTTGAGTTTATAATTTGGTGAATGCATCAATGTGTGTTAACATTGATCCTGACACATTGCGGATGCCACGGCTTGCAATTGTGTGTGACATCACAAACACAGGCACTGTGGAGAATTGCTGCCTCACTGTGTGCAGCAGGATGTGTCCAAATCATCCTCTCAACCTTGTTGGCCAGTACAGTTTGTTTTTCTGTGAACCATGTTGTGCCGGTGTGGGCCAGTGTATGTCCCACATTTTCTGTCAACTGGCTTGTGAGTCTGTTTGCATGGATGCATTGCCCCTTGTGGCAGTATGTCATGTCACTGTCACATCGTTACCTCAGTGCCGGTGGACAACACTGCTACGCTACCCTTCTCAGTAAGTTGATGTTAACTTTCCTTTCCCATGATGCCAGGTATGTTGCGCTGATTACTTCACCACGTTGGCCTGGAGCTAATGTTCACACTTACGTGGCAACAGTACGTTGAGGTAAATGTCTGAAATCTCTTCTGCCATGCAGCATATCCTGGTCACGGTAGGGTTGTATCTTTTAGCATTGTGCCTATGTACTCACAGGTGAGTTTGTTTACACATGCTTTTCCTGTCTAGCATAGTAAGGCACTGTTGCAAGAGGTAATGAGTGGGCCCTATGGGGCTTAATGTTGTTTTGGTTATTTCCTTTCTCATTTGAGGAGCTGCTTACGGCTCTTGCGGGTGATGTCAACTTTCCCGTCATGACCCTCACTTATTCACAGGGCTGAGTACGTATAGTTGGCTTTGTGTCATTTGCACTGCTATACGTTACAATTACTGAGATCATGAGCATCAATCTTACACTGTGACGTCGTTCGTGACTGCATGGAACTTATTCCATTGTAGTAGCCTAGTGAGCGTCATACATGCTCCATTTTGGTGAGAACCCCTAACAACTCTCATGTGTCCCTGTAGAAGGATCTGATCTTGGCTCATTGCAAGATCTGTGATCACTAATAAGAGACAGTGGCAGTGGTTGCACTACACAGGTGTGAGTGGTACAGTGTAGATGCCAAGATACTCTGAGATTCTGTAACTGAAAGTATGGAATCCTCATGAATGTTTTGCTCTTTTCCAGATCTCCCTCCCTGCAGTTCCCATCCTCACCTTCCCTCGCCTGATCGCTCTAATGTGTCTGTCATTAGTAGTCAGACCAAGGGGATTTTGGGAGATGGAAACCTTCCAGCATCACACTACTCTGATGGTCACAGGTACGGACAGTCCCTGGAAGTTGTGTGGAGAGTGTATCACCAGCATTACAGGTAACATCATTGCATGAGTGTTATAGTCGTCTGAGCAATGCCACTGGACATGTAAATTGGCTGATGCAGCATGCCCTTGCAAGTAAGTTCATACTATTGCGTAGGAACTGTGTTTCACACTGTACATTGTGCCTATTTGCTGTCACCGCCAGTATCTTTCCAGACTGCATGCATTCAATATGTCATTCTTTACAGTGAGTGATCATATGTGGTTATGTTTACACTCACAACAAGCATGCTGTTCTTAATGGCTAATGGACCATATTGTGCATGATGTACAATGTTGCGTATGTGTTCTGTTGCTTGATACACACAACGTGCAGGCAACTGCTGCTGACGCAGTGTGTCATGTGCCCTGATTGGCATTATGCTGACTGGTCCTGTGGCCGTGATGTGTATTCAATGTTCACACATTTTCTGGGACTGACCCATGGGTAACCAGCCACTCTAGGCTCACATACACATGTCAATTTTTGCCTAGCAAGAATCCTTGGGTTGTGTGGCTGTTTGGCATGTTCAATTGCCCACTCTGCCCTCATGTGTTCACTCCTCCTGGCTGCAGCATCCACAGCCACAACACTGCACCGCATACCCCAATCAAGCCACACACACCTATGAGATACTTATCCATACATCCATCAATCCATCATTGGAGCATGCCGCATCTTGTCTGTGCCACTGTTGCACAACTGCCAAGACAAAGGCCGGTCCGTCAGCACCTGCAACATGCACACTGCTAGACACTCAGCTCATTTGATGACACATGTGACCACATCAGCAGGAAGTTGTTTAGCTAGCAAGTCCCTCCCCTTTTCAATCGTGGTGGTCGATTGTCCTTGGCT
This sequence comes from Lissotriton helveticus, assembly GCF_964261635.1. Taxonomy (NCBI): domain Eukaryota; kingdom Metazoa; phylum Chordata; class Amphibia; order Caudata; family Salamandridae; genus Lissotriton; species Lissotriton helveticus. The sequence goes on along the minus strand of NC_136059.1, from coordinate 1,136,970,597 downwards.
CTCATAGGGGTACCAGGTGCAGACACACATGAATTTCACCATAATTAACATGAGGGGACATAGTGGTTGAATATTTTATCACCATATTATTATTAGTTAGTGATTCACTGTTTGTATTTGCCTCTTTGTTCCTTACTCAGACGAAGACAGAGTGGCCGATGATGAGAAGTGGGTAAACTGGCAATTGTCTGCCAGGAACCCCCTCGGGTGTTGCTACCGTGAGGCACTCTCTCTTAGCTCTCTTCATTTTTACTTTATGGTATCAGACCTTGGTGTCAATGTTGTGTAAACGTAAAACACGACATGACCCTATGGATTATTGTAAATCCATAGGGCCTCTGAGGCAGTATTTCCTATTATCGTGTTTCACTTGGTTTTTAAGCACATGGATCGGAGAACCCGCTTCGAGCACTTTCGTCTTACCTCTTCTTAAGCACTGGTTTAATAATTCTTGGAGAGCACAACGTAACCATTCCGGCGCATTATTCTGATAGACAAGTCACTCTCACCATTAAATGTCACTCGGTGAAAAGTTTCATTCAGAGATTTTTCAACACAGGTTTGCACCTATAATATTCATGAACAAGCTACATGCACGCTGTTAATAGTTTAGTTTAATGTCTGAGGATAACTACATGTATACCGAGTATATTTCTTTTTTCATTGACAGAATATACATCCCCAGAAGAAGGCATTTAATCGTGCCGAAATGCATTGGGATTATTAGAGTGCATACATTTTGAAATTTGATGGAATAACCAAACAATAACAGACTATACTCTTGTGAATAAAACAAGATGAATTTATAAACCAGCAATTTCTCATATTATTATTTCATTAACAAAACTTTGGAAAAACATTGGTGAAACCTTTTTATAAGGACAAGTTTGGAGCCCGGGGGACACTTCCCAATTGCAGGGGAGTGCTACCTCAACTCAGTGATCAATTACGCCTTCAGTCGGAGGGCGCTACCCTGGAGCACCATAGAGTTTAAAACAATTTCAACTCAGAATTGCTGTGCATCCTGCTACTCCTTTTTGATTATTCTATTTATCTGACACCCACTGGATAGCACGCACCCAAAAGATGGATGAAACTTTAACCTCACGGATACCAGAGCAGAAACTTTCGCTTACACTACTGAGGAAGTAAGTAGAATTTATGCACTCATTGATGAAGAAACCACTGAACTATCTATCAGTCGCACCAAAGAACAAAACGTAAGACAATTGCTATACTTGTCAAAAAAGATGATAAACCAACGCCTGCATGCGAGTACAATGGTCAAGTACCACAAGGCACAAAGGATCCCGAGGGGCCTAAGGATACCACTCAAGCCTTCCTTATGTAAGAATGTCCAGAAGTTTAAAGATCGATGGTACGCCATCCTAAATAAATGTAGTCTGGATTTGATATTGTTGATAATAGAGGAGTTGTCAAGCATTCTAGAAGAACTATCCAGAGATATAGCCGTAGTGAAAACCGAACTGGAAAGTACTTATTCCACTGAGGAACTCACGAAAATTATGGATGATATAAAGCTACAACTAGCTAAACACTCAGCTGAGGTAAGCGAACGAAAAGCAAGGAAACTAAGGAGAGACACCATTGATTACAAGATGGGAGAGGTTTACACTTGGGCAGATATTTATGCCAAACGACGTCAAAATAAACCTTACACCGCCAACACAGATACGTCCTCCTCGGAAGGCGACATAGGGAATCAACAAGGAAGGAGAGGACGATTTCCTCCACAAAAACCAACCAGTAACACCCAGACCACCACAACTTCCTCTGAAATACCACCCACATCTACGGAGTCTCCTTTTTTAGAGGTAGGCCAAGATTCACACGAAGACTCAGGAGGGCAAAAAGAAAAAAACAAAGAGCCCCCTCAAACACGGAACGTGACGAGCAAGAAAGAAAAAACCAAGGGGAAACAACCATGAATCTGGTTATCAATATTTCAGATTTTCATTTCAGCCCGATACAAATCAAAACCTTACAAAAAGGTACGTCATTCATACCCACAGCTCGAACAAATAGGTTGGAACTGGAAATCTCTTTCTTTAAACTAATGAGGAAATTACGTTTAAGAAATTTTTTTGACAATGTGATACAAACGCCCATTGTAACTCCACACGATCAACTCAAGGGACTTCGTCCTAAAAGTACTTTTGTAGCTCCGCTCTCACATAAAAGCTTGGATACGTTTGAAACCTTAGTCAAGAACGATTTAACAAAACTCAATTGTCAATCTCGATCGAAGAATAAAAACTTTACCATCAAGGAAATCAACATTCTGAAGTCCATCTCAAACAACAAGGAAATAACATGCGTAAAAGCAGATAAAGGCGGTGCTATCGTCATTCTTAACACCACCTACTATGACAGCCAGGCATCCCTCCACCTCGCGGATACAAATACATATTATAAACTTCAATCCAATCCAACTACACAATTTAAGGAGGCATTAGATGTTATTCTCAACACGGCACTTGAAAATGGAGTGATTGCTGACAAAACCAAAAAATACCTTACCACTCAACATCCCAAAAGTCCAAAGTTCTTTCTGGTTCCTAAAATTCACAAAAATCTCCACCAACCCCCATGTAGGCCGATAGTCTCTACTTGTGGGAGTATCCATGAGCCAGTAGGGAAATTCTTGGATAAGTATTTTCAACCCATTGTCACCGCAACACCAACTTTCATAAAAGATACCTCTGATTTTCTCAATAAACTGAACCTTGTAGCAATCGAAGATCGCAGTGACCTTCTACTATGCACGGTAGACGTGACATCCTTATATACATCTATTCCCCACTCCATGGGCATAGAGGCAATAGAGTATTGCCTGTTAAGAACGCAACTGGATGATGATTTCAAAATCTTTCTCATGGAACTATTGGGATTCACTTTAGTCCACAGTTATTTTGTCTGGAAAGAAGACTGGTATCAACAAATGACGGGCACGTCAATGGGAAATTCGGCAGCTCCTGCCTATGCGAATATCTTCATGCACAGATTCGAAGAAGACCATATCCTTTCCAAACCATCATGGACAGACCACCTTAAGCTATTTGTAAGATTCATTGATGATATCTTCTTAATATGGCAAGGTTCCCCAGAATTATTATAGAAGGAGCTAGCTCTACTCAATTCCATTGATCAACGCATACAGTTTACTCATGAAATTCAAACTACATCCATAACTTTTCTTGATGTCAGGATCACCAACACACCAACCGGATTTGAAACCAGTTTGTTCAGGAAAGAAACAGACAGGAACAATACATTACATTATTCAAGTTTTCACCCGCAGCCTCTCAAAAACCATCTGCCATACAGTCAACTCATCAGAGCCAAGAGAATCACATCTGACACCGCCCAATTCGAACAAGAGATTCAAATCATGACAGAGAGATTCAAGTCTCGTGGGTACCCACACCAAATCCTCGAGCAGGCCCAACAACGTTGCGCACTTAAAAACAGAAATGAACTATTGACAAGTACTATTACTCCCAAAAAAGAATCCATCACGGTTGTTTCCAAATACTCTACAGCCAGCAAAAAATACAAGCAGATCATCAAGAGACATTGGGATATCCTTAGAGTTGAACCTGACTTTAACAACATCTTTAACACAGAACCCACCTTTGCCTACACACGAGCAAAAAACTTGGGTGAACTCATCAAACACTCTGATTGTTCCATTACTAAATTCAAAGGAACAACTCCCTGCTGGGATTGCAATCATTGCAATAGCGTGATGAAAGGGCAAACCATCAATCATCCTATGAGAGGACACCAAATAAAGATCAGAGCGACAGCGACATGTGACACATCTAATGTGGTTTATGTGTTGAAATGCCCTTGCGGTAAACTTTATGTTGGCCAAACAGAGAGAAAGCTTAAAACACGCCTTAATGAACATAAGTCCAACATGAGAAATAAGCAGGTCAAATCCACAGTAGCTCAGCATTTTTTGGAAGCAGGCCACGGCATCAGCCAATTGCGCTTTTGCGCATTGGAAACAATCGTCAAACAAGAAGGCAAAGACAACCACACCGAACTACTCAAAAGAGAAAATTACTGGATTTTTTTACTATCAAGCATGAAACCATTCGGCCTTAATGACCGGGTGGAATATTCATGCTATTTATAAAATCAGATTTATTCATGGACTTAGACTTACATGCGATTGATAGATAGTCTTACATGTTGATTTATATTTCGCACATACATGTATGCAACAAAGTGTTCCTCTATACCAACTGTTCAGCTATATAATACAGTGATCCGCAGTTACTCACGCGCTTAGCGTTTCTACAACACAACCTATTTGTATTCTCTATGCACTTTGCATGATTCCAACATAACTATTCGTCACTGCACGTTTATATTAACCACACGCATCGTAACAAATCATGGTAGTTTTATTAACCTGCGCACCTTGTTTTACCCGAGAACTTGATGTCACTTAGCAACCGTTTGAGTTAAATACACTTCCGGGGTTTAGCTACGTTCTAACCCGGCATGGAATTCAGCCACACCTCGTTTCACTTTTCAGCGTCTGCACGCCACGGTAAGATTCTTTCCACCGCGTTTTTAATACCGGCGTTGAGATTTGCATGCACGAGCATATCCAAACTAGTACCTTAGTTTAATCTTTAATTTCCTATTATCGTGTTTCACTTGGTTTTTAAGCATATGGATCGGAGAACCCGCTTCGAGCACTTTCGTCTTACCTCTTCTTAAGCACTGGTTTAATAATTCTTGGAGAGCACAACGTAACCATTCCGGCGCATTATTCTGATAGACAAGTCACTCTCACCGTTAAATGTCACTCGGTGAAAAGTTTCATTCAGAGATTTTTCAACACAGGTTTGCACCTATAATATTCATGAACAAGCTACATGCACGCTGTTAATAGTTTAGTTTAATGTCTGAGGATAACTACATGTATACCGAGTATATTTCTTTTTTCATTGACAGAATATACATCCCCAGAAGAAGGCATTTAATCGTGCCGAAATGCATTGGGATTATTAGAGTGCATACATTTTGAAATTTGATGGAATAACCAAACAATAACAGACTATACTCTCGTGAATAAAACAAGATGAATTTATAAACCAGCAATTTCTCATATTATTATTTCATTAACAAAACTTTGGAAAAACATTGGTGAAACCTTTTTATAAGGACAAGTTTGGAGCCCGGGGGACACTTCCCAATTGCAGGGGAGTGCTACCTCAACTCAGTGATCAATTACGCCTTCAGTCGGAGGGCGCTACCCTGGAGCACCATAGAGTTTAAAACAATTTCAACTCAGAATTGCTGTGCATCCTGCTACTCCTTTTTGATTATTCTATTTATCTGACACCCACTGGATAGCACGCACCCAAAAGATGGATGAAATCTTTAACCTCACGGATACCAGAGCAGAAACTTTCGCTTACACTACTGAGGAAGTAAGTCGAATTTATGCACTCATTGATGAAGAAACCACTGAACTATCTATCAGTCGCACCAAAGAACAAAACGTAAGACAATTGCTATACTTGTCAAAAAAGATGATAAACCAACGCCTGCATGCGAGTACAATGGTCAAGTACCACAAGGCACAAAGGATCCCGAGGGGCCTAAGGATACCACTCAAGCCTTCCTTATGTAAGAATGTCCAGAAGTTTAAAGATCGATGGTACGCCATCCTAAATAAATGTAGTCTGGATTTGATATTGTTGATAATAGAGGAGTTGTCAAGCATTCTAGAAGAACTATCCAGAGATATAGCCGTAGTGAAAACCGAACTGGAAAGTACTTATTCCACTGAGGAACTCACGAAAATTATGGATGATATAAAGCTACAACTAGCTAAACACTCAGCTGAGGTAAGCGAACGAAAAGCAAGGAAACTAAGGAGAGACACCATTGATTACAAGATGGGAGAGGTTTACACTTGGGCAGATATTTATGCCAAACGACGTCAAAATAAACCTTACACCGCCAACACAGATACGTCCTCCTCGGAAGGCGACATAGGGAATCAACAAGGAAGGAGAGGACGATTTCCTCCACAAAAACCAACCAGTAACACCCAGACCACCACAACTTCCTCTGAAATACCATCCACATCTACGGAGTCTCCTTTTTTAGAGGTAGGCCAAGATTTACACGAAGACTCAGGAGGGCAAAAAGAAAAAAACAAAGAGCCCCCTCAAACACGGAACGTGACGAGCAAGAAAGAAAAAACCAAGGGGAAACAACCATGAATCTGGTTATCAATATTTCAGATTTTCATTTCAGCCCGATACAAATCAAAACCTTACAAAAAGGTACGTCATTCATACCCACAGCTCGAACAAATAGGTTGGAACTGGAAATCTCTTTCTTTAAACTAATGAGGAAATTACGTTTAAGACATTTTTTTGACAATGTGATACAAACGCCCATTGTAACTCCACACGATCAACTCAAGGGACTTCGTCCTAAAAGTACTTGTGTAGCTCCGCTCTCACATAAAAGCTTGGATACGTTTGAAACCTTAGTCAAGAACGATTTAACAAAACTCAATTGTCAATCTCGATCGAAGAATAAAAACTTTACCATCAAGGAAATCAACATTCTGAAGTCCATCTCAAACAACAAGGAAATAACATGCGTAAAAGCAGATAAAGGCGGTGCTATCGTCATTCTTAACACCACCTACTATGACAGCCAGGCATCCCTCCACCTCGCGGATACAAATACATATTATAAACTTCAATCCAATCCAACTACACAATTTAAGGAGGCATTAGATGTTATTCTCAACACGGCACTTGAAAATGGAGTGATTGCTTACAAAACCAAAAAATACCTTACCACTCAACATCCCAAAAGTCCAAAGTTCTTTCTGGTTCCTAAAATTCACAAAAATCTCCACCAACCCCCCATGTAGGCCGATAGTCTCTACTTGTGGGAGTATCCATGAGCCAGTAGGGAAATTCTTGGTTAAGTATTTTCAACCCATTGTCACCGCAACACCAACTTTCATAAAAGATACCTCTGATTTTCTCAATAAACTGAACCTTGTAGCAATCGAAGATCGCAGTGACCTTCTACTATGCACGGTAGACGTGACATCCTTATATACATCTATTCCCCACTCCATGGGCATAGAGGCAATAGAGTATTGCCTGTTAAGAACGCAACTGGATGATGATTTCAAAATCTTTCTCATGGAACTATTGGGATTCACTTTAGTCCACAGTTATTTTGTCTGGAAAGAAGACTGGTATCAACAAATGACGGGCACGTCAATGGGAAATTCGGCAGCTCCTGCCTATGCGAATATCTTCATGCACAGATTCGAAGAAGACCATATCCTTTCCAAACCATCATGGACAGACCACCTTAAGCTATTTATAAGATTCATTGATGATATCTTCTTAATATGGCAAGGTTCCCCAGAATTATTACAGAAGGAGCTAGCTCTACTCAATTCCATTGATCAACGCATACAGTTTACTCATGAAATTCAAACTACATCCATAACTTTTCTTGATGTCAGGATCACCAACACACCAACCGGATTTGAAACCAGTTTGTTCAGGAAAGAAACAGACAGGAACAATACATTACATTATTCAAGTTTTCACCCGCAGCCTCTCAAAAACCATCTGCCATACAGTCAACTCATCAGAGCCAAGAGAATCACATCTGACACCGCCCAATTCGAACAAGAGATTCAAATCATGACAGAGAGATTCAAGTCTCGTGGGTACCCACACCAAATCCTCGAGCAGGCCCAACAACGTTGCGCACTTAAAAACAGAAATGAACTATTGACAAGTACTATTACTCCCAAAAAAGAATCCATCACGGTTGTTTCCAAATACTCTACAGCCAGCAAAAAATACAAGCAGATCATCAAGAGACATTGGGATATCCTTAGAGTTGAACCTGACTTTAACAACATCTTTAACACAGAACCCACCTTTGCCTACACACGAGCAAAAAACTTAGGTGAACTCATCAAACACTCTGATTGTTCCATTACTAAATTCAAAGGAACAACTCCCTGCTGGAATTGCAATCATTGCAATAGCGTGATGAAAGGGCAAACCATCAATCATCCTATGAGAGGACACCAAATAAAGATCAGAGCGACAGCGACATGTGACACATCTAATGTGGTTTATGTGTTGAAATGCCCTTGCGGTAAACTTTATGTTGGCCAAACAGAGAGAAAGCTTAAAACACGCCTTAATGAACATAAGTCCAACATAAGAAATAAGCAGGTCAAATCCACAGTAGCTCAGCATTTCTTGGAAGCAGGCCACGGCATCAGCCAATTGCGCTTTTGCGCATTGGAAACAATCGTCAAACAAGAAGGCAAAGACAACCACACCGAACTACTCAAAAGAGAAAATTACTGGATTTTTTTACTATCAAGCATGAAACCGTTCGGCCCTAATGACCGGGTGGAATATTCATGCTATTTATAAAATCAGATTTATTCATGAACTTAGACTTACATGCGATTGATAGATAGTCTTACATGTTGATTTATATTTCGCACATACATGTATGCAACAAAGTGTTCCTCTATACCAACTGTTCAGCTATATAATACAGCGATCCGCAGTTACTCACGCGCTTAGCGTTTCTACAACACAACCTATTTGTATTCTCTATGCACTTTGCATGATTCCAACATAACTATTCGTCACTGCACATTTATATTAACCACACGCATCGTAACAAATCATGGTAGTTTTTATTAACCTGCGCACCTTGTTTTACCCGAGAACTTGATGTCACTTAGCAACCGTTTGAGTTAAATACACTTCCGGGGTTTAGCTACGTTCTAACCCGGCATGGAATTCAGCCACACCTCGTTTCACTTTTCAGCGTCTGCACGCCACGGTAAGATTCTTTCCACCGCGTTTTTAATACCGGCGTTGAGATTTGCATGCACGAGCATATCCAAACTAGTACCTTAGTTTAATCTTTCATTTCCTATTATCGTGTTTCACTTGGTTTTTAAGCACATGGATCGGAGAACCCGCTTCGAGCACTTTCGTCTTACCTCTTCTTAAGCACTGGTTTAATAATTCTTGGAGAGCACAACGTAACCATTCCGGCGCATTATTCTGATAGACAAGTCACTCTCACCATTAAATGTCACTCGGTGAAAAGTTTCATTCAGAGATTTTTCAACACAGGTTTGCACCTATAATATTCATGAACAAGCTACATGCACGCTGTTAATAGTTTAGTTTAATGTCTGAGGATAACTACATGTATACCGAGTATATTTCTTTTTTCATTGACAGAATATACATCCCCAGAAGAAGGCATTTAAGCGTGCCGAAATGCATTGGGATTATTAGAGTGCATACATTTTGAAATTTGATGGAATAACCAAACAATAACAGACTATACTCTTGTGAATAAAACAAGATGAATTTATAAACCAGCAATTTCTCATATTATTATTTCATTAACAAAACTTTGGAAAAACATTGGTGAAACCTTTTTATAAGGACAAGTTTGGAGCCCGGGGGACACTTCCCAATTGCAGGGGAGTGCTACCTCAACTCAGTGATCACTTACGCCTTCAGTCGGAGGGCGCTACCCTGGAGCACCATAGAGTTTAAAACAATTTCAACTCAGAATTGCTGTGCATCCTGCTACTCCTTTTTGAGTATTTTAGATTGGCCATGTAACTCTAACATTGGTTGTTAGGAATTTCTTGAGAGTTGGGTTTGGCCTTTTTGTGGTTGAACAGTGTCTGAATGGGGTGCGTCTTTTGCCAATGGTATCCACTTAGACTCCTTAGTATTTAATTGCAGATGTGATACAACAGACTCATGCCCCAGACAACCTCCACACAGTGAACAGCTGACAGTAATCCACCTGGTAACACGCTACCACGAACACACACATGACAGGCTCTCAGGCTGTGTGTGCAACTCATACTGACAACTGGACGCAGACACACTTAACAGTGCGTGTACGTACAACCAGGTCATGTGCCTCGTACTGCACACACACTACTTCCAGCAGCACCACATTGTGGTGTATTACCTCGTTGACACAACACCACCACACATCGCCTCAAATGCTGTAACGTGGTAGTACGCAACCTGAGAACGCCACTCATGCCGGGAGATCACAGACGGATTTTCAAAAACCAAAGGGATCACACACCCAATCCAGGATTATGATTGGTCAGACTTGACGGCCTACACCCTCTGAGTCCCATCCAACACCATGGACACACTCTGCATTGTCAAACATCTGCACAGCCTGTTTCACACCAGCATCCTGACCAGCATAATTGTAACTATCATCTACAGCTCTCCTACACTACACACATATTTTGCCTAAGCCATCTACAATCAGTTGATTCGTTAGTTTGACGCACTACCTACCCGTGACCGTCTCAATGCGCTGGGGGTGCTGGTACTGATCTAAACACACTGGCCTTGAGAATTATTGTGAAGTGCAGCAGGTTCTGGTTCTGTAGTTGACTTTTAGGGAGGGTGTACAATGTCTTGGAGTCGAGGTAGGAGATGGTTCTGTCACTGTCCGTGTCATTTGGGATGTGAGGGACAGTGGCGAGAGCATGGTTGTTAGAGCAGAGGCTGCAGGTGGGTGTGTAGAAGTTGAGTCTGTGGTTGTGGTATGCTGGTCCTGCGTGGTGTAGAGATTTGTGTGCGTGGATGTGGATTTAGAAGCTTATTCTGTTGTTGACAGGGAGTCAGTGCAGGCCTCTGGGGTGTTGCGTGATGTGGCCGGGTTGTGGTAAATGAGGATCAGACGTGCCGATGTGTTACAGATGTGTTGCAGCACTCTCGGGAGTGTGGTTGTTGTAGCTGCGTAGATGGCGTTCACTCACTCAAGTCAGCTGTTGGAGAGGGGCAGGGTGACAGTATTTTGTATATTATAGCTGATCCATTATAAGATCCTGTGGCCCTTTCAGAGGATGTTGGAGCTGAAAGCAGAGATGGGGTAGTCCTGCTTGGTCATGGGGAGTGAGTGGTCCAGGATGGCCCACAGGTAGTGAGCGTGTTTGGTGGCTTATGGTGCTGTTCCTAGCGATGTTGCCCACCAGGAGTCGTCTCAGGCTGAGCTGGGTGGGCCGAGGATGTGTTCCTCAGAAATATCAGGATTTTGCATCAACCTGCTGTCCTTACTCCATTCCGCTACAGCCGTGATTCCTCTGTGGAGGTAGATGTTGTCAGTGTGTGGGGCCTTGGTGAGGGATATGATGAAATGTGTGTAATTGGCATAGTAGATGATATTGAGGCTTGGTTGTTGTGCCACATGGGTGAGTTGTGCCATGTGGATAATTAAGTAAGTTGGGCTGTGGGATGATCCCTGTGTGACGCTGTGGATGGTGTCAGTGGTATTGTAACAGTACTGTGGGAGGCAGATGCCCGAGGTTGTGCCGGTGGGAAAGGATGTGGGCCAACCAGGGCACTCGCTTTGCTTACTATGTCATGGATGTGTACTGTTAGGGTGCCGTGGGTGACCGTGTGGTAGTCTGCTGATAGGTCCTGATGGATGTGGGCGTCTGTTTCTCCTTTCTCCATGAGTATGCAGATGTTGTTGGTGTTGGCTATGAAGGCGGGGTCCGTGCTCTGGTTGATGTAGGATCCAGACTGTGTTGGTTCTATGATGTTTATGTCTTTGAGGTTGTGGGTCAGCTGTCTGTTGATTATATTGAACATGACTTGTTCTGGGAAGGGGAGCAGGGAGATGCTCAGGATTTTCAAGATGTATTTGTAGTCCACCTTAGGTTTATTCAGTAAGGCAGTGAACACACCATTGTCAATACTCCCTGTGAAGGTTGTCGTCTTGAAGGAGAAGTAGGATATTTTAATGGAGAAGTGGTGAGATTGCTTTTCTGCCTTGTTAGGAAGAGTGGATATGCCATTGGTCAGATGGGGATCCGGAGTGAATGTTTTCCTTGCTCATGATGGTGTCTTCAGTGCGGACATTGTAGCAGCCAATAAGGTCAATTTTGTGTATGTTTGTCGCAGGGGGGGGTGGTCTCGGTTGTGGATGTGGGGCTGGTGGAGTAGAATCTTTTGTGGATGTGATTGATCTTACCGTGAGCAAAGTTGGCCAGTGAGTCACACAGGTCTTGTGATGGTGGAATGTTGTATGCGCTATATTTGGCTGTAGAGATTTGTTTGGCAATGTTGATGTGCTATTTGCTGTTGTGTGCGTTGGTGTCTAGCCGGTCCTTGATGGGTGTCCTGTTGTTGGTAATGAAGTGTTGGTGGTGTATGCGGGGGGCACTCAGGTGTACGTTGAAGGTTTTTGGTGACTGTTTGCAGTGCGTGCTCCTCTACAGCTTACAAGAGGTGCATTTGGACGTCCGGGATCTTTGTTGAACCATGTGGCAATGTGGTTGTTGTGTCAGGTGGCGGAGGACTTGATTGGGATGAAGGTGATCCACTGTTTGAGGAAGATGGCAGCGGTGTGGGGGTTGGTGGTGTTGGCTTGTGGGCCCAGGGTAAGGGTGGCTGTCAGTTAGTCCTTGTTGAGCTTGCACCAGCAGCTGCGTGGCATGGTTTGTGTGCAGGGGGATTGTGTGCAGGGGGATTGTGTTTGCTTTCCTGAAGGTGAAGTGTAGGCTTCTGTGGTCTTTCCAGTATTGTGAGGTGTTGTTGTTGGATGAGATGTGTGGAGTTTCTGCAAATATGGGGTCCTGTGTGTGTATAGCGTTGTGGGTTGTCACTTGTTGTTGTAATCCAAGGTTGGCAAGGTTGTCCATCAGGGCGGTGGAGTTTACGTCATTGTTGTAATTACGGTGATAGTAAATTTCCCCAAGGAGGATGTAGTCCGTGTAGGCGAGAGCATGCGTGCTGATGAGGTGAGCGATGGAGTTGGTGAATAGTGTTGGGACTCCAGGTGGTCTGTAGATGAGTGTTCCTCAGAGGGTGTTGTTTGTGTGGATCAGTAAATGCATGTTTTAGGCGATGTGGAGGGTGTCGTTGTTGTTGGTAGTGACTATGGGATTATTAATGTGGATGATGGGAATTCATCCTACCACTCTGTCAGTGTGGTGTTAGCGGGATTTGTCATTTCCTTCAGGTATGTCTATGGTGATGTCTGTTGGCAAGGTGGTGTTCAGCCTGGTTACCGTCCACAACACCAGCCAGCCCTACTACAGCAACTACCTCTACACAGGAACAAGAACGTGACTTACGGAGTACTTGTGGAAATCCAGGGTGCATGCACACACCTCATCCTCAACGTCCCCTGCTGCTGCCACATGACCATCCGCCTGAGATATCTACAATGGTCCCACAGTCAAATGCAGTTTCACCTTCATACTCATTAGCCACACACATTCGGCACTCCACAGACCCAGGCTAAAAAAATGATATGGACGTCTAACATCTGACACCCTATTGCCCACAGTCCCTATTGGCACCCTCGGCCAGGCCATCAATCTTCACATCCACAGTACAACAGCATGTGGCTGCTAGTTCTCATTCCTCGTTAGACAGATCCTGGTGCTCCCTCCGTGGACACCTGGCATATTTGCCATGCTCTTGACGCCTCACACACTCTTGTATGACTGTCTGTCATTTCAGTATTTCAAGCAAACTCCATCTTCTGCAGTTAGTAACCATCACGGGTGAGTATTGCTATCCATGCATGTAATTTAGGCTATCTTGTGCCCTATGTATTTCCACTGCCTAAATAAAATCCATGTGTGTAGATGGCAATAGTTTGCAGGAGACAGTGGCATTTGAAGACATTTCACCTCACAAATGTATTAGAATCTGAGTACATACAAATACATCAATGCTTTTAGTGCAAGTGAGATTTATTTTTTACGATTGTGCGTGTAACGTGAGTAAGTGCTGTACAAGAAGGGGTGAATCCAAAGTTCACAGCGGGAGATGTGATGCCTTACAGTATGGGTCAACAGAGTCCAGGCCACAGTGCTTGGCATCATTGGGCACACAGCAACCAGCAAGTCAATGTGGGAGAGTGTTAAAGTCAATAGGGTGATGCTGTTGCACACAAAGGCAAGATGCCAGACCAGGTGACCTGGGAGTTGTTCATGGCCCTATGCCTCTCAACGTCTTGACCGTGGACGACCAACCTTCCTTGGGGGACCCTCACGTGCAGGCCTTGGCGATGCATGGGAATCTCCGTCTGACAATTCCGCCTCCTCCTCCCTCCCTGTGCCTGTTGTTGGTCTTTGCCTAGATGTTTCTGGCCTCGTGACACAGGGAGGGTGCTGCATGTTGCCAGCGATCAGACGGAGCGATTGGTTGATTTCCCGATGCACCGTCACAAGCTCATCCAGTCTTGCCTCCATCCGTCCCTGGTGTCGTTCTTGACTGGCATGTAGCTGGGCCTGCTGCTCTGTCATTTTGTTGAGGGCCTCCACTACCAGGCTGAACTCCCTGGTGTCCCGCCGGTATTCATCCATGATGTCTCAGAGTTCGGACATACCGGGCCCTGCAGCTGGCTGGTCAGGTTCTCGCCTCCGCCTAGCGCCACTCCCACCACCCCTGCCCACACGAGCCGGTCTGACGCTTGTGGGCACATCATGTCGACGGGACCCATGAGTGCTGGCAGTGGAGGAGTCGTCTGCCACCTCATAGGGGCCCGGCGAACGATGTCCCTCATTGTCAGACAGGCTCTGTTGTGTATCATGGGCAGGGCTCCGAGCTGTCTGCTGGGATGTGGCGGGAATGGGTGTGGTGGTTGGCACAGATATATCTGTTCCAGCTGCTGCAGGGGTTTGGGATGCAGAGGGGCCTGGTTGGTTGGGGTCATCCACAGTGTGTTGAGAGGCTTCAGTTACGGTGGGGTCACTGCCGTGCTGAGCCTAGGACTGGGATCCTTCTCCCCCCTGGTTGGGGGTAGTTTCCACACGTTCCCCTGTGGGTGTAAGAGAGAAACAGTGTTAATGCACTATCATGCAACATCCAAATGTAATATACATAGTCGTTATGAATGTTCCCCCTGCTTCGTATTTTAGAAAGTGTTCACTTGTGTATGTGTATGTTGTGGGCTGAGATTGACATGTGATCAGGGGTGATTGACATGTTGGGTGCTGTCTTTTGATGCAAGTCACAGCCATTGCTGTGTCTTGTGTGGCCAGCACCACACAGTTCAAGATGTGCTCTGTGTGGCCCAATCTGCACAATGCAGTCTGAATAATTATTGCTGGTGCAAGCATGCACAGGGTTTTTATGCTGCATGTTTATGATGGCGACTGATTTGAATTTAGCTGATTTCATCATGCTACTTTAGAGAGGGTTTGCAGGGCCAAGACAGACACCCACTGCCGACCCCCCAGGAGCAGTACACCCTCTTCAGGCACAGGGCTTTAGGATGTGCCACTTCTCTATGATGCATTACCTTGTCAATACCCATGTCCATGGTGCTACTTGAGTGCATTCACAGCTTCACCAAGCTGTGGCAACAGCACTGTGTGAGAGGCACAATGGACTTGTGATTCTACACTGTGCTTTTTTTGTTTGCATACGTCATCAGATCAGTATTTTTGGGGTTTAGTTACATGACAATTGTGACAGTGGTGCGCTCCATTGTCTGTCCCCAGGGGCTCAGTTTCTGTAAGGGATGTGTGTGACAGGCCATGGTAGTAGTCCCTCGTAGTGTATCTGTCCCCCCATGTAGCATGCTGCCATGATAGTAGTTCTGAGTTCCTGTGCAAGATATCTTCACTTTTCCTGGTGTTAGTGTTTGCACTGGTCACAGGAAGCCCATGTGCTGCCTACACCAGGGCCCAGGGTCAGCTATCTTGTCAGTACTTTCACACTCCCTGTGCATTGAACATGGTGCATGGGTGTGTACCTGGTCCATATGGGTTGAGTGCTGCCTCCTACCATAAATCTTGCACTCTCTCAACCTCCCCCTTGCTGCCTTCTGCAACTCCCCTTGCACCCCCCTACTGTTGGCCACTGCAGGGAGTCATGGCCACCCCCCCAACAGACACCCCATACCCCCCTACTGTTGGGCACTGATGGGAGTCATGGCCACCCCCCACACCTCCCAACACCCCCCTCATGCCCCTACTGTTGGGCACTGCTGGGAGTCATGGCCACCCCCCCAACACATACCCCCACACCCCCTTACTGTTGGGCACTGATGGTAGTCATGGCCACCCCCCCACACCCCCAACACCCCCCCACCACCTCCTACTGTTGGGCACTGCTGGGAGTCATGGCCACCCCCCCCACACCCCCAACACACACCCCCACACCCCCCTACTATTGGGCACTGCTGGTAGCCATGGCCACACCCCCCACACCCCCAATACACACCCTCATACCCCCCTACTGTTGGGCACTGCTGGGAGTCATGGCCACACCCCCCACACCCCCCAACACACACCCCTACACCCCCATACTGTTGGACACTGCTGGGAGTCATGGCCATACCCCCCCACAACCCCCAACACACACCCCTACTGTTGGGCACTGCTGGGAGTCATGGCCACCCCCCAACACACACCCCCACACCCTCCTACTGTTGGGCACTGGTGGTAGTCATGGCCACCCCCCCACACCCCCAACACCCCCCCACACCCCGCTACTGTTGGGCAGTGCTGGGAGTCCTGGCCATACCCCCTCACCCTCCAACACACACCCCCACCCCCCCTACTGTTGGGCACTGCTGGGAGTCATGGCCACACCCCCCCATACCCCCAATACACACCCTCATACCCCCCTACTGTTGGGCACTGCTGGGAGTCATGGCCATACCCCCCCACCCTCCAACACACCCCCCACACCCCCCCTACTGTTGGGCACTGCTGGGAGTCATGGCCACACACCCCACACCCCCAAGACACCCCCCTACTGTTGGGCACTGCTGGGAGTTATGGCCACACACCCCAACACACACCCACACACCCATACTGTTGGGCACTGCTGGGAGTCATGGCCACCCCCCTCCCACACCCCCCAACACCCACCCCCCACACCCCCCTACTGTTGGGCACTGCTGAGAGTCATGGCCACCCCCCCACACCCCCAACACACCCCCACCCCCTCCTACTGTTGGGCACTGCTGGGAGTCATGGCCACACACACCCCACCCCCCAACACACACCCCCACCCCCCTATTGTTGGGCACTGCTGGGAGTCATGGCCACACCCCCCACAACCCCCAACACATACCCCCACACACCCATACTGTTGGGCACTGCTGGGAGTCATGGCCACACCCCCCACACACCCCCAACACACACCCCTACTGTTGGGCACTGCTGGGAGTCATGGCCACACATCCCCAACACCCCCCCCCTACTGTTGGGCACTGCTGGGAGTCATGGACACCCCCCCACACCCCCCAACACCCCCCCACACCCCCTACTGTTGGGCACTGCTGGGAGTCATGGCCACACCCCCCATACCCCCAACACACATCCCCACACCCCCCTACTGTTGGGCACTGCTGGGAGTCATAGCCATACCCCCCACACCCCCAACACACACCCCCACACCCCCATACTGTTGGGCACTGCTGGGAGTCATGGCCACACCCCCCACACCCCCAACACACCCCCTACTGTTGGGCACTGGTGGGAGTCATGGCCACACACCCCCAACACACCCCCCCACACCCCCCATACTGTTGGGCACTGCTGGGAGTCATGGCCACACCCCTACACCCCCCAACACACCCCCTACTGTTGGGCACTGCTGGGAGTCATGGCCACACACCCCCAACCCCAACACACACCCCCACACCCCCCATACTGTTGGGCACTGCTGGGAGTCATGGCCACCCCCCTACACCCCCAACACACACACCCACACCCCCCTACTGTTGGGCACTGCTGGGAGTCATTGCCACACCCCCCACACACCCCAACACCCACCCACATACCCCCATACTGTTGGGCACTGCTGGGAGTCATGGCCACACCCCCCACACCCTCCAACACCCCCCCTACTGTTGGGCACTGCTGGGAGTCATGGCCACACCCCCAACACACACCCCCACACACCCCTACTGTTGGGCACTGCTGGGAGTCATGTCCCCCAAACACACACCCCCACACCCCCTCTACTGTTGGGCACTGCTGGGAGTCATGGCCACACCCCCCCAAAACCCCACCCCCACACTGTTGGGAGTCCACCCATGTTACATGACTTGTTTGTATACTCACCAGGCTCAACGGCTCCTTCAATTCCGTGAACTCCCACCGGTGGTAGCATGGCCATGACTTTCTCCTCCCAGGGATGGTATTGTGGAGGTCTGAGGGGAGGTCCACCTCCAGTGTGATGAGTGTTGGCGTAGTCCTCATCCATCTTGCGCCTGACCATCCTCCGAAGATCTATTCACCTGTTCTGGCAAACCTCCTTGCTGCGCCTGATGGGTGCAACAGCATTCACCTTCTCGACTATCCTCTCCCACAAGCGTGTCTTTTGAGCTATGTTGGTCTGTCTGACCAATGCACCAAATAGCTGTGGATGGACTCGGATGACCTCATCTGTAAGGATCTCCATCTCCGGGTTAGTGAACTTTGGACCCTTTGGTGTGGTCATGGTGTGGGGTGTATGTGATTGGGGGGTGATGGTGTGTATGGATGAGGGTGTGTGGGTCTGATTGTGAAGGGGGTGGTGTGTGTGAATGAGATAGGGTGTATGTGTGAAGGTGTGTGGCTGCAGTTGTTGGTGTGATGGTTGTGTCTTTGCAAGAATAGGTATGTTGCAAAGGATGATGGGTTGTATGTGTGGGCCCTTTTATTGGTCCATTTGTGGGTGTGGCTTTTTTTGAATTTTTGGTGGGTGTGTCATAAAGGATGTTTGTGACTTGGGACCTCTGTTTGTTTGTTTGTATGTTCCAAGGACATTGTTTTCCTATGCTGTGTAGACTGTAGCCTTCTTTTTTGGGCTGTGCGCCTCGTATTTGTTAGTGCGTCTGTCAGTTAGGTTTGTTTATCGTCGCCGGGGGTACGTGCACGCTTGATAGTGGGGTGTGTGCCTCGTATTTGTTAATGCGTCTGTCAGTTAAGCTCGTGTATCGTTGCCGGGTTACGTGCACGCTTGATAGTGGGGTGTGCGCCTCGTATTTGTTAGTGCGTCTGTCAGTTAGGCTCGTGTATCGTCGCCGGGGGTACGTGTACGCTTGATAGTGGGGTGTGCGCCTCGTATTTGTTAGTGCGTCTGTCAGTTAGGCTCGTGTATCGTCGCCGGGAGTACGTGTACGCTTGATAGTGGGGTATGCACCTCGTATTTGTTAGTGCGTCTGTCAGTTAGGCTCGTGTATCGTCGCCGGGGGTACGTGTACACTTGATAGTGGGGTGTGCGCCTCGTATTTGTTAGTGCGTCTGTCAGTTAGGCTCGTGTATCGTCGCTGGGGTACGTGTAAGCTTGATAGTGGGGTGTGCGCCTCGTATATGTTAGTGCAGCTCGCTCATACACGATGTTTTCCGTACGAATCGTGCTTCAAGCGGGACAACGTTTGCCCGTACAAATCGCGTACTTGGTTCCTGGTCAGGATCGTACTTGTTAGTTCATACGGCATGTTTACAAATCGTAAGGTTGAAGTTCCGACGACATTTCGTACGGGTTTTCGAATGTGGTTCGTACGAGTCGCAGATATTCGTACGTATTTGCGTATTTCGAATCGTACTACGCAATTCGGACGTTTTTTTTTCATTCGTACGTAAACGGGTACGAATACGAATCGTAACACGGATTTTAATCCCGAATCGGAATCGACCCCTTAATGGCTCAGAAGGAAATAACTATTTTACCTGTCAGTCATACTAAGTTAGGAAGCAACTCCAGCGTGCAGTTTCGAGGAGAAGAAGGGCAAGGAGAATGACAATCCATGAACATGACTGCTGAGTACATCGTGTGGACATAACACATTGGCTTGAGTGCTCTAAACTACAACTTGTCCCTCATAGTGGATAACATAATAAATAGCACCTTGAAAAGCCCTATAATGCCATCTTTGCTGAAAGCACTGTCTGTCTTCCATTTTTCTGTGTGAGAAATTGGGTTATGGGTTGAAGGGTGGGGAACCCTACTTAAGCAACAACCACAATTCTTGTCAGAGTTCAGCACAAGAAAACTCTAAATTGACCTGTACTCAAATCTCTGATAGCTTGGGACTGAGCAGTCAGGCTTAAATTAGAGGCAATGCATAAAGTATTTGTGCAACACTTCAAAAAGTAATTGAGTGGAAAAAAACACCACACAGAAAGGATCTTAACCAAGTTTGAAAAGTAGAGAATTCTTTAATAAATAAAACAAGATCCGAATGACAAAAAACAATTAGAAGAACTGGAGGTATATAATTTTAAAGATTTTTGTGAAAACAGTGGCAAAAAGCACAAAACGCCAAATGTGGATATCTTTTTGTGTTGGACTGGGACAAAGTCAAAAGTTTAGGCGAAACTCAATAGAGTGCAGGCCGATTACACGGACCCAGTTCGGTTGCTGAACAAAGTACCTTAAATCCTGGTTTACGGAGTGTTGGGGAGAATCTGCTTCAAAGATACGTTGATTGGTAGAGGTGAGGTGTTAGTTCTGAAGTGCGGTGACACTGCGATACAAGGTCCTGCGTCATCATCGAGAATCCTGTCGATGAGGGCTTGCGATGTGAAGGATGCATCAGGCAGTCAGAGTTATCCTGCTGTTGAGTATCCTTTATTTCAAAATTAATATTTTCGTTAAAATGCTTCCAGCACACGACTTGCCGACACGTTTTTCGTCTTTTTCAAAGACTTTTTCAAGGCTGGAATGTCAAAACATACTTCCTGGTTCGTTTGGGTGTAGTTCTTCACTACCTGCTTTCTATCCTCCTAATATGTACAGTTCTAAGTTTGCACTTCTCCATTAACATTTATGTCCATGTCCACACCTGGGCATTCTTTAAGTCTTCATGTCTTATGTCATGTACACACGGATTCTATGACATCATGTACTCGTTTTTACCAGTGTGTGACATAATCAGTGTATTGTCATATGGTTTATCTTATAGTGTATATGTACTTGTGTATATTTGTGGATATTGTCCACTAATACAATGTGTAGAATAACATACATGTATATTTATGTAATTATTTATGTTGTCTTGGATTAATGTATATGTATGTATAATATATTTATTGGTGCATGTTTTGACATTCCAGCCTTGAAAAAGTCTTTGAAAAAGACGAAACACTTGTCGGCAAGTCGTGTGCTGGAAGCATTTTGTTTTGAACTATTTGTGTTGAATTTGTCTCTAAGTGTAGCGAATGGGATAATTCATACCCATATGCAGTATATATATGCTGATGACTAAATAATGATAATTGGTATGCTGTAAAAACCCAAATTTTTCTTCTTGTATTGGATGCACATCTTGGTGTGCTCACAACACCGATTAGGTAGTAGGTGTTTAGGGTAAATTAAGCACCCATTTGGAACATTGTAACAGATCAATCATATTTTCACACAAATGTATAAATTTAACTATCCAATTCAATTGAATGTGCAGACATTTCCCTGTTAGGGAACACTACTACCTATTTGTTCATGTTTCTTCTGATGCCACAGCAGGGTCCAGGTCAGGTCCGGTTGGCACTGGTCAGCTGGGTACGTCAAGAAAAGGCCTCTCGTCTTGCAGCTTGTTGTGGCCCTGTAGCTTACATAGAAGGTCGGCCAGCTGAACCCTTGGAGTCCACAAACATTTGTTCTGGTTACAAGTGTAATCAGGCCCAGCCTTTGAGATTTTCTCACAGGTCTCAAATAACAGGTGCAGTCCTTCTTAGGTTTTTCCAAAGGTCCATAGTGTTCTGCTGAGGGAGTCAAGGGATGCCACATTTATACCTGACACTGGTTTGTGGCTGGGAGTGACATCTTGCCCCTCCCTAACCAATACGGAAAAAGTTCTGAGGGGTATACCTACCGACTTTTGCAGTTGTTCATGTATACCCTACTGCAAACAATTGCAGGGTGTGTCTCGTTCTCTAAATTCAGGATGGAGAATACCCTTCTTCTCTTGTGCGGAGCACATGTGCCCACCCAGAGTTTAGGCCAGAGCAAAGAGCAGTCCTCTCATCTTTTGACACTGCAAACCAGTTCTGGAGGCAACTTTCCCCCCTGTGGGTTTGGTGCCAGCCTAACTGCAAGGTCAAAAGAAAGGCCTGTTCATGTGTCATCTGACATCTGCTTGTGACAGTGGAGGTTTCTTCGAAGTACATTAAGTTCCTCGGCATTGCCCAACTGGTCTTACTGTCAGAAGAACAAATCACCTTCACATACCCAAGCCTTTGTCTCTGCTCTGGAAGCAGTTTTCACACTTCATCAAGGCTATTGACCAGCTCGGTGACAGTTGGAGGCTAATGCAAGTTAACCTCCAGGATCTTATGCCAGGGAGAAGGTAACTTCCCAAAAGTCCCCTTTCCTTAATATAAAATAAAAAGTCCGACTTCACAATTGAGACGGTCTCTTATACTAGCTGTTACCTAGTCTAAAATAAATATTGCCTTCCAGTGCTACTTCATTTTCATACCATGCTCCCTGCCTTGTGGGCTTCAATGCCTAAATAGGGATGACTTATTTACATTTAAAAGTGAGGTTTTCTCCTGTCAAAAGGGTTTATTTTGACAGGTCAGGTTGCAGTTTTACTATGGGAAGCTTAGAGTCATGTTTGTCTTGTCGCACTATTGGATGGCACAAAAGTGCTTTAGTCCATAAGTGTCAGAGAGTCTTACCTCTGGGCTTTTACAGGGGCAGAACAATGACAGGTCCCAATGCTCTTCCCAGAACTATTACCATAACCAGAATATATACTGGGAACTAGGAATGCCCTAGTGTGTGGGTGGAAAAGAGATGGGGATAGAAAAGAAGAGACTGCCTGAAGTTCTCTGATTTCATCCTTCACTCAGTTGCACATCTCGTCTGCCCTTATTCCCGAGTGTATGTACTGAATTCAACTGGGTTGCCTGTGTAAACTAGTAACATAACAATCTATTAGACATCAAGGGACAATCCTTAGATACACCATATCTTGTTGCATGTTGCATACTCATTTAATTTGTAAGCTTGAACTAAGGCCTTTGCTTCTCTTCTAATATTGGAGAGTAGTGCTGTTTCTTAATTGCAGTATATGAATTATTCCAGGGTCTTATCTTGAAGGCTCTACTCTCTAAACATTTGCCTTTTTCTCATGTCCATATATTAATGTTGTTTCTTATTTTCTCTCCTAGATTACTAATGGGAAGTGCAATGAAGTTCTGGTAAGTATCCCACCTTCTTATACTTGTTAATAGCTTTCGTTTGTGTATAGTAATGCTGTTGCCTCAATTCAGTTCTTGTAAGTTTGTTAGTAAAACCTTGCACTATTGCCTTTGCTAAGGCTTGTACACCAGCCAGCATTGGCTAAGCCAATACTGGCAAATATTGTCTTCTAATTCTATGAGCATTAACAACACCTATTGGGCAAGCGAGATCAATTGGTTCTACCAATTCTTGTTAAACATAATAGAAACTCAAATTAAACTATATTTGAGATTGACCTTGCCAAGAAAGACTTCAAGAGAATTATTTGGAAGACTAAAGTAGGATTTATAGATTAAAAAGTGGGCTGAAATTTCTGAGATTTGCGGTAAAATCATTCAGGGTTGCCAGTCAGAATGGACCAAGTGATATACTTTTGGGCTAGTCAGCTCCGTTCTCAAGAAACATCTGCTGAGGGAGTCCATTCTCGATTCTCTTTGTCCTATTTTTACGAAAGGTGGGGACACAAACCCCTCCCGGGTTTAGACTAATTGCTTTATTGAACCCTGGTGCCAAATGTTTCCAAAGGTCTTCTCACAGGAATTACAAGAGTTGTGTGATAATGCTGAATTATAGCAGGAAATGTCACTATTAATAGATCAGTAAATAGCACCAACAGTAATTATGTAGCTTTAATGATGGCTATACACTAACTGGCAAGGATACAGAAGATTCAACTTTATGTGTACGTTATTGACTACTCTCATACTTTCGACCAAAAGGATGGAAAAGTTTTATGGCAGAAGTTGGCATCATGGTGAATTAGTAGATGACTTTCTCACATGATAAATAGTATAACAGGCATATCGCCATTGGGTCTCTTGGCGCTATTGATATATAATTAATGGATAGTTACCCAGCTCAATAGTATTTATTTAATAAATCTCAGATGGATAAAATACTGCATGGCGAGCCAGGATATAAACCTATAAACATAAAGTGAAACACAGATCCTGACAGCTTTATTTTCATACTGGATTGGATTAAGGGACGGAAAAAATAACTTAGTTGGTCAAAGTGAAAAAAATAGGGTGTGTACGAGCCACATTATAATTTTGTCATACACTGCAGATTTGGATGGAGTTTTTGGGTGAATGAAAGGGCTCCCTGGACAGATTGAAAAACATATTTCATATTTGGCATATGAAGGTGATACAATTTTACGGGATCAAACTCTGGTCAGTCTTCATTGCTTATTGAATTACCTATGTGGTCTATAAAAAACGAAAATGATTGGAAGTTAAGCTCTCAAGAAGGAAAATGATTGGCTTTGAGAAAGGGAAGGATAATGTATTTTTGTGGAGTTAATTAAGGTGGAGCACTTTCTTCAGTTGAGCAAAGGGTAATTTAAATAATAACATGAATTCATCCACTTTTGTGCTGGCAAAACTATTTTTGAATCTACCTAGTGGTTTCATCCCTCCTATCCAGTGAGTAATATCTGTAAAATATATCCTTGCTTCTTTATGGTGCAGTTGTTTCCTGTGAAAAAAAACATACCTTTTGGATAGGTCAATATTTAGGTGCTTTTTTATTATCTTGTGTTTAAGTAACACTGTACAGCACACTTACATTTGGCCATGACCACTTTATTTTAAAAAAAATATCTTAAGTCGTTTTCTCTTTCAGTGCACTGATATGACAAGAAATGATGTTTGACTATTCTACAGAGAATTGATTCAATTTATATTTAATCACCATTGTATTTCTATGTCATATTATTGAGAATACCATTATTAAGATACAATTACATTGGTAACTACATTGCTAATATAAAAAATATGACATTTCTTCCATCACTATGCAAAGCATCTAAATATCGAAGAAATAAAACATATTGTCTTCAAAAATATTGTTCAAACAATGATATCATACACTAAAACATCAAATTAAAAAACATTGTCATTCTTGAATCACTGTGGAAAATGTTTGAAAATATATATTTTTTAAACATATTAAAAATATAGTAATATCACGATAAAAAAGAACATATTAATGCCTTGTATACAAATATATAGTATTTGAAATTACACTGAAACACAGAAATATACACATACAAAAGCTAGAAAAATATTCAACATGCTAAACATACTCATATTGCTATAACATTGAATCAGATAACCAATCACCATGAAATAAACATGTAAAAATAAGTATTTGTTTTCCCACTGAAACATATAAGCTAAAGACAATAAACACACCCCTCACTCCAAACCAAATATTTCCAAGTAGTTACATACTTTTGCTGGTCAATATTTAAACAAGAGCGACATCTATCAACCACACATATGTACACTTTACACATTAGCATAAATATAAATGTACACAATTACTACAATTGCAACTAATTATATTTCTTCTTATTAATTTCCCATCTCAGAAACTCCATAAATATTACCTAGCACCCAAAAACCTGCAAATAAAAAAGTATATTCACAAAATAATTCAAGACCTCTGGGGTAAGAACATCTTATACTAAAGCATTATTGAAATATAAAAAATAATTGCTAGGGGTACATTTATTACCTCTCTGAAAGAAAATCTACTACATAGCTAGAGGGGCTACACGTATTGAAAAGAAAGCACTCTGAACAAAACACTGGAAATGTACCAAATACTATTCATCACAATGTTTTTACAAAGTTGCAACAACTGAGAAAATGGTTGAAAACATCACAGAACACAACCATCCACCACCAAAATAGAAGAGCTCTAGTGGAGGACATCAACACCATATCCTCTGCATCCAGTTCAACAACACAAACCATGCTCAAGGACTATTGTCCTTCAAAATACCTACTACTGGCCAGCCAAATGCCTGAAACCCCAAATTTAAAACTGACAGTAAACCAGAAAAGAGAACAGCATTAAGTATATGCATCAAAATATATCACTTGCCCAAATACATATCTCCAACTCACAATCACACATATTTAGGAATCATCAATTCTTTCCAATAGTAAAATACATTTGGACTTAAAAGACTGTAAAAATCTGCGAACTGGTTAAGGGATGGAACTTTCAAATCATGCCCCTTATCATAAATTAATATCATTTGAGGTCAATACCTAGAAAACAGTATCTTAATGTACACAGAGCAACCAAACACAGGGACAACTACAAATGCAGAACCCATCACACTGATCTACAACAAAATAAACAAAGAAAGTCCTCCAAAAATAATAATTGATCTGGAACTTTTAATGCTGAAAGCTTTACACAAAGCAAACCCCTTAGGCTGAATTCAACGATGGTATTTTCACACTAACAATACATTATGGGCAAACATCCATAAATGTCTTTAATTCAAGAGGTAACAAACTGTCATGATTAACTAACTGATTCCAACATTTATAAAAAACAGAAAATAGTTATAGTCACAACTCTAGTAGTAAGAGGACTCCTCACTAGGTCACATGCTCCACAAAAGCTCAAGGGGGCACCCTGCTTTCAAATACAATGGTGCAACAGTTACCAATGCAAACAAATGGAGAAACTGAAACCAACATTTGCACCAGAGGCTGGCAGAATGCATAATAATACATAATAGAAAAACACCAACCTTTCTATATCAGTAAATAGAAATGTTCAGTAAAGAGCAAAGATTTCAGGAACTACACAATTAATATCTTAAAAAGGATGCCTCAAATTAACATAACAGTACCGGCAAGTTCAACAATGTAATTTGAAAAGTACAAATGTTAGATAACATGAAGGTTGTATACTGTACAGACAGTTGGTTTTATCCAAAACCCAAGCTGCGAACTACTTAATTTCACAAAAATACAATACTTGATTATACACCCAACAACGTTTAAACAACTATTGTCATAAGCTACCTACCAGGATCCCAGATGATTCCAATGGGGCAGTGACGCTAGTTCCTGAATCCTCCCAAGACTTTCCCTCTGTTTACAGGAGGAGACACTGTTCTGGTGGCAAATCCCAGGGGAAAGTAGGTTGGAAAGGAGAGAGCGTGTAGAGTCAAAGATGCTGTGGCTCGTCTGCTCAACAGTAACACTGCAGCAGACATTCACACCTGTCTGGTGAATGGTACCGGCAGCTGTGGTACCTATAAACAAACAAATAATAAGGCTTTAGTCTAGTATTAACTCTATCTCTTAAGGTATCACCTCACAAAAGTGTTTCAAATCTCAACCAGCCTTTAGTTTTGTTGTTGTTTTGTTGTTGTTTTGTTTAATTTAGATTGTTCATAAAGGCTCCTTTATCAAAATGTTCAAAACTGCTTTGAGTATGATTTCAGGATCAAACCCACAAGCAAATTTGAAGGGGGTTACCTTCCCATAAGTCCTCCGTGGCAGAGATCTGCCAACAGTATGTGCAAGTTGAACAAAAAAACTGACTACCTTTGTTTGCAGCACGGTGTTGCGACTGAGCGCAGCATGTAGTAAAATCAAGTCTGCTAATGCTTATCTCCTTGTTCTTTTTTCTGTCCAGGTACGAGACTAATACAGGACGTTCTTTGCGGTGAGGTTGAAGTAGGAGGATCGAGGGAACTGACTAGACAGAGTCCTGGAAGCCGGGAAACAGGTAAGTGGCAGGCAAAGAGGCTACGCGAAGGGGACGAGTTTGGAGGTCTGTAATACGACTGCTTTACAACGTTCATAAAGGTCACATTCTAACTGTTTGTAACAAGGAACAGATGCAAATACTTAACTTGATGAGGCTGCCTTCTAGAATGTGCTTCAGAATGTTCACCAAGGTCACGCTCTAATTGACTATAGCAAGGAACAGGTGCAGATGAATAATTTGATGAGGCTGTCTTCTAGAAGTTGTTTCAGAATGTTCATAAAGTTTGCATTCTAATTGCTTATAGCAAGGAACAGGTGCAGATGATTAATTTGATGAGGCTGTCTTCGAGAAGGTGTTTTAGAATTTTCACAAATGTCACATTCTAATTGCTTATAGCAAGAAACTGATGCAGGGGATTCATTTGGTGAGGGCTTGTGGTCTAGTTGGCAGAGCTAGATACCTTTGTCCAAATAGGGACCCTTGCTTCTAGTCAGGGTAAGGGGGATACACACTTTAGATTATCCCTGCTCACCCCCTTGGTAGCTAGGCACGAGCACACAGGCTTATCCCAAATGCAATGTGTAAAGTATTTGTACCAACACTCACAGTAGCACAGAGATAAAACCACAAATGGATACCACACTTGTTTAGAAAAGTAAAGTATCTTTATCTAAACTTAACAAGACCAAAATGACAAAAATCCAACATGCAAGTATTAGGAAAAATGACGTTCAAAAGGTATTAGCAACTGAGTCCATAGAAAACTATGGATGAGTGATGTCTTGCAAAGTACCTATTGTTGCGACAAAATTCACCAAGCCAAACAGCCACAGTGATGGGAAGCGTTGAAAAAGAAAGAGATGCGTTGATTCCTGAGACCTTCATGGATGCGATGCGACAGTTCCGCTGGACACAGGGGAGCGGTGCATTGTGTCCGGTCTGTAGGGGGGAGCAATGCACCGATTCTGTGATGACTACGATCCGCGGGTGATGCGTCGGGGAAAACTTTCTGCACAGGCACAATGCGTGGAAATCCGGGATGCGGCAGCAAACGATGCAGCGGCATTGAGTGGCGGTGCATCAATTTCTTCATCCGCGATCCCTCGATGCATCGATCTTGCAGCGGCGACAGGCACCGCGTCAGTTTTAGCAGCTGCGCGGCGGTGTGCGAAGATTCTTCTCGCACCACGGCGTTGCGTCGGAAAAACTGTAGCAAGAAAAGCGATGCGTCGATTTTCTTGTTGTTATGTTGCTTTCCAGCTCCCAGTGGCAGAAACAACCTCCAGAGGCCCCACACAGTCACAGGCACTCCTGGCAGGTCAGAACTCCCAGCAAGGAAGTTCAGGGGAGCTGGGGGTGAGGTCTTTGTGTTCCCGAGACTTCAAAACAGGATGCAAGCTCAACTCAAGCCCTTGGAGACTTTCCTCAAGCAGGGGACACAGCACATCAAAGTCCTTCTCCTTTCCTTGGCAGAAACAGCAACTGCCGGCCAACCCCAAACACACAGAAAAGACAGTACTTCTCCTCAGTTTCTCCAGCTCTTCTCCTTGGCAAAGGTTTCTCTTGTTTCCAGAAATAGTCTAAAGTTCAGGGGTTTTAGGTCTAATACGTATACCCAAAATGTCTTTGTTCTCTTAGCGCAAGGGTCTCTGAGCCCAGTCCAAACCAGTTCTGTCCTCTCTGGTGCAGCTGCCCGGCAGGCAGAAGGTGAGACAACATTGTGTAAGGCAGACAGACCCTATTCAGGTGCAAGGGAAACCTTCTCCCACCACTCTAAATGCAGACCAGGCCTATTCAGGTGCTAATGAGAACTCCTCCCCTACTCTGACTGCAGCCCAGGTCTATTTAGTCCAGCCCTGACTCATTCCAGAAAGGCAGGGCACACAACAACCCTCTCCAGCCCCTGTCACTCCAAAATCAGACAGTCGTACACAAACAGGCAGAGGCACACAGAATGGTTAAACAAGAAAATGCCTACTTCTCAAAGTGGCATTTTCAAACACACATTTTAAAAACCATCTTTGCTAAAAGATGTGTTAATAAATCCTGAATTTAGGGATACCAAGCTCCATTTTTCAATATTATTCCTATGGGAAGATATGCTTGTAAAATGTTACACAGCATACCCCATTCTGTCCTATGGAGCAAAATAGCCTTTCAATAGTGAAAAACAAAATTGGCAGTATTTCACTATCTGGACATGTTACACACACCAGTACATGACCTACCTTTCAGATACACTGCACCCTGCCCAGGGGGTACCTTGGGCCTACCATAGGGGTGCCCTATATGTAATAAAAGGGAAGGTAAGGGTGCATTTGCCAAGTCGACATGGCAGTTAACCAACTGCATGCAGGCAAGCAGTGGCAGGCTTGAGACATCTTTTCAGGGCTACTCATGTGGGTGGCACAATCAGTGCTGCAAGCCCACTAGTAGCATTTGATTTACCAGCCCTGACACACTCAGTGCACTTTACTAGGGACCTACTGGTAAAACAAATTTGCAAATCAAAATGTAACAATCACGATAACAATTTACACAGAGAGTATATGTACTTTACCACTGGTCAGCAGTGGTAAAGTGCCCAGAGTCCTATAGCCAACAAACACAGTTTAGGAAAATATAGGAGTAAGAAACAAAAAGTTTGGGGATAAACCTGCAAAAAGGGCCATTTCCAACAATGGCTGTCTTCCTGAAGGTTCACGTTGAGGTCATCAATGCCGGTTGCTTGATGCTTATTCTAGTAGATTTTCTGGATGTTTCCGTGGTGCCTTAAACCTGACCTTGCATTTGCATGGTAAAACGTTTGTAAAAGCTATTAAGCCTTTTCAAACAAACCAGGGAACACCAGCTGCAGCTAGGTATTACCAACAGCATGTAATATGGTAAAAAGTCAGGGTACATCACGTTTGTTCATAAGTGTTGGGAGGAGTGATAAGAGTCATGCTGGTATATTGTGATAGTCAAGAGAGGTGAGCTGTGGCAGGAATCCTGACAACTATACATAGCTCTTCGGAATATAAAGTAATTTTCAATGTAAAATTAAGTTCCGACATTTACAAAGAAATACAACAAAAACATCCTTTACTTAAACTGAATATCTCACAGCCCATGTAGAAATACAATGTGAAACATCATACTAAAGGCATATCTAATAAACAAAGAAATAGGACAGACTCACAGTTTTCAAGAAAAATAAATTATTTACAAGAAACCATATTACAAACCTCAACAATTGTGTTTAAAACAAATGGCTGAAAAATGACAACCAAAAAGAAAGTGGGAGTAGGCATTGCTTGGCCCTCTCTGCAGAGTCATCCCCAAATCTTTTGCCTTCCCCAGCTAAGTTTCTAAACCTGTTTTGTTGGCTTCTAGGACTAACCAGTGCTAAAGTGCTTGTGATAGTTCCTTTAAACACTGTAAAATTGCTTGCACCCATTTGGCACATTTAATTTCCTTATAGGTCCCTAGTAAAGTGATACTGCAGGTACCCAGGGTCTGTAAATGATTTGCTACTAATGGACCTGCAGCACTGATTGTGCCATCCACTTATGTAGCCCTTTAAATGTATCTCAGGCCTGCCATCATAGTCCGTGTGTGCAGTTTTAAACTGCCATTTTGACCAGGCAAAATAAACCTTTTGCCAGGCCTAAACCTTCCTTTAAATACATATAAGTCACCCCTCGGGTAGGTCCTTAACCGCTTAACCATGGCAGCAATTCCACCGCGGTGCGGCGGTTTAGCAGAGTGGACGGGCCGCGTCGGACAACAGACGTTCGCAGGACCAAGGAGGTAGTGCTTGCGACGGCCGTTGGCCGACAAACGCAAACAAACGGCTAAAAGCCCAAATGACAGAGTGCAGTATAGTTAAAAAGTTGGACCTGTACTTTTAAATATTACATGTCTTGGTAGTAAAAAGGTCTTAATTTCATTTTTTCACTACTGCAAGGCCTGCCTCTCCCATGGGATAATGTTTACATTTAATAAGGGATCAATTGGGAGCAGGTAGGAATGTGAAGTTTGGTGTGTAGAGAATTTTAATTTAAAACCCTCTTTAACCCCTTCCATGCTTATGACGAGCTGAGCTCGTCATGAGGCACAGTGGAGCTGTGCTCATGACGAGCTCAGCTCATCATAACTTCCGTGGCCCTCCCACGCGTGGCTAATTCCCAACCTGTGCGGGCTTTCTACAGGAGTGGGCGGAGTCGTGATGAGTCCAGCTCGTCATGAGCACAGCTCCACTGTGCAGCATGATGAGCTGGGCTCGTCACGAGCACGATGGCGCCGCGCGCAGCCCCTCCCTACCCGCACAGTGGGGGAATTAGCCCCGCGTGAAAGGGGTTACTTTAACATCGAATTTTAAGCAGCATTTCTGAAAATGGCAGTTTTAGAAAGTTGACCCCAGCCATTTGGTGTCTACAGCCTGTATCCTGAGTCACATGACTAGGTGTGCTGGCAGTTGGTCTTTGTGTATTGCTCCCAGGCAGTGAGACAAAGGGGTAATAGGTGTTGGCAGGATGGGCCATCTCTGACTGTATAGGGGGAGAAGTTGCCACCTACCACACTTGCACATCACTCCTCCAACCCTAAATCTAGGATTTAAGGGCTACCCCTGATGCCATAACCTCGGTTCTGATCTAACTTACAACAAGGGCAAAAAAAGAGGCCCAAGTCTGTGACAAGAGGAGCTGCACAAACCAAAGGCATGATTCTCTGCACCAGTATGAACCTTCCTGGAACTGCACAAACGAGGCTCGTCCTGGAAAAAAGTTTGATTCCCCCAAACAAAGGGACCCCTTTGAGAGCCAAAGGCATCACCAGACTCCCCTGGACTAGTGGCATTAGTCCCCTGCAACCGCAGTTAAAAAGAGCATACCGGATCCAAAGAATTGCTGATGTCTCCCAGAAGTAGATGGTCCAGTGCATTGTGGGACATATAGTCCTGACTTACACAAACTTTCAGGTGACTACTGTGTTGACCAGGACCTCTGAATGTCAACCTCCTTTTCTGCTTACCACTGCCAAGGCTGATTGTTTGCAAATCTGGCTACCACCCCCTTTACTCGATGCTGCACCTGAAGGGAACACCGCAAAACCTTCATCCGACATCAGCAGTGGCTTTGTTCTGATCACATTCATTTTCATGTCTAAATTAATACAAATATCTGCTTTATTTTTATAAATTTATGTTGGATTTCTTTTGAGTTGTATCAATTACTTATCGTCGTGTTGATATTGGTAGTCTGAAATGCTTAACACATGGTTGTCTAGTAAGGCCTGTCTGCTTTTTGCCACTCCACCAGTGCTGAGCTAATAATTTATTATTGTGGATCTGAGGACCGTCTTTGGGTATTGTGAGAGTATGGCATGATGAAGTCTAACCAGCCTCACAACATAATACTCTACTTTCCAACACATATTAATCACTCAAAGCTGAAATGTAACCAAAAGACCCCAAGATAGTACCTAGACACCAAAAAATATACCTGAACACCCCAAATAGTATCTTATTAAACATGCTACCCACCCTCCCACAGCCACAAATAAATTACCTATCCCCCAGTTATATAGCCGAACAATCCAAAAATTCTGAAAACATACTACACTTCAAAGTCCTAATAGAAAGCATATCACTTTACAAAATTCATGTTGCCCTAAATATACCTAACGACCCAAAATAAAATAGCGAAACACATTACCCACCCAAAACCATAATATATCCATGAATCCCTTAATTATTAACTGCATCCCAAAATAAATGCCCGGAAAAACTTTATTAAAGCACACTAGCACTTGCCTTAATACAACTCACAACCCCCAAGCAAATTACCTGAATCTCGTAAATACAGATGAATGCACCAAAATACCTAAAGTATCTAAACAAATTCTTAGTATATTCCACAACCCACTAAAAATACCATAACCCCTAAAATACCTAAAAAACACACAACTCACCCAAACCCTAATATAAACCACTATCCCCAACAAATTATCTAAATTTCAAAAATTTTCCCAAATATAAACAACAAGCACCCAAAACCCTATTAAAACCAAACTTAAAAAATAACAAATATCAAACCTAACAAAATCAAGCCCTACACTAAACAAATTTTAAGCTAACAATATTATACAGCACAATATTTAAGGAAAGCATATTATGTCCAATGATATTGCCTACCAGGTTGAAAGTGATATACTTACCAACAGTATTTTTGCTCATAATATTTTTGATACAACCATATCCTGCTCACAGTATTCTGGAGCAACAATATTTAAAAACTTGATATTCAGTTCATATACCACCTTTGCTGAAATGTGGAACAATGCTGACTTAGGTTTTCTTGCTTTCAAGGAATTGCTAGCAGAGAGGTACTTAGTTAAAACCATGTATAAATGTTTAGATTTTTGGTTTATTCAATCAACTGAATTTAGATATTCTTTGTAAAAGGTTTGGGCATGTTGTTGTTGTTGACTTTGCTGCTTCATAACTGAGGATTTTGTATATCGCATTTGCAAATGTCTGTGTCTAAGCAATTAACACGGTCGCTTTCCTGCATAAACAGCATACCAACTAAAGGATAGGCTCTCTCATTTAGGGGCATATTATCAAGGGGGTTTATCTCCGCTTTTTTGGCTTTAATAGCCAAGAAAGCGGAGATAAAATTATCTCCCTATTACCTAGCTGTCGCTAACACCAGTTAGCGACAGCTAGTAGGAGATAGCGACCATCTTGGGCCCCACTTTGCATGTCAGTGATATTTATCACCAATGACATGCAAAGTGGGCGTGCTAAGATGTTAGCGACTGGAAACAGTCGCTAACATCGCTATCTCCTATTACCAACTTTTGGAGATATTCGCGCTAAGCGCGAATATCTCCAAAAGCTAACACCTGCCCCTGAGCAGTTCTTAGCCATGTTATCCAATGGGAGGTGGATAACATGGCTAAGAGCATTAGCTCGATAATGCATGAATATCGCTGACTTTTCAGCGATATTCATGCATTGCGGCCGTTTTTTATCGCATTTGCGATAAACCTTGGTAATACCAAGGTTTTCTGCGGTAAAAATCGCCGCAGCTTAGCGGTAAAATTTTCTCTCTAACCAAGCAATAGCGATAATTATCGCTATTGCTTGGTAATATGCCCCTTAGTTCTAGAGTACAACAAATTAAACCTGTGCAATAGTAGTACAAATAATACGTTTATGATTTTATTGTTAAAAGAAAAAATGACACATGCAACCCGCAATTGCAGCTGAGATTAATGTATTCAGAGGCATATTTATCAAGGGTTTGCATCGTGTTTGCACCACGCAATGTGTTACACGCGTAACGCCAAACCTAAAATGCGATTTATCAAGGCACGCAAGACCAGTTTGCATGGTCCTGAGCGGCTTGATAAATCAGGAGTCATGCAATGCAGCGCAAATCACTGCGTTGTGTTACTCTGCACCAGGGAGGCCTTCCACGGGCATTGCGTGGGTGTTCCCAAGCAAATTCCATGGATATTGACGCATTCCCAAATTTACCGTTACATGTACACCTTGGAATACGCCAAAATACAATGCCTTCCCAAGGAAGACCTTAATAAGAGAAATATGTTTATTTCTCCTCATTACTTCCTCTTTTGGTGCCACTTCCTGCAGAAAAACACTTCTGCATGCAATGCAGGCACCCTTGCACAATTGTGCAAGAAGGCCTGCCTAAGCCCTAGGCAGCCCATTGTGAGGCAGTGCTGGGGAAAATGCAGGAATGCACCATACTGTGTTAAATACAGCACATTCCTACCCTTTCCCTGTAAAAAAGCAGAGAGCAGCAAGGTGACTTGCTGCATTAACTTTTGATAAATAGGCCCCTCAGTTTCTGTATGCTATAGACAGGACATCTAGGTTTGTTTTTTCTTCTTTTTTGGATGGGTTTTGTTGACCATATACAATAAAAAATATTACTTTCGTACCTATGTAGGACATAATATAGGCCTAGTTGTTTTTATATTTTTCAAGTGGGCATCATTTGGAGCCCTTGACCATAAAAAATGCTACTACTCTTTTTCAGGCATGACCCTCCACAATATAGCCAAGTGCCTTTCAACTGAAAGTTGAAGTCATATTACAATGTCAGTGTCAGAGGATTCTCTAGGTCTTTGATAGACTGTTAGTAAGGAAGTAATTCCAGGGTCCCAGAAGGTTACTATAAGTGGTCATATACTGACAGATTTTATTTAAAAAAAGAGGGAAGGGTTCTCAAAAAAATTGACCTGCTTTAAATCATGTCTTTAGTGATACTTTAGTGCAGCACCTAGAAAGCAGATTTGTGGTGATGGTAATGTGTCATCAGAATGCTTGTACATCTGTCTTTTATTGCTTTTTGCTGTATGTGAAAATTGTGGTGAATTATATGGTATGGTTGCGCGATCTTACCGTGTAATCGACGCAAAACACTCTTGGGTCCAGTCAGGCTCATTTGAAGAACCTTTGGCACAACCCTAGTTAGCGGTGGCTTTGCGCATCAAGGCTTAAAAAAAGGACCGAGTGTAAAGCATTTAAAAGCACCAAACCAAGACATCAAAAAGTCATGCAACACGAAAGATATCTGAATCCAATTTATGAAGATAGATTATACTTTAATGAATTTTAGACACCAAGATGAGTAAAATCCACTGGAGGATTACATAGATATAGATTTTTAAGTAACATGTAATTCTGAGCTTTTTAGGCCAAAGCGCAAACAAGCATTGGTAACTGTAATGTTTAGAAACTTTTGAAAAGTTTGTTAGAGTTGTGTTTGGATACCCTCCAAAGTGGAGGAACCAAATCTGGCAGGGAGAGGTCTGGGGGCCATGAAGGAGTATTTGGACAGTTACCTGGCCACCAAAGCAGCCTCAAGTCCAGTTCCACACTTTACATCAAGACCGCCATAGACTTCAATAGAGTGGTCCTGATGCTGCGGATGCAGAATGCTGAGGATCCTGAAAGATGCTCTGGGTGCTGTGCGGTCTTGGGAGAGTCCTTTTAGCTATTCCTCAGTCCTCGGTCCACCGGTAAGGTGAGGTGGCTTTGGCCACAAGGGTCAGTTTCCATCAAAGTCCTCTTTGAGTCACTAGAAAGCCAGCTGGTGCTGAGCTACAGATCTCCATATGCAGCAAATCCAGAAGTATCCTTTGGTGAAGGCTAGTGTCCATCTTTGACAACCAATCTGGATTCAGATGACACCCCCTGATCTGACTAACTCGGGTGCAACTTTTGAACATCATGGATCGGTCTCTTGGGTCATCCACTGGTGATCAGCGGTGATTCAAAGAATGTGGCTACTGACTTACCAGGGCGGGCTTCTTCAGGTTTGATGGCCCTGGTACTGTTGGCAAGGGGACAGTCGACTGACCCTTGGAGTCAGTTCTTTTGTCTGGGGTTCAGGAGTATCATTTTCATGAGCCAGGACTGAGCCCCAGGCGTGTTAGGTGCTGTCCAGCAGACAGTGCAGCCTCTCTTTCCAGGTTCAGAGATCAGGAGGGCAGTCCTTCTTGCGTCCTTTCTTCAGTTCCATCGTGATCTAAGGTTCAGGGTGCCAGGGGTGCCATATTTATACCCAGAAAGTCAATCAATCAACCAAGGTTTGTAGAGCACACTACTCATCCATGAGGGTCTCAAGGCGCTGGGGGAGGGGGTGTGAGCAGCTCCGTTTGGGTCATTCAAAGAGCAAGGTCTTGAGGTCCTTTCTGAACTGGTGCAGTGTTGGGCTTCATCAGATGTGAAGGGGAAGTTCGTTCCAGGTCTTGGCTACGAGGTAGGAGAAGGATCTACCACCTGCTCTGTCCCTGTAGAAACAGGGGACAGTAGCTAGAGCGAGGTCGGCTACGCAGATTTTTCTCTTGGGGCTGTGGAAGGAAATGCATTCATTCAGGTATTGGGGTCCAGTGTTATGGAGGGCTTTTTAAGCAAGTGTGATCAGTTTGAAAGTTATTCTTCTTTCGACGGGGAGCCAGTGGAGGTACCGAAGGTGTTGGGTGATGTGGTCATGTCGTGGGATGTTGGGATGTTGAGGATACGTCTGGCTGCGGCGTTCAGAACGGTCTCGAGTTTGCTGAGGATTTTTGTTGTTGATTCCGACATAGAGAGCATTTCCGTAGTCCAGTCTGCTGGTAATGAGTGTGCAGGGAATGGTATTCCTGGAGTCGGGGGATCCACTCGAAAGTCTTGTGAAGTATGCGGAGGGTGTTGAAGCATGTGGCGGAAACAGCGTTGAGCTGGTGATTCATGGTGAGTGAAGAGTTGAGTATTATGCCGAGGTTGCATGCATAGCGATACAAAAGGGGATGATGGACGGAGCGTTTGAGCAAATCAACACTCACCCCCAGTCAACTGATCTGGGTTTAATCCATCACTATTCTTTAGCTCACTCCGCCACCCCAGTTCAGACACGGCCATATGCAAATCAGTCTGACCCTGTGCCTCATGGGAACAGTCCAGCCCGAACTGCCAAAGCCATGTCTTCCCTGCACCGGAAACAAGCATCCTGGGACCGGTTTCTGGCATTACAGCCATCGTCAGCCAGGCTTGCTTGAATCCAGTGGCAAAGTGAGCAAGGGACACACGTCTGAGCATGCCCTGCCAACTTAGGGCGAACAAAGCGATACAAAAGGGGATGATGGACGGAGCGTTTGAGCAAATCAAACACTCTCCCCCAGTCAACTGATCTGGGTTTAATCCATCACCATTCTTTAACTCACTCCGCCACCCCAGTTCAGACATGGCCATATGCAAATCAGTCTGACCCTGTGCCTCATGGGAACAGTCCAGCCCGAACTGCCAAAGCCATGTCTTCCCTGGACCGTAAACCGGTTTCTGGCAATGCATGCATGGTCTGTTGGGGTGGGTGGGTTTCCAAGGGGAGGGGATCAATAGGTGTTGTCCCATGCGGAGGAGGTTGAGCCGAGGATGAGGACTTCTGTTTTCTCTGAGTTAAGCTTCCGGCAGCTGTTGTTCATCCAGGTTGCGACGTCTTTTATTGCTTCTTGGAAATTGTGCTTGGGTTCCTTGGTGCCCTGTGCGGGCGATGATACTATCACTATCCATTGAGCTACCAGGATTCCCACCTACCCTGTGATAACTTCCAGCCAAGTATGGCATCTAGCAGTCCCAGAGTGTACTATTTTGCCCACTCTCAAGCTGTCTGAACCCTTCCTTAGATGTTAGGAGCTTAGTAGCCCAACCTAGAGGTGTGGCTACCTATATGGGCTGTACGCCCATGGGAAACCCAGTTTGGGCACTGGTTTCCCTTTCTGTTTCGGCTGCCAGTCTGTCTATCTGAACACAGAGGCAGCCCTTCAGGAGCGTGATCGCCATTTGCCCACCAAAGGTGGCTTTCAATCAATCAATCAATCAATCATGCCATTTATAAAGCACACTACATACCCGCGAGGGTCTCAAGGCGCTGGGGGGTGCTGCTAGTGGTCGAAGAGCCAAGTCTTGAGGAGTCTTCTGAAGGCCGGAAGGTCTTGAGTCTGCCGTAGGTTGGTAGGGACGATGTTCCAGGTCTTAGCGGCGAGGTGGGAGAAGGATCTGCCGCCGGTGGTCGCTCTTCGGATGCGGGGGATGTTGGCGAGGGCATGGCTGGCGGAGCATAGCTGGCGGGTGGGGGAGTAGAAATTGAGTTGTCTGTTGAGGTATTATTTATTTATAGAGTTTTATATAGCGTGAACGTGACCCTTGGGTATCAGAGCGCTTCACAGTTACATGGGTTACATTTGGAATATAGCGGGAATAGCTATATACAGTTATATACAATATACAATGTATAATGTGCTGGGCCGGTTTTGTGGAGGGCTTTGTGTGCGTGGATGAGGAGTTTGAAGGTTATTCTCTTGTCGACAGGGAGCCAGTGCAGGTCTCTCAGGTGGGGTGTGATATGGCTGCAGCAGGGGATGTTGTGCTGAGGCATTCTGGATGCGTCTTAGGAGCTTGGCCGACATACCTGCGTAGAGGGCGTTTCCGTAGTCTAGCCTGCTGGTGACGAGGGCCTGGGTGACCGTTCGTCTCGTCTCAGTGGGGATCCACTTGAATATCCTGCGGAGCATTCGGAGGGTTTTGAAGCAGGATGAGGAGACGGCGTTGACCTGCTTAGTCATGGGGAGGGGGGAGTCGAGGATGATCCCCAGGTTGCATGCGTGGTCGGTGGGTGTCAGGCTGTTCCTAGGGTTGTGGGCGACCAGGAGTCGTCCCAGGCTGAGGCAGTGGAGCCGAGGATGAGGACCTCCGTTTTGTCCGAGTTCAGCTTCAGCCGGCTGTTCCTCATCCATTCAGCGACGGCCTTCATTCCCATTCCTTTGTGGAGGTTGGTTTTGGCGGTGTGAGGGTCTTTGGTGAGGAAGATGATCAGTTGGGTGTCGTCGGCGTAGAAGATGATGTTGAGGTTGTGCTGTTGGGCGATGTGGGCAAGCAGTGCCATGTAGATGTTGAACAGCGTCAGGCTGAGGGAGGAGTCCTGGGGTACGCCTCAGATGATTTCGGTGGCAGTGGAGCGGAAGGGGGGGAGGTGGGCTCTCTGAGTTCTGCCGGAGAGGAAGGATGAGGTCCAGTCCAGGGCCTTCTCTTGGATTCCGGCGTCATGTAGACGTGTTCGTAGTGTGCTGTGACAGACCCTGTCGAAAGCTGCTGACAGGTCCAGGAGGATGAGGGCCGCTGTTTCTCCGCTGTCAAGCAGGGTCCTGATGTCATCGGTGGAGGCGAGGAGGGCGGTTTTGGTGCTGTGGTTGCTGTGGAACCCGAACTGGGACGGGTCCAGGATGCTGTTCTCCTCAAGGAAGCGGGTCAGCTGTTTGTTGACAATTTTCTCGGTGACCTTGGCTGGGAAAGGGAACAGGGAGATGGGTCTGAGTTCTTGAGGTCCTTGGGGTCCGCCTTGGGTTTCTTGAGTAAGGCTTTGATCTCGGTGTGCTTCCAACTTTCCGCTAATGTTGCTGTCTCGAATGAGATGTTGATTACTTTCCGGAGATGGGGTGCGAAGGCTTTGTTGAAGATGTGGTGAGGGCAGGGGTCTAGCGGTGATCAGGAGTGGATGGTGTTTATGATCTCGCTGGTGTCCTCATCGTTGACTCTGGTCCATGAGAGCAGTCGGTTGGTGCAGGTGGTGGTGGTCGGGGCGATGGTTGTTGAGGCGGTAGTGGCATTGAAGCTGTCATGGATGTTGGCGATCTTTCGGTGGAAGAAGGTGGCCAATGCGTCGCACTAGTCTTGCGAAGGGGGAATGTCGTTGGTGTTGGAGCTGGGGTTGGAGAGTTCCTTCACGATGTTGAAGAGCTCTTTGCTGTTGTGTGCGTTGTTTTCCAGGCGGTCTTTAAATGAGGCGCTCTTGGCGGTTCTGATGAGTTGGTGGTGTCTGCGGGTGGTGTTCTTGTGGGCTGTGTGACTGTCCGGTGTTCGTTCGCGGAACCAGTTCTTCTCCAGTTTCCGGCATGTTCGTTTGGAGGCCTGAAGGTCTTCGGTGAACCAGGTGGCTTTCTTGTTGGTGTGGCTGTTGAAGGGAGTCTTGAACGGGGCGAGGGTGTTAGTGTAGTCTGTAATCCATTCTCTGAGGTTGCGGGCGGCGGTGTCGGGGTCACAGGGGTCGGCGGGTGGGTACTGGGCAAAGGTGGTGGTTAGCTGGTCTTCTAGGACCTTGCGCAAGCAGCGTCGAGGCATCGGATGGGTGCGTTGGTGTGTGGTGGGCTTCCTGAAGGTGAAGTGGATGTAGTGGTGGTCGGTCCAGTAGGGTTCGGTGGTGTGGTTGAAGGAGATGTGGGAGCTTGCGGTGAAGATGGGGTCCAGTGTGTGGCCGGCGGCATGAGTTGGTGTTGTCACGAGCTGTCTGAGTCCGAGGTTGGCGCGGTTGTCGATCAGGGTGGTGGAGTTGGTGTCGTTGTTGTTCTCGAGTTGGAAGTTCAAGACGTAGTC
Organism: Lissotriton helveticus; assembly: GCF_964261635.1. NCBI lineage: Eukaryota > Metazoa > Chordata > Amphibia > Caudata > Salamandridae > Lissotriton > Lissotriton helveticus. Next base: position 1,136,928,855 of record NC_136059.1, on the reverse strand, counting down.
CGTGGAGGCGAGGGCGTGTGTGCTGATGAAGTCGTCGATGGAGTCGCTGAACTGTGTTCAGGGTCGGGGGGTCTGTAGATGAGGGTTCCTCTGAGGGTGGTGTTGGGGTCGGTGACGATCTGGAAGTGCAGGTGTTCGGCGGTGCTGAGGGTGTCGTCGGTGTTGGTCGAGGCTCTGATGGTGTTCCTGTGGACAATGGTGATTCCTCCTCCTACGCCGTTGGTTCGGTCCCTGCGGGTGATCTTGTAGCCTTCCGGAATGGCTATGGCGATGTCGGGAGCTGAGGTGGGTTTAGCCAGGTCTCTGTCCGGAAGGTGATGTCTGGGGAGGTAGAATCGAGGAGGTCCCATAGTTCGACGGCGTGTTTCGGGCTGATCGAGTGTTGAGGAGTATGCAGCTGAGGTAGTTGGGTCCTTCGGTAGGTTGTTTTGAGGGCCGAGCGCTGGTGAAGCTGCAGTTCTGGCAGGTGAAGGGTCCTTGGGTGCACTTAGGGATGGCCTGGTAGCAGGTGTGTTCTCGTCCGGGGTTGAGTGCGTGGAGGGTGCTGGCATCATAGCGCAGTCGGTCGTAGATGTGTTTGTGGGGGCCAGGGGTTCTGGCGCTGGGCGCGGTCCAGGCGCGGACAGGTGCAGACGGGCTCGCCTTAGGCGCGCCAGCGGAGCGGCCGCGCAGCGGCCTCCATATAAGGGTAGGAGAGAGGGTGGAGCAGCTGGGAGGCGGGAGCGGGGCGGCCTACGGGGGAGCGAGGGGGCGGGCCGCAGGGAAGCAGCGGCCGAAATGGGGGCAGAGCGGGGGTGCTGGCAGCAAAAGGAGGGGTCAGGGACACACAGTAAAACGAGGCAGTGAGGAGAAAATAAATTACAGTAAGGAAAACAAATTAAACCCAGTAAAACGAGGCAGTGAGGAGAAATAAAATACAGTAAGGAAAACGGATTAAACCACAATACAAGGGGGGCACAGAAGCAAGAGTGGGCAGCAGTTATGAGACACAACAGGCAATGAAAGAAGGGGAGGAGCGGCGAACTCACGGCAGAAGCGGGGGAGAGGCACTGACACAGCAGGGTGCTGTGCGGCTTTGCCTTTGAAGCTCGCCTTTTGGACCAACGCCCTGAGTGGCTTCTTGCAAGCAGGTGGTGACACCTCCCTCTGCAGCTGGCAACTATTTTTCCTGGGCCTGGACGTCATTCACACTACTCCCCATGAGGGCAGAAGGCTGTCTGGTAGCCAGATATCATATGAGGTCCCTGGACAAACTGGGCTACAGAGGGGCAACTTTCTAAAAGTTGTCTTTCTTTAAAAGTGACATTAAATTTGATTTGGGCTTCAAGTATGGTTTAATGCCATTATTAATTTCATACCTTGAAGTACCCATTTTAGTGGTCTCATTCAGAAGTTAGCCGAACTGAGAGGTCAACTGGCAAATCGGTGTTGGCCAATGGGGCTAGTAACTTTTCCACAGCAAAAACGACAATTTGGAACGTTTGCTGTTCGGAGATATATTAAAAGTATATGCCCTACTTAATAATATACAGGACCCTGCCTTTGGGCTCCATAGGTCTTCTTTCGGAGAGTCCTACATCGATTTTTATGGGAAGTGGGATTTTAAAACTGCTCTTCCAGGCTGCAGTGACAGGCTGGGGGCCATTTTGTACTCTGTCACACACATGGTTGTGGAATCAGTGCTGTAGCCATGGGTGGAGACTCTGTCTTACATGCCCTGGGTACCCATGGTACCATATTCTAGGGACTTATAGGGAAATTAGCTTATGCCAACTGGGGGTAGCCAACTCAACATATATTTTGCAATGGGTTTGAACACAGCCACTGAGGTCTGGTAAGCAGCCAACAGTGCACTCTCAAAAATAGACAGCAGCTAGTAGTCCAAATGCGGGCAAACGTGGGGGGGGGGGCCTGCAAAAACTCTGTTTGCTCACATTGTAGCGGAGATGTGTTGTGTTTTGTGCCGTATTATTGCGTTGTGTTTTTGAATTGTACTATGGATGTTGTGGAAAATTCTTGTGTTTGTTTTTGTAGTATTATTTTGCTTTGCATTATGTCACTGTGATACTTTCTGATGTTTACTTTAGACATGTCAACAAATGCTGCAGAATTTCCAGTCAAAAGTAGCACATTTATTTAAAGTTCCAGTGACAAACAATCGATGTCTGTGACAAAATACTACTATTTATAATAAAAGTGAGCCCAGAACTGTGGCAGTAACTTTAAATTGGCCCTTTCCATGTTCACTTAATGTAACACTGCCCAGGTTTTACCAAAGAACCTTTAAGGACAATTGCCATCTTCATGTATGGGTAAGAAGGCACTTTAAAATAATTTCTCTACAGGACAGAATATTGGTTCACTTTGTAGAGTGGGAGGAACATATACATGCAGCCATTTTGACAAATAGGTTTTTGACATGCCATTTTTGCCTATTGCCCCTGGTAGATAATGGTCAAGCCTATTCCACACAGTGCCTCCTGGGTGAGCTGCGGGACAAGAGCACTTTAAGGGCTTTGAAGGACGCGAGATGGCGATGGGGTAGTGCAGGCCGATAGAGACATTGAGAGAGATCTTGAAAGCAGACCAAGGACATTGAGAGGAAAGGTCAACATAAAGGATAAATTGTCAGAGAGTTGTGTGGGGATAGTGAAGTTGAAAACCCGGAAGGCAACCCTGGACAGTAATGAAAAGTGTAAGAGGGGAAAGAACAGTGGTAGTAAGATGTGGTGACGCAGGGTCAATGAAATGTTGCTGACGAGAAGTAAATACATTGACAAGATTTAAAAGACATTTTTAAATAGAGGGTTTTACTTGGACGTCTCCTCTGTTTCTCCTCAGCCTGATGTATTGACTTCAAAGGTAAGGCTCAGTGTGCATTGAGCCATGTCAAAATGACGTGTAACAATTGCAGACGGTGGCTTTGAGGCTTCACGACATTGTAGAGTTCAAGAGATTGGAAAGTTTCTTGATAAGAGGCGTCTTCCATTCAATCGGAAACAGGTGCAGTAGTTGCCCTTGAAAGCTACAATATCTAACATGGCCCATTTCAAAAGAATAAAGTAAAGCAAGGCATTGTGCGCGCATAAAAAGGATAGCCTGTTCCTTGAATTGCATTAATAGTAATGAGCCCATAGCAACTCCCCAAAGTTTGGCAGACTGCGTAGTCTAGTTTGTTCTTGTGGAAACTGATATTTTTAAGGTACTTTTTGCAAAGCCTTTTGGGCTCACAGAAGGCTTTCTCGCTCAGACACGATTTAGTTTCTCTTTTTTATGATCACATCGTGTACAGTACCGTTTAACTTAAGTCAAACAAAGAAAAATATGAGAAAAGGGCACTCGGGCGCTAAGAGTTTATAGTGTGCCTCCATGTCCGGTTGCCACGAAGGCTGCCTTCACTTCTACTATCCGGCAATAACAAAGACAAGGGACAAATACACACACTTTTTCAGTAAGGCTTGCTGCTGTGCTCTCTTTCCCACGTATGCCTACAAGTGAGAAGATATGTTACTTTTGAAATTCAAATGTCTGTTAGTTGCCATATAATTTCCCCTGATAGATGAATAACATTTGGACCATCACTAACTGTTCGGGCCGCATATTTTTTCTGTCCACTTCCACACCTGTTCCCCTTAAGTCCATCTCATTGAAGCAATGGCTATCAGTTTCTCACAAAGTGGGATGTTTGTTTGTGACTGGGATAACGCTGGTGGAGGGCTACTAGAACTCCCAACATAATGTTGTTCTCCTACTCTGATGGTTACCACCTTTTTCAGAATAAAATACCAGCACATCTGGAAGAGCCATCGAAAGGAAGTTGAACGCAAATTTGTGAATGAAATGCAGTTTTTCCAGTGAGCATTGAATTGTGCTCTAAAGTAACGAGTGCACCTAATTGACAGATGGACTGAAGATAACTGTGCAGTGAAAGCACTCTGTGAGAAACAGGGTGAACGTGTGAGAAGAAACATATATATTTAAGGTCACACAACCCGTTCCCATTTTATCATATTAACTTACTACACAGCTCTGCCTTGAGAAACCTGAAGGAAGTAGCCTGGCATATCCCTGCATGGAAGCTCAATGTCACCCTGCTACTCAAGGAATTTTGAGAAATAGCTATAACTTTGTTTCCCTCAAAGACTGCCTTGAGGTGTTTCCCCCCATTCCATGGGCCATGGCCTGACCCCAGGGGTGCTCGCTTTAATTGGCAAACTCTTCACCGGTGTCAACTTGCAAGAGATGTCATTATCAACATTATTTCATTCATCAGGAGAGCTGGTCTTCGACTTTGAGAATGGAAGGAAGGATTTGTTGCTTATGTTGAAGCTATAGGAGATGACATCTTTACAGGGAAAATGAAAAAGGTTGACTTTTGATTGAGTATTTATCATGTGGTCTAGTTGATAAGGAGGATGATGGGTCCCATGATTTGCATTGCCATGCACAATTTAGTTGCCAACTATGAAAAAAAGAATGAGGCAGTCGACGGACACAATTTTTGGGCAGAGCTCAAGTACCAAAAGAACTGGTTGACAGTTATGTAGCAGCGTGGAGGGCACTTGAATTAATATGTGAATATTGTGCATGTCACACTGAAATGCCAATATGCTAGTTTGGTGAGACCAACAGTATATTGTTGTTGACAAGGAATTTAACGCTAAGTAGAGCAATAGAGATATTGTGGCAGTTGAAAAACTCAGTGATAGTGTGAATTATCTGTAGAACAAGAACATAGTACAGTGAGTGGAGTGAAGTTATGGGAGAAATGGCATGGCAGATAGAATAGCAGAAGGCAGTAGGAAGGGTCGAACACTAATATTGTTGCATGGAAGATGTATACTGGGATATTGGTGCAGATTCAAGGACATTTAATGACAGGAAAGGTATGTCCTGCCATCTCACAAATGTGCAATTAATGCAAAAGTAAATGACATTTTACGGGGATATACAGAGAAAAAAGAAAGTAGAAGACTTTTATGCAAAATTTTTACTCTGCACATATGTGACATTGGCCATTAGCAGGTCCATGCTGTGTGTTCAGTATAGCCCCAAAATTTGGTGGACAAAATTGCGTTATACAAAAATACTGACAACCAAAATATTGTGAATTTAAGTATAGGCTCACTATACTTAATTCCATATATATGTACTTTAACAATATATATCTACAACGTACTTGGATGTGGAGTTAACAACAGAAATTCTAGACTTAACTATATATACATACCTTCAAAATACTTTGGTTGTCAATGGCCACAGTTTTTTTGTAGGACAATATAACTGTCCTCGATATTCTGACAGGATTGTGGGAACATATATTTAGACCTTGACTGACTCAGAGTCAAGGCATATCGTCATTGGTGTATATGTATTACTATTAATTGAAGACCTAATATAACACTCAAAGGCATATAGAAATAAACGTATAGAGGTGGCATGCCCTAGCAGTTAAACTTGTTGACAGTACATATTGCTTGATTGATAGTTATCATGGGTTCAACTACTTTTAGTGGGGGACTTTAATTGTATTTTATTTGAAATTGATCTTTTTCTTTAGAAACACTTATAATTGAATTGTATCAGTTACAATAAATCCAAGAAGTCAACAGTGATTACAATATGGCATTGGTACAATTGGAAACTTTAGGGATATGCTAGCTTAATTTTACATCTTGGTTTAAACTTTTCATCCATTTTTGTCCCTGATATATGTCACTCAAAATATGCCCTCCTAGTTCACAGTGTTCCAGGAAAGGGCTCCAGATCTCCTGATGTTTAGCGATGTCTGGGCATATCTTAGTCTGTGATATTGATGCTGATCAAGATACAGCAGTTATAATATTTGCAGTGCATTTTTTGAGTTACCACTCACAAGATTTTTTGTTAAAAAAAATTAAGACTAAAGTTCAACCTTGTGAGAGCACCTATTTCTGTGGCAAATGGGGTGTTTTCTGAAGACACACCTGAAAATTCCACACACAGTACTATATATATGTGAGGTTTAAGAGTTAAAAGGAAACATTTGGTTGATTTTTATAGTTAGAAATTGGGTCTCTAGTTGGCAGAAGTATACACCCTGTTCATTTAGGGACCGCAGTCTTAGTCAGGGTAAGCAGGATACAGACTAAAAGAAAACTTGTGCTCATCCTCTGGGTGCTCGACACAGAGCAGTCAGGCTTATCTCAAGAGGAAATGTGTATAGTGTTTGTGCAACAAACACACAGTAACACAATGCAAACACTACAAGAATACCTCACACAGGTTTAGAAAAATAGAAAATAATCTTACGAGAAAATAAAGACCAAGACAAAAATCCAATAAGTTGAACCGGAGTTACGAATTTTAAAAGAATTACCCAAAAATTCTTAGAAGTCAATAGAAGTTACTTGAGGCTGCGCTAGACCAGGGAAAAGTTCAGTCAGACTGCGATTGAGGGCAGGCCCGCTACCGGACTCAGACGAATCCTGCAGACGAAGTACCTTGGATGGGTCAAGCATCAACGTTGAAGACTCGATGCAAGGAGGCGAGCAGGTGCCACGTCATTTCAATCGACAGAGGCTCCAGTGTTGGCACAACTCTGCACAGTTGATGAAGGCTTCAGCGCTGAACCCCTTTATGATGCAGGTGCTGGTCGATGTCGAGCCGTGCTGTCGAGTGACCTCGAGTTGTGCAGCCTGTTTGGGGCGATGTTATCGATCGACATCTGTGTCGAAGGGCAATGTGTCGGTTACGATTGGCGCAAAGTCGTCACTGCATTTATTTTGAAGCAAAACAGCTGCAGAACCCCTTTTTGCGGCCCAGGACTGGATTAGCACCTCAGGCAAGGGAGGCCTTACAGATGGCAAAGCCCAGCAGCAGCAGGGTTGCAGGAAGTGTGTGATGGCTCTGAGACACCAGAAAAGGGGGTAAGTCAAGTCCTTGGAGTCACTCTGGCTTTCAAGTGAGATGGCTCCTTGCCTTTTAGTGCCCTTGGTAGGGTAAGAGCCTCTGTATCTATACCCAAATGTGCCTTTGAAGTAGGGGTCACTTCCAAGCAAGCCCTTGAAGTGCACACGTCTCCTACCTCACAGTTCTGTCTGCCAAGCTATCTGTGGGGGCAATCCTCCCTTTGTGTGGGGCACAGGACACTGCCTATTCAAATGTAATGTCAGCTCCCTCTTCCTGTCCAGGAAGGGCTGTCAGAGTGTAGATTAATGCAGATGAGTTCTCTGTCACGTCTACCCTTCCTGTGTTCATGGCAGCCTAGAGAAAATTCACAAAGTGTAGCTCTCACCCAACCCAGACTTGAATTGGAGATAGGCTGTAACACATGCAGAGCAGTAAGAGCAAATTATTATTATTATTATACAGCTTACAGAGCGCCTGGTTACTCCAAACGGAGTGCCCCCACGCTAGAACACAAATTAGTACCCAGCAGTTGTGCGCGAGACCCCCCCCCCCACCCTGCGGAAAAGGGGCTTCCCTAAAGGACGGCTACCTAAGGCCTATTTCCAGCCATCCGGGGGACTAGCCACATCTTAAGATTTTTCAGAAACTCAGTCTCCGACAGGCACATCCTTAGATCAACAGGAAGGTTATTCCAGGCTTTCACTACAAGGAATCCGAAGGAACCCCCACCCGCCCGTACCTTCCAAACGCTAGGCACAATCAACTTTGACGTGCCCAAGGACCTTAGGCAACGTGCAGGTCTATAAGTGGTAAGAAGGGGGTGCAAAAAGCCAGGGCCTTGCTTGTTGAAGATCTGTAAGTGAAACACAATGCCTTGAAAGTGACTCTGGCCTGAATGGGAAGCCAGTGTAATTTCCTTAGTGCCTCTCCAACCGAGGCCCGTTTAGGAATATTCAGAATCAAGAGGACTGCAGCATTCTGAACCTTCTGCAGGATGTACAGATTTTTTTGGGTCATCCCTAGGTACAAGATGTTACAGTAGTCTAGACGCGACGTAACAAGGGCCTGTATAATAGTCCGTCTAGCCACCACTGGGAGAAGATCCAGAATTTTTTGCAGCATCCTAAGAATGCAAAATAAAATATGTCCACTTTCTGAAAGTGACATTTCTAAAACAGTAATGTTAAATCCAACTTTACCAGTAAAGAGGATTTATCATCACCAGTCCAAAGATATGAAACATGATGCACTTACTCCTTTCTAATCCGGAAGTACAGCTTAAAAGGGTTTAGACTCACCAAAGGTAACCGGATGGTGTACCCAAACTACTCACCAGAAAATCTAGGGGAGGAAGGGCGGGACAGAAGCACGTATGGGTTCAGACAAGAACCCTCACTCACCCTAAGGTGACATGCTTCATCATTGGGTTCCCTCTTGCACACTGAGACCACAAGGCACCCAGTGTGGGCTACAACTCCCCCGTAGGAGAGGAGCGTGAGGTGTTTTATATCATACAATGTAGGGCAGAGTGAGGGGCAGAGTGCAAAAGTTATAATTAAAACTATCTCCTGGTGTACAAGATTAATCTTTTATTAGTGTCCCCAGTGGACAGATTAAAATCAGCTCAGTGAGAATAGGGATATGGATATTCCCTATTAGGATCAGGTCAACATGTTTCTGCCTTAATAGACAGGAAAGGTTCTTGGCATTCTTCAGGACCGTTCATTATGTCACTCTGCTTAGTTAGTGTGAAAATAATAATAGTATTAAAAAGTTACCATACCTTTACTGGTACGGAAATAGTCAGTGGTACCAGCATGTGTCAGGTCCACATTCTGTAAGGATTGAAGAACACACAAAAAAACACAATATGCATTTTTCAAGGTCCCAACATACAAAAGGGGATGATGGACGGAGCGCTTGAACAAATCAAACACTCACCCCCAGTCAACTGATCTGGGTTTAATCCATCACCATTCTTTAGTTCATTCAGCCACCCCAGTTCAGATATGGCTATATGCAAATCAGTCTGACCCTGTGCCTCATGGGAACAGTCCAGCCTGAATTGCCAAGCCATGTCTTCCCTGGACCGGAAACAAGCATCCTGGGACCGGTTTCGGATTCATAATCCTCTTCAGCCAGCCTATCTTGAATCCAGTGGCCAAGTGAACAAGGGACTCACGTCTGAGCATACCCCGCCACACTTAGGGCGAACAAAGCGATACAAAAGGGGATGATGGACAGGGCGCTTGAACAAATCAAACACTCACCCCCAGTCAACTGATCTGGGTTTAATCCATCACCATTCTTTAGTTCACTCAGCCACCCCAGTTCAGACATGGCTATATGCAAATCAGTCTGACCCTGTGCCTCATGGGAACAGTCCAGCCCGAACTGCCAAGCCATGTCTTCCCTGGACCGGAAACAAGCATCCTGGGGCCGGTTTCGGATTCATAATCCTCATCAGCCAGGCTATCTTGAATCCAGTGGCCAAGTGAACAAGGGACTCACATCTGAGCATACCCCGCCACACTTAGGGCGAACAAAGCGATACAAAAGGGGATGATGGACAGAGCGCTTGAACAAATCAAACACTCACCCCCAGTCAAATGATCTGGGTTTAATCCATCACCATTCTTTAGTTCACTCAGCCACCCCAGTTCAGACATGGCTATATGCAAATCAGTCTGACCCTGTGCCTCATGGGAACAGTCCAGCCCGAACTGCCAAGCCATGTCTTCCCTGGACCGGAAACAAGCATCCTGGGACCGGTTTCGGATTCATAATCCTCATCAGCCAGGCTATCTTGAATCCAGTGGCCAAGTGAACAAGGGAGTCACGTCTGAGCATACCCCGCCACACTTAGGGCGAACAAAGCGATACAAAAGGGGATGATGGACGGAGCGCTTGAACAAATCAAACACTCACCCCCAGTCAACTGATCTGGGTTTAATCCATCACCATTCTTTAGTTCACTCAGCCACCCCAGTTCAGACATGGCTATATGCAAATCAGTCTGACCCTGTGCCTCATGGGAACAGTCCAGCCCGAACTGCCAAGCCATGTCTTCCCTGGACCGGAAACAAGCATCCTGGGACCGGTTTCGGATTCATAATCCTCATCAGCCAGGCTATCTTGAATCCAGTGGCCAAGTGAACAAGGGACTCACGTCTGAGCATACCCCGCCACACTTAGGGCGAACAAAGCGATACAAAAGGGGATGATGGACGGAGCACTTGAACAAATCAAACACTCACCCCCAGTCAACTGATCTGGGTTTAATCCATCACCATTCTTTAGTTCACTCAGCCACCCCAGTTTAGACATGGCTATATGCAAATCAGTCTGACCCTGTGCCTCATGGGAACAGTCCAGCCCGAACTGCCAAGCCATGTCTTCCCTGGACTGGAAACAAGCATCCTGGGACCGGTTTCGGATTCATAATCCTCATCAGCCAGGCTATCTTGAATCCAGTGGCCAAGTGAACAAGGGACTCACAACTGAGCATACCCCGCCACACTTAGGGCGAACAAAGCGATACAAAAGGGGATGATGGACGGAGCACTTGAACAAATCAAACATTCACCCCCATAGTCAACTGATCTGGGTTTAATCCATCACCATTCTTTAGTTCACTCAGCCACCCCAGTTCAGACATGGCTATATGCAAATCAGTCTGACCCTGTGCCTCATGGGAACAGTCCAGCCCGAACTGCCAAGCCATGTCTTCCCTGGACCGGAAACAAGCATCCTGGGACCGGTTTCGGATTCATAATCCTCATCAGCCAGGCTATCTCGAATCCAGTGGCCCAACATATACACAAAACACCAGTGTCCCTCACCAGCACTACAAAAACTGTGTGAATATAGACAATTAATGGTCTGCAGTCTCACTAATTGGCGACTACTAGTCAACAGCCACCTTCATCAGTCGTTATGTAGCAGGTCTCAGGACTCTAAGGTATAAAATTCACAGTAGCACATTGTCAAACAAAACATAGGTATTCTAGTCATCTCCAACTTAGATTCTGAGTCTCACAATGCTTAAAATGCGGGCAACATGTTATCTTCCATAGTAAAACTTAGACCATAATTCAGTATATATTGTTTTATGAACTAATGTCCCATGGCACGTAATATAATGTAATGTAATGTAAATTGGTACTTATAGAGCGCACAGCTACTCAGAAGAGTGTACCGGCGCTAAAAGATTTCAGGGCTGAAAACTGTCACTATAACTAAAGGAGAAAGTGGCTATTGGCTATTGCTGAAATAGCTAGGTTTTCAGCTGCTTCCTAACGGTAAGTAAATCATGCACGCATGCTGAGTGACAATGACAAACAGTTCCACAGACGGGCGGCCTGCACTTGGAAGGAGTGGCCACCCATGCAGGCACGGCAAAACTTGGGAATAATCGTCTGCTGCTGCGAGTAAGACCTCAGAGTTCTACGTGGAATGTAGTGCGGAACTCTCTTTCTAATATAGAAGGCACCAGTGTCATGTAAAGCTTTAAAAGCCAAAACCAAAGCGTTGAAACAAATTCTATTTCGGACCGGCAGATAGTGCAGAGATTTCATGTGGGCGGCAACCCGTGCTCTGGGTCCTAACATGAGAATCGCCCTGGCCGCCGCATTCAGTAGGCATTCTGGAAGGCCCAAGTGCAAGACGTTAACATAGTTCAGCCTCAAAACAGTAAGAGCCTGGACTACAGTCTTCCTGTGAGTGATCGATAGTAAGGGGAAAAAGTTCTTTAGCATTCTTAAGAGGCCAAAGCAGGAACCGGCTACTGTTTGGACCTGAGCTTTCATGGATAAATTGTCATCGAGGTTGATCCCCAGGTTCTTGACTGTATTTACTGAGTTGCAGGGGGTGATATGTCTGAAGGCCACCATTGACGCCCCACGTCTCAGGATGAAGAACCAAAGAAGATAATCTCAGATTTCTCAGGATTGCACTTTAATTGGTTCAGCCTTAGCCAAGTGAACACCTCTGTCAAGCAATTGTTAATCTCCTCACCCCTAAAATCAGCGCCCTTGTCGCATGTAAATAAGAGTTGTGTATTTTCTGCGTGTGATATTATTGTTGCGCCATGTGATTCAGTTAGGGGTGCAAGGGGGGGTCATGTTTAAATTAAAAAGTGTCTGGCTCAGAATCGAGCCCTGAGGAACCCCCACTTTAATGGGGGGAATGGGGGCAGCAAAAGGAGGAGACCAAATCACTTGATGCCGGTCCTTCAATGGATCAGCATTATAGGTTTTTGGTACTATTGCCACTATGCCCTTCAAGTGCATCTGTCATCGTATTTAGTGTGCTTCATATCACCCATTCAATCTTGGTTCATATACCATATTCTAGCATTGAACCACAATGTTCCATTTTCAACACCCACCGTATGTGACCACACTGCACAGTATAGCGTTCAAAGAGGCTATTGAGCAGAGCGGAGGAATGCTTGGTTCAATACAAACTAATCATGCATGCACGGATATCCACATAGTATGTCCTTGCAGAGTGTCATTGTGTATATTTCGACTATGCATTCAACACATATTAGCCATGTGTTGTTAGTCTCAATGAGTGCCTAACTTATGGGAAAACGCTGGAGTAACACGGTTGCGGGCGGATAGAATAGCTTATACCTAACTATATGCTCAGGACGATCCAATTGGACTGCGGTTAAAATCGGTACTACTCAGTAAGTACTAGACTACGGCTGTAGTTGGGTACTTTATCAGCCTGCAAATCAGAATAGAATGAGCCTGATGTTTTAACAGACTATGCCAGCTGAGGGCCCCACATGATTTGTGGCCTATATGTTTTTAGCCATCGCCATTTAATGGGAGCTATTTAAAAAAAGAATTCAGATAACCCCGGTCCACTTCCCCTTGAGATTAATATGACTCATAATTGGTCCTGATGAAGGTGGTTAAATTTTAGGTTCCACCAAAACGTGCGTAGACAATTTTTAGATACATGGGAATCCTCTCTGAGACACACATAGGAGAAGAAACTGATGGGACGTATTTGCACAACAAATTCAAATTTCAAGTGTCTCTGTCAATCCTTATAGGATCCCCGATATGTTTTTGTTTGTCTTATGTTGTATGAATGGTAGTATGGTTGAGTAGGTCTGATAGGTGATATTGTAGTGCTGATGGATGTGTGTGTTTTTTGTTTGTATTTGTGAACCATGATATTTAATACTGTATTGTTTGTTATATTACATCTAGTTCTAGTTCAGGTGAACTGATCCAACAAGCAAACCTTGTAGCATGGCAAAAGATGTATTTATGTATTGATACTATTTGTTTACAGTCCGGACATTGACTTTTTATAACCATATTGGAATAATCATGCAGACTCATGGTGTTTGTCTGTTTTCCAAAAGTGATGGTATCTTCTGTATATATATATGAATGGCTACTAACAATGATAAATTAGATATATAGCTGAAAAAAGCAAAAAATATTTTTATATGTAATAAAGTACAGTTTAAAAGAATAAAACTTTTCTTTGCAAGACGATCATTTGGGGTTATGTCCTTGGTATGAGCCCTTAGGTCATTAGTAAAAGTAATGTAGGTCAGTTTAGAGGTTTTCTACAGTCCCTACTTTCAACACACACGGTATGTGAGCACACTGCACAGTATAGAGCTTACAGAAGCTACTAAGCAGAGCGGAGAAATGCTTGGTTCAAAACAAACTAATCATGCATGCCTGGATATCCACATAGTACGAACTTGCAGAGTGTCATTGTGTATATTTCGACTATGCATTCGATGCATATTACCCATGTGTTGTTAGTCTCAATGTGTGCCTAACGCCCTACCCTGCTGTTTCGTATTCGCTTACTACCTAAAAGGCAGATTTGTTTGCATCCATAACACTCAGAATGGAGTATCAGATTCCAAGTGTTCCTCCTTTTGCAATCATGGATCATGACCCCGCTAAACAACAAAGCCATTAGTAATACCCACACATGAAGAATTTTTTTTTGTTACCAACCTGGCACAATACATGATGAAGGAGTTGGGTTTCTGGTCCTGACGAGGGTACAGTTCAAGAAGGTGATATATGGTATCCAAGGTATCGTCCTGCGGAATATTCATATACAAAGATTCAACATCATATGTAACCATCAGGTTGGTATGAGGGTCAAAGGATACCGTTTCCAAGAGCGATAAAACACGTTTGGTGTCCTGAAGGTAGGATGGCATGTCAGCCACTATGGGGTGTAAGAAGTGGTCTACGAATTGTGAGAGAGGTTCTAGGAGAGAACCTATTCCCGAAACAACAGGTCCCCCAGTGGTGGTCTTTATTCCTTATGGATCTTGGGTAAAACACTGGTATTCTTGGATGTTTCTGTATTAGAAAATCGGCTTCCCCTTTTGCAATCCACTCTGAATCTCTCCCATCATCAATTAAGGTTTTTATCTACCGTTGCAATATAGTGGTGGGATCCCGTTGGATGGGTTTATAGAATTTAATGTCCTTCAACTGTCTACGGCATTAATTATGGTAGCCCTCCGTATCCAATATCACAGTTGCACCGCCCTTATCAGCTGGTTTGATGGTAATAGTGACATCATTACCTAACTCTTTCACACACTTCCTCTCCTCTCTGGAGATGTTGCAAAATGGACTTTTGTTCGATTATTGTTAGACTCATACTCCTTCATCACTGCCTTCTCAAAAGTGGAGACTTCCAAAGGTACCTGTTGAAGCATAGGTAAAAATGTCAATTTATTTCTCAAACCCCTATTGGAATTGGAGTTGGGAGTTCCACTCTCAGTGCTGGCCAAGAAAAAATTAAGGCGTACTTTGCGAAAAAAAACTCAGCTAGTTCCTTGTGTGTCATAAAATAGTCACCCAATGCAGTGGCAACGAAGCCCGGCCCTTTTGCTAGGACTTGATTCTCCAACACTGTGAGTGTTTTGTTACTCAAGTTCACAATTAGGTTGTCAGATCGCTTGTAGGCGCCATGGGTTCTCTCAGTCTTCTGGAGACACACCATAAAGAAAAGACAAACATATTGGTGTGTGTGAAAACATTTAGCCATCTGACGGATACTATTAAAAAAGCAATAAATGGGGGGCGTGGCTTGCAGCCATGGGAAAGGGCTGCTGCCTAGTCGAGCTCCTTCCCTCCTGCGACTATCCTGATTTATTCTAATGCCATCTGAGGTTATGTTAAGCGATTAGGTGGTGGGTCTCTGTTCCTGCCCCCCCTTGCTGACTTTGGGCCCCGGCCGCGGCGTCTTCTCTGCAGGATTGCCCAAGCTGTGTGATGCGTCGGAGGAGTCATGGCAGCCAAGTGGTACGACCTATGAGGTGAGACGGCCCCCCAAGTGCAACTGTGATCTGGACCTGAGAGCCCCACTGAGAGTGAGGAGGAGCGGAGAACGGCGGAGGCGGCGAGAGACCTTTGTTGGTGGGTCCGCGCCGCTTAACGGCTGGGGGAGTGCTGTCCCGGCAGGCGTCTTGACAATTGAGGCCACGGCTTTGCGGCCTGCGTGTGACGGGGCCACGTTGTGAAATTCGTAGCTGTCCCAAAGTGGTGTCTGCTGGGGGCCTCACCGCGCGCATTGGCCCCATTGCCGGCGGGGGCCGGCGGAGAAAGCCCGAGAGCATGAAAGGCTGGGACGCCTCGGAGGCTGAAAGGCGGGCTGCATTATGGATGTAACAGCCTCTGAACTGTGGCTTTGATTGGACAGAGCCTATGTCTGGATCTAGAGCTGCTCTGGCTCCCTACTACTGCCCTGTACTTTCCTCGAGGTGAGGGGGCTGCTTGGATACAGGAGGTGTGTTAGAGGTGCTCTGACTGTTGCTCCTTGTCTGGAAGGTGTGCAGCCTGTGTATTGATCTATGTACAGTGTCCCGGCAGAGGAGGAGTGAAGAAAGGAGCGTGGCGACAGCTGCACCTGGAGGTAGGGTGGCGACTGTGTGCAGCCCGGTTGGGATCCCTCTGGCCTGCTTGATAAATGTGGGGTACTTGCGAGCGGAAAGCTGCAGTGATGGCTGTGTGGGCGCTGCCCTGCTCCCTTATCCTGGTGGAAACTGCAGAGGAGATCATGCATGCGGACCTTTGAGGTGGGCGGTGTGCTGAGTTTGAGTTTGGGACATTGCTGTGGTGGGCCCCTGACCCCGAGCCTGCACTGAAGTAGTGTGTGTCGACTATCCCTGATTTCCCTTGAGGAGTAGGAGCGTTGGCACTGTGGAGCACTGCGAAGATTATCTACAGATGGGCTGTGACCGAATGAAGGGGGAATCCTACATTGTCAGCAGGGACAGCTGGCCCCAGACTCGTGGGGTCAATCATTGTGAATGAAGGCCCGCCCGAAGTGACGGACCCCGGGAAGAAGCCCTTTCCAGCACTGAGTAGTGTCTGAGTTGTTCCCCTCCACTGGTCGAGACTGTAACCACCAGGCTGCCCTTGGTTTTTGTTTGGAGATTCGGGGCTCCGTGGCCATGGCTACAGGAGTTAAGGGTCCCAAGGCTAATGCCCAGAAGCAATCGGCGAAGTTCGCATGGTCCAAAACGGGTGAAAAGGGTGATTCACCACGATCAGAGAGGAATGGGGCGTGGTGGGCCCTGCACCAGGACCGGAGCTGACGAATGGGGCGGTGGTGGGCCCTGCACCGGGACCGGAGCCGACTCTTCACGATGTTATGGCAGTGATAGGTGGGGTGCGCACTTCAGTGGATTCGGTCACTGTTGAGGTCTCGCTACTTAGAGCGGACTTCAAGAAAATGGACGAGAAAGTTAAGGAACTTAAAATAGTGACGAGGGCCCTGCAGACGGATACATAGGAACTTCAGAGACAGATGCTTGACATGCAACAGAAGCAGGCCCAAATGTCGCAACAGCTAGATGACTATGAAGGCAGAGCCCGCCGCAATAATATTCAAATTTTAGGGGTTCCGGAACGCACGGAAGGGCCAGCTACGGATTTGTATGTGGAGGAGCTCATCACGAAACACCTCAAGCCCAAGACTTTATCCAGCTACTTCTCTATAGAAAGAGCTCATAGGGTACCGGGTGGTAGACCAAAGCCGGGAGCACCTCCGAGACCCCTGATTGCCAGGGTATTTAACTACCTTGACAGAGACATAATACTGCCGACTTCACGATCTGGCCCTCCCTTGAAGATTGATAAATACGAGGTGGCGTTCTTGCCGGATTTCACGGCAAAGGTTCAGACCTAGTGTAGGAGCTTTCAAGCTGTGAAAAAAGAGCTGAGAGATCGGGAGGTGAACTATGCAATGTTCTTACCAGCACGACTGCGGGTGGAATCGAATGGAAAGTCGTGGTTCTTTGACTCACTAGAGGCGGTCTGGGACTGGATGGAGGGCTGGAGCACGGTGGGAGGCCACAGAAGGGATCGCCCTGGTAGATCTGGCCTGCAGTGAGGAGTCTGGAGGGAGGCAGTGAGTGAGGCTCCAGCTACCGAAAATAGTCGGCTGGAGGAGCAGGACTGATAGCCCTGGGGATGGGACTGCAGAATCTGGAACTGGAAGACTATGCAAGTAGATGGGCACGGGCAGGGGGTGGTGGGACTCACTGATACAAGACTGTTTCTGTACTTGGTGCTTTATGACATGGTACTATTTGATGGGTATATTGACGTCATATGACATGGCTTAGTCGCTGTTAATAGTAGATGGCTACGAAATGAGATAACTGTGGTGTATGTCTGCGGGAGGTGGGGTCGGTTCCCTCTGCCTTTTTTAGCATTTCTAAGGGGGTAGTTCTAAATCCACAGGTAGGGAGGCAAGGAGAGGGGTGGTAGTGGGGGCTAGGGGAGGGGGGGTGTTTTGCAGTTCTTTGCTGCTTCCAAAGTTGCGGTGAACTCTCATTTTACGGCTTGGATAGATAGTTGAAGGTATCCTTCGGAGACGAGTTCCAAAATAACTGTATTGTGTTACTATGTTCTGCTTTCTTTGTATATTTCCACTACGACAGACTAAGGTGTGACAATGTTGCTTTTATCTGCAAGTTGCGTACAGAAGTGATCGATGTATTATTGACCTACTGCGTTGTGAGTATCACCGTACTGGGGGATGGGGGCTGAACGGGAATCAGTGCTCTCTGTCCTTTCCTGGAATGTTAATGGCTTAGGTGATAAAATAAAGAGAGGTGTCGTCCAGCAGTACCTGAGGAGACAGTCCCCAGATCTTGTCCTATTGCAGGAAACCCACTTAGTAGGCAATAAAAGTAAGGCCTTCAATAGATGGGGGTACCGGCTCTTAGTGCATGCTGACTATACCACCTGCTCTAGGGGTACATGTATCCTGGTTAGAAAAAGCACACCATTGATTGTACACAACACGTGGGTGGATCCGCGGGGTGGGGCGATTTGCGGTCGCTGAGGCCCAGTGGGAGGGGAGGGCCCTGAATGTAGTTTCTGTGTACCTGCCACCAGCTCTGGGTAGAGATGCCTTAATAGAGCTAGGCCGGGTATTGACCAAGCTACCTGACGGTACTTTGATACTGGACTGGGCGGGGACTATAACATGACAATGGATGACACAGTTGACAGGTACCCGCAGAGGCAAGAGGCCAGGCCAAATGAGCTTATGGCAGAATTTACTGCAGCAATGGGCCTTTCGGATGTGGAACGGGAGCTCCCGACAGGGGACTCCAACTTTACATATGTTTCCAGTGTGCATGGCAGTCTCTCCCGAATAGATTACTTTTTGACGTACACCGCCTCTGTGGGTCATTTCAGATATCCCCGGACGTATCCCCGGGGTATATCGGACCACTCCCCAGTGGGAGTGGAGTTCACTCATTGGGAAAGGCAGCAGCGCTATACTATCGTCATCAACTCATGGCTGTTGAAAATTCCAGATATCAGGGAGGAGCTCGGGGTGCAAACTGGGTATTTCCTGACAGAAAATCTAGGATCGGTGGAATCGGCGCGAACGCTATGGGAAGCGTATAAGGTGGTCCTGAAGGAATATGCCTTGTCTTTGAAAGTGAAATATATTGCTAAATGACGTGAGCTTTTGGTGCAGCTGGAGAAAGCCCTTCGAGAGCTTGAGGCGGCTCACGTGTTAAATCCCTCGGAGGATGCACTGCATAGTCTGAAATTAAAGCAGGGGGAGTACAGGCTTAAAGCGCACGAACACATGTTGGCCAAACAGGCGGCCACCCACCAAAGGCTGTATGAGCTTGGAGACAGGGCGGGAAAGACACTAGCGTGGTTGGAGAGGAGGGAGCAAGGGGTGAGGTGGGTGCCCCGACTGATACTGCTCAGTGGTGAGGTCCTGCATCGCCCCGGCGATATAACGGAAGCGTTCGCAGATCACTTCGAGAAGGTGTACTCTCCCTCCAGGACATATAGTGAGGAGGAGTTGCGCCAGTTGCTGGCAGATAAGAGACGTGCCGACCCTTTCGGAGATGGACAGGGACATGTTGGATGCGGATCTATCTACTGAGGAAATCCGAAAGGCTATCGGCCAAATTAAGTCTGGGACGGCGATGGGCCGAATGGTACCCCTATGAAGTTCCTTAAGGCTGTGGACTCTCAGATGGTCCCGCATCTGCGGGCAATGTATCAAGAAAGCTGGAATAAGGGAGCTCTGCCGCCTGACCAGAGATTAGCCAGTATAGTTGTTATCCATAAGGCCGGAAAGCAGGTGTTTGATTGTTGTTCCTACAGGCCGATCTCACTGATAAACGTTGAGGCGAAGATCTTGGCGAAAGTCTTTGCTACGCGACTGGGATCGGTGATTTCCTCTTTGGTGCACCCAGACCAATCTGACTTCATGCCTGGGAGAAACACCGCCCTTAACATCCGCCGGCTCCATAATGTGATGGCACGTCGGGAGTACCTGGAAGAAGATGCAGTTATATTGTCACTCGATGCATCCATGGCATTCGTCTCAATTGAATGGCCGTATCTTTTTGAGGTCCTGGTGAGGGCCGGGTTGGGCCCTAAATTTATATTATGGGTAAGGCTACTGTATACTGACATCAGGGGCAGTTAGAGTCAACAATTACACATCCCGACAGTTCACGCTAGGGAGAGGCACCAGTTAACGGTGCCCGCTGTCCCCGTTGCTGTTTTCCCTCATGCTAGAGCCCCTGGCGTCCTGGATTTGTCGTGATGTGATGAAAAGGGGTTTCAGACGGTCGCCGGAGTGTGAAGACAGAATATCTCTTCATGCCGACGACATATTGCTATATCTTGCCTCTCCGTATAAATCAATCCACACAGCTCTTAACATCTTCACAAACTTTGGGAAGTACTCAGGGTACGCAATTAATTGGAGTAAATCCATGCTGTATGTGCTACATGGGCAGCAACCCCCGTCTCCCTAAAGACTGTGCACTAATGGTCTCAGCAGATGGATTTAAGTACCTGGGAGTCTTTATCACACAAAATCCGGCTCTCTTTTATAGTCGCAATTTGGCACCCCCGTTGGCCAGGCTGCGCACAGATGTCAAGCATTGGAGGTCGCTGCCTCTGTCGCTGGTGGGCGGCGCTGCTCTTTTTAAAATGTTGGCTCTCGCGCGATTTCTGTACATTCTCCAGAATTGCCCGATCCGGATTCCAGATACATATTTTTTAGTGGTGGAAGGGGAGATACGTACTCTGCTCTGGGATGGTAAAGCCCCAAGGATTGCGCTTCAGAAACTGATGAAAGGATGGTATGATGGAGGCATTGCATTGCCCGACATACAGCTGTATTACTGGGCTTCTCAATTGGTGGCTGTGAACAGATGGAGATAGGCTCCACCAGATGACCCTGCATGTGCCCTAGAAACTAAGAAGCAACAATATGTTGGCCCAACATTACATACAGTTCAGGTCTGGCGGTTAGCTAACTCACGTCTGGGATGGACAGGAGTGCTCACCAAGGCAACGCCACTGTGGTATTCACAGAAACTCGGCATGCTTTGTTACCACCCGGGGTATGATAGGTGGGATGTTATTGGTAACTCGACAGTCAAAGACCTGGTTCAAAGAGGAGCGAGTCTCAGATTTGAGGAGCTGCAAAGGACCTACCACTTGGCCCCAGGAGAGGTTTTTAGGTATCTGCAAATTAGACATGCTTTGCAGGCAGCCTTCCCTAGTTGCGAGGACATACAGGAATCGTCACCCCTTGAGGATCGCTTGATAGATGGGTTGTTGCAGTCCAAGGCGATCTCCCTGACCTATAAGAAACTTAGTAATATATTGCCTGATATCTTTGGAAAGCTTAAGCTGCAATGGGAGGGAGACCTTGGGCTGATTGATGAGGAGGACTGGAGACAGGCGCTTATTTCGCCTAGAGAGGCTGCCATTACGCTCAGATTCAGATTAATACAGTTTCGCATCCTACACTGCTCATATTTAACAGGAATATTATTAGCAGAAATCGGATCTCAACATAACGACCTGTGTCTGAAGGGCTGCCGACATCCGGCTGCCTTCTATCATATGGTGTGGGAATGCCCCTTTGTACGGAGGCTATGGGACAGGGCCTCAACACATGTGCAATCTGCATTGGGGAAGGCGCTAAGCCTGACGTCCCGATTGGGCTTGCTTAATGTGTGGGACGATATAGACCTAACTGAGACAGAACAGCAGTTAGCAGCGCTAGGTTTTACGTTAGTCAAGAGGGAGATAGCGGAAGGGTGGGGCGGAGTGGCGCCGCCGGCAGCGGCAGTATGGCTGAAAGAATTCGATAGATGTATGGTAGCGGAGAAAGAAGTATTTATAGCTAGGGGGTGCCCGAAGAAATGGGATAGGCAATGGTCGAAGTGGAATGTGTATAGGGGGGAGATGTGTATCGCCTGTGATGGAATTGGAAATGCGGAGAGGCAGAGACAGAGAAGTAACTGTTATATGCTTCTCCGGCCCTTGTCCCAGGTGCGGTGTTAAATGTAACTTGCAGATGCTGTATGTAATTAATGTCTATATGTCTGTCATGCACTTTATTAATAAAAACATTTTTTTTTACAAGAAAGCAATAAACAAGAGCTGGCATATCCTGAATACTGCAGAACTGTACCTTGACAGATCCTTATTCCCTCTAAAACGGAGCAGCAACCGTAAGGACTTACTGGTACACACACAACCTAAATGCAGACAAATACAAGCGAGACAACAATCACTGTGGAGAGGACCTCCGGTGGTAGGACATTTCCCGTGTGGGTCATGTTCAGTGAGTCCATTTACACGACACACTAAACAACTAGAACTGGGCTTACAGACACCTTGGCAATTAAATAATTATACTAAATGCAACTCTTGGGGTGTGGTTTATATGATCACATGCCCATGTTCACTTAAGTATATTGGCATTACCACACACAGAGTCAAACACAGGATTGTAGAGCATCGAAGCTCGATCAGATGTAAAAATTCAAACACACGACTGACTAGACACTTTAACCGTGATAGTGAGATTTATATATCCCTATCTATTTTCATCGGATAGAATATGAAGGGCCAATAAATGTTTTCTACGCTGGTACCTCGTAATACTACATTTTCCAGCACCCTCGTGAACCGGAAATAAATCCTGTGATCATTTTCGACTAATCACGCTTAAAAAGAAGGTGCTGGTTACCTGTTCTCCCCCTTCAGCCTCTCGTATATGCCGCAGGACACAGGACAATAGGTAAGATGCCGTTTTGGTGCTTGCCCCGGTTTCGATCAGAAGAGCATTTTAAGCATTGAGCGCCGCATTGCTATAGCAACTTCAAAAACCGAGGCACATAAACATTGAACACTGCATTGTCAGTTTGAATATATGACGTTACAACACAAACATTCGCACACATGCTTTTACAATGCGGTTTTTACATCGCAACTACCATTACATCGCATGATTTTACAACGCATGCCATTACAACACATTTTTGAAAACTACTATTACAACGCATTCCATTACAACGCATACCATTGCAACACATTCCATTACAACGCATACCATTACAACACATAACAATACTACGCATAATACTTTTAGGGTAACAGTAGGGTAAGTGTTGGATAGTGTAGGGGTAAAAATTTATATTCCCAATCCAGTGAATGCAACAGTAGGGTAAGTGTTGGATAGTGTAGGGGTAAAAATTACTATTCCAACTCCAGTGAGTGCAACAGTAGGAAAAGTGTTGGATAGCGTAGGGGTAACAATTACTATTCCCATCCAGTCCAAAACCCATACCCACCCTAAATCCAAAAAACACCTTTACTTACCTTATAATGCGTTGTAATGGCATGCGTTGTAGTGACATGTGTTGTAATGCATGCGTTGTAATGGCATGTGATGTAAAGGGAGCTGCGTTGTAACAGCTGTGTTGTAAAAGCAGTGAGATGTATTGACTGCATTGTAATGGATGTTTCCTGTCAGTTCAGACATGAGCCACAGGTCCTATTACTGCATGCCCCAGTTTGGGTTTTACTAATGGCGTTGTTGTTAGCGCGGTCACAACCCATGATTGTAACAGGAGCAAAACTTGGAATCTGATACTCCATTCTGAGTATTATGGGTGCAAACAAATCTGTAAGCGAATACGAAAAGGCAGGGTAGGACGTTAGGCGCTCATTGAGACTAACAACAGGAGGCTATATGGGTCAAATGCATAGTCGAAATATACACAATGACACTCTGCAAGTTCGTACCATGTCAATATCCGTGCATGCATGATTAGTTTGTATTGAACCAAGCATTTCTCTGCTCTGCTCAATGATCTCTGTGAGCTCTATACTGTGCAGTGTGCTCACGTACGGTGGGTGTTGAAGAAGGAACATCAAGGTTCAATACTAGAATGTAGTATATGAACCAAGATTGAATGGGTGATATGACGCACACTAAATACGATGACAGATGCACTTGATGGGCTTAGTGGCAATAGTAACGAAACCCTATAATGGCATGGAACATTAGTTCATAACACAATATATACTGAATTATGGTCTAAGATTTACTATGGAAGATAACATGTTGCCCATATTTTAAGCATTGTGAGTCTCGGATTCTAAAGTGGAGATGATAAGAATACTTATGTTTTGTTTGACAATGTGCTGCTGTGAATTTTATACCATTTGAGTCCTGAGACCTGCTACGTAAGGTCTGATGAAGGTGGCTGTTGACTAGTAGTCTCCAATTGGTGAGACTGCAGACAATTAATTGTCTATATTCACCCACCTTTTCTAGTGCTGGTGAGGGACTCTGGTGGTTTGTGAATATATTGGGAGCTTGAAAAATGCATATTATGTTTTTGATGTGTGTTCTTCTATCCTTACAGAATGTGGACCTCACACATGCTGGTTCCATACCAGTAAAAGTATGGAAACTTGTTCATACTATTCTTATTTTCACACTAACTAAGCAGAGTGACATAGTGAACGGTCCTGAAGAATGCCAAAAACGTTTCCGTTCTATTAAGGCAGAAACATTGACCTGATCCTAATAAGGAATATCCTTATCCTTGTTCTCACTGAGCTGATTTAATCTATCCACTTGGGACACTAATAAAAGATTAGTCTTGTCCACCAGGAGATAGTTTTAACTCACATTTTATTATAATTTTTGCACTCTGCCCCTCACTCTGCCCTACATTGGCTGATATAAAACACCTCCCGCTCCTCTCCTACGGGGGCTGCAATGAAATATGTCTCCACATGTTGGCCCGAATTGAGGACTCACTCCCAGGCAGATGGTTTCAGTGAATCCTTTATTTAAAACCAGAAAAAACAATCCAATTGTACACTCTGCCTGCTGCTTTTCGGAGTCTCCTGCTCCTTGTTCATAGGCTGTGCTGGAGTTACACAGAGGCACTGTCTCCCTCACTTCTCAAATGAATACTGATCCATCCTCCAGTGGACTTCACAGATGTGTCCAATTACTGATGAATGTTGGGGCATGTAGTGCATTCAATGATACTCTCCAGTGGATTCTGTGTTTTACCAGTCATTTTTTCGAATTTCAAAGCCCTCTGGTGGTTCTCAGATTGTAGTCCGGTTTTACATTGTAAATCTGCCTTCCCGCATTAAGGCTCAGCATGATTCCAAGCCTCTGTGCCCACATACCTTAGTGATGGTGGTGCAGTCACTAAGGTATGTGCAGAGGATAAAAGGGTGTGTCAGCAGCACTGTGTACTTTTCAAATGCAGCCTATGATTAAGGAGCTGGTTGCTCTGAAACGTGTCAGGCGAAGAATGAATTTGGAATGTTAATGTCGGTTTTCAGGAAATAAAGGATTCGGTGAGTCATCTGTTTGCTGAGTGCATCCTCAATGTGGTGCAAAGTTGGGGGACATTATATATATATATATATATATATATATATATATATATATATATATATATATATATTCACTGAAAAAACCATAGGTTATAGACCATATATAGTTAGGAATTAGCATTTAAAAAACCTTATTTTACTCACACAAAACCATTGAAATTCCATATATAGTTAGTTGCACTAACTATATATCGCGCACCTGCAATCCACTGCTGATCATGTCACATATTACATCATTCATGACATGGTCAGTGACATCACTGATGACATCACTGATGACATCTCAAATGACATCACTGATGACATCACTGATGACAACATCCAGTGACTGTATGTTTCTGTAAAGTTAAAATATATCTTACATATTGAAGAATGAGTGGATGTATAAGTGTCTGGATGAAGGATTTAGTAGGTGCGTGACTGACTGTATGAGTGAGTGATTAAATGTGTCTCACTGAATGCATGGGTTAGTGACTAAACTGTCTTAATTTGTGCATCATTATGTCTGTTGTTCTGTAAACTGCTGCATGTGTTGATCATTAGCTATACGAGAGGCTATATGTGTTATTAATTGCTTGCCCAAGTATTTCTATGGGAGATTGAGTTTGTGTGGGGGTGGCTGGAAGGTGTGTGACTCTATGCATAGATGTGTGAACAGTTTATTCACTAGGTGTATGAGTTCAAGAGTGCATGTGGAAACAGCTACATGGGCAGTTGACTGTGTGCATGAGTGTATTGATGAGTGAATGGATATCTCAATGCTACATGTCATAGTAAGTACATATGTAAAACACAGTACATGTGAGAGTTGGCATATATAAATAACTGTGCATGAGAGCCACCGAATGAGTGAGTGGTTGTATCGATCATTGTGAACTTGTATCAGGGATTGTATAAGAGAGTAAATATGTGTTAGTATATGTTTCAATAAGTAAGGTGTGTTTAACTGTATAGTTGAAGAAATGGAGATGAGATTGTTTCTTTGCATGACTGACTGGGTGTGTGAGTAACTCCATGGATGAGTGGAAGTGTGTGAGTGTCTGTATACACTGAGTGTATCTAAGGTTATATTAGAGTCTGAAGAGGTTTATCGTATTAGCACAAGAATGATGTCAAATGAGATGTCATCAGTGATGTCATCAGTGATGTCATTTGAGATGTCATCAGTGATGTCATCAGTGATGTCACTGACCATGTCATGAATGATGTAATATGTGACATGATCAGCAGTGGATTGCAGGTGCGCGATATATAGTTAGTGCAACTAACTATATATGGAATTTCAATGGTTTTGTGTGAGTAAAATAAGGTTTTTTAAATGCTAATTCCTAACTATATATGGTCTATAACCTATGGTTTTTTCAGTGAATTTTCAAGGTTTTGTAAATGCTAATTCCTAACTATATATGGTCTATAACCTATGGTTTTTTCAGTGAATTTCAATGGTTTTTTAATAGCAAATATCATAAGCTGTCGAATGTCAAGTACGTGGTAAGTGAAAACATTTTCGTGTTTATGCACACTGATCTGCTTTGAATGGTGCCCCCCCCCCTCATTTCTATTAGGAGTACTCTCTCTTTGCAGATAGTGAAAGGTAGTTAACGCAGGTCTTTGCCCCCATTGTAATCCGTCGTGCCTGCTTCTCTCTCCATTTGATTGATTGTTATCCAAGTATTTACTGTTTTAGAATTAGTTCTCTTTGGTTCATTCTCTATTTACAAACAAACACAGAGTCGCAATACTCTGTTTAGTCTTTGCAGATAACGAAAAATCGTGTAAAAAAAAAAAGAAAAGGAATCGAGCAAAATCAGTAGGCCACTAATGGGATCTCTTTTTGACCTCGCTAAAATAGAAACATTAGGAACAACCCCTCATGACAAATACAAAACTAGTGAGATGAACTGAACTCCACACAATGATGGCTGCAAAACAGCTCGGCTCCGCCACCCACCCCGCCCAAAATAACGATAAAGAACGGCTGCCATGATTGGTTGCGGAATGACCACGACGGAGCTACGAAATGGTGCTGCTCTCATGCTAACCCCAGCTTCAGTCTGAAACATCCAGAAACACTGTAGACTACCAATTCGATCAGTTCCGGTAGCGCCCCAATGTAACCCGGTAGAGAAGAACTAGCTCTCCCCTCTTTGACTGATGGTTCTTGTTGCCTGTCCCTTCTGTTGTCATTTAACAGAACTATTTAGCCTGCTGAAAGGGGTTGTGTTCCGACCGCTGGTTGGTGGAGACATTTTGACTATATTCTGTACCTGCGTTGTCGCGTAATGCGTCATATGACGCGCCGCGTTAGCGCATCCGGAAGTCATCCGGGGCGCGCAGCGCGTAACGTAAGCATAACAAGTCATGTGACTTGTTAATAAAACTTTTCATTGGTTCATTTTACTTTTCTTATTGTAATGATGAAAGGCTTGGTCATATGACCTAAAAATTACGCTTTTCATTACTTCCGAACATTATTTTTTCTTAAATATATGTTATAATGTTCCAGGCTAATGTACTTTCCCGGAAATTTTACAACTGTCCTGCAAGTAAAATATATTCTTTTTTCGAGAAAAAGAGCGTTTCTTCGTCCCATGACGGAGCCGTTGAGCAAAAGAGGGTCGACCTGCTGTCTTAGTCGCCGATACGCCTGAATATGAGATTCTTATCGATCACTTTATGTTGCAGGAATAGAAAACACAACAGCCCTTGACCATTTATCTTTACTGCGTTCCTTCGTATTATACCTTTTACCCTTCATGTAATTGGTGTGCTTTATTTCACTTGCCTTTTAATGATTCTAAAACAGTCACTATTATTAAAAACTTTACCAATGTATATACTACTACCATGTTTTCTTTTAAAAACCTTTATTGAGAAAATTTCATTATACAAATACGAGCCTATAACCACGTGGGCCTGCCACAGAGCAAACTGTAATCGTATATGATGAATAGACATTTACACTGTAGAGGAACGTAACGGGCGGGCCATTAGGTTGCAAGAACTAAGGTGTCTAACAGTTACGGAATCGGTGGACGTACATTTTATAATTAAAATACGACAGGGCCAGTTACAATAAAATTATCTAGATATACATTTGCGGGCAAGTACCATGGGTGACGTTAATTCGAACTTTCAACAGTACAGTAATCAATAACACATCAGAACTTAATATCAATAGGGATGTCGAAATATTCAATCAATTCTCGTCCCCGCCCGCCATGTGCTTCAAAACTGCATACGTATCTCGTGATTTCAAGGTTCTGCAACCAGTACACAACAAGGAGTTACGAGTCCCATTTATTCTGGCGCCATTTTGGGCGAGGACGGGCAGGTCCAGGATATAGTCAAAATGTCTCTACCAACCATCGACTATGATGATGTTCATATGCTGTATTTATTAGAGTAACACTCATCTGTCCACATGAAATTAATTTGCCACAATCTAAACATGTCATTTTAATCTTTCCAAAGTTCTTCTAAATATTTGGGACCGTTTCCCTTGCCTCTGAAGCTCTCAGTGCCACTTCTTTGATGAATGTACTAGCAGGTCAGGGGTTCTCCTCCAAATCTCTCTTTTATGCAGCACTATAATTAATTGGTGCCACCTCTCCATATGACGATGCATGGTATAGTTACCACAACTATATTTTTTTTCGGTTCCTCTGGAGAGTTCATCGTGGCAGATGAAGCGTGTAACGTACCGGGCATTTACCTTTTTTTGCATGTACAGGAAAGGAAAAAAAAATCGAGCGTCCGAGTTCTAAGGTGTCCCAGGGCCATTTTGGTGGACCAGGCCCAAATCCAAAGAACAGCCATCTCACAGGCTAATGGGGCGACCCACGCCGAGTTTCAGCATTGTAGGATGACCACACAAGTACAGCAACTTGCTAGACATCACCTCGGTGCCATCCGGATCTCGGCGCCCCACTGCAGATGAAGTGCCTCTCAACTATGAAACCACCACGGTGACATCCGGATCTTGGCGCGTTGTGCTGCCTTCGGCCTATTCGCACATCGGTCCGCTACTGACGCCATCTCACAGGCTAATGGGGCGACCCACGCCGAGTTTCAGCATTGTAGGATGACCACACCAGTACAGCAACTTGCTAGACATCACCTCGGTGCCATCCGGATCTCGGCGCCCCACTGCAGATGAAGTGCCTCTCAACTATGAAACCACCACGGTGACATCCGGATCTTGGCGCGTTGTGCTGCCTTCGGCCTATTCGCACATCGGTCCGCTACTGACGCCATCTCACAGGCTAATGGGGCGACCCACGCCGAGTTTCAGCATTGTAGGATGACCACACCAGTACAGCAACTTGCTAGACATCACCTCGGTGCCATCCGGATCTCGGCGCCCCACTGCAGATGAAGTGCCTCTCAACTATGAAACCACCACGGTGACATCCGGATCTTGGCGCGTTGTGCTGCCTTCGGCCTATTCGCACATCGGTCCGCTACTGACGCCATCTCACAGGCTAATGGGGCGACCCACGCCGAGTTTCAGCATTGTAGGATGACCACACCAACTTGCTAGACATCACCTCAGTGCCATCCGAATCTTGGCATCTCAACGCCTAGTGGTATCTTCCATACAAAAAATATTGTTACGCTGCCTTTGGCCCCATTCGCACATCAGTCCGCAACTTAGACATCACCTCGGTGCCATCCGGATCTTGGCATCTCAGCGCCTTGTGGTGTCAGTCAGAAAATATTGTTGTGCTGCCTTCGGCCTATTCGCACATCGGTCCGCTACTGACGCCATCTCACAGGCCAACGGGGCGCCCCACGCCGACTTTCAACATTGTAGGATGGCCACAGAAGTGCGACAACTTACTAGACACCACCTCGGTGCCATCCGGATCTTGGCGCGTTGTGCTGCCTTCGGCCTATTCGCACATCGGTCCGCTACTGACGCAAACTCACAGGCCAACGGGGCGCCCCACGCAGACTTTCAGCATTGTAGGATGGCCACACCAGTGCGGCAACTTGCTACACACCACCTCGGTGCCATCCGGATCTTGGCGCGTAGTGAAGCTGCAGCAGCTGCAAATAAGCTTCAGACAGTGTTACAACCGCTGCTCAGAACTCTCAACTATGACACCACCTCGGTGCCATCCGGATCTTGGCGCGTTGTATTGCCTTCGGCCTATTCGCACATCGGTCCGCTACTGACGCCGCCTCACGTGCCAACGTATTTTCTCCGCATTTTATACCCTATGCCGCATAACAGGTCATGTGACTTGTTTATAAAACTTTTCATTGGTTCATTTTACTTTTGGTTTCCGAATGATGGAAGGCTTGATCATATGACCTAAAAACAACACTTTTCATTGGATGAAAACTTTTTTTTTCCCCAAACGATGAAAGCCCCACCTTGTTTCTGGATGTTTCAGACTAAACTGGCGTCAGCATGAGAGCACCACCATCTCGTAGCTCCGTCGTGGTCATTCCGCGAGCAATCATGGCAGCCGCTCCCCACCAGAAGCCTGCAGGAGTCGGGGCCCCCAAAACTTTTGATGAATTCTCAAGGCGGAGGGGACGCTTTCGAGAATGGGGTCCAAGACCTAGCAGACAAGCGTCCGATTTCCAAGGTGTCCCAGGGCCATTTCAGTGGACCACGCCCAAAAAGGAAAGAGCCTGCCGCCATTTTGAGAGTCCTGTGGCAGCCGCCTATCGCTGCACCGCAAGAGTGGGCGCAACTCAGCTGAATGGCGGATTTTGACACAGTGGACCAAAAGCGGACGGAATGGCAACTGAAACGGTAAAGGGGCGCCCCACTAAAACAGATGAGACTCCACCTGGAGAGGCCCGTTCACGCCGCCTCCCCCGGGGCGCTCCACGCCGTTATTCGGAGCAGCATTGTAGGATACCAAAACCAGTGCGGCAACTTACTGGACATCACCTTGGTGCCATCGTTCTGCTGCCTTGGAACTATTCGCACAACAGTTTGCTACTGATGACCCACCCCCCGCGACGCCCCACGCCGTTATTTGCTGGGTGGCAACTTACTAGACATCACTTTCGTGTCATCTAGATTTCGGCGCGTTCTGCTGCCTTGGAACTATTCGCACAACAGTTTGCTACTGATGACCCACCCCCCGCGACGCCCCACGCCGGAAATCTGGACGTTGTGCTGCGTTGGGACTATTCGCACAGCCGACCGCTACTTCGTTGTTTTTCTCTAAAAATGTTTATATGTTATTACTATTTTTGTTTTCTTGTATATATTTATAAATTATTAAAGTTTTATAATCTTACTACTTTGTCGGAGTGCTATATATTTTTAATGTGACACATAATTGTAAAAACTTTGATGTACAAAGAGTCATCCCTGGAATCTTCCGCTTCACGCTCGGTCCCCTCCCCAATCACAATACAGGATGGTTTTCAGATAATAGCAACGCTTCTGCTGTGACGGATCTCATCGAGTGTGGGCCTTGATCTACTATAACTCCTTTGAAGAGGGGTGATTCTTTACAGCTGTGGCCATAAACTACATCTGCAGGGCTAGCTGATAGCCTAGGACCGGCCTGGACAATCGGACACAGAGGAAAAGGAGTGTCAGAGGGTGCGGTAGTGAATAGGGCGAAAGGGAGGTGTCGGGCGGGCACAGGGTGTGATTCTCAGGGAAGAGCAGCGCAGATGGGGGGAGGTTTATTACCCATGCATAAGACAGAGAGCGGGGGTGACCACTGCCTGGGTGAGATGCTTGCGAGGGTGGGGAGCCATGCTAAGGATCGACAGCGTGCACAGAGTGGGTCTGGTCAAGGCATCTAAAATGGCTGCCGTGCACGACAAAAGTGTGGCATTTGAAAAAAGACAAGATGGCGCACACAATGTTTTTCAACAATTCCTGATTTCCTTCGAATCGAACGTTAACAGACGTTGGGGCATATTACCAAAGTTAAGCGATATTTATCCCTAACGATGCATTGCAAAGATTTTTTTACCGTCAGAAATTATCGCAGATAAACCTTGCTATTATCAAGGTTTATCGCAAATACGA
Organism: Lissotriton helveticus; assembly: GCF_964261635.1. Lineage (NCBI taxonomy): Eukaryota > Metazoa > Chordata > Amphibia > Caudata > Salamandridae > Lissotriton > Lissotriton helveticus. Next base: position 1,136,896,707 of record NC_136059.1, on the reverse strand, counting down.
TAAAAAACGAGCGCAATGCATTAATATCGCTGAAAACTCCGCGATATTCATGCATTACCGAGCTAATGCTCTTAGCCATGTTATCCACCTCCCATTGGATAACATGGCTAAGAACTGCTCAGGGCAGCTGTTACTTTTTGGAGATATTCGCGCTTATCTTGAATATTTCCAAAAGTTGATAATAGGAGATAGCGATGTTAGCGACTGTTTCCAGTCGCTAACATCTTGGCATGCCCACTTTGCATGTCATTAGTGATAAATATCACTCACATGCAAAGTGGGACCCAAGATGGTCGCTATCTCCTACTAGCCGTCGCTAACTGGTGTTAGCAACAGCTAGGTAATACAGATATAATTTTATCTCCGCGAAGCGGAGCGCTGTTACAGATATATATCTTGTTTTTGAACGTTAATTTCTCAAAATGCACTGAAGCACATATATTGAGACATAGCAAAGGCACATCGGGCTACCAGTCCCTAATATTTTACCAAGTTTCGTGCAAATCCATTCAGCCGTTCGATTATTATTATTATTTTTTTTTTTGCCCCGCGGGGCCCTTTTAAAACCTCCACATCAAACCTAGGGGGTCAGCGAGGATCTACTATGCCCCCTTATGGTCATTTGCCCCTTCGCTTTGGCCTCCTCTTGTCTCTCGATCCTACCGAGAGACAAGATGGCGGCCGCTACGTACTGTTTGGAATGTTTACAGACACCGGAGAGCCAATCAGCTTCGCTTCGCAAAGCTCCGTAACGCGAAAAGTACGCGAAGCGGTGCGCTGTTACAGATATATATCTTTTTTTGAACGTTAATTTCTCAAAATCCACTGAAGCACATATATTGAGACCTAGCAAAGGCACATCGGGCTACCAGTCCCTACAATTTTGCCAAGTTTCGTGCAAATCCATTCAGCCGTTCGATTATTATTATTATTATTTTTTTTTGCCCCGCGGGGCCCTTTTAAAACCTCCACATCAAACCTAGGGGGTCAGCGAGGATCTACTATGCCCCCTTATAGTTATTTCCCCCTTTGTTTTGACCTCCTCTTGTCTCTCGATCCTACCGAGAGACAAGATGGCGGCCGCTACGGACTGTTTGGAATGTTGACAGACGCCGGAGAACCAATCAGCTTCGCTTCACAAAGCTCCGTTGCGCGAAAAGTCCGCGAACCAGTGCGCTGCCCGGTCCGCTGTTACAGATATATATCTTTTTTTAAACGTTAATTTCTCAAAATCCACTGGAGCACATATATTGAGACCTACAAAAGGCACATCGGGCTACCAGTCCCTACAATTTTGCCAAGTTTCGTGCAAATCCATTCAGCCGTTCGGGCTAAAAGTGAGGCCAACCGCCCTATGGAAAACTCAATGTTAAAAACACGTTTTGGGACCCCCCTTTTTTCTCGGCCCCCACTGGACGAACCCCCCCCCCAAATTTTCAAGGGCTGCTCAGAAACAAAATGTGCCATTTTCCTGAAAATTTCAGCCAATTCCGTCCACAAACGCCAAAGTTATTAGACATAGAATTTTCAAAAAACCCATAGAGAAAAAATCCTAACTATATATACCTACTGGCGACCGCCAGTAGGTAATATATATACGAAAAAGAGAAATGCTTCTTCCGGGGTGCTGGGACCCATGGGAGTTGGCGCAGATACCGGCGAAGCAATCCGGTTAAGTCAATATCCAAGAAAAACAAAGTTCGTCTTGCGCTCTCGGGTAATCAGACAAAGGAATCCAGAGTGTAATATAAGCAGTTTATTACACAACGCGTTTCAGCATAGAAGCCTTGTTCACGTGTAACACAACACAAGTGACTCCGGTATTTAAACAAAAGTTTCAGCGTGGTCAATTACCAACAACATAAGCGTAGGACTAGTAAACAAAATGTGTAAAAGGATGGCAGACATGTTGGAATGGTAACATCAACATCATAACGCTCTCTATAGACATCATATGTACAAAGGAATAACTGTACAGTGAAATAAATGTATAATACACAACGTCAACTGAAAAATGATTATTGTTAGGTAGTTTTAGATATTTAATCCTGACTGGTTTTTGGTTTTACGCTATGCGCTCACCTAGAGTATAGATTTAATAATCAAAACGAATGGCTGACCTGTTGCAATGATAGTCACATCACTGTCTAGTTTAGAACATTATTCAGCTGTATATATCATGCGGAATAAAATATAATCTGCAGCAGATCAGACTGTATCCTGGTCAAATGTAGATCTAGCTGTAAACCCTTCGTTCAGGAAACAGTTTAGCGTGTATGACCCTGTCGATAATGCACAGTTGGATAACAAAGTGGATCCTCAATGAAACCGTACTCAATCCCAGTAAAATACATGAAAATGTTATACAGTCAACAATGACATATGGGGTAATCCACTGATTGCCTTACTAAAGACGGGACAAGGGTAGGAATAGGTAAGCCAGGTGAGAATTCCAACCCAAATTACGGTTGATTGGCAGTAGGCAAAGTATATCTTCAAGAAGCTAAATGCTAACCTGTAATAGCCAGGTATCAATGTTAGTAGTGGAGCGTTACATAGTAGGTAAACTATAGTTCTTACTTATGCATGATGAAAAAAAGGCCAGTGTTGGCGCTGACTACCCGGAAAGTCATATTGCAGCAAGTCGTGAGTCCCAAAGTGAAAACAGTGATTCCTGGAGTGCAAAGGATAACTAAGCCTGTGCCGGTGAATTCAATGATTGGCCCCTCCTTTCCTCCTGTGGAACAAAACAACATAAACAAATATCTATAAAATTAACTGTAAAATAATGTATCTTAGACAGAAGAAGAGTCATGGCATGAGTTATAGTTAGCAGTTCAGAGACGTCAAAGCACAACAAACAACAGTGAGTGAAAGGTAACGTATCTACTCTCTCAAGTGGCTTGCCAATTCCTCATCCATGTTGAGCCCTCCCGGGGCTTTCATCTGGAACTCTATTATGAGCCTGGATTCACGTTGTCTCAGGTTCAATACCCTGTCACCACCCCTCGGGTTTCTGGGAACATGTTCCAATATAAAGAAGTTAGAATCAGCGATATTGGAAAAATGTTGTTCCTCAAAGTGGCGTGCAACTGGATATTTGGGATCGTGATTGGCAATGGCCCTCTGATGTTCAAGTATCCTCTTTTTGGCAGCACAGCTAGTACTGCCAATATACCATAGTTTGCAGGTACATTCGATGGCATAGATTACAAAGGTAGTACTACATGTGAGGAATTGAGTCCGTTTTTTGGTGATGCCCCCATATTCGACAGAACCCCTGTACTTACTGTATTTGCAGGCCTTGCAGTGGCCACAGGGGTAGAAGCCTTCAAGTCCATGTTCTGAGATATTGGGGTATAGTGTGATGTCATTTGTAACTACTAAGTCTCTTATGTTTCTATTCCTCTTGTATGTAATCAAGGGCCGATCAGGTATACTTTTGCCTAGGATAGTGTCAGTTTTGAGAATCCCCCAATTTTGTACGAGAATCTTTTTGACTCTATCTGTTTCAGAGTTGAAAGTAAGTATGAGTCTGGTAGACTCATCCTTCTCACTGGTGTCTGTGACAGGTTGTTGCTCAAGAGTACATGATCTTTCTATGTCATTAGCTCTCTCTTTCGCTTTCTTGAGGACCCACCTAGGGTACCCTCTATTTTCAAATCTGCTCACTATGTTGTCCTGCTCTCTCAGGTATGCCTCAGTTGTATTGCAGTTTCTCTTTGCCCTCAGCAGCTCCCCGTAGGGGATACTCCATTTGAGTGCCTCGGGGTGGCTGCTGTGGGCGTGGAGGACACTGTTCCCTGCGGTAGCTTTGCGGTACAAGGAAGTGCAGATCTTATGGTTTTTTATTTCCAATTGTACATCCAAGAATTCAGTTTGGACATTACTGATGTTACCTGACAAAAAAATGTTGTACTTATTGCAGTTTAACTTGGTGATAAAGTTTTCTGCGTCAGTTTTGGATCCCTTCCATATAATGAAAAGGTCATCAATGTAGCGAAGCCACACGATGACCTTCTCAAAGTCCCCCGCTAGGGTGGCACTGCTACGGATTTCCTGCTCCCAGAACCCCATGAACAGGTTCGCAAAACTTGGGGCAAAAGAAGACCCCATTGCAGTACCGGTGATTTACCTGTAGAGGGCGCCATTGAAGGAAAAAATATTATTGGTCAGACAAAATTGCATCATTTCCATTATCATTTTAGAGTGTTCACGATAACATAATGGTCTATAGCTTAAATAGTGATCACATGCCTGTAAGCCGTGTTGGTGATTGATTATCGTATACAATGAATGTACATCTAAAACAACAAACATGAAATCAGGTTCCCAAGCTATGTTCTCAATCTGACACAAAAAATCCTTAGTATCTCTAATGTAACTAGGTAGTGTTGTCACAAAGTCTCGAAGAAAATGGTCCACATATTTAGAAATGTTTTCGCTAATGCTGCCAATAGAAGACACAATAGGCCTTCCGGGAGGATTGGTTGCATGTTTGTGAAGCTTTGGTAGCAGGTATAGTATTGGGAGTTTTGGAAAGTCTCTTTTCAAATAACGGTATTCTTCCCAAACAAGGAGCCCCTTGTCTTTCCATGTTTCTAGTTGTTCCCAAACGTTTGTGATGCTTTGGTTATATACATCAGTACTAACAGGTATGTAAAAGTTAGTGTCATTAAGTTGTTTGTGAGCCTCATCAATGTAGGCCTCACGATCTAAAATCACAATGTTTCCGCCCTTGTCTGCAGGGCGTATCACTATATTAGTATCTTCATATAGTGTCTTGAGTGCTTGTCTTTGGGAAAAGGAGAGATTGTGTTTAAACCCCCTGTATCTGCTAGTGTTTTTCGTTTTACGTAGACCAACCAACTCCTTGATAATACAGTCATGAAACGTGTCTATACAGTCATGGGGAAGTATAGGCACGAAGGTCGGTTTGACCCTGAAGTTGGTTTTAGCTGGTATATCTTGTGTCAGATTCATATCATCAAGGCACTGGGTAGCACTTGTGCTCTGATTGTCTATTGTATTGTCATCAAGACTGGAAATGGCTAGGAGGGTGTCAACATCGCTGATGGCAAGATTAGAGGAACCGGGTCTCAGGTTATTGGGGGTATTGTAATTCTGACCCAATCTTTTTAATTTGTGCCATTTTTTCAGTTTTAATTTACGCACAAATTTAAAAACCTCTATTCTGGTATCTGTGAAATTGAAGCCAGTAGTGGGACAAAAAGAGAGACCTAAGCACAGTGTCTTTTTATCCGAATCAGATATTAACCTTTTGGATAAATTAATGACAGTTTTATTTACCGTTTTAGAGTCCATTAATAGTCCTTGTTTGAGCGTGTCTTTCTTGTTCCCACTGCGCCCTTTGGTTTGTCGGTATTCCCAACGTTGTCGGATTCTTTTCTTGCGGTTTCTCCTCTTCCTCGGCCTCTGCCCCTTCCCCGGCCTCGTCCTCTCGGTTTCGGGGAGGCATATTCCGTTTGATGCTGTTTTTGTCGATTTTCCTGCATCACCCGGAACTCGTCTAAAAAATTCTTCCTACGTACAACTTCATCACTGGATGTACTTTCCACTGTGGTGTCTGATTCGTTATCACTGATGGTTTGGTTGTTGTTGGTCACTCCACTCGTGTTTGCAGAGCCAAATGCAACATTTGCTTTTTTATATAGATGATCATACTTGCGGCTAAAGGTTAGTATTCTCCCACAATCATAGTCCGCATAGTCGCGATTCATTTTACGTTGCTTTCTTAGTTTAATTTCCTCTTCTTGTTTTGATAGCCTTTCCTTCATGTTTTCAAGAGTTTTTTTGAGTGTTTCATCATCCATGAGTGTGGATAGTTCCGAGATAACATCTCCAATCTCTTTCAAAAGTGTCTCTCTGTCTATCCAGGCATACTTAATGAGAATTTCTAACATCCCTTTAGAACTACTGGCTGAGTGTTCAGACCATTCTGTTAACATCAGCGGGTTGGGTGTCTCATATGTGGGTGTGATGAAGATTCTCAGACCACGGGGCACCATGGACTGATCTACATAGTTCTGATGCGAGGTCGCTTCCCACCATTTAGCTATTTCAGCACGTTTCAGTTTTTCCAATCTTTTGACTTTTTCTTCAATGGGTTGACCCTTTGGTTCCGATGTTTTGGCATTGCCAGTATTCGTGCTGCTAGGTTTCCTGCAAAAGAGAGCGAGAGCAGCCGCTCTTCTCCCCGACTCTTCTTCCGACATACTTGTGTTATTAGAAAACTGCAGATGGTAAATTCGTATAGGATTCAATTTTGTCTGCTGCCCCTTCCCTAGAAATGGGAAGTTACTCCTGCCACAGTCTAAAAATATTGCGCCCTTCTTGATAAAGTTTAAGGGCGTTGACCGTACTTCTCCTAAATCGAAAAGTTTCGGTTTGATTCGTGTGGAACCTCACAAATCGAGTAAACCCGCCTTTCAGCCGCTGCCCCGGGGAAAGCCTTATGGCTGCGGTCCGCCGACCGTAAGCCACAATTTTTTCACACACAAGGGACGGACTTAGTTGGCACGGCTTACCTTATCCGCGAGGTGATGCGTTTAGATGCTCGCAAAAGTCCACAAACATCGGTGGAAATCACCACTGGGCCGGTCCGGTGCACTCCTCCATTAATACACGAAAAAGAGAAACGCTTCTTCCAGGGTGCTGGGACCCATGGGAGTTGGCGCAGATACCGGCGAAGCAATCCGGTTAAGTCAATATCCAAGAAAAACAAAGTTCGTCTTGCGCTCTCGGGTAATCAGACAAAGGAATCCAGAGTGTAATATAAGCAGTTTATTACACAACGCGTTTCAGCATAGAAGCCTTGTTCACGTGTAACACAACACAAGTGACTCCGGTATTTAAACAAAAGTTTCAGCGTGGTCAATTACCAACAACATAAGCGTAGGACTAGTAAACAAAATGTGTAAAAGGATGGCAGACATGTTGGAATGGTAACATCAACATCATAACGCTCTCTATAGACATCATATGTACAAAGGAATAACTGTACAGTGAAATAAATGTATATATATATCAAAGCTCGAAGGTGTCCACCTTTGAGTAGCACGCGAACAGCAGCTTGGTTTATGTATAGGTGAGGACGGGGATCCACTCGTAGACGCCGCTCCGTACGGGATCTGCCAGACGCGTTTCGAAGCTCCATATGCTTCTCTTCAGGGGCTTTAACGGAAGCGGTGTGCGCAACCGCCGACCCACTTCCCCATTTTACATATAACACACCCACCGATGGGAGGCTCAAATGAGACTGTGCATTCTGGGAAGTGTGGTCCGGGAAGCACACAATCAAGTCCTGTATGGACTCCACAAGTGGGCCCGTCCTCGATTCCAAGTACGACTGCTGCTTCACTGTAGTGACCGCCAGGGTACCGGGGTGGTGCATACTCCGCGGCTGGACGGCCGCGTATAAATCAAAGCTCGAAGGTGTCCACCTTTGAGTAGCACGCGAACAGCAGCTTGGTTTATATATAGGTGAGGACGGGGATCCACTCGTAGACGCCGCTCCGTACGGGATCTGCCCGACGCGTTTCGAAGCTCCATATGCTTCTCTTCAGGGGCTTTAACGGAAGCAGTGTGCGCAACCGCGACCCACTTCCCCATTTTATATATAACACACCCACCGATGGGAGGCTCAAATGAGACTGTGCATTCTGGGAAGTGTGGTCCGGGAAGCACACAATCAAGTCCTGTATGGACTCCACAAGTGGGTCCGTCCTCGATTCCAAGTACGACTGCTGCTTCACTGTAGTGACCCCCAGGGTACCGGGGTGGTGCATACTCCGCGGCTGGACGGCCGCGTATAAATCAAAGCTCGAAGGTGTCCACCTTTGAGTAGCACGCGAACAGCAGCTTGGTTTATGTATAGGTGAGGACGGGGATCCACTCGTAGACGCCGCTCCGTACGGGATCTGCCCGACGCGTTTCGAAGCTCCATATGCTTCTCTTCAGGGGCTTTAACGGAAGCGGTGTGCGCAACCGCCGACCCACTTCCCCATTTTATATATAACACACCCACCGATGGGAGGCTCAAATGAGACTGTGCATTCTTGGAAGTGTGGTCCGGGAAGCACACAATCAAGTCCTGTATGGACTCCACAAGTGGGCCCGTCCTCGATTCCAAGTACGACTGCTGCTTCACTGTAGTGACCCCCAGGGTACCGGGGTGGTGCATACTCCGCGGCTGGACGGCCGCGTATAAATCAAAGCTCGAAGGTGTCCACCTTTGAGTAGCACGCGAACAGCAGCTTGGTTTATGTATAGGTGAGGACGGGGATCCACTCGTAGACGCCGCTCCGTACGGGATCTGCCCGACGCGTTTCGAAGCTCCATATGCTTCTCTTCAGGGGCTTTAACGGAAGCGGTGTGTGCAACCGCCGACCCACTTCCCCATTTTATATATAACACACCCACCGATGGGAGGCTCAAATGACACTGTGCATTCTGGGAAGTGTGGTCCGGGAAGCACACAATCAAGTCCTGTATGGACTCCACAAGTGGGCCCGTCCTCAATTCCAAGTACGACTGCTGCTTCACTGTAGTGACCTCCAGGGTACCGGGGTGGTGCATACTCCGCGGCTGGACGGCCGCGTATAAATCAAACCTCGAAGGTGTCCACCTTTGAGTAGCACGCGAACAGCAGCTTGGTTTATGTATAGGTGAGGACGGGGATCCACTCGTAGACGCCGCTCCGTACGGGATCTGCCCGACGCGTTTCGAAGCTCCATATGCTTCTCTTCAGGGGCTTTAACGGAAGCGGTGTGCGCAACCGCCGACCCACTTCCCCATTTTATATATAACACACCCACCGATGGGAGGCTCAAATGAGACTGTGCATTCTGGGAAGTGTGGTCCGGGAAGCACACAATCAAGTCCTGTATGGACTCCACAAGTGGGCCTGTCCTCGATTCCAAGTACGACTGCTGCTTCACTGTAGTGACCCCCAGGGTACCGGGGTGGTGCATACTCCGCGGCTGGACGGCCGTGTATAAATCAAAGCTCGAAGGTGTCCACCTTTGAGTAGCACGCGAACAGCAGCTTGGTTTATGTATAGGTGAGGACGGGGATCCACTCGTAGACGCCGCTCCGTACGGGATCTGCCCGATATATATATGTGTATATATATATATATATATATATATATATATACACTCCGTATTCTCCCTAGTGCCTCCGCGCACAAACAGGATCACAGACTCGGAATATCCTGATGCCAGAATTCATTTATTTATTACAAAGTGCTGGAACAGTGCATGCCTCAAGACACGAGGCTGTGTCCTTGCTATGTATATACTTATGAAACATATATAACTATATAGGATGGATATGCAGACTAATATCCCTGTGTATTTATATATGTTCTATAACCCTATATATATATATATAGATAAATAGATATAGATATAGATATACAGAACATACATGATATGTTCTATATATATATATATATATATATAAATATATGTATACATGTGTAGAGTTATATGTTCCAACATGAGCATCTTATGTCTACACATTTCCCAACCACTCCTGTTCTGTTCTCTGGAAATTAACTCTAAGCAACTGTTGGCTCATCACTAATTTCTCATTCAACATAAAATTTCAGAGAATCTCAAATGTATGTTTTTTTACATTACATATCAATAATATAATTAATAAAAATAACGTATGAAGCAATATTTGTCTCATAAAAAGATTTAAAATTAACATTGTGTAATAAAAGCATACACACTTTTTTAATGTAACAAATGTGCTAATCATTTAGTATAGAGACACACTACACATTTCATCATAAGCCAAAATTTGTATTAATGTCATCCCAGTATGTACAAGTGCATCTATAGTGTTTTTAAAATGTGCACTTTAATCTGTGTAACACACCCAAAAGCCCAGCAAGAGAGGACACAGCAACAACATGTAAAAATACCTCTTTATATACAAACCATGCAGAAAACACACAACATTGTAAAGTACAGACTCAAATTAAGAATGTAGTATGAGGCATAATGACAAAGAAAATATGAATATTACTATGAAAAATGTATGATAATTTCACCTGTTGTGAAGATATAAAGTCGGAGTTGCATTGTGTTACCAACTGGTCCTCCTAATACATTAGGAACCCAAATGCCAGTCTTCAGCAACACATTGGACAATACTCATGTATTACACAGACATTATTATTAAACACAATTATAAACTACGCCAACTTTCCACATATATACTACAGCTGACACCATCAAGTCTGGGTTGTAGACTTTGACACAAACACAACATTTGTTAATAGATTAGATAAAACCCTTTTAATTAGAGGAAGTGTACCACTATTTTCAGTAACATGCCACCATTGGTAAGGTAGCGAGCACTTCAGAACACTCTTTAACAAATATCAGTGCACAGACACATTAACACATTTGTGATTAAAATCACTTTGGCATTTATACATTTTATAAAAGCAAACAACAACAACTGTAAAACAAATTCACATATAGCATGTTCATCATTATGTGAAATATATTGCCAATATATACTTGTATATTCAAAACACATTTAAAAACCCCAAACAGTCTGAATATAAAGAAAATAAATGAAATATAATTATAGGCTTGGCAGGATACATTTTTAAAAAGTATATATCCATAAGGAGTATAAATAAATTACATTTTCGTTACAGTTACTAACCATCAGGCAAAGATGTTTTTGGTGCACAGACAGAATATTGAGTTTTAAATATCGACATACACAAATATCGAGTTGGAAATATCGTGATACAGGAATATCGACAGCAAGAATATCGTGGTCAAGAATATCGGCTTTAAGGTAAGAAATATCATTTTTGAAAATATCGAAGTTACTAATATTGTTTGCAAAAAATTTTTAAATATCGATATTTAAATTAGTGGTATGTATTTAAGTATGTATTTTGATAGTATTTGATCTATTTTTTGTATAAGTATTGCTTTTGTTTTTTAATATATGTGTTACATTTTTAGTAATGATTAATTTTATGTTAATTACATTTTGCGTTTAGTTCTGTAGGGGGTTGTGGGTTTATAGAGGAATAGGTTGGTATGTAATTTAATTATAATACATTAATTAGATTGTATTACTTATTAGTATTTTGTTAATTTAGATTTTATAGAGTCAATCGTGGGATTTTTTTATTATTAATTAATTATTAATCGGATGTTCATTTTTATTAACTAATTAATGAATTGGTAATTTTTTTAATTGTGTTATTGTTTTTAGGAGCTGGTTGTGGGTTTATAGGGGAATAGGGTGGGGCATAATTTAATTATAATACATTATTTAATATTTTTTATTTATTAGTATGTCTTTGATTTCGATTTTATAGTATTAATTCTGGGAATTAACGTAATATTAATTGGTTGTTAATTATTATTAATTAATTGATTGATAATTATGTTAATTGTATCATTAATGTAGGAGTGGGTTGTGGGGAATAGGGTGGGAAGTAATTTAATTTTAATACATTTAATAATAATTTTTTTATATTCATATTTATTTACTTTATAATTTATAGTGTTAACTGTGGGAATTAATGTATTAATAATTATTTATAAAATGTTTGTTAATTATTAGTAATTAATTAATTAATTCGTAATTATTTATGTTAATTGTGTCATTTTTAGGAATGAGTGGTGGGGTGTAAAGGGGACTAGGGAGGACATTTTTTGATTTAAAATTAATTATTAATTAACTGCTAAATAATGATAATTAATTAGTTTGGATTTAAATATGGCAATTGGGTAATGAATTTGAGATGCATGTTGTGAGGTTTATAGTTGTTATGGGTGGGAAGTAAATTATTGTCAATTAAATAATAAGTTGTTAATTGACAATAACTTAATAATGTGAAATTAGTTATGGAAATTGTGTCATGATTTTTAGGTGTGTGTTGTGGTATTTATTGAGGTAGAGGGTAAAAAATATTTTAGGTTTTATTAATTAATAATTAGTTGCTCAATGTTATCCATTCATGAATTGATTAATATTTATGGGAATAGTTTACTTTTATTTTGTGTGTGGATTCTAGTTTTATAGGGGTAATGTTTGGTGAGTAAGTTGGTTTTTAACTGTTTAATTTCTTTTTATTAATAATATTTGTTTATTAGAAAATTAATTATGGTAATTTTGGAGGTACACATTTTGTTTAAAATTTACATGTGTGTTGTGAAATATTAATTTTATTATAATTAATTTCCATTAAATATAGTTATTTTTTGAAAATTATTTTTTAAATGTTTATATAATAATGTTTGAAGGTAATTTTGTTGATTTTTTAACGTTATAATATGTTTCTATCTTTTGTAATTCTTATTATTTTTACATATTTTCTTTTTTTTTAAATTTGTTGTTTTTAATTTTGTATTGACTACAGTGGGAATATAAATGTGTACCCCGCTGCTATCCAACACTTTCCCTACTGTTGCACTCACTGGAGTGGGAATAGTAATTTGTACCCCTCCGCTATCCAACACTTTCCCTAATATTGCACTTAATACAGTGGGAATAGTAATTTTTACATCTTCGCTATACAACACTTTCCCTACTGTTGCACTCACTGGAGTGGGAATAGTAATGTTTACCCCTCCACTATCCAACACTTTCCCTACTGTTACACTCACTGGAGTGGGAATAGGACATTTTCCCCTCCACTATCCAACACTTTCCCTACTGTTATACTCACTGGAGTGGAAATAGTAATTTTTACCCCTCCGCTATCCAACATTTTCCCTACTGTTGCACTCTCTGGAGTGGGAATAGTACATGTTTGACCTCCGCTACCCAACACTTTCCCTACTGTTGCATGCACTGGAGTGGGAATAGTCGTTTGTACCCCTCCGCTATCCAGCATTTTCCCTACTGTTGCACTCACTGGTGTGGGAATAGTATTTTTTACCCTTCCGCTATCCAACACTTTCCCTACAGTTGCACTCACTGGAGTGGGAATAGGAAATTTCTCCCCTCCGCTATCCAACACTTTCCCTACTGTTGCACTCACTGGAGTGGGAATAGGACATTTTTCCCCTCCGCTATCCAACCCTTTCCCTACTGTTGCACTCACTGGAGTGGGAATAGTACATGTTTGACCTCCGCTATCCAACACTTTCCCTACTGTTGCACTCACTGGAGTGGGTATAGTAATTTTTACCCCTACGCTATCCAACACTTTCCCTACTTTTACACTCAATGGTGTGCAAAATGTAAGTTTAAAAATGATTAAATATTTTAATGGTTTAATTTATAATATAATTTTTTTATTAGATTTTATGTTATAGGTGTATGAATATATATATATATATATATATATATATATATATATATATATATATATATATATATATATATCTCCAAGTTCACTTCCTCCATATCACCGGGACCCACGACTGCGGTGCATGTCAGGGATAGAGGTTGCCCTGAAAAGTATACGCTTCTCACTCCGCACAGCGGCCGCTGTGCGTATGCACTTCCACTCCAGCCATTCACAAAATCCAACGTAGAAAAGCATGTGTGCTAAATCTTATTTATTCATTTCGGTTCCAGCATATTTTGTAAACGGAAATCATAGAAAACCCAACGCGTTTCAGCGACCAACACTCGCCTTGCTCACGGGTAACATATGTGTCCAAATGAAATGTTTAAATAAAGTTAATTCTTTCAAAGTGCACATGTGACTTCAGTGAAAATTACGTGAACATAAACAAAGGACATGGAACCATAAACATTGGCAGCCATCTTACAGTGGTGCTATTCACAGGTTATATATACACACAGTTCTGTCTCCATATGGCTCACCCTATTCATCATCCTGTATTCAAAAAGAAAATTATTGTCATTCCAAGTGGAAAATTCTTAGGTTATATAAACGCTACCCTATTCATAAGTCCATATTAATTAATTGGGTTATTTTTTGCCATTCCAAGTGGAAAATCACCCCTATTGCGGACTAGCTATGTCTTAAACACTCCTCCTATGTTAACTTATCAAATTACATTACGTGATCCTAGGTCTGTCAAAATTATATACAAATATTCCATACGGAAAATTGGGTGGCCATAATTCATATCAAAAGCAAAATAACTTGTATATGTTTCTTCTATTTACATTATTAGTCAATTATATATAAAGGTCACTCAATAGCCCAATTCGTGGAACATTTTCTTCAGCATCAAGATCATATTCTCTTGTCCATCAGAGAGTATGTTGAAATCCTCATCTATCCCCAGCGGGACAATAAGACAGTCTCAAAGGCTAATGTGTGGTGTCAATCACAAATGGGGGATGAGATACTCCTCAAATAATTTTCTTCAAAGTCCTGTGCATCAGTAGGGGAAAACAAGAAAAGTTGCAACCTGTCAGAATTGTATAGTATATGTCATTTGCACAAAATCAGCCAATGTTTGTTCCATGAAAAAGTGTACACCCCCAAACATGTGCAATAATAGACTAATTATTGTTAAAACCATTACTACGTTCTCTCGCAGGGGCTCAGGGACATGCAATGCATACTAGCATGCATTGTGTGTTAACATGTGGACAGAGTTACATATCCAAGACCAATATTAAAAATTAAAAATTACTTACAACTATTTACATATCAGATAAGGTGTCATGATTTTCACAGACTCTTACTCTCCAAGATGCCATACCATTTCCTCTTCAGAATTAAGGCCCCCCGGGATCAGAGTATCTAAGTTCATGATATACCTATTCTCTAGCTGTCGCAGCTTACGGATCTTGTCTCCTCCTCTTTTCATAGGAGGTAATTTATCGATTACGAAAAATTTAAGAAGGTTGCGATTGCTACCATGAAGTTCCTCAAAATGTCGGGCGACAGGTGAATTTTGCTCTTTATTATGGATAGCCCTCATATGTTGTAAGACCCTTGTTTTTGCAGAAAACATAGTGCTTCCCACATATTTCTTAGAGCATGGACATGTTAAAACATATACACAGTATTCAGATAGGCAGGTTAGATGTTTTTCAATGTTTTTTTCTTTATCCTCTATCGGATAATACACTTTCTTTACATTTGTACTGTACCTACAGGCTTTGCACTTCATGCATGTGAAAAAGCCTCGAATACTAGTAGTACTTGGTCTGATCGTACTGACCTCATTCTGGCTCACCTTGCTTCTAAGTGTGTCTGCTCTCCGGTAAGTTATACTGGGCCTGTCTTTCAGAACTTCCTTTAAAGTTGGTTCTGTCCCAAGGACCTTCCAGTGTTTGTTGAGACTCTTTTGAACTTTCCATGATTTTGAATGGAAAGTGGAAATAAATCTAATGGTTTCGTTTTCTTCACCTCTGTTCTCCTTGTCTGAAGTAAGTAGGGACAGGTGGCTGATCTTACTGGCTTTATGAAATGCCTGGTCTATGACAGCCTGTTTATACCCTCTCTCCCTGAAACGTTCTTTCATGCACTCTCCTTCCTGGACAAAGTCTTGGTCCCTGCTGCAATTCCTCCGAACCCGGAGGAATTCGCCGAACGGAATGCTATGAATCAGTGCTCTGGGATGGCTACTTTCCGCGTGGAGAAGTATGTTCCCTGCGGTTTCCTTACGGAACAACTACATCGCAAGTTTGCCTTCAGAGACTTCAACACTTAGATCTAGGAAGACTGCCTTGGAGTCACTGATTTTACCCTCTAGGGTCAGGTTTAGGTCATTTCTATTGAGATCTTGAATGAATAGTTCCGCAAGGTCAGCAGGACCGTCCCAGATGATAAATAGATCGTCTATGTACCGTAGCCATACTTTCACATGGCTGCGGTACAGGGTATTGGTCCTTGCTACTTGCTGCTCCCAGCCCGCCATAAATAGATTGGCAACGCTGGGAGCAAAACAAGTTCCCATAGCTGTACCTTGACGCTGTCGATAGTATGTCTCATTAAAGAGGAAATAATTTTGTTCAAGACAAACCTTCATCATCTGAATAATCATTGCTGTATGTTCTAAGTAGGAGATAGATCTTCTCTTCAAGAACACACGACAGGCCTCAATACCATTCTCATGTCTGATTGACGTGTATAAACTACACACGTCAAGTGTGATAAACAAATAATTCTCATGCCATACAAAGTTCTTAAGTTTGTTGATGAAGTCCCTGCTGTCCTTCAGATAGGAGGGCACTTCCTCCACAAACGGACGCAAAAAATAATCGATGTATCTCGATGTATTTTCAAGTAATGAACCAATCGACGAAACGATAGGTCTTCCCGGGGGGCTCTTTGAATTTTTATGCAGTTTTGGTAAAAGGTATAGTACTGCCACCTTTGGATTGCGATTGAGTAGAAATGAATACTCATTCCACTCAATCAACCCCTGATCTTTCCAGTTCTTTAACATCTCAAAATATGTGTTGTTCATCTTATCAATTGCTTGTGGTGAGGATACTTCATAGCAGTCTACACAATTAAGTTGACGCATACCTTCCGTGACATAATCCTGCACATTCATAATAACGACATTGCCCCCATTGTCAGATTGTCTTATTACAATAGAGTGGTCATCCTGTAATGTTTTAATGGCAAGTCGTTCACACCTGGTCAGATTGTCTTTTGACCAATGGTTCTGTTTGGCCATCTCCTTAAAATCAGAAATTACCAGAGATTCAAAGGTATCAATGCTACATGTGGGTAAAGAAGGATTGAAGGTGGACTTGGGTTTGAATGAATTAGGACAATTCAAATTTGTAGTAAAACCTAAGGTTTTAGCATTAATAGACTCATTCTCAGGGGTTCCAGCTTCTAAGCACTTTAGGATAATCAGGGATTCCACTTCAATAATACTCTCGCTAACAGGTTCAATACTTTGTGGGGTGGAGGTGATATTTTTTACCTTGAGTTTATTCCACTTGTACAGTCTCAATTTTCTTGTAAATTTGAAAAGGTCAATGCGTTCTTGTGAATAGCAAAAGTTAGAGGTGGGGCAGAAAGAGAGCCCAAATTGTAGTACCTCATGCTCATTTTTAGAAAGAGGGCGGGATGACAGATTGATTACATTTTGTTGATTCATTTTCCTCTTATTTTCTGACCCCGTGTTTCCACTCCCATAGGGGTTGAATTTCCTCTTGCAGCTTCCGCCACGCCTGACTTGTGACTGGATTTGGTTGCGTCTTCTCCTTGATTTCCTCTGCCTCTGCTTTTTCCTCTGAATCCTCTGCCTCTTCCTCGACCCCGGTCTGTCTGCCAATTCTGCTGCTGTTGGGTTTGATTCATGCGTTTGAATTCCTCCCAAAAATTTGTCGGCTTTGTCACATTCTTTACTGTGCTTGCTGTCGCTGCTAGTGTCTGCTCCTCCACTGAAACATCGCTTTCCACCACTTTATCCCCAGATTCTGCTTCCATCTGAGTTTTATCAATATTAGCCTGCACTCCTTTTCTTGTCACGTAGTCATATTTTCTGCTAAATGTGAATATTCTGCCAGAGCTGTAATCAATTTGGTCCCTCAGAAACTTTCGTTCTTTCTTGGCCACTATTTCATCTTCGTGTTTGCCTATTCTTTTGTTGATCTGTTCCATTTTTTTGCGAAAATCTTCTGCAGTTTCATCTTTGCATATCTCCTCCTTAAGTTCTGCTATTGTCTTGAGCAATATTAATCTGTCCTTCCATGCATGTTTGATTAGAATGGATAGCATCCTGTTGGAGCAGTCCATCAAATTTTCGGCCCATTCTTCTGCTAATTCCATGTCAGGTTCCTCATATGAGGGAGCTATCAAAATTCTTAGTCCTCTAGGGACTCTTTTTTCTTCTTGATATTTTTCCAATGTAATAGCTTCCCACCATTTTGAGACCTCTTTGCGAATAAGTTTTTCCAATTTTTGGTATTTGTTTTGTAAATTCATGGTTGCAGACTGAGGTTCTTTACTGGGCTGATTTGTAGTTGTTTGTACAAACATTGTCTGTGCCCTGAGCCTCCTGCGAGACTCCGTATCCTCATCCATAATTCCGTTTGTAGTGGGATAAATGCCTCTACATATGCTTGTTACTTTGGAATCCCTTGTTTTAAGCACACGTGCACCATTTACGTTTTCAAAATTGCTCGGCTGGACGCCCGTATACCTTACCAGCAGACTTATTGTATGCTGTTGGTAGGTCACAGGACAGTAGCGCTACGGATATAAACAAACCGGGATGGATTTCACCTCGAAAATTGACTTTTGAGCCTTCGTGAAAGAGAATTTAATGTTCACGCATATAGTTCGGCAAAGTCTAAAAAGGGGATTGAGTCACGATTCATAGAATGCATAGTAGATTGCCATAAAAGAAAAAGAAAAACAGGAACAGACTCACCCTGGGATGACGCCGACGGGTTCGACAGCTTCCTGTATATCCCGATAACGACGTCCCCTCCGGGCGGTCTGTGTTCTGAGTCTCTCGTGTTAGTCCCACAGAAGCTCGAGGAAAATACTGTTTCCGTACGGTTTGTATCCAAGTGCGGTCAACCGGTGTCTTGTTAAATGTCCAAGTTCACTTCCTCCATATCACCGGGACCCACGACTGCGGTGCATGTCAGGGATAGAGGTTGCCCTGAAAAGTATATGCTTCTCACTCCGCACAGCGGCCGCTTCCACTCCAGCCATTCACAAAATCCAATGTAGAAAAGCACGTGTGCTAAATCTTATTTATTCATTTCGGTTCCAGCATATTTTGTAAACGGAAATCATAGAAAACCCAACGCGTTTCAGCGACCAACACTCGCCTTGCTCACGGGTAACATATGTGTCCAAATGAAATGTTTAAATAAAGTTCTGTCTCCATATGGCTCACCCTATTCATCATCCTGTATTCAAAAAGAAAATTATTTCCCTACTGTTGCACTCACTGGAGTGGGAATAGTACATGTTTGACCTCCGCTATCCAACACTTTCCCTACTGTTGCACTCACTGGAGTGGGTATAGTAATTTTTACCCCTACGCTATCCAACACTTTCCCTACTTTTACACTCAATGGTGTGCAAAATGTAAGTTTAAAAATGATTAAATATTTTAATGGTTTAATTTATAATATAATTTTTTTATTAGATTTTATGTTATAGGTGTATGAATATATATATATATATATATATATATATATATATATATATATATATATATATATATATATTACCTACTGGCGGTTGCCAGTAGGTATATATAGTTAGGATTTTTTCTCTATGGGATTTTTGAAAATTCTATGTCTAATAACTTTGGCGTTTGTGGACGGAATTGGCTGAAATGTTCAGGAAAATGGAACATTTTGTTTCTGAATAGCCCCTGAAAATTTGGGGGGGGTTCGTCAAGGGGGGGCCGAGAAAAAAGGGGGGTCCCAAAACGCGTTTTTCCCATGTTAATTTCCATAGGGCGGTTGGACTCACTTTTAGCTCGAACGGCTGAATGGATTTGCACGAAACTTGGCAAAATTGTAGGGACTGGTAGCCCGATGTGCCTTTGCTAGGTCTCAATATATGTGCTCCAGTGGATTTTGAGAAATTAACGTTCAAAAAAAGATATATATCTGTGACAGCGCTCCGGGCAGCGCTCCGCTTCGCGTACTTTTCGCGTTACGGAGCTTTGCGAAGCGAAGCTGATTGGTTCTCCGGCGTCTGTAAACATTCCAAACAGTCCGTAGCGGCCGCCATCTTGTCTCTCGGTAGGATCGAGAGACAAGAGGAGGCCAAAGCGAAGGGGCAAATGACCATAAGGGGGCATAGTAGATCCTCCCTGACCCCCTAGGTTTGATGTGGAGGTTTTAAAAGGGCCCCGCGGGGCAAAAAAAAAAAAAAATCGAACGGGTGAATGGATTTGCATGAAACTTGGCAAAATTGTAGGGACCGGTAGCCCGATGTGCCTTTGCGGGGTCTCAATATATGTGCTGCAGTGGATTTTGAGAAATTAACGTTCAAAAAAAGATATATATCTGTGACAGCGTCCCGGGTAGCGCTCCGTTTCGCGTACTTTTCGCGTTACGGAGCTTTGCGAAGCGAAGCTGATTGGCTCTCCGGTGTCTGTAAACATTCCAAACAGTACGGAGCGGCCGCCATCTTGTCTCTCGGTAGGATCGAGAGACAAGAGGAGGCCAAAGCGAAGGGGCAAATGACCATAAGGGGGCATAGTAGATCCTCCCTGACCCCATAGGTTTGATGTGGAGGCTTTAAAAGGGCTCCGCGGGGCAAAAAAAAAAAAAAAATCATTTTTTTGGTGGGGTGCGCCCGGTTAGCGTAACGGGAAGCGGACTGGGGAGCGTACTACAAGGAAACAAGAAGATTGACTTTTAACTTATTGTATGTTTATAGACTTTTTTTTACTTTTTTTTCTGCTGAGTGACGTCTCGGCCTATCTCCACGGGATGCAGTCCCTACCATCTCGGCGTTTAAGCCCAGGGGGACCGGTAGTGTGGGAGAGATAACGTCTGTTAACGTTCGATTCGAAGGAAATCAGGAAGTGTTGAAAAACATTGTCTGCGCCATCTTGCCTTTTTTCAAATGCCACACTTTTGTCGTGCACGGCAGCCATTTTAGATGCCTTGACCAGACCCACTCTCTGCACGCTGTCTATCCTTAGCATGGTTCCCCATCCTCGCAAGCATCTCCCCCAGGCACTGGTCACCCCCGCTCTCTGTCTTATGCATGGGCAATAAACCTCCCCC
Organism: Lissotriton helveticus; assembly: GCF_964261635.1. Taxonomy (NCBI): domain Eukaryota; kingdom Metazoa; phylum Chordata; class Amphibia; order Caudata; family Salamandridae; genus Lissotriton; species Lissotriton helveticus. The sequence goes on along the minus strand of NC_136059.1, from coordinate 1,136,876,028 downwards.
CATCTGCGCTGCTCTTCCCTGAGAATCACACTCTGTGCCCGCCCGACACCTCCCTTTCGCCCTATTCACTACCGCACCCTCTGACACTCCTCTTCCTCTGTGTCCGATTGTCCAGGCCGGTCCCAGGCTATCAGGTAGCCCTGCAGATGTACTTTATGGCCCCAGCTGTAAAGAATCACCCCTCTTCAAAGGAGTTACAGTAGATCAAGGCCCCCACCCGATGAGATCCGTCACACCACACGCGTTCCTACTATCTGAAAACCATCCTGTATTGTGATTGGGGAGGGGACCGAGCCTGAAGCGGAAGATTCCAGGGATGCCTCTTTGTACATCAAAGTTTTTACAATTATGTGTCACATTAAAAATATATAGCACTCCAACAAAGTAGTAGGATTATAAAACTTTAATAACTTATAAATATAAACAACGCAACAAAAACAGTAAAAACATTTAAAATTTTTTAGGAAAAAAGAAGGAACAATGGTCAGTAGCGGTCGGTTGTGCGAATAGTCCCAAGGCAGCACAACGTCCTGAGTTCTGGACGGCACCCAGGTGATGTTGCCTGGGTGCCGCACTGGTTTTGGGTATCCTACAATGCTGCTCCGAATAACGGCGTGGGGCGTCCCGGGGGGTGGCTCGTCAGTAGCGGTCTGTTGTGCGAATAGTCCCAAGGCAGCAGAACGCGCTGAGATGTGGATGGCACCCAGGTGATGTCAAGTAAGTTGCCGCACTGGTTTTGGTATCCCACAATGCTGCTCCGAATAACGGCGTGGGGCGCCCCGGGGGGGGGGGGAGGGAGGTGAGGCAGCGTGAACGGGCCTCCCCAGGTGGAGGCTCGTCTGCTGTAGTGGGGCGCCCCTTTACCGTTTCAGTTGCCATTCCGCCCGCTTTTGGTACACTGTGTCAAAATCCGCCATTCAGCTGAGTTGCGCCCACTCTTGCGGTGCAGCGATAGGCGGCTGCCACAGGACTCTCAAAATGGCGGCAGGCTCTTTCCTTTTTGGGCCTGGTCCACTGAAATGGCCCTGGGACACCTTGGAAATCGGACGCTTGTCTGCTAGGTCTTGGACCCCATTCTCGAAAGCGTCCCCTCAGCCTTGAGGATTCTACAAAAGTCTTGGGGGCCCCCGACTCCTGCAGGCTTCCGGTGGGGAGCGGCTGCCATGATTGCTCGCGGAATGACCACGACGGAGCCACGAGATGGTGGTGCTCTCATGCTGACGCCAGCTTCAGTCTGAAACATCCAGAAACAAGGTGGGGCTTTCATCGTTAGGGAAAAAAATGTTTTTTCATCCAATGAAAAGTGTTATTTTTAGGTCATATGATCAAGCCTTCCATCATTAGGAAACCAAAAGTAAAATGAACCAATGAAAAGTTTTATAAACAAGTCACATGACCTGTTATGCGGCATAGGGTATAAAAAGCGTAGAAAATCCGTTGGCACGTGAGGCGGCGTCAGTAGCGGACCGATGTGCGAATAGGCCGAAGGCAGCACAACGCGCCAAGATCCGGATGGCACCGAGGTGGTGTCTAGCAATTGCCGCACTGGTGTGGCCATCCTACAATGCTGAAAGTCGGCGTGGGGCGCCCCGTTGGCCTGTGAGTTCGCGTCAGTAGCGGACCGATGTGCGAATAGGCCGAAGGCAGCACAACGCGCCAAGATCCGGATGGCACCGAGGTGGTGTCTAGCAAGTTGCCGCACTGGTGTGGCCATCCTACAATGCTGAAAGTCGGCGTGGGGCGCCCCGTTGGCCTGTGAGTTCGCGTCAGTAGCGGACCGATGTGCGAATAGGCCGAAGGCAGCACAACGCGCCAAGATCCGGATGGCACCGAGGTGGTGTCTAGCAAGTTGCCGCACTGGTGTGGCCATCCTACAATGCTGAAAGTCGGCGTGGGGCGCTCCGTTGGCCTGTGAGATGGCGTCAGTAGCGGACCGATGTGCGAATAGGCCGAAGGCAGCACAACGCGCCAAGATCCGGATGGCACCGAGGTGGTGTCTAGCAAGTTGCCGCACTGGTGTGGCCATCCTACAATGCTGAAAGTCGGCATGGGGCGCCCCGTTGGCCTGTGAGATGGCATCAGTAGCGGACCGATGTGCGAATAGGGCCAAAGGCAGCGCAACGCGCCAAGATCCGGATGGCAACGAGGTGGTGTCTAGCAAGTTGCCGCACTGGTGTGGCCATCCTACAATGCTGCGCCGAAAGTCGGCGTGGGGCGCTCCGTTGGCCTGTGAGTTCGCGTCAGTCAGTGGGGGTTGTTTGAGGATCTGACTGCATTGGAAAGCAATGTGATGCTGTGCGTCGCCCCCAAGATGAAGGTTCCTCGGCTGCAGTGGGGCGCCCCTTGGTGTTTCACTTGCTATGCAGCTGAGTTGCGTGCGCACTTGCGGCGAATAGGCCGAAGGCAGCACAACAATATTTTCTGAATAGAAGACACCACAAGGCACTGAGATTCGGTTGGCACCGAGGTGGTGTCTAGCAAGTTGCTGCACTGGTGTGGCCATCCTACAATCCTGCTCCGAATAACGGCGTGGGGTGCCCGAAGGGGGGGGGGGAGGCGGCGTGAACGGGCCTTCCCAGGTGGAGGCTCGTCTGCTGTAGTGGGGCGCCCCTTTACCGTTTCAGTTGCCATTCAGCTGAGTTTCGGCCGCTCTTGATGCTACAGCGACAGGCGGCTGCAACAGGACTCTCAAAATGGCGGCCTGTTTTTTGGATTTGGGCCTGGTCCACTAAAATGGCCCTGGGACACCTTAGAACTCGGACGCTCGAATTTTTTTTCCTTTCCTCTACATGCAAAAAAGGTAAATGCCCGGTACGTTACCTGCCTCATCTGCCACGATGTACTCTCCAGAGGAACCGAAAAAAATATAGTTATGGTAACTATACCATGCATCGTCATATGGAGAGGTGGCACCGATTAATTATAGTGCTGCACAAAAGAGAGATTTGGAGGAGAACCCCCGACCTGCCAGTACATTCACCAAAGAAGTGGCACTGACAGCATCAGAGGCAAGGGAAACGGTCCCAAATATTTAGAAGAACTTTGGAAAGATTAAAATGACATGTTTAGATTGTGGCAAAATAATTTCATGTGGACAGATGAGTGTTACTCTAATAAATACAGCATATGAACATCATCATAGTCGATGGTTGGTAGAGACATTTTGACTATATCCTGGACCTGCCCGTCCTCGCCCAAAATGGCGCCGGAATAAATGGGACTCGTAACTCCTTGTTGTGTACTGGTTGCTGAACCTTGAAATCACGAGATACGTATGCAGTTTTGAAGCACATGGCGGGCGGGGACGAGAATTGATTGAATATTTCGACATCCCTATTGATATTAAGTTCTGATGTGTTATTGATTACTGTACTATTGAAAGTTCGAATTAACGTCACCCATGGTACTTGCCCGCAAATGTATATCTAGATAATTTTATTGTAACTGGCTCTGTCGTATTTTAATTATAAAATGTACGTCCACCGATTCCGCAACTGTTAGACACCTTAGTTCTTGCAACCTAATGGCCCGCCCGTTACGTTCCTCTACAGTGTAAATGTCTACTCATCATATATGATTACAGTTTGCTCCGTGGCCGGCCCATGTGGTTATAGGCCCGTATTTGTATACTGACATTTTCACAATAAAGGTTTTTAAAAGAAAACATGGTAGTAGTATTTACATTGGTAAAGTTTTTAATAATAGTCACTGTTTTAGAATCAGTAAAAGGCAAGTGAAATAAAGCAGTCCAATTACATGAAGGGTAAAAGGTATAATACGCAGGAACGCAGTAAAGATAAATGGTCAAGGGCTGTTGTGTTTCTACTTCTGCAACATAAAGTGATCGATAAGAATCTGATATTCAGGCGTATCGGCGACTAAGACAGCAGGCCGAGCCTCTTTGGCTCAACGGCTCCGTCATGGGACGAAGAAACGCCCTTTTTCTCGAAAAAGGAATATATTTTACTTGTAGGACAGTTGTAAATTTTCCGGGAAAGTACATTAGCCTGGAACATTATAACATATGTTTAAGAAAAAATAATGTTCGAAAGTAATAAAAAGCGTAATTTTTAGGTCATATGACCAAGCCTTTCATCATTAGAATAAGAAAAGTAAAATGAACCAATGAAAAGTTTTATTAACAAGTCACATGACCTGTTATGCTTACGTTACGCGCTGCGCGCCGCGCCCCAGATCGCTTCCGGAAAGCTGCGCTTCGCGCACCGGAGCACTTCCGGATGCGCTAACGCGGCGCGTCATATGACGCATTACGCGACAACGCAGGTCCAGAATATAGTCAAAATGTCTCCACCAACCAGCGGTCGGAACACAACCCCTTTCAGCAGGCTAAATAGTTCTGTTAAATGACAACAGAAGGGACGGGCAACAAGAACCATCAGTCAAAGAGGGGAGGGCAAGTTCTTCTCTACCGGGTCACGTTGGGGCGCTACCGGAACTGATCGAATTGGTAGTCTACAGTGTTTCTGGATGTTTCAGACTGAAGCTGGCATTAGCATGAGAGCACCACCATTTCGTAGCTCCGTCGTGGCCATTCCACGAGCAATCATGCTAGCCGCTCCCCACCAGAAGCCTGCGGGAGTCGGGGGCCCCCAAGACTTTTGTAGAATCTTCAAGGCTGAGGGGACGCTTTCGAGAATGGAGCCCAAGCTCTAGCAGACAAGCGTCCGAGTTCCAAGGTGTTGCAGGCCCATTTTAGTGGACCACGCCCAAATCTGAAGAGCCGGCCGCCATTTTGAGAGTCCTGTGGCAGCCGCCTAGCGCTGCACCGCAAGAGCGGGAGCAACTCAAGTACATGGTGAGCGAGACGCTGTAGTCAAAAGAGCAGGCGGTAAACAGCTGAATAGCGGAAGAGGCACAGTGTAGCAAAAGCGGGCGGAATGGCAACTGAAACGGTAAAGGGGCGCCCCACTACAGCGTGTCTTTAGGTGAAACGGATTGTGGGACAAGGTCAAGAATGGAAGAGTCACCAAAAGGCAAAAAGTTCCGCTTGACCCCGGGAGCCGGCCACCTATGTCGGGGGCGATCTCAGGCCACACCAGGGCAACACGACTTGCGGAGGGGGCCGGAGCCAAGCGCCCCCTCCGAGTCCGCGCCATGACACCGTCCCTCGGGGGCCTCCGTCAAGCGGTTCAGGGAGCCACCGCATCACATTGTTTTCAAATGCAGTCACGTCCTCAAACAGCCCCCACTTACATTGAGAATAGTGAAGCTGTAGCAAGTGCAAATAGGCTTCAGACAGTGTTACAAGCACTCCTCAAAACTTTGAATTATCAGAGTGCATGAGTTTCATGCTCGATCGATTGAGCTAGCCGGATCGGGCAACAAAAAGTATAAAATAGTTATGTAAATAGTTATTTAATAAAATGTTTTACCCTGTTACTTTGCTGGTGTGTTGTATATATTTGTAATATTTGCATAGAGTTTATCGTTATTTTGGGCGGGGTGGGTGGCGGAGCCGAGCTGTCTTGCAGCCATCATGGTGTGGAGCTCAGTTCATCTCACTAGTTTCGTATTTCTCATGAGGGGTTGTTCCTAATGTTTCTATTTTAGCGAGGTCAAAAAGAGATCCCATTAGTGGCCTACTGATTTTGCTCGATTCCTTTTGTTTTTTTACACGATTTTTCACTATCTGCAAAAACTAAACAGAGTATTGCGACTCTGTGCTTGTTTGTAAATAGAGAATGAACCAAAGAGAACCAATTCTAAAACAGTAAATGCTTGGATAACAATCAATCAAATGGAGAGAGAAGCAGGCACGACGGATTACAACGGGGGCAAAGGCCTGCGTTAACTACCCTTCACTATCTGCAAAGAGAGAGTACTCCTAATAGAAATGAGGGGAAGGGGGGGCAGCATTCAAAGCAGATCAGTGTGCATAAACACGAAAATGTTTTTACTTACCACGTACTTGACATTCGACAGCTTATGATATTTGCTATTAAAAAACCATTGAAATTCACTGAAAAAACCATAGGTTAGAGACCATATATAGTTAGGAATTAGCATTTAAAAAACCTTGAAAATTCACTGAAAAAACCATAGGTTATAGACCATATATAGTTAGGGATTAGCATTTAAAAAACCTTATTTTACTCACACAAAACCATTGAAATTCCATATATAGTTAGTTGCACTAACTATATATCGCGCACCCGCAATCCACTGCTGATGATGTCACATATTACATCATTCATGACATGGTCAGTGACATCACTGATGACATCACTGATGACATCTCAAATGACATCACTGATGACATCACTGATGACATCACTGATAACATCTCAAATGACATCACTGATGACATCTCAAATGACATCACTGATGACATCACTGATGACATCTCATTTGACATCAATGACCACATCACTGATGATATCATTCATGTGACAATACAATGCATCTCCTCACACTTTAATATAACCTCTGCTACACCCAGTGTTAAATACAGAGTATAATTTTTGAAACCATTGACACACCAATACTAGTTACTACATACGCACTCAGTGATTCCTATGTTTACACACACATTCACTCATTTACCCATACAATCATTCATACATACAATCACTCATCTTTACAACACTATCATATGCACTCATACACCTATACAGACTCTCACACTCTGTCACTCATCCATGGAGTTACTCACACACCTAGTCAGTCCTGTAAAGAATCAATCACACTTCCATTTTCTAATCTATACAGTTAAACATAGAGCACCTTACATTTTGAAACATATACTAACACATACTTACTCTCCTATACAATCATTGATACAAGTACACATTGATCTGCACAGAGTCACACACCTCCCAGCCAGCCACACACACACTCAGTCTCCCATACAAATACTTGGGCAATCAATCAATAACCCATATAGTTACTCATATAGCTACTGATCAACACATGCAGCAGTTTACAGAACAACAGACATAATGATGCACAAATTAAGACAGTTTAGTCACTAACCCATGCACTCAGTGAGACACATTTAATCACTCACTCATACAGTCAGTCACGCACCTACTAAATCCTTCATCCAGACACTTCTACATCTACTCATTCTTCAATATGTAAAACATATTTAAACTTTACAGAAACACACAGTCACTGGATGATGTCATCAGTGATGTCATTTGAGATGTCATCAGTGATGTCACTGACCATGTCATGAATGATGTAATATGTGACATCATCAGCAGTGGATTGCGGGTGCGCGATATATAGTTAGTGCAACTAACTATATATGGAATTTCAATGGTTTTGTGTGAGTAAAATAAGGTTTTTTAAATGCTAATCCCTAACTATATATGGTCTATAACCTATGGTTTTTTCAGTGAATTTTCAAGGTTTTTTTAAATGCTAATTCCTAACTATATATGGTCTCTAACCTATGGTTTTTTCAGTGAATATATATATATTTGTAAATTCTTATTTATTTATAACATTTTAAAATACTTTTAAAGTTAATTTTTTAATATAATTTATTTAACATTATTTTTTATATATAAAAAACGGTATTTTGTACATCAATATTTTTTACATCTATATTATTTTTTCGATATTTTAGTCATTTACATTATAAAGATAGGATATTGATATTCTGGCTATCAATATTTTTGTGTAGATATTTGTGTATGGGGATATTATTGGTAATCGATATTAAGTCAGTGATCCAATGTTTTAAATGGGATTCAAGTTATCAACACAATAAGAGTGAGAGAAAATATGAACTGTCACATGGTCTCCCTATTCAAGTCATATATCACAAGAAATGCAAAAGATAGTCAAACACTGATATCAAACTGTTAATGTACCAAGGGTTTCAAAAGATAATGGATAAGGTCCTCACCCATATTGTGCGGCATGCTTTATCACTGGTGTTCCTATCCCACCAGGACAGATTCAAACTTTTGAGGGTGTTCAGTATAAGAATGAACTGGATAAGTGAAGGCATCCAGATAAACTGGCAATATCTCAGGGTAAACCGAAAGGCATTTCTTTTATTAGTGGGAACCCTGAGTATAGTTAAAAGAAAACATGAGACCTCTTCTAAATCAATGGTTCGCACATGCACTACCTATTGTCAACATGTTTTGACTGTTCTCAGTGCTCAAATAGGTCAGTGGCCTTCCTCAGGTCTGAGTAGAACCCTATGTAAATGGTTTACATAATCATACGTTCATACTTTTCACTATGGTGTGTAAAGCTCTTGTACCTTCTTCATTAATTATCAAATCAAATCAAATCACAAAAATTTGTATAGCGCGCTACTCACCCGTAAGGGTCTCAAGGCGCTTGAGGGGGGGGGGTCGCTACTGCTCGAACAGCCAGGTCTTGAGTTGTTTCCTGAAGGCGAGATGGTCCGGGGTCAGCCGTAGGCAAGTGGGGAGGGAGTTCTATGTCTTGGCTGCCAGGTAGGAGAAGGATCTTCCTCCGACGGTGGATTTCCGGAATCGTGGGACGATGGTGAGGGCGAGGCTGGCGGATCGCAGCTGGCGGGTGGGTGTGTAGAAAGTGAGGCGGCTGTTGAGGTACTTCGGGCCTGCGTCGTGTAGAGCCTTGTGTGCGTGGGTGAGGAGTCTGAACGTGATCCTCTTGCTAACGGGGAGCCAGTGCAGGTCTTTCAGGTGGGCAGAGATGTGGCTGTGGTGAGGGATGTCCAGGATGAGTCGTGCTGCGGCGTTCTGAATGCGCTGGAGTCTTTTCTGGAGTTTGGCTGTGGATCCAGCGTAGAGGGTGTTCCTGTAGTCCAGACGGCTGGTGACGAGGGCCTGGGTGATCGTCTTCCTGGTTTCGGTGGGGATCCATCGGAAGATCTTTCGGAGCATGCGCAGGGTGTTGAAGCAGGTGGACGAGACGACGTTGACTTGCTTGGTCATCGTGAGGGAGGAGTCCAGGATGAAGCCCAGGTTGCGTGCGTGGTCCGTTGGCTTGGGTGCGGTGCCCAGGGCAGGGGGCCACCAGGAGTCATCCCAGGCAGAAGGAGATGGTCCGAGGATGAGGACTTCCGTCTTGTCTGAGTTCAGTTTCAGGCGGCTGATCTTCATCCATTCTGCGACGTCTTTCATTCCTTCCTGGAAGCTGGCTTTGGCGGTGGCGGGGTTGTTGGTGAGGGAGAGGATCAGCTGGGTGTCGTCGGCGTAGGAGATGATGTTGAGGTTGTGTTGGTGAGCGATGGCTGCGAGAGGGCTCATGTAGACGTTGAAAAGGGTGGGGCTGAGTGAGGATCCTTGTGGAACGTCACAGATGACTTCGGTGGCCGCGGATCGGAACGGGGGGAGGCGGACTCTCTGGGTTCTTCCGACGAGGAACGAGATGATCCACTCCAGTGCCGCTCCTTGGATTCCGGTGTTGCTGAGGCGCTGTATAAGGGTGCAGTGGCATACGGTGTCGAAAGCTGCTGAGAGGTCCAGGAGGATGAGGGCAGCAGTTTCCCCGTTGTTGAGCAGGGACCTGATGTCATCGGTGGCTGCGATGAGGGCGGTCTCGATGCTGTGGTTTGCTCGGAAACCGGACTGTGAGGGGTCGAGGGATCCATTGGTCTCGAGGAAGGCGGAGAGTTGTCTGTTGAGGGTCTTCTCAATGACTTTGGCTGGAAAGGGGAGGAGCGAGATGGGGCAGAAGTTCTTGAGGTCCGTGGGGTCCGCAGTGTGTTTCTTCAGGAGGGCGCTCTGCTCGGCATGTTTCCAGCTATACGGGAAGGTGGCGGATGCGAAGGAGCTGTTGATGATGTTCCGGAGTTGGGGTGCGATGATGGAGTCGGCTTCGTTGAAGATGTGGTGAGGGCAGGGGTCGGCAGGGGATCCGGAGTGGATGGTGTTCATCAGGCGGGTGGTGTCTTCGGTGCTGACAGGGGTCCAGGTGCAGAGGGTGGTGGTGGGGGGCGCTGATTCGGTGGTTGGGTGCGTGGTTTGTGCGCCAAAGCTGTTTTGTATGTCGGCGATTTTTCGGTGAAAGAACGAGGTGAGTGAGTCGCAGAGGTCTTGCGAGGGTGTGATGTCGTTGTTGCAGGCGCTGGGGTTGGAGAGCTCCTTAACGATGCTGAAGAGTTCCTTGCTGTTGTGGGTGTTGTTGTCCAGTCGTTCTTTGAATGCTGTCTTCTTGGTGGTGCGGATCAGCTGGTGGTGTTTGCGGGTGGCGTTCTTGAGGGCTGTCATGTGTTCTGCTGTCTGGTCGCGGCGCCAGGCTTTCTAGAGGGTGCGGCAGGTTTTCTTGGAGATCTTGAGGTTGTTGGTGAATCAGCAGGCTTTCTTGCTGCTGGGTCTGCTAGGAGGGTTCTTCAGTGGTGCGAGTTCGTCGGCGCAGTTGGTGAGCCACTGTGTGAGGTTGCGGGCTGCTTCGCTGGGGTCCGCCGTGTTGGTGGCCGGGTTTTGGCTGAGGGTGGTGGTGAGCTGGTCGGTGGTGATCTTGATCCAGCTTCTGCAGGGAACCTGTTGCGGGTGGTGGTGGTGGGTCGTGGTTCTTCTGAAGTTGAAGTGGACGCAGCTGTGATCTGTCCAGTGTAGTCCGGTGGAGTGGCTGAAGGAGATGTGCTTGCTGGAGAAGAAGATGGGGTCAAGCGTGTGGCCGGCGTAGTGGGTGGGGATGTTTACCAGCTGCTTGAGTCCGAGGTTGGATAGGTTGTCCAACAGGGCGGCGGTGTTGCGGTCATTGTTGTTCTCCAGGTGGAAGTTGAGGTCCCCTAGGAGGATGTAGTCTGTGGAGGTGAGGGCGTGCGTACTGATGAAGTCTGCGATGGCTTCGCTGAATTGTGTGCGTGGTCCGGGGGGTCTGTAGATGAGGGTGCCTCTGAGGGTGGTCTTAGGGTCAGTGTGTATCTGAAAGTGAAGGTGCTCGGTGGCGGTGAGGGTGTCGTCGGAGTTGGTTGTGATGCGGATGGTGTTTCTGTGGACTATGGCGATGCCTCCTCCGGTTTGATTGACGCGGTCCCTCCGGGTGATCTTGTAGCCATCCGGCATGGCTATGGCGATGTCGGGGGCTGAGGAGGCATTCATCCAGGTTTCTGTTAGGAAGGCGACGTCTGGTGATGTTGTGTTGAGCAGGTTCCAGAGTTCGACGGCGTGCCTGTGGACGGAGCGGGTGTTGAGCAGGATGTACTTGAGGTGGTTGTTGCTGGTGCTCGGCTTTGCGGGTGCGGTGCTGGTTCGGAGGCAGGTGGATTGGCAGGCTTGGCAGGTGAAGGGTCCGTGGGTGCGTTTCGGGGTAGCTCGTGGCAGATGGGGTTGCGGCCGGTGTTGAGTGCGTGGAGGGTGGCGGCGTCGTATGTTCGTTGGGTGCGCTGGCAACGTCGAGGACCAGGGGTTCTGGCGCTGGGCGCGGTCCAGGCGCGGACGGGCGTAGACGGGCTTGCCTTTGGCGCGCCTTCGGCGCCCAATCGGCGCGCCCGCTGCATGTACGCCCGGTCTCCATATGAGGCGAAGTGGGAGGGAGGAGCAGCTGGGAGGCGGGAGCGGGGCGGCCAATGGGGATACAGAATAGAAAAGGGGGCGGGGCCGCGAGGGAGCAGCGGTGGGAAGCAGGGGGGGCACAACAGGGGTACAATACTAACGGGCTCATATCAATTAAACAGAAAAAATTAAGAGATTACAATTACGAAATGCACAAAATGAGGGCAACACTACAATAGTAACGAGGTACAAAACAATTAAACAGAGATTAAAGAGATTACAATCACGAGATGCACAAATGAGGGCAACAGCGGGGAGAGAAGGAACGAGGAGCAGCGAGGGGCACCGAGGTCAGGGGCGAGCCTGTGGCGCCAGGGCAGAGACACGCTACAGCTGGCAAGCCGTGCGGCATGGGGGTGTCCTGGGGTCAGGTCACGAATTTCATAGCACGCACTGCATCGCATTTTGCGATGCAAGGCACGCTACCAAATTTGTTTTATTATTTAAATTGTTTACTTACCTGCAATTATCCATATGCCGGTTTTTAGCACCCTCCACTCTGCCCCTCCCCCTCCCCGCCTCTCTGCCCCACCGTAACTCCCTCCACGGGCCGTGGCTGTCCATGAATAACTTACCCAAAAGGCTACAGGCCGTGCCCCACAATCAACATGTGCTATGCAATTTTAAGGTTAATTTATTGGGGTGTGTGAGGAGCACTCCTCTCAACAGTCTTTGGTATTTTAATCAAGCGGTGCTGCGGCTAATTAGGGCAGTCACTCCTAGTGGAATAAAGTATACGTTGTGACGGGTTATGAACCCATCTAGTCGCGCACTGTTCACACGGTGTATAACACCTTTTAAATCTTGAAAAACTCTTTAACAAATCAATATTCCAAATCACATTTCATCATTTTAATGCATGATTCTCATTTGTATGATTAATCGTACACACTTTCTTCAGTGGAGATTATTTCTTCATTTCAACATTTGATATTGCTAATACATTTCTTTTCTAATTTTACATATACAATGTATTTTTCTTCATCATTCAACAACACAGTTCCTCTACCGTGCCCAATGCATTTCGGTACAGAGAGTACCTTCATCAGGGGCCATCTGTAAATAAAATACAGATGTGTAAATGTCATGTGTATTCTGTGGACGCCCATGAGGGTAGTATACGTAGTGTTGCAAGTCCTACCTATGTGCTGAGATCACCACTTTCGAATAAAGCTGGAAACGATGTTAATATTTATATCTATCTGTCCGAAACTGACTCACTGTTTGCACTTTAGAAGTTGTATTCTCAATAAAATAAACGGCTTACCGCATTTCTGATCCATATATTATTGTGGTGAACCACCTAAATGAAAAAACAATAAGCGCATTCTTTGTAATAATGATACTGCATATGCCAGGTGCTTATTAACTGAATGTGTCTCAAATTTGAATCGGACGTACCTGTTGAGCTGTCAATATGTTTCAGTATCCTGAAAAAAAATATATATATAGCGGCTGTTATAGTAAGTTATGAGCCATGATGTCCTGTGCTCAAAGTTATCACTGTCAAATATGCTCATACCTTTATGTCTTTACCGCCGTTCTGAAACAACCAGAAACAACGTTATAAGTACTTAGCTCTTACGTCCGCTATCAAATGCGGTGTCTATCTCAAAAATCATCATTCAGGCTCAATGTTTACCTGTAAAGATGACACTTCCTCGTTCTCACTTTCCCGATATGTTTCAAAACCGCGTTCAAGATCACCGCCATTACCTCGCGTTTTAACTCGTTGTCATGTGACCTTAGTTTATGAAAATAAAGAACGGACTCTCACAATTAATATGTCTCCGATATCACGTTTTTGGGTGCCATCTTAGCCTAGGAAAAAATTCGCCTTTGATATCGTAGATCGCTCAATAGCGATATGCCGACCTGTTTAATCTCTGTGCTGTATTGAAAACATGTATGAAAAAACTTACTGTATTGGGATGTTTATGGTTGGATGTAGTGTAAACAATATGACGTGCAATATTGTGATTGTTATGGTATTGTGTGATGACCAAGATGCGTGATCACGTGGTATGATGTAATGTTTCATGTGACACTTAAAAACATTTTCTATCCCGATGGAGTACTGCACAATCATTAATTGTCAAGTTTAACCGTCATTAGGTATTAGACAGATGCATTGTGTTATACAAAACCTAAAAACATACTACATCGTTTCAATTTCTGTCAACATTGATGTAACTCTGATTACATAGTCTATGCATATTAAGGTCGTTCAGAAAGGCATACCTGATTGCTGTTATGCCTCTACTGACAGTATCTAATTGCTGATGCCATAATTACACATTCATTGTGCGAACATCTTATGAACACATCCTATTATACATATAAATCTTTTGCTATGTTGTTTTTCAAAGATAACATGATAAATCATACCGATCATTGAGACCAATCGGCATCATAGTATTCAAAAATGTTCTCCAATACAATTCATGTTGTAACAGCCTTTGATGGTTATCAACTCCTGAACGTATATCTACTTTCTCAATGATGAGAAAACGTATTTGGGAAATAGTATGTTTCGTATCTCGCCAATGTGTGACTAAAGGTGATGATAAATTCAAATTACGAATTCTGCTCTTATGTTCAGTCAGTCCACTGTCAAACCACTGTCCTGCCACTCCGGAGTGATTTTCCTGCCGTTTCCTCTCCGGGTCTTGCATTTCCTCCTGAAGCTCCCAGCTGTTGTGTCGGTGGTTGTCCTTGGTTCTGTTCCTGGCACAAAAAAGCCACATTTCCACTTGTTGTTGCTGTTTGCAAAACTTCGGTGTCATTTGGTGGTATTGATCTAACTGGGCCTCTATTGATGGACGCGGTTTTGAAACATATCGGGAAAGTGAGAACGAGGAAGTGTCATCTTTACAGGTAAACATTGAGCCTGAATGATGATTTTTGAGATAGACACCGCATTTGATAGCGGACGTAAGAGCTAAGTACTTATAACGTTGTTTCTGGTTGTTTCAGAACGGCGGTAGAGACATAAAGGTATGAGCATATTTGACAGTGATAACTTTGAGCACAGGACATCATGGCTCATAACTTGCTATAACAGTCGCTATATACCTTAACAAGGTTTGGCTTTCCACCACTCTTTACTCAGTCTGGCAAAAATCTATACGGGCGTCCACGAGCTAAGGTTCTAATTAACGGGGCCCTGTCAGATTGGTTTGAGATATCAAGAGGGACGAGGCAGGGTTGTCCCCTGTCTCCTCTTCTTTTTGACTTATATATTGAGCCCTTTGTGACAGTGATACGATCTGATCCAACAATTATTCCTTTTAATATGGGTGGGCTGGAGTTGAAGACAGCATTGTATGCGGATGATCTGTTGCTATACACTACTAACCCTTTAGATGCTATCCCGAAGCTATTTAATCTAGCAGAGGAATTTGGAGCAATCTCAGGTTATGGTATTAACAAAAATAAAACAGATGTAATGAGTTGGAATAGTCCCGTTCCTATACCAGATACAAAAATAAAGATCAGATATTTAGGTATACACATTACTCAGAAACTACAAGATACACCCAAAATATCTTGGCAGACCGTGGTCAAAGAGATAACTAAACTTCTTCAGAGATGGTCCAACCTTCCTCTCAGTATCTATGGAAGAGCCAATTTAATTAAAATGGTAATATTACCCAAAGTGACCTTCCTATTCAATAGTATTCCATTAACATTTTGTAATAAAGATATTTCAAATCTTCAGGGAAAAATTGGCTCATTCATCTGGGCATCTAAGTCACCAAGAATAGCATGGAAGAAATTGAGGAGGGGGTTAAAAATAGGAGGACTAGCTCTCCCAGATCTGTTATTTTACTGTTATGCATTTCAGTTGAAAAACCTCTGACTCCTGGCCAATAAGTTAGACTCATCATCACATGGTCGTTTGTTTCAAGCTTTGTTATCTGACCCTCCTAAGGGTCTTGAATTTTTTCTGTTTAAATTTGGCGCCCAAAAATTCTATAAAAAAGTCCGCCTTAAAATTCTACTATCAGCCTTAAAACTATGGCAAACAGCCTGCAAAATTTGGAAAATCACCTACTATAACTCTCTGGCACCAATTTGGGACTCCCCCGGAACACCTGAATGTCTGCGAGATCGACTCTCCCTTCCTTTGAGAGAGGCTGGTTTAAAACGATGGGGAGATGTCCAGGTAAATCAAGAATTATTAGATTGGACATCTATATATAATCTGACGGGAGGGTCACTTGCGAGGTTTAAATACTATCAAATATCATCATGGTGGGGAAGCCAAAATTGGGTGTCAGACACAGTGGGCTGCGAATTCCTAGAGCTAGTCAATAGACAAGAAGGGTGGAAGGGTGAGGTCTCAGCATGGTACAACTTATTAATTGGGGCAAAGGACAGGCAGGAGGAAGAGATCTCGAAACTTTGGGGGGATATAATAGGAGATGACCCAGAGAAACAGTTGGAGGTTTGGTTAGACTCATTTGCAATATCTCAAAAAATAGTAAAACCCGCCAACCTCAGAAGAAATCATCTCTACACGGCACACAGGGTCTATTGGACTCCCTCCAAGCTTGCAAAAATATCGGGAACACCACATTTCTGCCCCAGATGCAAAAATACAGAGGCAGATGATGTACATATTTTCGCAGACTGCATAGAGATTAAAAACTATTGGTCATCGGTCTGTATTTTCTTAGAAGAGGTACTGCCTAGATCAATCACCTGTAACTTCAGACTGATCTTGGTTTGCTAGAGGAATATGACATCAGAGATAGTATTACCCAGTTTATATTTTATGTGATTGTTATTGCCAGGAGAGAGATCTGCAGAGAATGGAAATCCCCTACTCCCCCGAGGTTTGCAGACTGCCTAAAAAATATTATGATCATTAGTAAAATAGACCTCTTGTGTGGTGGAGAGGAGGCGGCAAAGATTTGGGCCCGCTGATAAGATGGTCGGACAGTTAAACAACAAACGTCCAATGATTATGCCAGGGGTTTGCGGTCCGGTCCTCCCCAAGACAAGGCACAGAGACATCGATCAGGGGAGTTGGACTGGTAGAGAACCTACCTCTGGGAGATCTCTTGAAAGCTCAACATAATAATAAAGTATTCCAGGGCGCACAGTTAGGTATTATGTTGGCAGAATTGAGAGTTTCCATCTAGAGTCATTCCATCTGGTGGCATATATGAGGACAAGAATTTTTTTACAAAAAAAAAAAAAAAAGATTTATAAGGTGTTATACACAGTGTGAACAGTGCGCGACTAGATGGGTTCATAACCCGTCACAACGTATGCAATTTTAAGGGCCATGTGTGGCGGGGTAGGCAGTCTGTGGCAGATTAGCAAATGATTAGGAAATTAGCATTTTGTTGCCGTATCGGAACCATGCCCCCTGTTAATAGATTTGAATGAAATTCCATAAAATAAGGGTAGCTAAACATGCAAAGGTTCTGCCAAATTTACACTGGTCCATGATATGGCACCAAAATATTAGCAAATAAAATAACTTTTGACGCCACTTTAATTTTGACCTCTTTATCATATCTGTCTGTAACTTGATATTCCTGCATTGGGCTCAACATGCTAACAGCCTGTCACATATCATACTGCTTCATTAACTAGTTATGTTATGTTCTGTTATAGATGGTTTTGTAGCGTGCTCAAATACTCAGGAGCGTCCTGGCGCGAACTCATGCAGGGAGACAGTAGGAGTGGGAATTATAGCGTCATAGTAAAAAGATGAGTTTTTAATGATTTTTTCTAGTGTCAATGTTACTTGCAAATTAGCACATTGTTACCCCTCCCCCAATTTACTCTGCTCCTCCTTAATGAATATATTCATCATAAAAAGTAAGCTATATAGGATAATGGCGTGTCAAATTCCGTGCAGATCAGTGATGAGGCACCAAAGCTATAAGCATAAAAAAGATTTTTTGACCACCCTATTAAATTTGCTTCGCCATAATTAATCTGCATAAAACATTGCATACCAAGAAAATAAATATGCTACATGTCTGCCAATTTTATATTGATTTTTGGTTCTATGTAACAGTTATTAGTAAACAAACACTTTGTTATACGAGGTGTGGTGCAGCGGCCAGGGTGCTTGACTCCGGACCACAGGTTTCACAGTTCGACCCCCGGCTCCGGAGGCAGGTTAGCCCAGCACCATGTGACTCTGGCCAATAGCTTGCTTAATCTTCCTGACGCCCCCCAGTGCCGGGGCACCTCTCTGGAGGTAGCAGTGCGCTTTACAAATGCTGGCATTTATTTACTTTACCTCTTGTAGAACAGGCCATACTTAATGAATCAGCACAAATGTTAACATAATAATGAGATGATCATGCTAAATGTCTGCCATCGTTTATTATCATTTGTCAATCCTAAATTCATGAACAAATCAACACACACTATACTGGTGTTAATAGTTCCAGTGTAGTTATGGTGGAGTCAGAGTTTCCATATGTAAGGCCATTTTGCTTTCTTAATACCTTTTTTCGCCAGTCTGCAAATCTGCATGAAACATTAGAAAAAAACAGTCCAATCCACTTTGCTACCTTCAAAACCAAAAAGGGGCCAAGAAAAAGAGGGTGGATCTCAAAAGTGTGATTTCTTGTTTTTATTACCTTTGTGTAGTTGGTTCTTTGATACAGAAACATCTGCTCAACAGAATTATACCAAATTTGATAGAACTTTAGTTAAGAATTGTGTTGTTTGGTTTGCTGTAAATTCATTCAGCAGTTTTTGAGAAACTAGTGTTTAAAGGGAGTAAAGTGGTTACGTTTTAGGTATATCATATATAATCTGTGGATATTCATGGATCCAGTTCTGCTGATACAAAATGGTCTGATTGGTTGTCCACAACACTGATAGAAAATGCTGCAGCCACTATTACAGGACACATGGATTTAGTCCTTCAGTTCTGAAAAAATGTTAGGAAAGGGCATTTAAGGAGGCGGGAGTGAGCACACCACTTCTACCTAAATCCATACGTGGGGGCCTCAGAGGGACACCATCTTAGATCAACTTTTTTAAAAATCTAAATTTAATCACAAGAAAATACATTTAGAACAAAAAGAAGGGGTTAGCTGCCTATTGCAGTACGACACAAGGCCTGCAGCCAAACACCGGTGTGCATGTGAAGCGTAGATAGGCCGTGCGGAAAGGTTTCAGCGCAGAACCTGGGCACTGCCCAGGTCCTGTGGCCAACCATCGTCGCACACAGCTGAAGTGCTGGAAGGGGCCTCCATGGAGGGTTGGGCACAGGCCTGGTATCCAGCCAGGCCTCACCGCCAAACCCCATTGCACAAGGCTCAGGGCCACGAGCAGCGGGCTTGGCTCCCTGTGGAGGGTTGGCACAGGACCTCCTCTCCAGCCAGGCTCTACAGCCAAGTCCCTGCTCAGCTGGGATGACCACTGGTATATGATTGGGTGCATGGATGCCTTTGATGTGGTGTTGGGTCAAGCATCCCCCAATTTCACTAAAAAAACTGAGGCTAAAGTGGATTTATATTTGTCTTTGCAATGTTGAAAAAGTCCTCAGAAATTCATCTAAAATGTCACAGTTAAAGTACAGATATAGTTTCAAATTACAATTGAAAACAACTGAGGTATGAAGGTTATAGATAGGACCATAATACATAACTTCACCTACAATCATGGCAACCGTAACTCGTAGAACATATGCAATGCTCTTGACCTCACAATATTCATACCAATAAATAGGAACGCCTGAAAGGAAAATGTAGGTGAATAACAACACACACTTAAACTAAAAAAATAATAATCTATTCATAGTCATCCCTTTCTAAGTGGTAACTGTAATGTAATATATTATGCAATCTTATTTATAATGTTTGCCATTGCATCTCTCGCATTATGGGTAAGGGCATGAGCAAGGCGCAATTCAACCAACTGGATGTATAGAAATTATGAGGATTGGTCTAAATGACCACCCAAAGAAAGGTGCTGTTCAAAAAGTAGCGTGGTTTAGGATGATACCTTTCACGAACGTAACTTTGTATGTGCACAAATTTGTAAGAATTTGTTGGTAGTGGAGAAAATCCTAGAATTTGCATCAATGTGGCAATTTGTGCAATCAATGCCTTTGTTAGCATCTAAAACGTTTGAAAACTGGATTTTAATAATTGTTCTAACTTGAGAGATCCTCCAGCATTTAAGCACAATGCATACAATAAAATTATATTTCCTGATGCAGCAGTAGAATCCTTGGTTGAACTTGATCACAGGTTTTGGTGGGTTCATAAAGATTGCAAGAAGGAGAACTTGATCAGACATCTATGCAGGTTGCAGACTATCTTACACACCATTTTGATCTCTGGATGTTCTTCCTTATAGTTTCAACTTCTTAAAATCATCTCAGCTGAAGAAGGTGCTACAGGCACTCCTGTATTCATTCATTCATCCACCTGAGGTGTTGAAGCTATTGTGGTCTGGTAGTTCCCGCTAATTGTTCTATGCCTCCATTATGCATTCTCATACATTATGCATGGCCTAAACACCAGCTCAATATTAATGCATTAGCAGGCCACAGTGATGGCCCAAGCTGCAATATAAACCATTTTTAAGTGTGTCTGTACAGGCAGGTACAAAGCCAATCGATTCCACCTGTTTGTGTCATTCAGTAATAGTTGAGGATGAGCAGTGGCGGTGCCACAGATAGGCATCCTGGCACTTCGAATGGAAATATTTCACATAACCAAGGAAATATATTATTGACGCGTTTCCAGAGGTTCAGAGGGATTTCCACATTGGTAATAAAATCCTCAGATTTATCGGCCAGGCTGCCAGGGATGTGGGTAGGAAACTTTACATGCAGAGAGCTGTTTAGAGAGAGCAACTTAAAGACGCTAGAGGACCTGTGACGTGATTTCTCCTTCTCGCGATAGTTCGTTTTGTTTGGCCACCTCAGTTGGTCTTATTTGATTTAGCCTTTGCATGGCGTATTTTTGTGCGTCTTTGTAGTCTGTTATTGGCGGGGAACAAATAGTCTCCAGGGAGCTTATCAGCTCAGGAGGCGGATAAATTCAGTGCTTGTTGAAGAGAAGACCACTCCTTAAAATTCCCGGGTATTTGTTGATATAAAAATTGCTCTCCTTTCAGTTTTAAATGTTGACACTAGCACCAACTGTCTATTGAGCATGGAGTTTAAATAAGCAGATCTGTATTTGAGGCCATATCCTGGAGTTTGACAAATATTTCTCACAGTCCCAGTCCTGTCTCCCATCTCCTCTCTCCGTCTAGCTGCGTCGCCATATTAATTCTGTGTTTTCCAATAGCTTCAGACCCAGCACCCTGAGCTTGCACCAGAGCAAGAAAGCAAAATCATACAGCAATAAAGCAAAGTATGGGGCCCGATGTAATAACAGACAAGTTGCAATGAGTGGGGGCAAAGTGCACCCCAACTGTTTGAGACCAGTCTGTAATATTGCAGTGCCGC
The DNA here is from genome assembly GCF_964261635.1 of Lissotriton helveticus. Taxonomy (NCBI): domain Eukaryota; kingdom Metazoa; phylum Chordata; class Amphibia; order Caudata; family Salamandridae; genus Lissotriton; species Lissotriton helveticus. Next base: position 1,136,855,106 of record NC_136059.1, on the reverse strand, counting down.
CCAGAGACATCTTAAGGAGTTTTGGGGCCCCGGGCAACACGTATTGTGGGGGCCCCTCTTCGTAACAGTTTTTAATTGATGATCCATTTTCTGCTCTTTGATGCACATTTGGCCAGTGCACAGGGACACACGTCCAAATTCTACATGTGTTCAAATCTAAATATTTAGGGACAGTGGCGTGTGTTTCCAATATTGTAACACAGTTGCAGTTTGCTAATATTACTCAAAATAAACTCCGTGAGACCCTCATGCTTCTCATATGTGAAGTCCTGTTTTGATCTATAAGAAACTTTTATTTATGGATGTTGCATGAAACATAAACACAACATTTCACTACAAAATATCTGTAATAGACTCTCTCACATCACCCATATTAAAAATGAATGAAAGGTATTTAGAAGGATCTGTTTAAGAATTATTCAAGGTCATCAGGTCAAGACTCTCTGCAGAACAGAGCTGGGTTGTCAGGGAGGCCCCTGACAGGCTGGGAACCTGGGCCAGAGCCCCCTTTGCCCATCCCTTAAAACGCTTCTGGTGCAAGCAGTGTACTAATAGTTCATGTCACAAAGTGTCCACTTGCAGGGGACCAAAAAATTATTTGCCCAATGAATATTTATCAGGCAGGTCGCTATTTGCAATTCCCTCTGCTTGCCTAGGAACAAAGGGATCATGGCCTGCAAGAACAGTGGACCGCCATTCCTGCTTTTATATTCCCAAATGGGAAACATAATTTTTGAAGGAACCTGACACAATTCTCAAAGGAATAGCTGTACCACCTCCTTTGAGATATCAGTAGCTTTCCAGTGGTTTGCAGTTACAGTCACAAACCATTGATACATTTCATTGCATATTGCAATGGGGGATGGGGGGGCTTCCCCAAAACTGCTTTTGCGGGAAACATCTTTTACAATGCAACTTTTACCACGCAGTGCCTTTACAACGCAACTTTTACAATGCAAACCATTACAACGCATTGCGCTGGGGGGCGCTCTAGGATAGGGAATAGGTTTAATTTACTATCCAACACTTTCTCTACTATCCACGGGGACTGGAGTTGGAATAGTAAATTAAACTATTCACTATCCAGCGCCCCAAAGCACTATGCGTTGTAGAGGCATGCGTTGTAAAAACAGCGTTGTAAAGGCATGCGTGGTAAAAGCATGCGTTGTAATGTCATACATCCGTGGAAGAGGTGTGGCGCCGCGGCCAGGGCGACTGACGCTGGAATCTGGGGACCACGGTTCGATCCCCGGCTCCGGCGGCAGGTTAGCCGAGCACCATGTGACTCTGGGCAATAGCTCGCTTAATCTTCCCGACGGCCCCCAGCGCCTAGAGACCCTTACGGGTGATTGTGCGCTTTAAAAATGTGGACTTTACTTTACTTTACATCCGCTTTTGCAAATCAAAAAAGTCTTTCTGGAGCTGCAAATGGGATTTTGCAAATCACAGAATGTGTCACAGCAAGATGCTTTCAAACATCTGGTTCATGGTTCGCATTTACTTTCCAACACTATATCACCCATGAAAGTTGAAATGTTTTACAGCAAACTTCTCAGAGAGCAGAATAGAAGTTAGAACAGAAGAAAGAACGATACCTTTAGTCATTGATTGCCCATATATGCCCTGGCAAAGAATCACCCTCACGTGCATCACATTGACTATAATAATGGGGCATCCAAGGAGGAAAAAACGATTTCACACCGGGGTAAAATTAAACCAAAGGCTTATAAGCAATGTGGTTGTACAATGTATATGGTGATGAAAGTGAACAACCTTGAGCACTCTTCTGGCGCAAGAGGGAGCACGGCTGGTCATTTTATCCCTTCCTCATCCCCTTAAGGATGGGACACCTTTCGAAGGCCAATAATGTGTCAACAAAGATGGCCATACCTTAGGGTGATAGACTAAGCCAGCCCTTACACATGGGATGGGATTTTCATGTAACACACAATGTAGGGTGAATATAAAGCAGACTCATAATAGAGTTCATAATTGTTATACACAACTGTTTAATGCATTGAAAACACAAACATACCTGAATTTCACATATGATCAAGCCACAATAGCCTCTAGGATGCCCCCATCGACCCAAGCAAACTCAGTGGTCCGCTGCTCCACGTGGACTCATCAATTACCATGCAAATACAGCATCAGCATTTTAGGAGTCAGAAGACTCTCTCACTACATTGCTGCTACCACTGTCACTCTGCACTGTCATGTCATGTCATCTTCTGATACCATTCCAGCTCACCACCAATCCCTCCTTACAGAAAACATAACGAACTTAGGTCACAATTTAAACAGTGAAAAAGAGGGAACTCTGTTGCAACAGCGGAGTTCCCTCCGTGCCAATGTTATGCTATGCCCCACTGTGGGTCTGTTTTGTGGACATGGATATGACTATGTGAACATGTGTGTATATCTGTTTTTGTCAATGCGTATCACACTGAGACGGGGTTTTTGTTATTATTGTTGAATTTTGCAGAGCGATATTGAAATGTATTTGCAATGACTATCTATGATATGCTATTCTGAAAATGCTCAATAAAAAAATAAAAAAGTTATGCTATGCCCGGCCAATTTTGATTTGGGGGGACCATAGTTTGTCGGTGATGGAGACTGTTCAGTCACACTGGTTAGGCCATCAGAGATTAGACTTGTTTAAGAGTTCACCCTTTACGAAATGCAGGACGCACAGTAAATTCAGCTTTTGATATGCCTACGATGTTCTAAATGCCTGATATTAGAAAGGGTGTGCCAAGTGATAACAATGACAGCTTCTTGATGTCCCCCAAAAGCACAAATGGAACCAAGTCCAGCCAAAGTGAGTCTGATTACCAATCGAACTTCTCTAGTGCAATGGAAGAGTGAAGAAGGTCCTGGAGACACAGACAGCTGTGTCTACCTGGAAGAGAACCAGAAAACTAGTTGGAAATGGACATTTGGCTATGGTCCTAAGAGGTAGTTGTGAGGAGCCTTTCTAATCTTAAACTATGGACCTGATCTTTAAGGAGATGTTACTAATAGTTTTAACAGTTTTAGGTCACCTGGAAAGAATATCTAGAACTTTTCCTAAAAGTTATGAGTGAGAAAATACTTATTGCTGAAGAACCAAGACGTTACCAGGGCTGTTATAAAAAAGATGCAACGTCAGTAGGTACATTTTCTAGGTTTACCCCAATTGAAGCTTTTGATCAGAAGGTTTAACGCTTCTGTGGGACCGACAAAAACAAGTAGCCTACTAATAAACTGACTTCATGACCAGTCATCTGCAAAGTGTACCTAGGCATTGGTCAGACATTCATGGTACATAGATCCTAGTTAATCGGACCACATTGGCTTGCATTGTTTTTTTAATACATATTGTTACTTGTTGAAATCTTATTTTTTTGCAAATTCCTGATCCCTAAATCCAATTGCCTTAATTTTTGTAGAATTTAGATCAATAATTTTTTTCTTCTTTAGTAAATTAGATCAGGATTTTTTAAATGTTTATTTTCAACCTGTTGTGTTGTTTAAATGTTTTTCCACGTATACCACATTTCATTTTCTGTGAAGATGGCCTTGCTGCCTCTTCCAAACCACCTAGAGTGTATCCTAACAGAAATCCAATTTACATACTAGGAATTAGATTATTTGGGGCCAGTGAGAGCTGCACCACAGCACACATCAGCCCCCTGGCCTCCTCCTATTTCTCCCTTATAGATTAGTAATCCTGTTCCCTACAGCCACTTAAGAAAGGCGATTCATTGCAGATAAATTAGAGAACCCAGAGAAAAGTGTATTATTTTGGCAGAACTAAATTATGGTTTCTTTACAATTCCAGCGTTTTCAATTACAACAGACACTTGTTTACTCTATAAATATTATTGTGTTAATTTTAGACAGATTCTGCCTTAGATAACCACATTCCTGTACATTGCCACCACGTTACAGGGATGCCCATCTAATTCCAGATCTGACTACTATCTCGCCTTGGCTGTTAACAATTGTGTCAAAGATATCCAGAATATACCAAGGGTGGCCATCACTTTGACAATACCATCCATCATGCCATGGATGGACTGCATAATGCCAAGAACACATAGAATAGGCCAAGGAATGCTAGCATTGTGCCATAATGGGTGCCTTCATGACAAGGATGCTAATACAATTTTATATATAATGAAAAATGTGTTGTAGAATGCACCATATTTTCCCACATTTTCTTGGGTGGGAACCGCTACAAGGTCCCTTGTAGTGGTCAGACTTGCTGTGCTCGCTCGCTCGCTCGCTATGCACCGTATGGGGGCTGGGCTGACAAAATTTGCCAGGGCTGCTTTGGCTACCCAGTCCGGCCCATTATGGACTCAATGATGCTGGGCTGCCTACAATAGGCTACGGACAGCCAGCATTGAGCCAGGGGTGAGCACCATCATGCCATGAAACACCACAATCGGCTTAGAATTACTACCCTTATGCAAGTGTTTGGAGGACCCGCTCTGGGCCATCCGTTGCAATGAGTGCCTCTCATGTGAAGACCCAGGAGGACACCAGAGAGGGACACTGACAGCATGAGGGACACCACCATGCATATACGCACCCTTCCATTCGCACAAACACCCCTACGCACACTTTCACAACCATAGATAGGCACTCACAACCTACTCACCCCACGCAAGATTCACCTATCCCTTTCTTTCACCTTTCCTCTGCTTGCCTGAGACATCCCCACACCTCGGCCACTGAACTGCTCCTGGAGACAACAAAGATGCATTACTAAATTGCAGTGCCCTATAATCATTCACATAATATAACTGATGGTATGGGACCTGCAACATGCCAATAAGCTCTGTCTTTCCCAGTCTACACCTCATGGTTGTCTCTTCTTCAGACCAAGGATGGGTTTAGTCTGATTAAAATATATTATTGGCAAATTGTCAAAGCAATGCTCTTCAATGACGAAAAATGCGCCCTAAAGCGCTCAGATTACATTATTGTCAATTCTACAGATTTCTGAACTCAGTGACATAACACAAAATGGTGGGAACCCGCTGCAGAATGTGATGGGGCCAGGGACATAGAAGCACAATAGGTTACACACACACTATTTGAAGTCGCTGTAACTAATTACTGAGATCACCTAAAGTAAAACACACATAAAATGTAGGATTTCTTCTCACGTTTGATGCCTGAACTGTCCTTGATGGACACGACACAACTGCTCTGCGGCTGAACTACAGCAGGAGTTTGTTCATATGAAAGGTGGCTGTGTGTGTGTGTATTCTTCGAGTTCCGCATCTTCTTTTATTCATTATAGCTACTTGATCTCTTTTTCTTTTCACGAATACGATTTTAAGAGAGGTTATAAGCTATCATCGCCATATCCCATGTCATGAAATAGATGTGTGCATTTTTGCGGCACACATACATATTGGTCACCTGTGTTTTAAGGTGCTGTGCTTCTGTAGGTGAATGACGATCGTGCACGTGCGCCTATGTATGTCTGAGAATGAAACTGAATGGAATGAGTACGCTGATGATGTCAGCCCCTTTTGAACTCTCCGATTTTTTAAGCTCTCTCAAAGGCAGTAGAGAAGGTTAAATACCTTATTGATTGTTATCATGCTTTTCCCATGCTTATTAGGGTAGGAAAATTATTGCACATTTACAGCGCACGTGCAATCACTCTCAGGCCTTTCAACACTAGGACTGACCCATTTTAGCAAGGACGCGACTGCTTTTTGACGTTTTATCAGTGTCTCAACAGTTTTGTCCCAGGCCTGGGCAAATGCGGGTTAGAGCTGCCATTTACTGCAGACCCTTTCATCGTATTTGCCAAAGGAGAATAAATATTGCTTAGAAAAACAGCGTTCTAAAAGGCTCCATTCAGGGCGGCCGAATACCGCAGGCTTTCTGACACATGAGTGTCAAAAAATCCCCAACGTGACAAAGTTTCTCTGAAACTCCTGACAGACAAAATAATCTAAAGTCAGATGTAGCGATGAGACATTGTAAGCACACCAGCACTTTTTTTCTGAATGCTTGTACAGAATAGTTGTGTGCATATGTGTTAGTGGTTTATGTATGAGTACACATAAGGGTTGTTAGATCTGAAAGCCTTAGGGTGGTCTTCCCCACAACTTTTTGTCTACCTCCCTCCATTTTTCAGATTTAATTTTTGCTAGCCTTAGGACTCTGTGCACTTTACCACAGCTAACCAGTCCTAAAGTGCTTGTGCTCTCTACTCTAAACATGGGAAAATTGGCTCATTCCAAATTGGCATATTTAATTGTAATGTGGTACTCATATAACCATAGCCAATATATTAAATGGTACTAGTGGACCTGCGCCACCCACTTAAGTAGCCCTCAAATGATGACTCAGGGCTGCCATTGCAGAGCCTATATGTGCAGTTTCCACACTGCCATGTCGACCTGGCAAAACAAACCTTTTGCCAGGCCTTAACCTTCCCTTTTTATACATATAAGTCACCCCTAAGGTAGGTCCCCGACAACCCAGTGTATATAAAAGGTAGGGCATGTACTTTGCTGCAAGGCCAATCTCTTCCATAGGATAACATTAGGATTTTTTTTATTACGTCTTATAAGTGTAATTCACAATCTGGAAGAGATCAACTTTTCAAGTTTGGTGTCCCTGCAATCTCAATTTAAAATCACAACATATGGTGTAATCGGATTTTAAATTTAAATTCTGAAAATGCCATTTTATGAAAGTTGGCATTTTTTATTTTAGGTATTTGGTGCCTACTGCCTGTGTCTACTCCTCTGATCACTTGTCTTGCCTGGGGGAGGTGAGAGCTGGGATTTGTGTATCCCCCCTAAACAGCCACACACAATGGGAGCTTATGTGTGACTTGATGGGCCATCCTGGAAGGATGGGAAGGAGGAGCTGGACCCAGCCTCAATTACACCTAAATAGGATGTGTCCTGTCCCCACACACTGGGCTTCATACCCCCCTGTAGTGAGTCTGGCGCCAGGGCAGGACCTCTGTGCACTTCAAAGGTCTGTCTTTGAAGTCTCCCCCACTTCAAAGGCCCAACTGGTAATACGTTCTGGACCTCTGACACCACCACTTTAGTGCACCTCTGTTCCCGTGGGATCTATGACAAAATATAGAAAGACAAAATATCGACCTACAAAAATATCGGAGCACTAATATTGATGTCAACAATATCGACATCCTTTCTACAAAAAGGTAAGTACAAAAATTTCGAAAAAATAATATCGATGTCAAAAATATCGTTTTTTAAAAAAAATATAGTTTTTTTAAAATAAAAAATATGTAAAATTAATTACAAAATACTTAAAAATATAATAAACATAGTACAAAATATTAAAATTAATAAGTAATATACATAACGTAATAACAAAAATAATTAAACATATGAATATAATATATAATATATATACTTAATAATCAGTTGTAATATTTATTGTAATAACTTATAAATAATTAAAAATATTATATATTACAAATTCATCTATACCCATAAAATAATACCATACATAAAAATTCAATAATTATTCAAAACAAATTAAGATAAATTAATTTATTTTTAATATTTTTTACATTAATAACATACTACATTAACTAAAACAATACAAAAAATATTAAGTAACACAGAGAATAAAATACTATTCAAACTCCCAAAAAAACAACAGTAAGGAAAATGTTGGATAGCGGAGGGGTAAAAATGACTATTCTCACTCCAGAGAGTGCAGCAGTAGGGAAAGTGTTGGATAGCGTAGGGGTAAAAATTACTATTCCAACTCCAGAGAGTGCAACAGTAGGAAAAGTGATGGATAGCATTGGGGTAAAAATTACTATTCCAACTCTAGTTAGTGCAACAGTAAGGAAAGTGTTGGATAGCGTAGGGGTAAAAATTACTATTCCAACTCCAGTTAGTGCAACAGTAGGGAAAGTGTTGGATAGCGTAGGGGTAAAAATTACTATTCCAACTCCAAAGAGTGCAACAGTAGGGAAAGTGTTGGATAGCGTAGGGGTAAAAATTACTATTCCAACTCCAGAAAGTGTAACAGTAGGGAAAGTGTTGGATAGCGTAGGGGTAACAATTACTATTCCAACTCCAGAGAGTGCAACAGTAGGGAAAGTGTTGGATAGCGTAAGTGTAAAAATTACTATTCCCACTGCAGAGAGTGCAACAGTAGGGAAAGTGTTGGATAGCGTAGGGGTAAAAATGACTATTCCAACTCCAGAGAGTGCAACAGTAGGGAAAGTGTTGGATAGCGTAGGGATAAAAATTACTATTCCAACTCCAGTTAGTGCAACAGATGTCCTGTCCCCACACACTGGGCTTCATACCCCCCTGTAGTGAGTCTGGCGCCAGGGCAGGACCTCTGTGCACTTCAAAGGTCTGTCTTTGAAGTCTCCCCCACTTCAAAGGCCCAACTGGTAATACGTTCTGGACCTCTGACACCACCACTTTAGTGCACCTCTGTTCCCGTGGGATCTATGACAAAATATAGAAAGACAAAATATCGACCTACAAAAATATCGGAGCACTAATATTGATGTCAACAATATCGACATCCTTTCTACAAAAAGGTAAGTACAAAAATTTCGAAAAAATAATATCGATGTCAAAAATATCGTTTTTAAAAAAATATATAGTTTTTAAAATAAAAAATATGTAAAATTAATTACAAAATACTTAAAAATATAATAAACATAGTACAAAATATTAAAATTAATAAGTAATATACATAACGTAATAACAAAAATAATTAAACATATGAATATAATATATAATATATATACTTAATAATCAGTTGTAATATTTATTGTAATAACTTATAAATAATTAAAAATATTATATATTACAAATTCATCTATACCCATAAAATAATACCATACATAAAAATTCAATAATTATTCAAAACAAATTAAGATAAATTAATTTATTTTTAATATTTTTTACATTAATTACATACTACATTAACTAAAACAATACAAAAAATATTAAGTAACACAGAGAATAAAATACTATTCAAACTCCCAAAAAAACAACAGTAAGGAAAATGTTGGATAGGGGAGGGGTAAAAATTACTATTCTCACTCCAGAGAGTGCAACAGCAGGGAAAGTGTTGGATAGCGTAGGGGTAAAAATTACTATTCCAACTCCAGTTAGTGCAACAGTAGGGAAAGTGTTGGATAGCGTAGGGGTAAAAATTACTATTCAAACTCCAGAGAGTGCAACAGTAGGGAAAGCGTTGGATAGCGTAGGGGTAAAAATTACTATTCCAACTTCAGAGAGTGCAACAGTAGGGAAAGTGTTGGATAGCATAGGGGTAAAAATTACTATTCCCACTCCAGAGAGTGCAACAGTAGGGAAAGTGTTGGATAGCGTAGGGGTAAAACTTACTATTCCAAATCCAGAGAGTGCAACAGTAGGGAAAGTACATACTTATAAATAAATTAATAATTTAAAATAATATAAAATTAATTATTAAATAAATATAAACTATTTACAAATACCAATACATAATTATTAAAAACATGATTAGCAATGAATAATTAGGTAAAAATGAATTAATAATAAATACCAATTAATAATAATAAATTACACATTAATAATTAATTAACAATAATATAATTTACAAAACAATGAATTAAAATAAATATTACTGAATTACATTTAAATTACTTCCCACCCTATTCCCCTATAAACCCATAACCCGCTACAGAACATAATTATTAATTAATCAAATAATTAAAATTAATTATCAATTAATACAAATTAATTACCAATTAATTCAAATTAATTTATAATTCCTAATAATTAATAATTAATTTACTATAAATAAATTACTGCCCACCCTATTCCCCTATAAACCCATAACCCGCTACAGAACATAATTATCAATTAATCAATTAATTAAAATTAATTACCAGTTATTCAAAATTAATGACCAATTAATTCAAATTAATTTATAATTCCTAATAATTAATCATTAATTTACTATAATTAAATTACTTCCCACCCTATTCCCCTATAAACCCAGAACCCGCTACGGAACTAAAATACAAAATGTACTTAAATTACATAAATAAAAATTAAATCCATAATAAATACATAATAATATACATAAAAATCATACAAAAATCGATATTAGTAACATCGATATTACTAACATCGATATTAGTAACATCGATATTAGTAACATAGATATTACTAACATCGATATTAGTAACATAGATATTACTAACATCGATATTAAACATATCGATATAACTTACCTTCTATATCATGTCCCTTCGATATTTAAACATCAACATTATTGTATGTCGATATTTAAAACTCGATATTTTGTCTGCCTACCGTTCCCGTGAATAGCTGAGATTCTGTAACTATACCGATGGAGTCGGAGTAGGTTAGGCCCCTGCATAAATGGTGTATCTTCAATCTCTGAAGAGCCTGATAATGGAAAGGACCAGAGAAAATGGCATGTATGGATGAGGATAGGAGACCTATAGTTCTCGTCAGAGACCTTAGGGAAATAAAAGAGCTCTGAAGAGTCTGTAGGATCAAAGATTTAATGTCTTTGACTTTTGTCAGGGGAAGAAGGAGGGTTGCGCTGGGTGAACTCCTAGGAAATCCTAGTAACTCCATCTGTTTTGAAGGAATTAGAACTGACTTCTCTGAGTTGTTCACTGATAGAAGGGAACAAGTGTATGGAACTTGTGATTGGAGCTTATGCACTTTTTGGCACATTAAAAGAATATTGTCTAGGTAAATGGTGAGTGTGATACCTTGGGATCTGAGATGAGCAACCATTAGCTGCAATAGTTTTATGAAGCTCCATGGTGCCGAAGAGCGGAAGAATGGAAGGGAGGTCAACAATATGTTTGTCTCAGCCATTGGAACTGAATACATTTCCTGTGTTGGTTATGAATGGGAACTGTGAGATATGCATCTTGCAAATCAAACCTTGCCATCCAGCAGTGTTGGAGCAAAGAATCTCTGAAGTATATTATAATTTCCATCTTGAAATCACCGTAAACTACAAACTGGTTGAAGTGTTTGAGATTGGTAATCAGCCTCATGTTTTTTTGTTTTTTTGTTCAAGCAAAAGGGAATTGAAGAAACCCGAGGTCGGAAAACTGGATTGCTTGTTTTTGTATGAGAGACTCTATTTCCAGGAATATTGGATTGGACATGCCTACAGAACATTTTGGCTGAGAAGGAAACATGGTTTAAAAAGGCGTTGCGTTGAGCTCTATAGCATATACCTGAACTTTGTTGAGAACCCAAGGATCTGATGTTATGGATTTGTGAGGAAAAATTGGAGTCAGCCCCCTAAAGGAGGATGGCCAGAAAGGAGACTCACCTACTTGTGTGTTGGCTCTAAAGCTTTTTTGTTCACTGCCTCGAAAACCTCTACCTCTTTTGGGGTAGAACTGAGGCTTGCACTCTTGGTAATTTGAGTAGGTTGAGTTGTAGGAGCCTCTGGACCCTTGGTTACGATACTTACGGCCGGTAAAGTGGCTACTTCCTCTACTGGCCCTTGCAAAAACATGCTGTGAGAACACTTTTTTAGTGATTGCTGGGCTTTGCCAATAGAAGCAAAAGTGGTTGCATATTTGCTGAGTTCTTTTTATAAAGAGTCCCCAAACAAGAGTATTCCACCTTAATACCAGGATCCAAGGTGACCAGATTTGCTGGCTTAGGGTCTAAATACAATAACAGGCCCTTTCTTCGGTCGTGGGTAATGGTGGAATATGCATTTCCCAACAGGCAAAATGCCTTTTGAAGCCCAGTCTTTTGGGTCAACTGAGGAGTTGTCTAGTCTGGCTGTTTCTGCCATATAGAAAATATGAAACAGAGGCCCTATAATGTCCAGTAGCTTACCCTGGCACATAGACCAGGGCTTGTCCATACATTTGCGAGGGTATTTGCCAAACTTCGAAAAGAAAGTAAGGATAGTAGGATGATGGGAGGGAGTGGAAGTAATAATAGAGGCTAAAAAAGGCCTATGGCATTCTGATTCTAACTTAGTCCTAGTCTGCTTGTCCGAAAGGCAAGAGAAGTTGAGAAGAAATGTATTACCCTGCCTGGTCAGTGGGGAACCATTCAGTTGAAATGGGATGGTGAATGAGTTTGGTTTCAAACATAGGTTTACCTTCTACGTCCAGAACAGTTTTAGTCGAAAAGGGGTTGTGCACAGGAGAGCCCAATTTGGACTTTTTAGGTGGAGAGGCCGAAAAAAGGGTCAAAGGCCTCCCACGCATCTTTATCATCATCTATATTTCGGATCTCCAATTACATCATCTGTGTCAAGAATGTGTGAAATGACAATTTGAGATGGTTTATTTTGAAAAATGTTAATCTTGGATTTGTATTTAGACACAGACTAAACATTCCATTACTTGTTAGGAGGCCTGGCAGGAACCATGTCTTCCATCATTTGTGCGGAAGCCTCATTAGTTATCAGTGTACCATCTGGCAATTGAACCTTTTCTTTGCCACTGTAGGAAATGCCATAACCTTACGTTTTCTGTTTTCTACCGCAAAAGGGGCCAAAATAGTCTTAGACATAAGGTTCATAATCAAATTCTCACAATTTTTTGTCTCTTTATCCCTAGTGGCTGCGACAGCCTGTTCACAGAGGAATGAATGAACTAATTCAAGTCATTTTCATATGCTTCTCCATCATCCTCATCGTTATTTATTAAAGTGGAGCTGTCTATTTCAATGGCTACAACTTGTTCAGAGATAACTATGAGGAAAATATGAGGCAAAATTACAGAAAACGGGGTAAAATTGCACAGGGAGGAGCAAGCAGAGTGAGCCCACCCAAAGGGCATGTATAAACTGAGGCAACTGCAGCTGGAAAGATGGAGAAAGAGCCAAGGCTGCGCCACCTGGGAGTGGTTAAAATTCTGGGGGGCTTATTTACATACCCCTTGTGCCGCTGGTGTGTCACGTTTTGTGATGCACCGGTGGCGCAGTTTGCTGCCCCATATTTACAAGGCCACCTAAAGCCACCATGCGGGGCTTTTTTGGCCTTGTAAATAAGGCCCCTTATCAAGCATCACTGTAGGTGTTCCCACGCAACACCTACGGATTCTGCTGCATTTCCAGATTTACGAGAATTCGTAAACATGGAAATGCGCCAGAATGCTACATTTCACCAGAGGAGGTGTACGTAGGCGAAACGAGGAGAAATGTTTTCATTTCTCCTCCTGTTTTCCTCTTTCTATGCATGCTGCATTCTGCAGCATGCATAGAAAGAGGAAAACACCTCTTGTGATTGTTTTTGTGCAAAAAGGTGCCCCTTCCTGAACAAAAACAATCATCCCCGCAACGCAGGCACCCTTGCACCAAGGTACAAGGGTGCCTGTGCCGGCGCATGGCAGTCAATTGTGTGCCAGTGCAGGGGAGAGCAAAAGGATCTGTCATATCGCTGTAGATATGATGCATCCCTTCGCTTCCAAAGAAATGCCGCACAGAGCAGCCAAATGGCTTGTGGCACCTCGCTGCATTACTTTGTCCTAAACAAGGCCCTGAGTAGGCAGGACACAGCATCACCCACGGTTGGAGCCTGAAAGAGAGGAATGGACCACTGCATGGAGCTAGAAGTTGTAGTATTTCGGGGACAAGGATGCCCACAATAACATTCAAAGATTTGGCAGTGGTGGGCTGACTATAGGGGTCTTGTCCTGGCCCCGGTCTCCCCTATTGAGTCCAAACTTGATGCTGAAATTGAACAAAATGGTAACTGATCTTGAGAATTTGTCGGGTGGTTCTGGGTTTTATTACATGATGTTGTCATTGCCGTATTGTGATTTGTGGGGAGAGAACGGGGCCAACCTGCTCAAATTGTAATGGTTTCATTGAGCATGGGAATTTGATTTATAAGGCCATTTCAGCCTGGATATTAAAAAAAACTCAATAAAATTTGTTGTGAAAAAAAACCCAGTCACCAACAGAAGATGCTGACCGGAGTACTGAAGATGGGGATATATATACCAGGAGGTCCCTGAAAATGGCCAAGAAGCAGTGGAAAATGGCGGCAAGCCAAAAGGCAACCAGCGCTGATAGGCGTGAAGACTATGCAGATAAGATGGTGAACGTAAAGAAGAGCGCACCTTGGAACACCAGTCGCGGGTGATTGAAAGCACCATGAACACCGGTACCAGAACATAAGTGCACAACCGCAGCTGACAAAGAATGCAAAATTACTACAAAATAAGTATTGTATTACAAACATATAATATGAATAACCGTAATATAAGAGAAAGATAAATGTGCAACACTTAGGTGACTGTGAGCAGCTAGAAAAGAGGACTGTGAGCCGTCAAGTTGGGTGTTATAGGCATGGCTGTGTTACCATTGGTTGTCATTCATGTTACGTTTTTCTCCCATTGGCTAGTGTTTCCTTAGCATCATAGGAGTTGCAGTTCTTGACTGCTGCCATTTAAATAAATGCAAGAAAGAGAAGGTCTTGCAATAAAAATCGAAATAGTCTATCATTGTTTAGGTCTTGTTTGCAAACTGAAACTTTTCTTGATGCCGGTACACTTTTTTTAATCCAAATTTGCAGCTGCCTTAAAAAGGAAGGGATCATTCCCATAAGTGAGGGGAGGGCATAACCTCTACCTTTATTTTTTTATGAATTGGTTTAACTTAAGGGATTTCAATCTTTGCATATAATCTAGCTAAGGCAAATGTGATTGAAGCACCTCTGTTTTTTATCAGTGGCCATGTAATTTCATAGCACCCCTGTGTCAGACATCTACACTCTGAGATAAGTGTAAACTGAGGCGCATCTTAGCAGCCTATCACCCATATACGTGAGTGAGAGCATTAGCTTAGTTTTACAGTTATTTGCCTCCAACATATTGGCTCGACTTTGTACTACTCCATTTCCTTTAGTGTTCTTTACTGTTAAGTACTATGCCATAATCACACTGGGGGCCCTGGGGGTGCTATGACACTATTTCCTAAGGGAAAGACCTAGCTAGTTTCAAGGTTTTAGCCAAAACTGCAGCACTAATGATGAACAACTGAGGTACTAACGTGCACCCCCATTTCAAGACCTCTCCTTGTGTATATACGGTCAGACACTCAAGAGTCTTTCCCAACCTTCACATTACCCAAGATTCCTGTTTACAAGGATTTAAGACTTGGAATACATAAAAAATATATAAGTATTGTAGTCCTGGAGACAAGTCTGATTCAGTATGGTAAAATGCATATGGTGCACAGTATAACTACTAGCAAAATTTTAAGTGCAAACAGTACATTATTTAAACAAGGTAGAGACTGAGCGCAACTAATGTGTGTTGCAGAAGTACACTACAAATAATCTGTGGCTTAAGTCAAAATCCTGTTGCCAGATATGAAAGAAAAACTAAAGCTTATGTTTACAATACATTGTTCACCCATGGATTACTGTGCACATGCTGGCATTAGAGAGCTTTCATGTAGTGCTATTGACAATTTTTGTACAAAGTTGAGATTTATAAGGTATAAATATTTATTTTCAGAGGTTTCATGAAAATTCTGAGACGTACATTGTTGAAGAATGTATCATCTATGGGTGACTCACTTACAAACGGTTCAAGTCCCAGAGTGATTGTAAGCGTTGTAATGGTGTACACAATTCTGCTTGTTTGTCAGTCCATAAAGCATAGATGTGAAGCCATTGACTTAAAATTTTCTGTCAGATTAGGAATTTGATAGGTACATCTCATTAAGGTAAATAATGACCAAACCCTCTTTAGAACGGTATTTAAGGTTTAATACAGTTCTGATTTCTTTAATGTTTACAGAGACATTATGAGGTCTATTATGATAGCGGGTGGATCGCCACAGCCGGCCTAGTGGTGGCCACCACCAGCTCAGCGGTAGCAATCTACCCGCTATTTGACTAATGTTTACCCCCGCCATATTATCATATTATCATGGTGGGGGGCACCGCGGCGGACGGGAAGACAGTCCGCCGCTGCCATCCATATCAACATTCAGGCGGAGCTGTGCCTTTCCATGTCGGCGTTGTTCGCCATGGAGAGGCATGCAGTGTCTGTTTGTAGGGTCCATTGCGGGCCCCCGGAGTGTTGGGGGTGGACATGGGGGGTACCTATGGCACTCCCCTACATTGGCGTGGACAAGGTGGCAGGCACCTGCCACAATGTTGTGGATGGGGGATGACACCGCCACCGTGGCAGTGGCATCCTGATGGCCACAGCAGGACCGCCGCACCCCTGGCGGACGGTCCAGCATACCGTTACAGTGGCGGGCGGACATCGTAACAGATCCCTAAGAGTCTAACTTAGAGTGTAAAGGAAAGGGTATTCAGTCGTAGCTGTGACATATTACTCTCTCAGCCATACTGAAGATCTGCCTTCTTCATTTAGAGCCGGGTGAACCTTCAGTATGTCAGCAGCGGAAACTATTTCATCTCTGCCGCTGACATGCACCTCCAGTGGCCCGATGCCGCAAAATAGCTGATGGCCCTATTGGCAAGTGGGCAAAGAAAGGGAAGGTTTTTACTTTTGTTTACTGCTATCCAAAACATGACAACATAAATAGTAAATGGGGCAACCCTGTATTCCTAGGAAACTGTTATCGAATCTCACTCAGCACATTTACTGTGCCATTTATTTGAGCCCTACCACCTCTTTTGCTGAATTGAAAAGATTGATAATGGTACATTCTGGTATTAATATATTTTGTGTGTGTGTCGATTGCTCAGGCCAGGTAAGTTGAGGAGCTTCCTCTGATGGAACCATTGTTTCTTTATACCAATCTAAACATGATGGCGAGTAAAAGTATTTCTATGACCACCGCACCAAGGGAGAAAACTCCCATGGTGAAGGGGCCATTGCTTTTTAACTTATCAAAAAGAAAATGTCACTCTCGGATATTCTTTTTGTTTTAAAAAGAAACTGAAAGTTTGCCATATGGCTCTGACTCGTTGATGACGGTGGTGGTTCCTGTCAATGTAAGAGATGTCTATGGGGGCTGCAGACATCCGTAAATTTGAAATATGTTTACTCTATCAGGGCAACAAGTAACATACACTGTCGCCCTGACAAAGTAATCATTCCCTAAATAAAGCCCTGTTTCTTAAGCACCTGAATACCTGAAAAAGAAGAGCATAATCTATACTAAATGTGGGTGCTTTCACAGTTTGTGCGTTCAAACCTGAATTTTGCATTACAGAGGTTACAAAAAATTAGGCCTAGGTGTAGCTCACTAATACATTCCAGTATGAAAAGAAAAGAGTATAGTAAATGGTCACATTCACTGGATGATGTGTTCAGTGATTTAATCGATGTATTTGATTATGTTATCAGTGATGTCATCAATGATGTCATTTACCATGTCATGAGTAATGGAATATATGAGATCATAAGCAGTGCATGTCGGGGGTGCAAGTTATAGTTGGTCCCCTGAACCATTAATGGAGAATTTATCAATCCAGCTTTGTCCCCCACAGGTCCACCTCTCTCAACCTCCGTACGCTGTTCTCGGTTCTACATAAAATTGACCCCTCCGTCCCGGCTGCTGCGGTCTTCCTAGACGCTGAGAAAGCGTTCGATACACTGGAATGGCCCTTTTTTTATCCATCATGCGCAGAATGGGAATGCCTGCGATGTATGTGGCCACGGTAGAATTGCTATACACTGCTCCTACGGCACGTATCCGTTTAAACGGCACCATAACTAAAAACTTTGCGCTCTCCCGAGGTACCAGGCAGGGCTGTCCACTGTCCCCACTCCTGTATATTCTGGCAATGGACCCTTTAGTCCGTCATTTTCAGGAGAAGCACCTCCACAGAGGTCTACAATTCCGCACGGGTCCTCTACTTGTCTCTTTATATGCGGACGACACGGTCCTGTATGTCCGCACCCCTAGTACAAGCTTGGAGCCCTTGATCCACGAGATCGCACGATTCGGCTCATACTCTGGCCTGAAGATTAATTGGCACAAGTCCCTCATTTTTCCCTTGACACCCTCCACGGCGTGATGGGATTGCCCCTTCCCTCTGGAGTGGTGCACCGATTCCGTCAAATACCTTGGAATACACATCCACCTGGATGCGGTATCCATTGTGAGACTGAATTATGGGCGCGCCCTGGATTTTTTGGAGGAGAATACGGAGCGTTGGCTCCGTCTTCCGCTGTCCATGGCTGGAAGGATTGCCATTGTCAAGATGGTTGTCCTCCCTCGCTTTTTATACTTGTTCACTAATATCCCGATCCCTCTGACCAAGGTTTTCTTTGCACAGCTTCGCTCTGCCCTGCTGCGCCTGATATGGGGCGGCAAAAACCCTCGTGTGGCTTGGCGCACTTTAACCTTACCTTATGAACGAGGAGGATTCGGGATGCCGGACTTTCACCTTTACTACCTGGTGGCGCAATGCTCGTACGCGCACTCCTGGTTCCACCCGGATGCCAGGATTCCCTTCTTGCGACCTGAGGCCGATACGGCTCTTCCGGTGCCGCTTTGTTCCATACTTCCCAAGGGACTTCCCCGTGATCCACAGGACATTCAGCCGGTCTCCACGACTAGCTGGGCCTGGGATAAGTTACGGAGACTACTCCGCATGGACAAGTTGTACTCTCCCTCGCTCCCTCTCCCCAACCCTCACTGGCTCCCCATCACGGGTGAGGCGATAGTTGACCGCACACTGTCCAAGTTCCAACTACACACTATTGGCGATCTGTTCCCTGAGGGACATGCTTTTTCGTTGACGGAGGACCCCCGCTTCGAAAACCGCTCGTTTATGGATGCGTTCACCCTGGCCAGGCTCCGATCCATGCTGCGCGCTGAATTCCCTACGTTCCCATTGACACCGCCCGAGGACCCGGCACTCACGTTCATCATACAGTCCCAAACGAGCGCTCACGTAGTGTCGCGACTATACAAGCTGTGTATGACATCTCTTCCCTCCTTTGACACCGCGGTGCGCGCTGCGTGGGAGAGGGACCTGGGCAACCAGATTACTGATGACCAGTGGGAGGCATGCTGCGCTGTTACCAAAACGGTGTCCATGAATAGTAGGCACAAGCTTCTCCATTTTAAGTTTCTACGAAGGATGTACCACACCCCCGCGCTTGCCCATAAAACAGACGCTAACAGACCACACAGTTGCCCTAGGTGCGCCTCTCCTCATGCTGACTTTTCCCACCTGTCTTGGACGTGCCCGAAGATACACGCCTATTGGCTAGAGGTACACCGGGTCTTGGGTGAGATACTGGGCTTGACACTACATCCCACCCCCGAAATTGCATTATTGGGCTATGTAGCTAACTTCCCACAACCTCTCCGTAGACTTGCATCCCTGTGCTTCCTCCTGGCCAAGAGGGAGGTTGCGCTGCTCTGGGGCACGCGCCGCGCTCCGAAGGTTGCCGCATGGCTAAGGAGTGTGGCCCACTGCAATGTTAACAGCGTGGAGTTTTCGGCCTTGCTCCCCTCAGCTTCCCGTCCGACGGACATATGGGGGCCATACCGAAACTATGTCGAAAAATTGACCCAGAAGGCGCAGTCCCAATCCCTTCATTCCATTGTCCCGGAGGGGGTGGGTTAGGCTGTGAGCGGCCCCTCCGCTCGCCCGATGCCATCGGATGTCACACTCGCCACTTTTGGCTCGGCACTGTGGTTTGCCTTGGATGGGAGGGTGGGGTGTGGGCATGAGAACTGATGTGTTCCAATATATGATGCTTGTCACCTGTGGAGTTTCGCTCCTTACTGGGGAGAGACCTGCGATAGCGGACCTGTGGCGAGATGCGTGGGCTATGTCCTAGGCCACCACGGCGTTCTCACTACTTACCTGTAACTGTGCTGCCCGACCTGCCTCTTGATTCTCGCATGCTTGTTGATTTCCTTTCCTTTGCTGTATTATGTATTTGTTGTTTTTATTGCACTTTGTTCATTTTTTTGTCTTTCTAATGCTCCTATATTGGAAAATTGCACTTTGTATTCCTGATCGAACAGGCCTGAACTTTCCCGCTCCTGCATTACCCTTC
This sequence comes from Lissotriton helveticus, assembly GCF_964261635.1. NCBI lineage: Eukaryota > Metazoa > Chordata > Amphibia > Caudata > Salamandridae > Lissotriton > Lissotriton helveticus. The sequence goes on along the minus strand of NC_136059.1, from coordinate 1,136,835,104 downwards.
TTCATTTGACATGTATGGCATCGCCCAATGATACGCATATATTGTTCTGGTTTGTTGTAACCTGCTGTGCATTCTATTTAGTGCTGAATAAAAGTCTTTATAAAAAAAAAAAACATTAATGGAGAATTTCAGTAGAATTTTTTGTATTTTAAGCATTAGTTTTTAACTCATTCCATTCACTTAACTATAATGTTACTTTGACCTATTGGTTTCTTCAGTGAAAAAAGTTGTGCCTGGGCAACAGTATTCTCTTTTTTTATTTCATAGGCAAATTGTACATTGCTACAGTATTCCATACTTGTTCTTTGCAGATGTCTCTAAAAGGCTTGATTAAAATGATAGTACCAGACAGGAAAAGCTTTTGCCAATCAATCTTTACAGAAAAGTGCCTTTATATTGCAGTTTTGACCATGCATAGGCACATTGCTACAGTATTCCATACTTGTTCTTTGCAGATGTCTCTAAAAGGCTTGATTAAAGTGACAGTACCAGACAGAAAAAGCTTTTGCCAATCAATCTTTACAGCAAAGTGCCTTTATATTGCAGTTTTGACCATGCATAGGTGTTTACTACAGGTTCCATGTTTAAATATGGATGTAACAAATATCGATGAAAAAAATATCGATGTAAAAATATCGATAACAAAAATATCGACTCCCTATACTTAAACAGGTAAGTACAATAATATCAACTCAAAAATATTGATGTAAAAAATATAGCTGTAAAAAATATTGACTTAAAAAAATTACATAACTTAAATAAAATAAATTAAATAATATTAATATTATTAACAAAATTTATTAAATGTAATATATATATATTGTAACTAATTCTAACAAATAAACTTAATTTAATAATTATAAACACAAACAAAGGTGTACATATACATCTATTTACTTAAATACATTTTATTAACTATTATCTTTATTTAATGTATAAACTTTTCTAATTATATAAAAATAAAATAAACACATATATAAATCATTTAAAATAAAATTAAATATTCCACATTTAAATAACACATTAAAATATTTAAAATAAAATATTACATACATATAATAACAAAATAAAAACATTAGTCGTTAAAACGTTAGATAACGAGGGGGTAAAAATTACTAATCCCACTCCAGGGAGTGCAACAGTAGGGAAAGCGCTGGATAGCGGAGGGGTAAAAATTACTATTCCTACTCCAATGAGTGCAACAATAGGGAAAGCGTTGGATAGCCTAGGGGTAAAAATTACTATTCGCACTCCAGTGAGTGCAACAGTAGGGAAAGCGCGGGATAGCGGATGAGTAAAAATTACTATTCCCTCTGCAGTGAGTGCAACAGTAGGGAAAACGTTGCATAGCGGAGGGGTAAAAATTACTATTCCCACTCCAAAGAGTGCAACAGTAGGGAAAGTGTTGGCTAGCGTAGGGGTAAAAATTACTATTCCCACTCCAATGAGTGCAACAGTAGGAAAAGCGTTGGATAGGGTAGGCGTACAAATTACTATTCCCACTCCAATGAGTGCAACAGTAGGGAAATCGTTGGATAGCGTAGGGGTAAAAATTACTATTCCCACTCCAGGGAGTGCAACAGTAGGGAAAGCGCTGGATAACGGAGGGGTTAAAATTACTATTACCACTCCAGTGGGTGCAACAGTAGGGAAAGCGTTGGATAGCGTAGGGGTAAAAATTACTATTCCCACTTCAGGGAGTGCAACAGTAGGGAAAGCGCTGGATAGCGTAGGGGTAAAAATTACTATTCCCACTCCAATGAGTGCAACAGTAGGGAAAGCGTTGGATAGCGTAGGGGTAAAAATTACTATTCCCACTCCAGTGAGTGCAACAGTAGGGAAAGCGCTGGATAACAGAGGGGTAAAAATTACTATTACCACTTCAGTGGGTGCAACAGTAGGGAAAGCGCTGGATCCCACAACAATAAAAAACAAAACTATCAACATTTTTATTAAATGTAATTACAATATTACCATAATTAATATATACATTTAAATATAATATTATTAACAAAGATAATAAAAATAATTAATTACACAATACATTTAATAATTACTAATTAATTCATGAAAATGTATTTATAATTATTTATTAATTAATTACTACAAAAGTAATTACTTACCACCTTTCACACCATTTACACATATAAACACCACAACACAAACCTAAACTTAATTACACAATTACAATTAATAATGACTAAAGGTACCCAGGGTTTGTGGATTCCCTTGGAGGGGTTCCAGAAATTAAGCAAAATACAGTAGCATTTCGTTTTTTTCAGAAAAATGGGGAAAAGGGCGGCAAATGAAAGCCTCTGGGTCTTTCCCTGCACATGTTATCAAAAAAGGGTTTGTGGGGCTGAAATCACCATTTTCCCAGCTTTTAGGGAATGACAATCTTTTGTCAGAGAACCAACATTTTTCACACAGTTTTGGCATTTTTCTGGGACATAGCCTATTTTTGCTATTTTTAGTGCTTTCAACCTCCTTCCTGTTAATGGTAAAAATGAGTATGAAAGCAATAATGGATCCTGGAAAACTACACATTTTAGAAAAGTAGACAAAATTTTAAATTCAGAAAGGGGTCATTTGTACATGAGCCCCCTCGCAGCCATCGCACGCCAGCACAACCTGAACATCATCTCCTACGCCGACGACACCCAGCTGATCCTCTCCCTCACCAACGACCCCACCACCGCCAGAGCCAACCTGCACGAAGGGATGACAGACGTAGCCAAATGGATGTCGAACAGCCGACTGAAACTGAACTCGGACAAGACGGAAGTCCTCATCCTGGGATCCTCACCCTCCGCCTGGGACGACTCCTGGTGGCCCCCCGCCCTAGGCAGCTCACCCAAACCAACTGACCACGCACGCAACCTGGGCTTCATCCTGGACTCCTCCCTCTCCATGACCAGACAAGTCAACGCCGTCTCCTCGTCGTGCTTCAACATCCTGCGCATGCTACGCAAGATCTTCCGATGGATCCCCACCGAGACCAGGAAGACGGTCACCCAGGCCCTCGTCACCAGCCGTCTGGACTACGGCAACTCCCTCTATGCCGGAACCACCGCCAAACTCCAGAAAAGACTCCAGCGGATCCAGAACACCTCAGCACGACTCATCCTGGACATCCCCCGCCTCAGCCACATCTCCGGACACCTGAGAGACCTGCACTGGCTCCCGGTCAACAAGAGAATCACCTTCCGGCTCCTCACCCACGCACACAAGGCCCTACACAACCAAGGACCAGGATACCTCAACAGCCACCTCAACTTCTACGCTCCCAAACGCCAGCTTCGATCGACCAGCCACGCCCTCGCCGCCGTCCCCCGCATCCGAAGAGCCACCACAGGAGGAAGGTCCTTCTCCTACCTGGCCGCCAAGACTTGGAACTCCCTTCCGACCCACCTCCGACTGACCCAGGACCACCTCGCCTTCAGGAAGCAGCTCAAGACCTGGCTGTTCGAGCAGTAGCGGACCCCCTCCCCCCAGCGCCTTGAGACCCTCCGGGTGAGTAGTGCGCTATATAAATGCTCTGATTGATTGATTGATTGATTTGTCTAAACCCACGAAGGTTTCTTTATAGAAAATAACAGTTAAATATTGGAAAACTTGAAAAATAGTTGAAAAAACCGCCTTTTGTGTCAATGTTATCACCTGTAACTTCTTGTAATTATGACAGCTCTTTGAAAGCAATATACTGTTACATCCGCTGGACCTTCCTGGTTGTGGGGTTATATAGGACTTGTAGGTTCACCAAGAACCGACGAACCCAGAGCCAAAAACTGAGCAGCAACTTTCAATGGTATTTTATTATGTACCGGGTATAGAGCAATTATTCTTGGAAAATGTATACATAGAAAAATTGCTATGAAAGACACATATGTATTTCTGAAATGGGTATAAATTATAGAGTTTAGAAACAGTACATATTTGCACATTTAAAAAATTGGGACTACTCATACTAGCATGAGAATTATTGGTCATTTTTCAAAATGACTTCTTTTTTACACAATATCTTTCATTTGGAAGGGAGAAATACATGAGAACTCAATAGATAATAACAGTTGATTTACAAATCTGAATTACCTCAAGTCTCCCAATAAAAACGGTACCTCACTTGTGTGAGTCGGCCTTGTGCCCGTGACAGGAAACGGCGCAAAACGCAACGTGGTCACACCTCAATCTCGCAGTGAAAAATGACCCTTTTTGGCAGATTGCCTAGCTGTAGTTTTTGTACCCTAGCTCTGCCGGCACCTAGGGAAACCTAGTAAACCTATACATTTTTGAAAACTAGAAACCCTGGGAAATCCAGGATGGGGTGACTTGACTGCCTCCCACCTGGTTCTGTTACCCAGAATCCCTAGCAAACCTAAAATATTGTCCAAAAAAACAAATTTTTCCTACATTTCTGTGGTGGAAAGTTCTGGAATCTGCGTGGATCCACAAATTTCCACCCACCCCCCGTTCCTCAAAGTCTTTTGAGAAAAATGGTACCTCACTTGTGTGGGTTGTCCTACTGCCTGCGACAGAAAACGGCGCAAAACGCAACGTGGTCGCACCTCAATTTCGCAGTGAAAAATGACCCTTGTTTTGCAATGGTACCCCACTTGTGTGGGTCAGACTAGTGCCTGCTACTGGAAATGGCCCAAAAAGCAACATTTCCTGTAGATTTTCAACCCTAGCTCTGCCGGCACCTAGGGAAACCTAGCAAACCTATACATTTTTTAAAACTACACACCCAGGGGAATCAAGAATGGGGTGACATGACTGCCTCCCACCAGGTTCTGTTACCCAGAAACCCTTGCAAATTTAAAGAATTGTCAAAAAAAACAAATTTTCTCCACATTTCTGTGGTGGAAAGTTCTGGAATCTGCACGTATCCACAAATTTCCTTCCACCCAGCGTTCCCCAAAGTCTTCCAAGAAAAATGGTACCCCACTTGTGGCGGTCGGCCTAGTGTCTGCTGCTGGAAATGGCGCAAAACGCAACATGGTCACACCTCAATTTCGCAGTGAAAAATGACTCTTTTTCGGCAAAGTGCCTAGCTGTAGTTTTTTAACCCTAGCTTTGCCGGCACATAGGGAAACCTAGCAAACTTATACATTTTTGGAAACTACACACCCAGGGAATCCAGGATGGGGTGACTTGACTGCCCCCACCAGGTTCTGTTACCCAGAATCCCTTTCAAACCTAAAAAATTGACAAAGAAAACACATTTCTCCCACATTTCTGTGTTGGAAAGTTCTGGAATCTGCGTGGATCCACAAATTTCCACCCACCCCGTGTTCCCCAAAGTCTTCTGAAAAGTGCCTAGCTGTAGTTTTTGAACCCTAGCTCTGCGGCACCTAGGGAAACCTAGCAAACCTATACATTTTTCAAAACTAGACACCCAGTTTTGAAAATTAGACATCTAGGATGGGGTGACTTGACTGCCTCCCACCAAGTTCTGTTACCCAGAAACCCTTGCAAACCTAAAAAATTGACAACAAAAAACAAATTTTAGCCACATTTCTGTGGTGGAAAGTTTTGGAATCTGCGTGGATCCACAAATGTCCACCCACCGCGCGTTCCCGAAAGTCTTCTGAGAAAAATGGTACCTCACTTGTGTGGGTCGGCCTAGTACCTGCGACAGGAAACGTCGCAAAACGCAACGTGGTCGCACTTCAATGTCGCACTGAAAAATTGCCCTTATTTTACAAAGTGGCTAACTGTAGTTTTTGAACCCTAGCTCTGCCGTCACCTAGGGAAACCTAGCAAACCTATACATGTTTGAAAACTAGACACCCAGGGGAATCCAGGATGAGGTGACTTGACTGCCTCCCACCAGGTTCTGTTACCCAGAAACCCTTGCAAACTTAAAGAATTGTAAAAAAAGAAAACATTTTCTCCACATTTCTGTGGTGGAAAGTTCTGGAATCTGCATGTATCCACAAATTTCCTTCCACCCAGCGTTCCCCAAAGTCATCCAAGAAAAATGGTGCCCCACTTGTGTGGGTCGGCCTAGTGCCTCCTACTGGAAACGGTGCAAAACGCAACATGATCGCACCTCAATTTCGCAGTGAAAAATGACTCTCTTTTGGCAAAGTGCCTAGCTGTAGTTTTTGAACTCTAGCTCTGCCGGCACATAGGGAAACCTAGCAAACCTACACATTTTTGAAAACTGGACATCCAGGGGAATCCAGGATGGGGTGACTGAACTGCCTCCCACCAAGTTCTGTTACCCAGTATCCCTTGCAAACCTAACAAATTGACAAAAAAACATATTTCCCCCATATTTCTGTGGTGGAAAGTTCTGGAATCAGCGTGGATCCACAAGTTTCCACCCACCCCGCGTTCCCCAAAGTCTTCTGAAAAAAATGATACCTCACTTGTGTGGGTCGGCCTAGTGTCTGCGACAGGAAACGGCGCAAAAAGCAAAGTGGTCACAACTCAATTTTGCAGTGAAAAATTACCCTTTTTTGGCAAAGTGCCTAGCTGTAGTTTTTGAACCCTAGCTCTGCAGCACCTAGGGAAACCTAGAAAATCTATACATTTTTTAAAACTAGACACCCAGTTTTGAAAACTAGACATCTAGGATGGGGTGACTTGACTTCCTCCCACCAAGTTCTGTTACCCAGAATCCCTTGAAAACCTAAAAAATAGACCAAAAAGCCAAATTTCCCCCAAATTTCTGTGGTGGAAAGTTCTGGAATCTGCGTGGATCCACAAATTTCCACCCACCCCGAGTTTCCCAAAGTCTTCTGAGATAAATGATACCTCACTTGTGTGGGTCGGCCTAGTGCCTGTGACAGGAAACGGCGCAAAACGCAACGTGGTTGCACCTCAATTTCGCAGTGAAAAATTACCCTTTTTTGGCAAAAGTGCCTAGCTGTAGTTTTTGAACCCTAGCTCTGCCGTCACCTAGGGAAATCTAGCAAACCTATACATTTTGGAAAACTAGACACCCAGGGGAATCCAGGATGGGGTGACTTGACTGCCTCCCACCAGGTTCTGTTACCCAGAATCCCTTGCAAACCTAAACAATTGACAAAAAAAACACATTGTCCCCAGATTTCTGAGGTGGAAAGTTCTGGAATCTGCATGGATCCACATATTTCCACCCATCCTGCGTTCCCCAAAGTCTTCTGAGAAAAATGGTACCTCACTTGTGTGGGTCGGCCTAGTGCCTGCGACGGGAAATGGCGCTAAACGCAACATGGTCACACCTCAATTTTGCAGTGAAAAATGACCCTTTTTTGGCAAAAGGCCTAGCTGTAGTTTTTGAACCCTAGCTCTGCCGGCACCTAGGGAAACCTAGCAAACCTATACATTTTTGAAAAGTAGACAGCTAGGGAGTCCAGGATGGAGTGACTTGACTGCCTCCCACCAGGTTCTGTTACCCAGAAACACTTGCAAACTTAAAGAATTGTAAAAAAAAAACACATTTTCTCCACATTTCTGTGGTGGAAAGTTCTGGAATCTGCGTGTATCCACATATTTCCTTTCATCCAGAATTTCCCAAAGTCTTCAGAGAAAAAAAGGTACCCCACTTGTGTGGTCGGCCTAGTGCCTGCGACAGGAAACGGCGTAAAACGCAACGCGGTCACACCTCAATTTCGCAGTGAAAAATGACCCTTTTTCGGCAAAGTGCCTAGCTGTAGTTTTTGAACCCTAGCTCTGCCGGCACCTAGGGAAACTTAGCAAACCTAAACATTTTTGAAAACTAGACACCCAGGGAAATCTAGGATGGGGTGACTTGACTGCCTCCCACCAGGTTCTGTTACCCAGAAACACTTGCAAACTTAAAGAATTGTAAAAAAAAAACACATTTTCTCCACATTTCTGTGGTGGAAAGTTCTGGAATCTGCGTGTATCCACATATTTCCTTTCATCCAGAATTTCCCAAAGTCTTCAGAGAAAAAAGGTACCCCACTTGTGTGGTCGGCCTAGTGCCTGCGGCAGGAAACGGCGTAAAACGCAACGCGGTCACACCTCAATTTCGCAGTGAAAAATGACCCTTTTTCGGCAAAGTGCCTAGCTGTAGTTTTTGAACCCTAGCTCTGCCGGCACCTAGGGAAACTTAGCAAACCTAAACATTTTTGAAAACTAGACACCCAGGGAAATCTAGGATGGGGTGACTTGACTGCCTCCCACCAGGTTCTGTAACCCAGAAACCCTTGCAAACTTAAAGAATTGTAAAAAAAACCGACATTTTCTCCACATTTCTGTGGTGGAAAGTTCTGGAATCTGCGTGGATCCACAAAGTTCATTCCACCCTGTGTTCCCCAAAGTCTTCTGAGAAAAAAGGTACCCCACTTGTGTGGGTCAGCCTAGTGCCTGCGACAGGAAACGGCGCAAAACGCAATGTGGTCATACCTCAATTTCACAGTGAAAAATTACCCTTTTCTGGCAAAGTGCCTAGCTGTAGTTTGTGAACCCTAGCTCTGCAGGCACCTAGGGAAACCTACGAAAAAACCACACAGTATTGTAGGGCTGGAGGGATGTTTAGAGACCAAGCCTAAGTATTATCCCCCACAGGAATAAACTAATAAACAACAAACTTAGGGGTCTAATTAGAAATCAAAGTATGATTCTATGCTTTTGTAATCATGTCAATAGTACATGAGAACAAACTCAGCAAATCCAACAAACCATACCACCAAAAGTGAAGCGCCAGTAAACGTGAGTCACCCCTAGTTAAGGATTCCCATCAAAAGTCTTGCATGGATCAATATTCTCATTTGGTAGTCCTTATCGGGTATCGTATCTCTTGATCATTGAGACCGGCATACCCAGACAGCCAGTTCGGGGTAGCGACCCACAATCACTCGGTACTACCACATGATGTTGATACGATGGGAAGTGCAGTGCAAAAGCAAAAAGAGTGGTGATTTAAAACAAGGATAGGGAACTTAACACAAACCAGTTTTAATGAACGTTAGCCCCTTCCCCTTTAAAAACAAGAACAGTATAACATCATCAACGCAGTCCACACAAATAGCTGCGAAGAGACCAACATGTTTCAGCCCCAATGGGAAGATTCCCCAGGCTTTCGTCAGGGTCTCTGTTCTCAATACATGCTACTGCTTATAAGTGAAAAAAGTGTGAAAAAACTATACAAAAAACACACAGGTGAAAACCAGTAAAGGATATAATTTTCCTTCAACTGTATCAACTCCTCTCTTCGGCACCTGGTCGACTTAGTACTGTATGTTGGGGACAAACATACCAGTGAATCACGATCAGTAATCATGGTCTGCTACAAGAGATACATAGTTCCTCAATTATATACAAATTTATTACTCACCCAGAGTGTCCGGGGAGTGGACCTCACCTCTTCCTGGACCTGGCTCAGGATATGTGAGATCCCGCTCTACAATAACAGAAACCGGCTCCGTAAATATACAAGGCAGAGTGATCAAGCAATGATCTACTCTAGCACTATAAACATTACGAAGTCATAAAGTCTTCTGTGCATGGAGTACACTTACATCTGTCAAAACATTACCATTACAACCAACTATCCAAACCCATGTTAGCCACACAACTCAAAAGCCATTGGTGTGATAGTCATTAAGCTAAAAAAATCAAATGATGACAGCCTTAAAAAAAGTAGTTAAGAGAGGTGGAGATATAGGTCCTACCTGTCTGTCGTTGTCTCAGGATGTGAGACTGAGTCAGGGGGAGGCACCGAACCTCCTTCGTTCTCTCTATTTCATTAGTCTGGTCTGATGGAATAAGCCAATCGGTGCCTGCAGGGGAGGAGCCAGGCCGAGAGGCTAAGTATTTGTGTGGACTGCGTTGATGATGTTATACTGTTCTTGTTTTTAAAGGGGAAGGGGCTAACGTTCATTAAAACTGGTTTGTGTTAAGTTCCCTATCCTTGTTTTAAATCACCACTCTTTTTGCTTTTGCACTGCACTTCCCATCGTATCAACATCATGTGGTAGTACCGAGTGATTGTGGGTCGCTACCCCGAACTGGCTGTCTGGGTATGCCGGTCTCAATGATCAAGAGATACGATACCCGATAAGGACTACCAAATGAGAATATTGATCCATGCAAGACTTTTGATGGGAATCCTTAACTAGGGGTGACTCACGTTTACTGGCGCTTCACTTTTGGTGGTATGGTTTGTTGGATTTGCTGTGTTTGTTCTCATGTACTATTGACATGATTACAAAAGCATAGAATCATACTTTGATTTCTAATTAGACCCCTAAGTTTGTTGTTTATTACCTAGGGAAACCTACCAAACCTTCACATTTCTGGAAAGTAGACACCCGGGGGCTTCCAAGGAGGTATGGCTTGCATGGATCCCCCAACGTTCCATTACCCAGAGTCCCTTGCAAACCTCAATATTAACTGAAAAAAACATTTTTTTCATACATTTTTGTGTGGGAAAGTGTGGCATCACCGGGCTCACACAAATTTCCTACCACCCAGCGTTTCCCCAGGTCTCCCAATAGAAATTGTGCCTTACTTGTGTGGGAGGCCCAAGTACCCACGACAGGCAAGGGCCCAAAACGTAGTGAGGCGATTTCAAAATTGCCTATGTCAAAACCACCTGCCTTTGCAAGGGGGTTCACCTGGGTTTATAGCCTCATGCTCGACGGCCAACTAGGGAAACCTACCAAACCCACACATTTCTGGAAAGTAGACACCCGGGGGCTTCCAAGGAGGTATGGCTTGCGTGGATCCCCAATGTCCCCTTACCCAGAATCCCTTGCAAACCTCAATTTTAGCTGAAAAATCAGTTTAATTTTTTCACACATTTTTGTGTGGGAAAGTGTGGGATCACCGGGCTCACACAAATGTCCTACCACCCAGCGTTCCCCCAGGTCTCCCGATAAAATTGTGCCTCACTTGTGTGGGAGGCCCAAGTACCCGCGACAGGCAAGGGCCCAAAACGTAGTGAGGCGACATCAAAATTGCCTATCTCAAAACCACCTGCTTTTGCAAGGAGGTCACCTGGGATTTTGGCCCCATGCTCGACGGCCATCTATGGAAACCTACCAAGCCCACACATTTCTGAAAAGTAGACACCCGGGGGCTTCCAAGGAGGTATGGCTTGTGTGGATCCCCCAACGTCCCCTTACCCAGAATCCCTTGCAAACCTCAGTTTTAGCTGAAAAAACCAATTTTTTCACACATTTTTGTGTTGGAAAGTGTGGCATCACCGGGCTCACCCAAATTTCCTACCACCCAGCATTCCCCCAGGTCCACGAAGAGCAGCATATGGTTCCAACCTCTGATCTACTCTGTCAACACCACCCATGTGCCTATTATAGTCTAAAATGCACACAGGTTTTCACGCTTCAGCAACCTCACCCCAAAAAGTCACCGGTTCAGTGCTTTCATCATGGATGGTAGTCAACATGTAGACATCTCTCCTGTCTGAAAGCTTCACAGCTAGAAGCTCCTCAGACAAGCTTTTGACAAACAAGTTATTTTGGGAAACCTTTACGGTTACAGCGGATTGTGCCACAAGCAACAGTGTCCACTTTGGCGAATTCCCTATAGAAGTTATCTACACATAAATGATGGCCTTTGTTAAATAATCCTCTACCAAGTTCCCACACAATTTTCTCAGTCAGTCCAAAAGAGGACAGACAACCAGGGGGGTTAATCCTGGATTCCTTACCGGTGTACACCCTGAAATTAGAGATATATCCAGTCCGACTGTCACACAGCATATACAGCTTAATTCCATAGCGTGCCCTCTTACTAGGAATGTATTGCCTAAAAACCAAGCGGCCCTTGAACAACAGCAAAGACTCATCCACTACAATTTCTTTCCCTGGAGCATAGATCTCAGAAAATCGATCAACAAAGTGATCAATGACAGGCCGAATCTTGAAAAGACGGTCACAATCAGGGTGATCTTGTGGCAAAGCTAAACCATTATCGACAAAATGCATCATCCGAAGCAGAAGCAAATACTTATCACGACTCATGACTGCCGGAAATATAGCAGTTGCCATCAAGGAACTAGTAGACCAATATGAAGCCATTGATGGCTTCCTTAGCAAGCCCATCAAAAAAGTTAAACCCAAGAACTTCTTCATCTCTTCCAGATTTGTGGGAGTCCACCGGGTAGCTCTAGGGTGGGGCTTAAGGCTGGCATTGTTCTCCCTCAAAAACTGTTCGGCATACAAATTAGTCTGCTCAACAATCTCTGCCAAAAACACATCATCCATAAACAACTGAAAAAAATCAATCAGCAAAACGTTTTCAGTGATCACTCTACACCCTGGAACACCAGTAAAGTCTGACGATGCCAGTAGCACCATGCCTGGGGCAATCCAGAGGTCAGCACTTTCAACGGGAAGCCTTGCAGCCCCAGGCTGCCACCCAGCTGCCTCTTGACTCACTATACCAACGGGAAGTCTTGGAGCCCCAGGCTGCAACCCAGATGCCTCTTGTCTCACAATACCAACGGGAAGTCTTGCAGCCCCAGGCTGTAGCCCAGATGCCTCTTGTCTCACTATAGCAACGGGAAATCTTGCAGCCCCAGGCTGCAGCCCAGATGCCTCTTGCCGCACTATCGGCACATCAATGTCCTCCTCTAACACAGGCACTTCATCCGCACCAAGAGTAGCTTAATCTGCACTCGGAGTATCTTCATCGTCAGATGATGCCATGTGGAGAGAAAACTCACTGCCTGAAACTTCCCCTCCCACCTCTGCCTCAGAATCAGAGTCAGTCTCTGGACCATGGTCAGAGGAAGAATCAAAAAGCATTCCAACAACTTGCTGAGCTGTAATCCGGCGGCTAGCCATTAGCCTTACTAAGAAAGGAGACTGCAAAAACAAGTCAACAACCAACACTGTGCAAAGTAAGTAAAAAAATGTGTGCCTTTATCACAAAGATCTATATACTGAAAAACTATACAATTCACTTGCAAGGGACAGCTACACTCACCAGCACCTACTCTGCAAAGACACAGCAAATGGTCAATGATATCCCACTAGAAAGAAGAAGAAAAATTAATCTACAGAAAACAAAATACACATCAAGCACAAATGCAAAACATTTTTTAGACACTCAAAAAACAGAAACCAAACATACTGGTATTATAACACACTTTGCAACAAACACATTTACATTGAAATTGTACAAAAAAGGTCTCTTACCAAACACATGCAACTACACAAACAGCAGAACCACCAGTAACGAAACCGCAACCTGCAACAGTCTAAAGAGCAAAAGCCTTGAACTAGAACAAAAAAGGGGGAAATAAAACATTACAAGTCACAAGAAATAAAAACAATGCACATTATAACAGGCTATGTCACAGGCTATGTCACTACACAAATGGGGGCAGAAAGGCCAAATAAACGGGCTGAATACACATAAACAAATATATGTCCCCTGGAAGCAACCAATTTATTTATTTTTAAATCCCTGGCATTAGTGGGCTTTTCTGCCCCCCCCCCCCGGCCTGAAATGCCAAAAATATAGGTAATCTGTTCCTAAGAGGGGTGGGCAGAAAAGTCTTACAAATTAATTAGGCCCATAGGAAGTGACTCTTGCCCAAGGGTTCACTTCCATTTCAAATTTAAAACACTCCCTGGTGTCTAGTGGATTTTTCTGCCCCCCCTGGGGGCATAAAGGCCAAATAAAGAAACCGATCTGCCCCCGGGGGGATAGAATATACTAAAAAAAGAAAAATGGCCCCTGGAAGTGATTGGTCACTTCGAAATTTTTAAAAAACAATTCCCTGGCTCTAGTGGGCTTTTCTGCCCCCACCGGGGGCCAGAAACGCCACAAAATCAGGCTATCCGGGGGAGGGCAGAATATATATTTTTTAAATTAGGCCCCCTGGAAGCGACCCTCTACCAGACACTGCCACCACATTAACAGCTTTTCCGCCCGGTCGACTCTTCAACCGGGCGGATAACCGGCGGATGGTCTTTCCGTCCGCCAGGGTCCCCCCTGCCATGGTAATGTGGCAGGGGGAAATTTACATGCAGGCGGGGGAATATGTCAGGCGGATCGCCACTGCCATGCAGGCAGTGGCGATCCGCCCGACATACTAATGGGGCCTAAATCTCAATAAGTGAGAGTTCTTAAGAAGTGTACTAAATAAAGGAAGGATCCAGATGAATTAAAAATACCTTGAAGTAAACCCAAGGGAATACCTCGAATGGTGGGTGCCTCAGGTATATTAAAAACAGAAAGAGGTTGATGATGTTTAGGTGCCATGGCCTGTTCATATCCGTATTGAGCCAACATGTTTCTTCCCTCTCCAGTACAAAATACAGGTTAGCAGCATTCTTCAGGCCATATTGGATCCTTGACTCTAATTCTAACTACAAAGAATGCACAATTGTCTGGAAGGAAGTTCCTACCATCACGAAACACATTAGTGTAAATCCCTAATCATGGAATAATTATACTTCTTGGCCTGGTTAGATGAGTTATGCCTTGTAGTCACGCATTCATCAAGGCGTGAACCAGCGATTTCACCCACCTTGCCCCTGTGGAGGACACTTTACATTTTATATTTATGTTGTTTCTCTTTTTCTTAGAGTTAGTCCTATTTATTATAGTGTTTCAGCATTTCATCTTTTTTCTTTCAGTTGGTTGTTTCCATTTTCTGTTTAAATTCTGTCTTGTATATATAAATAAAAATATGTTGTTTATATATTTGGTTATGAATACTTTTTTATATTGGTAAGGTGACTACATCACAACAGGTGGTTTTGGACAATGTATGAAGTCCGAATATTTGTATCTAAAATCATTATTTTTACTGGTATTTACTTTTATTTATTTAATGTAATGCATTAGGATATTATAAAATAGTCCAGGATTGTACACAGCATTTGTAGTGCCCTGGAGGAGGTGGTTACTTTCTACAGTTTTATTTTTATTTTTAATAGTATTTTATGTTCTTATGGCTATGGATATGACTTTTCAATTTTAATTATAATACTTTACATGTGAATCTGTTCAGTTTTTCTTCTATGACAACTTACAGGTTTCTGTTTTTTTAACATTTATTTTTCAATTTTTTACATTTATTGCAGAAATATAATTAAAATGTAATTGCTGCAGTTGTTTAGTTAAATAATATACTTATGATTATTACTGTTTTAAGTTTATTTTTAAGAGCTTACGTTTTTGAAGTGCTTTTCTGTTTTCATTTGTTGAAGTGCTTCAATGTGGCCTTTCTCTCTGAAAGAGTGACTCCTGGCATGAATGCTACAGGTTATTTATTTATACAGTTTTTTAATTTGTGATTTGTTTTTATTAGTTAACTGTTTTGCTGCTTTTAAATGTTAAAAGTTAATGTTCTTGCTAGGAGTTCCAACTTTTTTAACCTCATATGGAAGATGCTAATGAATTTTTTGGCACTGATTTTTAATTACATGATATTTTTTATAATCATTTTATTTCAAGCTGGTGACATTTATTACAGGTTTTAGAATTTTGATGATTTATTTATCAACATTTTAGTGTTTAATTTTTTCAGTGTTTAAGTTGTACTGCATTTGTTTTATTGTGTTCTCAATATTATTATTTTCTATATTTTAGCGTTTGATTTACAATATTTTTATCAGTGATTTTTTTCATTTCAAAATTTTTGTTATTTGTATATGGGTTTTAAAAAGTAGATATTAAGGTTATTGATAAAACTATATTTTGTGTCACAATATTTGCTGTACTCAATATTTCATCATGCAACCCTCACCAGATTAATATTCCTTGTTACTGATGGATACACCGTCCACAAGGTATGTGTAGGTGCTGCAAGCTGCATGTGACTCATTACTGGCTCGCACATCTAACTCTTCCTTGTGTCTAGCCTATTTCCAGCTAACCCCACTGTGCATGGCGTTTGGCCCTGAGGACCAACCTACTATGCATAGCTAATATGCTCAAATCGGTAGGCCCTCTGCCCAACTTGCCTTAGGTGGCCCGCCCCCTCCTTTAGTGGGCTCTTTTTTTTATAATTGACAGATCCTTTCCGAGGATTCACAAACCTTCACCAGTTCAAGGACCTATGTTGGACCTTTCTTAGGATCAACAAACCTGGTTTCGGACTTGCCAAAACCCAAAATGGGTTGACATAGGTCCATACATTTTCTATGGGTTTATGGTCACTTGCCTATTTGGTTTGTAGCCCACAACCAGGATTCACAGATCCTGGGGGCCACACTGGGGGCCATAAACCCAGCTCTGAGATTTGCAAACCCTGCAGCAAAATCAACATATTATTGTAATTCCCCCCCCCCCCCATATTGTGTAACTGCAGCTACTACAATATGCTCGAAGTTGTGATTAGTCAACAAGATCATTCCAAATTTGTGGGCCTAGGTGATGGTTCATTCACAAAAAATGGACAATGGGAGAATAAGCTTTCTTTTGCAATCAGATCTGAATATTATTTTTAAATATTGTGCCCACAAAAGTGCCCAAAACCAGGCATGCAAACCTCTCTCATGGGGAAACAGCCATTATTACCACGTAGCTGTTACCACGTGTTACCCTAACAAGGCGCACCTTACAATGCACATACCTTTACCACGTATAGCCTTTACCACACATGGCTTAACAGCGAGTATGCCTTTCCACGCATGCTTTTATGAAAATCTTTGTAAATGCAGTAAAGGTAGATGCATGGTAAAGGTAGTCAGCACTCTTGACTCTTAGTGAATGGGCAGGGGGTGGGAGGTGATGGAGAAGCTTGGAGGGACTTTCTGTTTCTTGTCTGTGCAATGCCCAAGGGGGGGGGCTTTGAAGCTTTATTGCTTCTGCCTTCCTGTGCAGGGCCGTGGCTTGGTGAGTAATTTGTTGGCGCAGGGCAGAGGGTTGGGGTGTTTTTTGGGCAGGAAGGTCAATTTTAGGGTTGGGGTGGGTAATTTTCAAGGTTGGGGTATTTTTAGGCCTGGGAAGCTGATGATTTTAGGGCAAAAGGCAGGGCTGGGGCTGGGTATTTGGGCTAAGGGCAGGGGGTGGGGTGTTTTTGGGCTGGGAGGCTGGTTTTAGGTTTCAGGGCTCGGGGCGGGATGGTTTTCAGGGCTGGGTGACAGGGAGGAGTGTCGCATAAGGCTCGGGCGTGGGAGGAGCAGTCGTGGGTGCCAGCAGTTACAAAGCGGGTCTCGTGACCACACGTAACTTTTACCACCCGTATGCCTTTACCAATAATGCCTTTACAATTAAATTTGTTGTAAAGGCATGCGTAGTAAAGGTATATGCATGGTAAATACATACGTGGAAAAGCATGGTGACGGAACCACGTTTTAACAACTGCATAGTAAAGGCATGCGTGGTAATTGCATGCATGATTCCATCATACAACGTCTCTCAAGTAATGCACCAAATATCTCTAAAATGTAAGCTCTCCATGCCTGGACTGGTACATATTTTAAATGTACATTTCTCAGTCCACATACTTCTAACTTGTTAACTCTTTCAACACCACCCAATATTTGCAATGAAATTTCTCAAACACTACTGTATTGATTTACTTCAAACCAAGCAAAGGCAGTCTCATGAGTAAAGTTCAAATTTCCTGCCAAATTTGGTGTAATTCTGTTCTGCCATGCAAGGAGCAACAAATGTTATGGTAGTGAAAACAAGGAATTTTCGGTTTTGGGACCCTGTTGTCCACGTAACAGATCTGTAGAAAACTTGCCATGAAGAACCCAAAGTGGATTTATTTAATTTTTTGGGAAAGTTTCCTGCAGATTTTCAAAATGGCGTCAAAGTTATTATGAAAACAAATATATATATATATTTATTGCACTGGGAGTGATCGGAGCAATGTAGTTATGGTTAGGTCAGACTTTCCATAAAAAAAGCATATTTTTTTTCATTTGGTGTAAATCTAGTTTTCGAGAAATTAGAGTTTAAAAATGAGTTTGGAATAAGCATAAAGACGTTAAAAGTTAAGATGTCTAGTGCTGCAGCAACAGAGGCATCTGATTGAATGGCTACAACACTGGGACACAATATTGTGGCCACCATTACCGGGCTCAGCCACTCAATCTCCAAATCCTGAAAAAAGAAAAGAGCACACCACCCAGGGGGCAGCGTGAGCCCACCCTGACTCCACGGCCTATGTGTGGGGCGGCAAAAGGATCCTCCTTTGGTTTTACAATTAAAACAAATTGGGATGTAGATCCACAGACCCAGCAACTGGATCTGTTGTGGATCACAGCAAAGCCCTCCTCTGATGATCTGTGAATCCTCCTCTTATCCACAGACCCCAAACCTTTTTTGTAAAATTAAAAAAGAAGGATCTGGTCATAGACCAGACTTCAGGGCCAACCGCTGTTGCACAGGCCATGTGTAGTCGGATTGACTGCCTGCAGAGTGTTGGCAGTAGGCACAGACCTGGTCCTGCAGATGTATACATCGAGGGTTGGCCAAGTGCAGAGGGTTGGGAGCATTGCCTGGCCATAGGCCAGGCCATGTAGCCCTCCATGCTGTTTAGCATCATCCAAAAGCATTCACAAAGCCATTAATGCTGCATTCTCAAAAGCCAAAAAATGCGACTTATTATACTTACCAATGCTTTTTCATCTCTTTGATTTCTCAATTTGTTTTCTTTTTTTGTCATGGAATTATATCTGTTGCGTAGCATATGGAAATGCTCAACAGTTACAGGTTTCTGAAGGGCAGCATTGCTAATGTTGAGGGAGGTAACTGACTGACAAATACAATTGGAGTCCTAAGTGTGTCTATTAAGATCGAGGTCCAGTAAAATTAGATGAATGATGACAAAACATTTATATCATTCAGTGTGCTTCTAGTGAGTTGGCGACTGGACATGAAGTATAAAGCATAATGACGCATGCCACCCAAGATATGACCCTTAATTGAGGAACTTTGCTGAATAGGAAACTGCTGAAAGAGCTTGTAGGGTGAATAAAAATTTGATGAGCACCTTTAGTACAGTTTTCTATACTTTCCTTTGTATGGTTCACTACGTACTGGATGCCTCGTATCAGTCAAGGAAGGTCCTGCGGCCTAGGCAGCCTCAGGAATGAGGGGCAGGTTCACTTGTGTGTTGTAATGTTTAAAACTCAATAAAGAGAATTAAAAACAACTCTGCCAAGGTATGCCATATAGTCAGCAATTACAATACCTCAATCTCACACTGGCTACTAAGAAATACCCAGCATTGGTATACCACATTAGAGACGTTTGTGGCACTAACACTGTCATTAGCTAATATTATGCCCCACAGAGCACATCACTTACTCATTCTCTACCTAACTTGAAGCTAGAGAACTTATTAGATAGCAAATTTCACACACATGCACCACAGCAGTTGTAGGCACCCTAATGAGCTACCACACTGCTATTGATTGCACTAGCCACTGTGAGATATCTGCCAAACAGAACTCTATTTTGACACAACATATTTCTTCTGCATCCACTGCAGAAACATAAGAATCTCAATTCATACAAACCATCACAAACACACAGAATCCATGGTACAGAACACCATACACACAACATTTATCAGACATCCTTCATATCCAGTAAGAACATATTCTCAACCTTTGTGCAAAAGGGAAGTTGCACCAGAACAAAGTCAGTAAGCTCCAAGTTTATCCCAAAATATCTTTATTGTCTTCGCAGTTAAAAATTGGACATCAGCCAACGCGTTTCGTTCCACAGCTGGAACTTCATCAGGGCTGAAAGAACATATATACAAAAACAACACTTAGGTCACACTAGACACAACACTAATATACCTAAACAATATATATATATATGTAAACAATTCAGACGAAATCAATAACATTGACTGAATGGCACAAACAACTGGACTGCACATAGCATAAGTATAAAGACATCATAAATTACAAGACAAAACTATAAATTATAAAGACTTCGCACTATACATATATGAACATTATAAAATACAGGACAATACTGTACACATTAAGACATTAAAAGGTGTCACAATAATTTTGACTTGACACACAACTCATAAAAACATATCAAACATAGATAGTCCATCAGTTAAGTGCAGTATATTCTCAGCCTCGCCATTGCTCTAGCAATTCAGGAAGGACCTCAAGACATGGATTTTCAACCAATAGGATAATAGGCAGCACTATATGACATCTCCTCGAGACCCTCACGGGTGAAGGTGCCACACTCTACAAATTCTGATTGATTGATTCACAATATCTTCACCTGCCAAGCAATCTGCATCTCTCTGTGCTATGAGATGAAGCAATTGTAAATACTTCTGGTTACCCCCTGATATCCGCCATAGCTTAGTAAATAAGATATTGCCACCAAACTAAGAGATAGACCAGAACACAGAAACTTGAAATACACCTTCACAGGCCGATACAGTCAGCAATCCGGGATGATAACATGTGGAACTTTACCCAGACTGCCGCAACAGCTACACAAATGCCCACAAAAAAAACTGAGTGTAACAGAAAGGGGGGAGAGGGCAGAAGAAAGGTAAGGGGTGCAAAAAGCCCAAGTTGTTGGTGATGCTGCTGTTCTCAGATCATTTGATTTGAAGAGATGGAGAGACCCTGACAAGGGAGTGTGGCAAGAATGTCTCATCGGTCATGCTTATGTCTAAAATAAACTGAGAAGGTTTGCGGAGTGTGAATGAGGGAAGCTTTTCATCCTTAAAAGGGTCCAGGAGAAGCAAGGTTATTGACCTGAAGCCTCTTATTTTCAAACTGTAGACTTTAAATCCACATAATCGGAAGTCCATTCAACAAAATATTATTCCGTTTTGCAGTGTGCATTGATGTTTTTTTATTAACAAAGGGTGATACACGCTTATTTTCCACATTCAAAGAGCTCAATGCAAAATACATTTCCATAACTAGGTACATTATTGTGAGAAAATATAACATACTTTAATGTTTTTTTGGGATTCTAGAATTTATCATTTTTGTAAACATATCATTTTTATAAACATTTTATGTTAGTTTTTTTTTCCATGACATGATAGGCTAGGCTTCTTCGCTGTACTCATAGTAAGCAAAATAAATCAAAAGGGAAGTTTATTTCCATTGGAAACCCTTACATTTTGTTGAAACAACCAGTATTCATCCTGTTTCAGTACATCTCATGTATCTTGTTTACAACTGCTGACTTTTCCTACTCTTCGCTATAATTTCTCGCCTAGAGTCCACTTTTGCAGCTCCTGGCTTTCCAAGCATCCTTGTCGATTTCACATTTAGAGCCCAAAGTACAGAGAGGGCGTGATTTGCCTAATATCACATTATGGACCGTGAGGAATCATTTCAATGTACCCTCAACACGTTTACTGGTGCCACACACACTTCTGCTCGACAATGCATCTGTGACAGTGAGGTGGATTCAGCTCCACCGCCCTGCACACAACAAAATGTCTCTTCCTCATGCCTGCATCTGTGTGGACTGAGATGCGTATATAGATTCCATTCATGATGAGCTTTTCTCTGTCATGGCGTCGAGCCCTGCCCGCGGCGGGCGCTGAGACCGATGTTTACACAAGGGCTGGTTTCTGACGCTATTATTTATTTGTGTCTGGTACCTCGAAGTTTTCCTGAAAAGTTCATTAGCACGGACTCATGGAGTGGATTAGCGCATTCAAACACAAGTTAAAACATCAAAAGCTGGGCATTGAAATGCGTCCGCCACAGTTTGTGGAGGCTTCATGGCGTGGAAGAATTTCCAAAACACTGCCAGGTCCTGGAGAAGCATTAGGCAACAAAGGAGAACGAATGGAGGGCAAGAGACTGAATATAGAGGTCTCGGCAACTATACAGCGGAGAGTGAAAGAGGGAAAGGTGTGTGGTATCCCTGCTAAACATAGGTCCAGAACCTTAGGGTATGCAAAGGAGTCAGCCTGGAGTTTTGGACAGTGAGCACCGTATTTAAGGCAATTCAGAACATTCCTGACCTTTCTGCTGCACTGTAGCCTTTTTCGCTGCCTAGCGCCACAAGCAGGCACCCTTGCACCATGGTCCAAGGATGCCTGCGTTGCATGCAGAATTTTTTTTGTGCAGGAAGGGGCATCTTCCTGCACAAAAACAATCCCAGGAGGCATATTCCGCAACACACATAGAAAGATAAAGTCCTCTTTACGCCTTCCCTGGGAAGGTGTCAGATTTTGGCACATTTTAAAGTTGACAAGTTCTTGTAAATCTGGGAATGTGTGAAAAACCATGTGACCCGCAACGACATAGAATTCATTCCCATTATCGATTTTCGCTGCGTTGCGTTACTCCAGATCTTCATAGCCACTCGGAACCACACAAAGTGGCTTGACGTGGCTATCAAAAATTTGTCTTAAGGTTTGAGCTGCTCTTGCATCGCGTTGCGTGGTGCAAGATCGACACAAATCAGGTCATAAATGTGGCCCTGAAAGTAGATCTTGTGAACTAATTTCCACAATCATCAACACTGTAAAAAAATGTATGAACTTCAACAACAGTCGAGGCCTTTTTTCTGGCGTCATGATCTTGGTGGGACCTATCCAAAGCAGGGTAACAGAGAAAATGTTCTCCTTCTGCATGGCCAGTGTTGCTCCTCCTCTGCACACTGGCAGACAGCTCTGCCCATACAACCCACCAAGGCTCTGATTGCTAGGGTGAGCCTACAGTTATCCCACAACCATTAGGCCTTGTGAAAAACTGACACATAAAAGAGCCAGCACAAGCATGCATGCAGACCATTCTTTGTCCTACTAATAGCAGTTATTTTTGTGACCTAGTTACATTATTCACTTAGCTATTCACTCTGCACAGAGGGGCCTCTACATATAGCAACATTTGTCCAAAATCATTTTGCGCTCACAAACTCTGCATGGCCCTCGTAGGACAGCTTCCCCTTTGGGAATCATATAAGGCAGTCTTGGGGGAGTAGGTGCTGGGACCAAGGCCTCCTCCCCTTAATGTCCTTCTAAATGGAAAACAGTTTTGCAAAAGCAGCAGGCTGCTTTCAATAATTTGGGAATGTGAACACAGGGCTGAAAGTCTGCAGTCCCTTGCAGGCCACCTTCTCTGCATTGTTAGCCAGTCGCTAGGGACCGCAAATAGCGACCAGGCTATTTATTATTTATCAAGCAGATCTTTCTGCAAGCTCATATAAATACATACATCACATCACTAAATGATAGGCAGGTCGTAAAAAGTCGGTGATCAATTAGCACCGGATATTTGACACCTGCCTGTTCATAAACCTGGCCTAAAATTCTGCTGCGTTCCAAACATGCAGTGGTACTTTTTAAACCACAATAGCACTTTGTGGAGCTCAAGAATTTAAGTCACTGCATTGTTTGACAATTCGGAAACAGAGGTAGTGTATTTGTGGTGCAAGGGAAGGCAGGCCCTCCTCAGCATCCCTACGCCTGACAGCAAACAGTGATTCATTAGACACACATAACAACAGAAAACCCAATGTTAATGATTATGGTGCTCAACCAGAGGTTAGAAAAAGCCATAACCAACCAACCCACTTCTTCCACTATTGTGTTAACTTGCATGGACACAATAGCATGCAATAAGTACTTCTACTCCACCGTGGCTTCCTGAATCCTTCCCATCTCAAAAGTTACAGAGCAAACAATTAGGTGGCCATTATACTATCCAGTTCACTCATGCATCAAAGAGCCTGCCCCCAGAATGGCAAATCAGGACTAGTCTTCCCTTTACATCTTTTCATTGGCATGCTGACAAATGTAGTTTTGTGGCTTGAGCTGTAAACACAATTTCCTGGAACATGTTTCACTTGAATGAAAACTCACCAGAGTAACTCAGCAATCCCTGCACTTTGAGGCCTTTTAACGACAACTGCCACCCGTTTTCATGTAGATTCACTGTTTACAAATGACCAATACCACAACATCACTGCAAGGAAGAAACACTTTTGGTGCCTGGGAGCACTGAGTTGACCCATTTAAGTGCTAGTTAAAGGAATCAACTGCAGAGTGTTTGTACGGGCTTTTTTAGACTCACTTGAGCCAAAGTTAGGCCTACATGCAGTGTGTGCAGCTAGACTGGGACTGGAGGTTTGGCCCAAAGAACAGTGTCTTGAACTTAGTTATTTATTTTTACGCAGCACTAACTATGTCAGCAGTGCAAGCTAAGGGCTCACTGACAGATGGCGTGAGACATTCTTGCGGGATTTTCTCGTCTCACAAGCAGATTGAAGTTATTTTCCGTAGTCCTTCTTCTTTCCTTGGCTACTAAAGCTGGTGAATGAGTAAGGAGGCCTCCTGGAAAAGATCTAGCATTATCCACACTAAAGACCTGATCATGAGCTGGCAAGATTTAGGTGCAGGGATACTGGGGTGGCCTGAATTAAGGTTTGCGGATGGTACTGTTCCACCTACATCTACATGTTATGAATTATTGTCCCTGGAATGAGGACAACCATGCCAACCTGAATTTACCAGATCAACTGCATGGTGATCCCTATTCTGAGACAAATAATGTCCCTTTATGCTCCGATTTGCAGCCTGCTTGGGGTGTCTAGGGCCTGAGAAAGCTGTTTGCAGGCCGGGGGAGGCTCTCTATGCTCCCCCTGTGCAGTTGGAGCAGGTAGGTAGAGGCTGAACTGTGCATCAGGATGCAGCCTCTATCCAGATCCGCATGTGATTTGAACCGGGTGCAGTCCACCCCCCTAAAATGTGGTCCAGTGGGCCCACAATAAGTAATCCCAGATGCAGTAACACCAGGCCTGTTGTGGTTGGCCAGAGCAGCAGCATCCCAGGGACACCGCTCTTGCCAACTTGTAATCTAGCCCCAAGTATTTGGCTGCCCATGTATACATGGAGATGAACAGTATCACAATAGCCAGCTAGAGAACTTAACACCTACTTGAAAACAAATGTGTTGCTTTGCATGTGGTATAACACTGACTGCAGCGAATTACCCTTCTGCTTTTTGCCATATCTTTAACATGTCATACCTACACCTGTCTGACTGATAAATATTCGTGAGTAAAGTATCACTCGCTTTAAGACACGTGCCACGTCTCCATGCAATTTAATATCTGGAGAGTTTGCAAGGCTGGTTGCTAAGCCTGATCCTTCCACAATCACATAGCACGCGCCAGGCATACGTAAAGTAGGAGGCGTAGATGTTCCAAACGACCAGAAGAGAAGCATAATTGGGCATGGGATGATTGTTGCAAAAAATGTGCATACAGTATAAATAAACATCATCAACATGCTGCCTCAGAAGACAAAGAGCTGGAAGTGGTTAACCGAGTGATTACCACGAGGGCGTCAGTCTACAAATTAGCTTCAAACACTGATGCCAAGCATGCTTCCTATAAACAGACTGGAAACGCTGCAGATACGCCTTTGCTGCCAGCCTTCAGGAAGAGTCTTCCTGAGCTGAGGATACAGGCAAAGAAGTTCCTACAGATGGGAGGAGATGGGGGGAAGGCCTCTTTGGGGCCTGGAGGTAGGCATTAAGCCAAGAGGAAGGAGTGATGCCAGGGAGGAGGACTTCATTCATTGTCGCTGATACAGGACAGACTAGTGAATATTTCAAATCAGCAGAAAAACACAAGAGACTAAACATTTGTATTATTGAGAACATCTGGTACGAATGCTCTGGAAAACCACTGTGTGATATAAATGTTCACTTGAAAATTGTTAGCATTGCTGAGCACCTATAGTTGAGCCTTGCATTTTTTGTAAATTGTAAAATCATGGAAAATGTGTGAATGTTAAATACTCAGAGACGGTGAATGGGTGGTTTTCTCACCACGACATCCCTTGTGTGAAAAGTCCCGTTTTCCCATCTAGCCTTCTCCTGCTGTGCCTAAAGTTCAGGATTACAAACGCAGAAGCGAGCCCTATGTTTTAAAACCACCTATGCGATTCATCCTATCAGTATTTCTGTTGAAAACTATATCACTCCTCCATGCAAAAATCTTTTTATTGTTATAATCAGATTACGTACTCTTGGACCACCGACACTCGCCACAACGGCCAGCTCCCCATAAGGATCACTTCCTAAAGCCAGCAACTCCAGGACTTCCGGTTTCTCTCCCTCCTCTTCACTCTCTTCTCCCACCATCCCGTTTTCTCCTCTCATTCGTTTCATCCTGTATCCTCATTTTTTTTGGTTTTCCTTTTATTAAATGCATACTCTAGATCAGATTTCCATCCTTTTTACTAACAAGAGCTACTTATGTTCAATGAAAATCCTATATTAGAGAAGTAATGACAACCACATAGCAGAAGATTGGATTCGTGGATTCCTTCTGCATGATTATCAGCAGTGATACCCTCAGTGCATCAGGCATGGTTGCCAGCCCTATTCTAAAATTGGTTTGTTAATGTTGAATTATTCTACTTGACTTGGGTTACACATAACAGCCGTAGCTGCAATGCCCTTGGCACCAATTTAATATTAGTAATAAGTTTCCTCAACACGTTTGAGTTTTATTACTCAAATATCTGCTTTAAATATATTTTGGAAACTCAACCATTTTTTGTCAGACAGCAACGTATAAGTTCTAAATATGAGAACATTTTCATTTCCAATACACGCTTTTGAATTTTGGTACACATGATTCAGCCAAGGAAAAGCTTCTAATTTAGTTCACGAGGCTGCACACAAGAGAGCTACTTACAGGTAACTGGAGAGCTACCAGTAGCTCACGAGCTACTCGTTGGAGAAGCCTGCTCTAGATTAATGTGGACGAACTATGACGTTATTAATTATTTTCACATATTAAACTCTGATCTTGCCTTTGCTATCTACTGATTTGTACAGGTGCTTGGCCTATCAGTGCTCTAGAAGGACTCACCTTCGTTGTTCATGTCAACACCTCCACAGGCAATTCCTTTCCAAAGTCTTCTACAGTAGAGACTTGTGTCAGGGCAGAATGGCAAGGCTGGGGGTGGGGGGGTTAAAGTCAACGATGAAAATACAAAATAAATAAAAAAAAAAAGAACTGACCTACCCCCTCAGCATCCCTGCTATTCTGCTCCTCTGTGGCCCCATGTTAGTACAGGCTCCCAGGCTCCCGTACAGCCTATCAAGATGCTACTCTCATGCTGCTGTCAGCATGAGAGCAGGGTCAAGATTGGCCTGAGCACCCTGGATTTGTGCTCCCAGAGATACAAGCAGCTCGTATCGGCTGTCTCCAACCCTGCAATGCAGCTCGGGTTGGAGACATCTCAGTGCGCATGTTGGTTTGGCCGTCCTAAGACAGCCGGCCAAATTGACATGTGCACTGACAGCAGTGCCAAGCACTCCCCTTCCATGACTGTGATCACATTGCGACGCCCCAAGATATGCCCCTTAGAACTTGATAAGTAAAACGGTTATAAACCTGTTTTATTTTTCAAGTTTTGAGGCTGCTGGCAGGATGGACGACACTCCTCCGCCATAGCGGAGGTGCCGCTGCTGGTCTTTTAACACCATATATATCTTGATATGCTCACTGCACTTATCATACTCTGTACTTCTTGTGTATGGGTTTATGTTGTAAAATGTCAATAATAACGTTTTAAATGAAACACAGTATCCTTTTTTGATTACATTGGAGCCTACTTATAAACTGTATTTTGTAGTGCATCACTAACATACTACAAAATGCTATTAACTAATCTACGCATGGAGGTCTAAGCTTCCGCCTCTCCAACCTTTTATGTGCAGAGATCTTCGTCGCGCCTGTGGAGATCTCCGCACACGTAGCTATACATTTTAGTAGTAAATGCTGGTTTGACAGAGGGGAGTGGCTCAGAAATGGGGAATATTTATGACTAAATTGGAGGGGTCAAGGAGGTGTAAGAAGGGGTTAAGGAAGGGAGGGGTTTAGGGAGGTGCATCCACCCACTCACAAAAGAGTAAGCCCATTCATTCCTATTTCCAAACTGCACTTATAAAGGTATTATGGCAAAAAAAAACCCTACTCAAACAGTTCCTAATGTACTCCATCTCAGGGTGGGACTAAGTCCAGCATCACTTTTGGCCAAGCACAGTTACGCAACACCCTCCTATAAAAATTAATGGAGGTAGGGACTAAAAACAGAACCCACAGGAAATAGTTTATTTAAATTTTTTTAGAACCTGCATACATTTAGTTTAATGTTATATAGTATAAATAAATATTATTTTATATTTAAAATATTGTAATGACTTTTTTATGATTTTAAAAATAATTGTAACATTAATTAGTTAGTAGAATTTTTTTAATTAAATCTTCAAACAATAATTTTCATTTTATATAACTAAATAATGAAATATTTATTTAATTCAAAATCAAGTTAATACCATTGTAGACCTACTTTTAAAATCAATATCTAAAATTAATTTACAATACCATTTAAGTGAAAAAAAGAAAACTTTTTTTTAAAACTTTAATCAACTTTTATAAATTTCCCTATACTTTACCACAATGCGATCTCTGTCTCAATAGCACAGGTCTTTGTTAAGTGTGAGTATACTCAAATACAGTAGTACCTTTACAGCCATATACAATGTTTCTACTCTCTCCACCCCTGTTTCAAGAGGCAGGGACATCTAGATTTACTAATCTGTAAGTTATACAATATAATGTTTCTTTGCTGTGTTTCATATAGGTACCCCAATATAGGCTCAGGTAGTAACCAAACATTTCACCTATGTTTCCCCTG
Organism: Lissotriton helveticus; assembly: GCF_964261635.1. NCBI lineage: Eukaryota > Metazoa > Chordata > Amphibia > Caudata > Salamandridae > Lissotriton > Lissotriton helveticus. The sequence goes on along the minus strand of NC_136059.1, from coordinate 1,136,806,528 downwards.
CCATCACATTACATAGCGGTTCTTGGGACTGACCTTTTACCTAGATATGGTACTGCTTACAGGACGTGGGGTTTTCTCTGAAAACTAGCCTCATTCATTATGATTGAGGATTCTTGGAATCTCAGCAGGACTACCATCTCCTGCACAATAACTATGTATAAGGGTCATTTCCTTCCGTCATCCTGAGTCCAACATGACACAGCAAGGTGGATCCCATGAAGGTACCACTTTGGGAATATAAACACCATATCTTAGCTGAGGCAGGGAGAGTGGAAAAAGTACTTCCACGCTGACACACTAACCCGAGACGCTGAGGTTCCTGCATGCAGACACTCCAGATCAGAGTGGTCTGACATCCCTCACGGGGTGTTGATTTCAAGACCAAGCTGGGGTCCCACAGTCTCTCACTTCAGGTAATGTGGTTGACTTTATCCTAGAGGGATTCTTGGCTTTACACCGACATACATGGTAGGTAGTCTTAGGTACATCTAGTTAGGGTCGCATCCTAGGAGTACCCATTATTACTGTCATGTATTAATATACCTGCCTTTTTTCATTGTTTTAGCACTATGGTAGGAATCTACAGTCCTTTTATTCTGTTGGTGCTTATAATCATTTATATCTGCTTCTGTCTTATGGTTGATTCAGGACACCTATTTTACACTAGTATGACACTGGTTCAATAAATGCTTATTGAAAACGTCCCCACCGTTTATTCTGTGTATCTCTCTGAGACAAAGTGAGAACGAGTGACTGAGCAAAAAGTGCTATACTGTTTCCACGATCCCTGATTTGACAGAGTTGTCATGTTCGATAGTTGCTAAGAACTATTCTCTCCTTATATAAGAGGGGTTTCTAGTGGCACTGTGAGCTAGCTGGTATACAGGCAAACATACCAGGTGGGGGTGTCTGGAATCAGTCTGGACACCAATCCCACAGTCTATGTTGTCTAAACACGCAGATCCTATATAGGTTTATAGGAACTACACATCTTCACATCCGGCCTAATGTCACATAACCTGTGGACCGAGATGGTTATTAACCCCTTCGATGCTAATGACAAAGCCAGCTCGTCATGGGCGTTACCTGCGCTACGCGGATGACGAGCTGGCTTTGTCATAAACAGCGCAATTTTTAAAAATCAGCGCACAGCGGGAAAACGCGGTAGCGCGGTAGCGGTTAAATGTGAGTAAGTAAAGTTACCACCTAGCCACAGAATGAGTAAACAAGACATACAGGCAGTTAAAATGTGGAGCTTTTACCTTCTTTTCCGTTGTGTAGGATGAAATCCCTTAATAGAGAATATGTATTACTGAGGCATTCCTGTGTCTGGGAAGTCTAGTCACCGAACCAGTCAGGAGACATCATATGGTCCCGCATGGTCATGGGGGCATCATTGTGTAACCTGATATCTTGTTGGTGAAATTTGAAAACTCTGGTCTTGACTCGTGTTTAGCTTCTTTTACTTACTATTTGTGATTCCTAAGTTTATAAGGAGCTTTCAGCAAAGTGCAACAAAAAAACTAAACACTAGCACAATATATAGCAGTGAAAAAGCTAAATACACATACGTACCCAACAGCCCAGCAGGACTGACTCAAATGTCAGTGGCTAATAGATATAAATAAGAACATCGAAGAACAGTGTAGGTGAGCTTAAGTTCCATGTTAAAGTTGAATATAAATATAATACCAGCTTTATAGACAAAACAAAGAAAACAACATTTCGATTGAGGAAAAGAGAATCAGTGGAGATAGAAAACATACAAAGAAATCTAAGCAGTAGGGGGATATTAATAAAGGAGATATAAAGGAGGATAGTAGCAGAGTCAATGATCAGCTGGGGTAAGTGATAAACACATGCATATGGCTCACCATAAATCAAGAAAGTAATCAATGTGAGGAAAAAATGAGAATACAAATTAGTTTGGTGAATAAATGAAAAGTAATAATATAATCAATCTTATTGATGATGAAAAGTTGATATCAGTAGTTGACCACTACAGTGATACAGTGACATGAATAGTAAATATTGTGGGAGGAGTCAACATTGACTCTAAGACTACAAGCAGATGATAAAGGCAACATTAAGGAATGAGAATCAGAACAGAATGTGCGGAGGGCAGGCATGGCAAAAGAAGCAAGGAAGAAAAGTATAGTTTCCTGTTAGGATTTAAGTAACAGAGCAAAGCATCATCAAGACTGGTTGGTCAAGAGGCAAGATAAAAAGAGGAAATAAGAGCAGCCAACTGGGTTTGCCTAGGTAGTAGGGGGGTCAGCAGCAATAGAGCCCGGATCAACATCATAATGAAGAAAATATAAGGAAGTTCAAGTGACAGAACTGGTATGAGAAGAGGTTGGCAAGTGAAGTAGAATGAGAAGGAATGAGTGCTTAGCATGACAACCAAAAAATCATTGCACGGAATAGGCAAGTCAAAGATTAGTCTGAAATTCATAGCAAAAGTAGAAGGAGTAAGCGAAAAATAAAATTGATTGTAGACTATATATTCCAACAGGAAGAGGCTGATCAGCTATAAATTAGAAGGTGTTTTGAAAATAAGAATGGCAAAAGTGTATACAAAACAAGTTAGGTAAGGTTCCATGAGACAGTAGTTAAAGAAGTTATAGAGAAATTGGGATAAGGGCAAAAGACCTTAGAGTGAATATGTGGCTTTTAAAAAACAATAGTATGATTAGGTCAAGAAAGAAAGCAAAAGGCATACATTTCAGAAGCAGGAGCAAAAGCAGAGACAAACAAAGTAGCAGTACACGAAGAAGCAAATAATTTTAGAAGAGGGCTGGGCAAAGGAAGTCCAAAGGCGGTCGACTCTAAAAGTCTAATAGTGGCTAAATCAGAGGAGAAGGGAGAGGATAGAGACGTATGGGCAGGGGAAGGGAGAGAAATAAGCTGATAAATTAGAGAAAAAAGATGGTCGGAGCAGGTGGGATATTAGTTATGGGATGGTAATACAATTATTGCTCAGTGGAAAGTAGATCTGAGTCACTGGAAGAGTAAACCGAGGAAAGATCAGCAGTGGACACATAGCGTCTCCCAAATCCTTTCTGTCTTGCAGTGGACAGTATGAGGTTCTTTGATTGAAGAGTTATGTTATTTGTCATTTATAAAACACTCTTTCACTGAAGTGTCATGGTGCTGAAGAGACAAACCATACAAAATAGAACAGAAACTGTAAGTGACAAAGATAGGAATACCTTTGTTTTAAGGAACTTACATAACAGCATCAATGCTGGGTCTTTATGAAACTGATAGGGGAACAAGTTCCAAAACCTAAGAGTGGCACTTTTAAGGCTATCACCCATTCTGAAAAAGATGCTTAGGACCTGTAGAAGAGCTAACTGTGTGGATCGCAAAGCTCTTCTAGGAGCATGCCAACTGAACTTTGCGTTGATTAATACAGGCATTTATTGTCAATGAGTTTTAAGGACACACCTTGAGCTTGACTCTCTTGAATATGGGGAGCCATCACAGAGATGTAGTTGATTTAAAACAGCTTCTAAGCAGTCAGATTGATATTTTTCTTGAAGTCCAGCCATGATTGAATAAAAGCATTGAGTAAGGTCACATGTACCTGCTGGCTGCAAAATTTAAGAATCAAGATGGTAAAGTAAGTACTTTTCACAGTGGAGGCAGGAGCTTCTAGTTTCAACCTAGAGTTCAAGATCAAACCTAAGCAGTGCATGGTTTTGCTTGTATGTTAAGTACCCGTGATCTCAGGCAAATGCAATCCAGGCATGGGTCTCAGGGCATGTAAAAAAAAACCTCTTGTTTGGAAGGATTTAATGTAAGACGTTTGTAAACATCACTGAGCATAGAGTTTACAAGCTAGACAATAAAAGGGCACTGCCTATTTTCACTAACCCACGACACACACAGGTGGGATTAAAATAAACTTTATAACGACCTTACATCAAACACGTTTCGGCTTTGACTAGCCTTGTTCATGCCCCAGCCAAGCACAGTTTTCTCATAAATAATTCTATTGAAAATACAACAGTGATATTATCAACGATGTCATAGAAGATGCCAGGACTGATGTAATATGTAGGGTAAATAGCAGTGCATAGCCAACCCATCCGGTAAACCACTTTGTTTGTTCTCACAAAAAGGAACAAACTCTTTCTTGGTTGAGGTAAGAAGTATGTGGGTGTCTGATGTTTTCTAGGCACCGGATAACTCCAGAATCAGGTGGTCTCATTAAATTAATGTGGTTGCCTCATTAATATTTATGTGACATCACTAGAAGTGTCACACACATATCGGATTGACCATGGGGGTATTCCCTATTTATTTATTTATTGACATTTATAAAGCGCGGCGAATACCAGTGGGCGTCTCGGCGCTAATTAAGGGCATAGATCAGCAAACTGGGGTAATGAAGATATACAAGGCTATTGGTCAAATAACCACGTCTTTAGCTGTTTGTGAAATATGAACAGGGAGGGACTTGCCCGGATATGTGCAGGAAGGGTGTTCCAGAGTTTCGGGGCGGCAACCAGGAAACGCCTGTCGCCCCATGTGACTGTTCTAGTGCGAGGCACAGCCAAAAAGTTCTGATAAGAGGAACGAAGGGATCGGGTTGGAACATGATGAAGATTCTGTTTGAGAAAATGGGGACCTTGATTATTGAGTGACTTATAAGCAATACACGGCGATTTAAATTTAATACGACTGCGTATCGGGAGCCAATGGAGATCCCTAAGGATATTTGTGACTGGTGCAAACTTGGGGATCCTACCGATCCACCCTACCGATCTCAGGTTTCATAGAAGGATCGAGCTGGTGGTCAGAGCTACGGTATGGGTGTATGTCAGTTATTACTCCATTCATCTCCTCCCTAGCAATGCCCACCAGCTTGATTCACTTTTTCTGTTCTCCAAATCAAACAAGCATTGGCAAAGCAGGTAAATCTGGAAATGAATGTCAATCTAGTCGCTCCGCTAATTCTTGTTTCTGTTGAAATTTTTTAGCACAGAATAATACAAGACTTTCAAGGATGGCAAGACAGCATGCAACATGCCCATGTGATAGACTGCATAAACAAAAGTTTGTGGAGAGGTCCCATTTCTAATTTAGAATGAGGAAGATGGATGTTGATGGTGGAGGTGGCTTGCCCAGATCATTAGCATTGCAAATAAACAAACAGCTGAATGTGAATTCTGCACTCACTCCCAATACAACCCCACTGATAAAAATCATCAGTGTACCTTCCCAAATTTACAAGGCCACGTAAAGCCACCCGGTGTTGTTTTCATGGCCTTGTAAATATGGCCCCCTTTCATGCATCACCTGGCATGAAAGGGGTGTTCTATGGGTGTTACTGTGGGTGTTCTCGCGCAACATCGATGGAACCTGACGCATTCCCAGATTTACAAGCTTTTGTAAGTCTGGAAATGCATCAGATTCCTCTACTTCTGGAAGGGAGGCACAACTAGGAGAAATACCTTTATTTCACCTAGTTTTCCCTTTTCTATATGTGCTGCAGGAAAACACCTCTCATGATTGTTTTTGTGCAGGAAGCCTTCCTGCACATAAACTATCACCTCTACAGCAGAGACACCCTTCCGCCATGGCGCAAGGGTGCCTGCGTTGGCGCATGTCAGCCCATTGTGCGCCAGAGCTGGGGTAAAGGACTTGAATGCGCCATATCTTGTAGATACAGAGCATTCCTGCCCTTGGCTTTTGATGCAGGACAGCACAGCAGGAATGGTTGCTGCGCTGCGTCAAAATATTGTCAATGAGGCTCCACGTAGTATCATGCACTGACAGTCTGCAGTAGTGTTGGTATGCTGTAGACAGGTAAAATTCAATTTCAAAGGATTCCTAAGACACACATTAGCTCTCTAATGATTTACACTGCCGTACTACCCATTTGGATGTAGACAAAATGGTGGGAACTCACCACAGACGAAACAGAACTGATAACTGCAGGTCAAAAGCTATGTGATCATTTGGGACACCTCGTGTGCTTAGAATGCAAATCCATTAATGTGTTCACCAGAAATCCTGCAAATAGTGTAGAAAGCGGTGGTGGAAATGCTGAGAAGAGTTTGACCCACTGAGCAGTTAAACCTCACTTTTTGGAGTCTCCACTAGCTACCTGTGATCTTTGGCTTCAAGATGACTATTAAAGGACTACAGCCTTTTATCTTCTAAGGGAGTACACTAGTCATAGAATATTCTAATTGACACATGAGGTTGACTATCGCCAGGGTCATCAATCAGAAAGGCTCATACAGTGAGAGTCAAAATTCACCCTAAACAGATTCAGCACTAATAGATCTTGGATCTGTGTTTTTTTATTTATGGCTGTGAAATTCCTCCAGGTTTTAGCTGGAGAAGGTTGCCCCGCCAAAGCAGTGCAATATATGGAATACCGTGCCATACAACCAGTCACAGAGACAGCACAGTCTTCTCATTTAGTGGTAAGACCACACCCATGGCTAGTTTGAGCTAGGAGTTACAGTTGGAGCCTACCAACACTCATTTTTAGGTCTCGTCCTTTACCATTCTGAAGGAATGGGAAATGGCCGAGAATTCAAGTGCTCGAACTGATTGTCAAACCACCGCTTTTTTTCGTGGCGTTTTCTTCGAGTGCACTTACAGGCACGCGCTTTTGGCCCATACACTTTCATGGCCATCTGTTCCTGTTCCTCAATGTCCCTCCCACCCTTCCTTTGATCTTGCCGCGAGTTCAGGCTAATGGCCCTCCCCCCTCCCCCAGCACAGAGCGCGCATCGCGGCCACACAGCACATCAAAGGGCTTCTCCCATCGTGTGCTGTGCAGCTTCTCCTCCCCTAATTATGTGGCCGGCCGTACTTGTGTTTCCTGGCCGCTTCCCGGCCGCTCTTGTATTTAATTAGCAGCAGCAGCATTTCTCCTGCGCCAGGCCACATCAAAGGCTCTGTGCCACTTTCACCCACACAGCAACACTTACAGACACGCAACGCCACTCACACCCACGCAAGCCCACTATCATCCACGCAACACCACACTCACCCACGCAACGCCACTCACCCAAGCAACACCACTCACACACGCAACCCCACTCATCCACGCAACCCCACTCATCCACGCAACCCCACTCATCCACGCAACACCACTCATCTAAGCAACCCCACTCATCCACGCAACGCCACTCATCCACGCAACGCCACTCACCCATGCAACACCACTCACCCACGCAACACCACTCACCCACGCAACAGCACTCACCCACGCAACCCCACTCATCCACGCAACGCCACTCATCCACGCAATGCCACTCATCCACGCAACGCCACTCACACATGCAACGCCACTCACCCATGCAACACCACTCACCCACGCAACACCACTCACCCACGCAACGCCACTCACACACGCAACGCCACTCACTCACGCAACGCCACTCACTCACGCAACGCCACTCACCCACGCAACGTCACTCACCCACGCAACGCCACTCACGCATGCAATGCCACTCACACACGCAACGCCACTCACGCAACGCCACTCACACGCGCAACGCCACTCACACGCGCAACGCCACTCACACGCGCAACGCCACTCACACGTGCAACGCCACTCACACGCGCAACGCCACTCACACGCGCAACGCCACTCACACGCGCAACGCCACTCACACGCGCAATGCCACTCACACGCGCAACGCCACTCACGCACGCAATGCCACTCACGCACGCAACGCCACTCACGCACACAACGCCACTCACACGCGCAACGCCACTCACACGCGCAACGCCACTCACACGCGCAACGCCACTCACACGCGCAACGCCACTCACATGCGCAACGCCACTCACACACGCAACGCCACACGCAACGCCACACGCACATGCAACGCCACTCACACATGCAACGCCACTCGCACACGCAACGCCACTCACACAGGCAACGCCACTCACACAGGCAACGGCACTCACACAGGCAACGCCACTCACACACGCAACGCCACTCACACATTGTGGGTGCAGATTGTGGGTGCAGATTGTGGGTGCAGATTCAGAGAAAACTCAGCAGCACCACCACCATTGCAATGCAATAGGTCTCGTTTTAACGCAAATTTAAGCTATAGGCCTTGTAAATGGTAAAGCCTTTTATTTATGTTCCAAAAACCAGAACGCAAAAATAAAGGGCATAATCATTTACAATGCTAATAGTTCAGACTCGCGTTATTGCGAGACCTATTGCATTTTCAATGCTTGTTGGGAACTGGCACTAATTTTGTCCTCATCACTGGGAAAGAAGGAGGAAAAGAAAGACGGAAACCCTGTGACAAAGGGAGAAAGCAGTAACCTCAACAGTCAGATAAATGGACGAGGAGCGTCTGCTGATGGATTAAAGAGTCATAAGGTGGAATCAAGAAAAGTCAGCCTTGGTATTCGCCATGTCCACATTCAGTGCGCAGCTGCAGGCTTCTGAGCAAAACTTTGGGTCCTGGCGATTAGTTTTTGCCAAATTTAGCACCGGTAAGAGAACTTGTAGGCAGGCAGAAACACTGCACAGACACAATTCGGGGACAACAATGCCCAGCTATGTTTGTTTGTTTGTTTTCGACCTATTTGACCTCTATAATCAACTTGAGGGGCTCCCCAACACTTTCAAACATGAGACAAAATCTACTCTTCTGTACGACTTCACCAATTCTGGTGTTTTTGTCCCTGCCTCTTTACAAAACCATTTTGCATTTCCAGGCAGCACAGCACTGGATGCCTGGGATGCATTTTAAAGAGCATTTACAAAAGTCCGTCGACTCATATTTTATTCTACTTTACGCAGATGTTTTATTTCACTTTAAAAGAGAACCTGTAAAAACACGGAGCATGAAGCCGAGCATTAGTTCCGCCTGTCTTGCAGCGTCGCCTGACCTGCAGCCTGGCCACTGCTGGAACGGCTGCCCGTTCCAGTCTGAAGGAACTGTTGCTTTAAAAAGCAAGACACTTCAAACAAAATGCCCCGAAAAGCCGAAGAACACTGAAGCATTCTTATTGGATTAGTTCAAGAAAACGATGGTCATGTTCCAAATTCCACTTGAGCAGATCAGGATTCAGATTTCTAGCTAATTTAATACAGCAGCCATTTCTACAGTTACCTACGTAGGTTTACATACTGCAGGGGAAAAATGTTTGAGACCAGATAATTACGACAGAGGAGCCTGCATGATACACAGCCTGCCCGAGGAGCAGGCTGTGTGCCATTGTAAGAAAAGCAATATTGCAAGCAAAACTGATCTTTCTATCTATCATCACATGAATGGCAAACAGAGGGGCATCAGATAGCTACACTAGAGGCTACTGTTCTTGTGCTGTTGTTCAATTGCTGGCACTGGTTTGGGAGTCGCGTTTGTGGCATGTGACAGGCCTCTACGTCTCAGCAGGCCCATCCAGGGTGCTGATGTTCAAAATGGGAAACAGCCGCTACAATGTAGGCATTACAACGCCTTTACCACACATACATTACGACGCAATGCCTTTATCATGCATTGCCTTTACAACGCAAACCTTTGCACTGAATATGTCTTTACAACACTTGCGTTAATATGAGCCTAACTATAATGTCCTTGTAACCTTTGATTTTCCAGTAACTTTCTAAGGTTTTTTTTTACATTCTATTTCCTAACTATAACATCCCTGTAATCTTTTTCAGTAAATTTCAAGATTTTTTTTAAATTGTATTTCCTCAGTGTAACCTGAAAACTTTGAGAGTGAGTGTGTGAAACGCTATATGGGTGCGTGAGTGGCTGGATCATTGGTTTTGCTGTATGGGTGTGTGAATGGCTGTGTAAGTGGTTGTGTGGGTCTGTGAGTGGGTGTGTAAGTGGTTATATTGGTGTGTACATAAGTGTGTGAGTGGTGCATGAGAACCTGCGTGGGTCTGTGAGTGTGTGTGTGAGTGGTTCTCTGAGTCTGTGAGTAGATGTATCAGTGACTGTATAGGTGTATGAGAGGGTGTGTGAGTGACTGTATGGGTGTGTAAGTAGGTGTATGGATGTATGCGTGAGTGTGTGAGTGGTTTTGTTGGGGTGCCAGACAGTGTGTCTGTGAGATGGTGAGTTTTTTTTAAATTGGGATCTGGAGCTGTGGGTCCTTTACAGATTCACACTGGGGTCGCGCTGAGAGCTGTGGTAAATCTACGGATTCTCATGAGGTCCAAAAAAGGGTTTTAGGGACAATTTCTTTCCTATGAGGTGTCCCTCGCAGACCCCATCAGTCCCATGGGGTAAGGATACCTCTATCCTGATCCCTTGTATCCTATTTACACATTATTCCCCCCCAGAACTGTGTCCCGATGGACAAAATGGCATGCACAACTCTCAGATTGTGGCCAGCCAATCACAGCATTGCTGTGGCTCCACGTCTCTAATAATACAAACATACTTTTTCTTTAATACCACCAAAAGTATTGAACAGATTTACACCAACTTAGAAAAAGCACGCTTTCTTGCCCAAGATCTAGCCTTCTACCAAATTTGGTGTAATTATGTTCAGTGGTTCGGGCTGAAGTCGTGTCTAAAATCTCTATGGGAAATTGCATGGGGGAAAAGCATTTTGTGTCTCTCCCTTTTTCTCAGCCCCCACTTGACAGATCACCCCTAAACTTCCCAGACAGCAGCTGCAGTGAGTGGGAAACTAGATTTAAACAGTTTGGGAAAATTTGTCAAATGGAGCCAAAGTTATTAGCAACACAAAAATGATGTCTATGGAAACTAGGTCTTTACTATAGCTACCTACTGACGAGAATAACATTCAAGTTAGGTGAATTTGTGAATATTATTAATGTTTTGAACTAAAAAAACATAGAAAATCACCACTTATACTTAGCAGCTCTAACTATGACTTGCACTTCCTCTATGCACTGCTCATGACCTCACATATTACATCACTCATGACATGTTACATGACATTATGTCATCAATGTTGACATCTCAAATGACATCATTGGTGTTATCACTGATGACATCACTGATGACATTATCCAAGCTTCTTTTGTGCACATCTATATATATAAAAACTAATGTATGTCTGTCTGTCTATCTGTCTGTCTATTTGTCCTTTATGCATTACTACACCATTCATCCGATTACCATGAAACATTGGGAAGTTGTTGAGTACACTCCCGCGAAGGTTTCTGGCATACATTTTTTTTAAATATTGGCCCCCCCAGAGCCCTCATAATCTTTTGGATACTGATGTACGCACCAGACGGAAAAACAACAAATCGTGTATCCACAAGCACTTGAATAAATAAAGAGAATTAAAACACCATTCATCCGATCGCCATGAAACTTTGGGAAGTTGTTGAGTACACTACCGCGAAGGTTTCTGGCATAATTTTCTTTTAAATATCGCCCCCCCAGGTCCCTCATAATCTTTCGAATACTAATGTACGTACAAGACAGAAAAAAAAATCGTGTATCCACAAGCACTCGAATAAATAAATAGAAATAAAACAGCATTCTTCCGATCGCCAGGAAACTTTAGGAAGTTGTTGAGTACACTCCCACGAAGGTTTCTGGCATACATTTGCTTTAAATATCGGCCCCCATGGCCCTCATAATCTTTCAAATACTGATGTACGCACCAGACGGAAAAACAAAAAATCGTGTATCCACAAGCACTCGAATAAATAAATAGAATTAAAACAGCATTCATCCGATCGCCAGGAAACTTTGGGAAGTTAATAAGTACACTCCTGCAAAGGTTTCTGGCATACATTTTTTTTAATATCAGCCCCCCAGGGCCCTCATAATCTTTTGAATACTGATGCACGCACAAGACTGAAAAACAAAAAATCGTGTATCCACAAGCACTCGAATAAATAAATAGAATTAAAACGACACTTTGAAATGTTTTCCATATTAAAATGAATAAGTTTCAATAAAAATTACACAATGTAAATTGAATGTTATCATAACGAGTTTCCATGAATTTCCTTTCTTCTGAGATCGCAGCAACGCGCGACGGGTAAGCTAGAATGGCATTAGATCCCTGAAAGTAAGTACTAGATAGCTCAGAATAAAAAAAACATAATTAATGCTAACACAGATAGAACTCCCTTAGGTATAGCAAACATGTATTATGTGCAACATTGACCCTATACCATACACTTTACAGATAGCATAGTTCACACTAACAATCAATCACAGGTACGTGGGAGGCCTTCATTCAATGCGGTATTCAATCTGCTTACAACTGTTCCAAAATGAATGCTCTACTATGAACAGCTTTTATCTGTCCCAAACCCAGTCACAGGACCTACATTGAGAAATGGCATTGATTACAATATGAGTAGAGAAGTAGGTACTGTAAACACTGTTTACACTAAGGAGAGAGTTTATTCTATACCACACTGTTTGCAAACGGTGAAACTCTCATGAGAAATACACCACAGAAAATTAAAAAAATATATATTAAGAACAGTGTACACCCTTTGCAACAGTTGTCAAAAAAAGACACTATTCCCTTAAATAACTAAGATCTAAAGATCATACTATCTTCACCCTTCATACTGTGGTAAAAGCTTTATAGAAAGCCCATCTTCTGATGCAAAACAAGCACATGTGGATATGTTAGTACCCTGTGCACACAGTCTTCTATGCTAAGTATACATTGTCATGCTGAGATAATTCTATCTAATAACTCAAGGCAGCTTACAAAACGTGGTATCCACTATGTATAATCTTTGCTCTGTTGGAAACTTTTTACGAAGAACCAAAAACTTGTGTGGAACATAATGAACACAAGTCAACTGTCACCTGCACACAGAGTTACTGTTCAATACAACAATTTATGATATATTCAATACCTCTACACACCTATGGTGCACTAAAAGCACATGTGTTTTATGAACACTCACATCCAGTAGCCTCACACCAAGTAGCTGGACCCAGGCTTTACACAGTTAGGTAGAAAAGAACTATGGTAGTTTCCTGACACTATGTAAACTATAAAATAAACTAGCACGCTCATTGTATGATCTCATCAGTGATTTCTTCAGTGGTGACATCAATGATATCATTTCAAGCTTCATCAGCAATGTCATAAATTATGTCATAAAACATGGGTAATGTAATATGTGAGGTCATAAACAGTGCATGGTGGTGGAGCAAGTTATATTTAGCACAGCTAACTATAACTGGTGAACTTCTGTGGCCTTGCAACCTACCCCACACATGCAGCCAACCCACGTAAAGGGAGCCAACCCCAAACTACCTAGGGCCTTTGGTCATGCAGGGCAGAGGATTGGCCACAGGGCCTGCAGCCAAACCCCCACATGCAGACAACCCATGTTGTGCAGCCCTGTGGCTGTGCGCATTGGGGAGGGCTGGCCATGAGGCCTGGCTGGCAAAATACCTCAAATGAAGCTAACCCCATACTGCACATAGCCTTCAGCCATGCATGGCTACGGTTGGCCTCATTGCTTGGCCCTAGGGACTCCATCCCCCAGGGCCTTAATTTTTTTCAACCCCATCTCTTATTAGACCCTGGAAACCCCATCCTCCAGGGCCGTTTATTTTTACTATATGGAGGGAGCTGTGTAGCCCCCTTCCAGAACCTTTTAGGCCCTGGGGACCCTATTCCCCAGGGAAATTTCAAAAAATGAAGCGGTGGGGGACCACGTGACCTCCCTCCCCAGCCTTGTTAGGCCGTGGGGACCCTAACTCCCAGGGATATTACTACAAATAATGTGGAGCGGGCCTGCACAGCCTCCCTTCAAAAGTCTCTTTAGGCACTGGGGAGCCCATCCCCCAGAGCCATAAATATATATATGAGACAGGGGAGGGGAGCTGAGTGGCAGTGGGGACCATATTCCCCAGGGCCATGAGTACATATAAATGGGAGGGGGTGTGCTGCCCCCTCCCCACGCCATTATTGTCCCCGAGGATCACAGGGCCCAGTGCGATTTTCAGTGGTTGGGGGCAGTTGCTCTCCTCCTTCGGCCAATTTTGGCAATGGGACCCCATCCCTCAGGGTCCATTGTGATTTTCAGGGGCAAGCGGGAATGAGACCCCCTCACCGGACAATTACCAAACCCAGGAAGCCCATTCCGTAGGGCCCTCACTCTTAAAGATGATGGGCCTGGTGCCCACCCATGGCACTGACCATACTCTTGTTGGGGTGTGGGGGGAGCTCCAAGACCCCAGCAGGCTCCCTGCATGTAGTGGGAGCCAGCATTGCTCCCACCTACAAGTAGAGTAGAGTAACATTTTGATCTGTTTCTCTGCCCGCATTAGCTCTGGCAGAAAAACAGATGAAAAGTCTGTTCCCAGGGGTCGGGTGCGAGTGGACTTGGTGCTTGCTCCCGCTTAGTGGGAATTAAAAAATGTTTTCCTGCCAAGTGAGAGCAAACACAGGTATTCCTACCTGCGCAGTTGCGGGGAGGGAACTGCTATGTCGCAGGGGTGGGCTCCCCAGGGCAGAGCTACTGAGCCAGACCGGGGAGATGGGGTCCCCAGGGCCAGTAATGGCTCAGGGAGGAGGGCTGCGCAACCCCCCTCCCTTAAAGTAATCAAACACAGGGGTGGGCTACCTGGGGCCTTTAATGGCTGAGGGAAGGGGCCTTGGAGGACCCTCCCCATGTTGACACATTTTGGCCCCGTGGGAGGGCTACCCAGAACTTTTGGAGGCTCAGGGAGGGGGCTGCATGGCCACCCTCCCCATACAAATATATGTTGGCCCCATGGATGGGCTCCCCAGGCCCAATGGAAACAAGGGGGCATGTAGCCCTATCCCCTTTATGAATACAGCCCCTGGGGTGAGCTCCCCAGGGCACAACCTTCATAAATGCAGCTGTTTTTATCCCGCTGGCATTTCTTGCTGATTTATTTTTCTTTTTGGCCTGGCGGTTCAAGGTATCCCTACTCTGCCCCTTTTTTTTTTGTTTAACTTTTGGACAGGGGACTCAGGGCCATATGTACAAAACTTCCAGTTTGCATTTCTTAAATAGCGAATCCTAAGAAATCACTATTTAGGAAATGCAAAATGGAATGTGCAAAAATAGAGATTTCATAATAACGATTCCTACAGTGTAGGAATCGCTATTAGGAAATTGCTATATAGGAAATGCTAAACCATTCATTCCAATGGGCCTAAAGGCCTATAGGTACGACTGGTTTTGTATTTCCACATTTGCGATTTCCTAATAGGAAATTACAAACTTGCACATGCTTGGAGTCGATGGTAGTAGCAATTCCTAAATGCCCATTTCATATTCGGGAAATGGTTTGTACAAGCGCTTAGGAAATCGCAAATAAGAAATGCCTATTTGCGATTTGCTATTTAGGCAATCGCAAAATGCAATTTCTACTGGTAGAAATAGCATTTTGCAATTCCCTATCTGCTATTGCACATTAGGAAAGGTTGCTTTGCATTTCTGAAAGGGTCAAAATAGCGTTTCGGCAGGTTGAAAAATACAATTTTCTTTTGTACATTGGCCCTAAATCATCGCGTTCTGTAGTGGCTGGCAGCAATATTTTTCTCACGTTGCTGGTAGCCAATCAGAGTGCTCACTCCCCCCGGAGTCTGTCTCCTGAGGGAGCAAGATGGCCGAAGGGAAATAAAGTGCCCTGGGTCAATCAGAGCACTTTAAAAAAAATGGTGATCCTTGACCCATGCATCTACATATGTAATTATATTTGTCCCATAATTTCTCAAAAATGACTGAACAGATTTACACCAAATCATGAAAAGCACAATCTGCAGACCAAGATCTAGCTTCCTGCCTAATTTAGTGTAATTCCATTTTGCAGTTCAGGTTGTAATCGTGTTCAAAAAATGAAAAATTCCCATAAACATAACATGGGGAAAACATGCTTTGGGACCCCGATTTTTCTTAGCCCCCGCTTGACGGATCACCCCCAAAGTGGTACCACAGTTATGGGCAAAACAAAAATTGCTTTTCCTATAGAAACTTTGGTCCTAAATATAACTACCTACCTCCAGCATGTAATGTGTATATATATATATATATATATATATATATATATATATATATATATATATATATATATATATATATATATATATATATATATATATATGTGTATATTTATTTATTTATTTATTTATTTAAAGGTTTTATATAGCGCTGGCTAGACCCAAGGGTATTAGAGCGCTTTACAGGCGTTTGAAGAGGAACAACAATAAGACATTTGGTCAATGATATAGCATTCTGTTCCATTAGGACAAAAAGGACAAGTTAGTTATTATAAAAAGGGCTATTTACATAAAGATTACATAGCTCTAGAGTACAAAGTAAGTTAGTCTTGGGAAGGAGAGTGAAGAGTAAATAGGAGAAGGGGAAGAGGAAGTAGTATAGACGGAGGTAGACTGAGGAAGGAGAGTGTAGGAGTAGACCTGGAACAGATAGGCACGGGAAGGGAGGGGAGCAAGGGGCGAAGGGATGGAGTAGGATAAGGCATAGGTGGAGAGAGGGCAGGGGGATTAGGGGCAATGGGAGTGTGTGTGTACCCGCACTTGAGAGGATGTAAATTAAAAAACAGAAAAGAAGGAGGATTTGCAGTACCTTAGCTGGATGTGCTGCCGGTTCTTGCAACTGCATCGAAGAACTGTGTTCAGGGAAACGGGCACTTGGCAGAAAGCTAGATGTTGGTCCAGAATGCGTGCTTTTTTGTGATTTGGTGTAAATCCGCTTTGTCGTTTTTTAGGTATTTAAGTTAAAATTATAATATCTGGGAATGTGAGTCCTTGCAGTGGATTCGCAGATCGTACTGAAATTTGATTGGCCCCGCCATTATGTAAATACTTACCGATACCTTCTAACTCACAGGCTCAAGAGACATCCACTGAGTTAAAAAGGTACGCACTAATTTTTCCCTCGCTCACTTTAGGAGGGGTTACTTCTTATCTAAGCAATTATGTTTGTGCCGGTTATTTTCTCACTTTTTGCTTTTCTTAGTTTTATTCGCCACATTGTTTTTTTTCCAAGGAGTTATACAGAATAACATTATCAATGTTTAAGTTAACATATAAAATATATGTAAACCACGCATAGATGCATTGAGCCAGATATTGCCATGCCTTCTTCTCCTTTTTCCCTCTCTTAGGTTAAATTTAGCCTGACTCACAGTGGGTAAGTCCCCTTAGTCGAAATACGCATTACCTCACTCAATTGTGAAAGTATTTTAATTTGTTCTGTGATATTTGTGTTCCTGTCCTGACGAAAGCTCCACAGACCTTCAGGCCGCAGAGCTGAAACATGTTGACATATTTTTAAGTGATATGCCGAGGATCCTTAACTCAGCCCTCAAGCATACCCAACACATTATTTTACTATAGCCACCCAACTACTTTAATAAAAGTTCATTTTGTAGATTGCAAACTATTTTTAGCATTTCTGATTTTTGTTGTTTTATACCTATTAGTTGGGTATATTTGATCTCTGGACACTGCCACAATAAACCAGAGATTGCCTCGGGTGAGGCAGGCAAGGTAACTCTGAGAAACCCTATGACTACTGCCACAACGCCAGTGTGGGGCGGACAATAAGATACACCGCAATCCGATTACACGGCGTTTATGAGGGTTTCTCTTCCATATCTTCTGGCCAAGTGGTAACAAGTGTCCTATCTCCATTTGATTCTGATCATTACGTCCCGGGGGACAGATAGGACCTACTCATCCCTCTTTTTGATGAAGAAGAGAGGGTAAGAGTAGACCTGGAACAGATAGGCGGGGGAAGGGAGGGGAACATGGGGCGAAGGGATGGAGTGGGATAAGGCATAGGTGGAGAGAGGGCAGGGGGATTAGGGGCAATGGGAGTGTGTGTGTACCCGCACTTGAGAGGATGTAAATTAAAAAACAGAAAAGAAGGAGGATTTGCAGTACCTTAGCTGGATGTGCTGCCTGTTCTTGCAATTGCATCGAAGAACTGTGTTCAGGGAAACGGGCACTTGGCAGAAAGCTAGATGTTGGTCCAGAATGCGTGCTTTTTTGTGATTTGGTGTAAATCCGCTTTGTCGTTTTTTAGGTATTTAAGTTAAAATTATAATATCTGGGAATGTGAGTCCTTGCAGTGGATTCGCAGATCGTACTGAAATTTGATTGGCTGCCACCACTTTACCCGAGAAATGTTGCTTGCCATCTCGGGACTTGGCTTGAAGCAGAGTCCCACAAATAAGTAATAAATAAACAAAAGGGGGGTAGAGTACGAATACAGTGAAACCTCCCGGTATGAGGGGGAGTCCCACAGGGACCGTGCCGGAGTTTAAAAGCATTTTTTAATAGAATTTTGCTGCAACTTTGTGGGCGGATCAGTGGAAAAATAAAAAATACAAAGATGCACAGGTTCCCATGTCTTTTTCATGAAGCCCACTGTTGGGCCAAATGCATGGGGTGGCCATGCAGCACACCCTTGATCCCCAGGGACCGCCACCTCCCAGGGGCAAACATAAGTAAACTGATGGGGAGGCTTGCACAGCACTCCCGCGGCCTCAGGAATTGGTAAATTAGTGTAGGGGAGGCCCATATGGCCTTCCTCGCAGGACAAGGGACCACCACCTCCCCAGGTCCCTATCTATAATGAAAGCTGGGGCTGTGCTGACCCCCACGAAACCCTCGGACTGCCAACTCTCCGGTGCTTTAAACTTTAATAATGTGAGGGACGCAGACTCCCCATCCCCAGGGACCGCCACCTCCAGAGGCTCAAATAATATAATTAAGGGTGTCTCTTGCTGCCCCCCTGTCCCAGGGACCACCATCGCCTTAGTGCTACTTGAAACAAAGGAGGGGGCCACGCCGCCTCCCCTCCTAGAGCCATACACAGCCCTGAGGACCGCCACCGCCCAGAGGCGGCTCCTACTATGTCCTGGGATGCCCACTCCCGAGACATAGCTGTGTGATACGGCTTGGCGGGATATTCACTACTCCTGCCAAGCCATAGTGCTCACTTTCATCAAGCAAGAGCTCCCCTTGCAGTCCCCAACATTGGCAGAGAGTGCCCTAGGTTGGGACCAGAGTACCCACAATTGAGGCCGGGCCACCGGGGATGGGGTCCCTGAGGCCAAAATCGACCCAGGAGGAGCAGCCCCCCTCCCATTATTTCCATTGACTTGCCTATAACTTTGGCGCCAGTTGATGAATCTTCACAACATTTTCCAAATAATCTCATTGTTCATGAAAGGTTTCGGGGTAATCTGTCAAGCAGGGGCTGACAAAAGGGGATGTCAAAATAGTACATTTGCCTATGTTAATTCCCATAGGACCTTTGAACATAACTACAGCCAGAACCACTGGAAGGAATTACACCAAATTTGGCAGAAAGGTAGCTTTTGTTAAACAGATTGTGCTTTTTCTTCTTTGGTGTACATCCATTCAGTAGTTGTTGAAAAAGTTAAGAGAATCAAGATAGAGATATCTGTGGCAGAGGATATTTTGTGACGATTTCGCAATTACTAGCGAATGCACGCGCCAACAGGAATACTGTGATTGGCTGGTCACAACTCGAGGAGAAAGTTACGGCCACCATTTTATAGATTGGGAAATGGATCCCAGGGCTGAAAATTAGGGATAAAACTGATATAAGGGGTCAATGTAGAGGTACTCTAATCCTATGTTTGACAAATGGGGGTGTTATGTTATTTGTTGAGAAATTGTTTTTTTACATGCAAGATGTTTACAATTGCCCCATGATGCCAACGCAGTCCCCCATATAACATTCTGATGATTTCACGAATTTATATATATTGTCACATCCATCCACATTTTACTTAGATGCTCACACACCTACTCACACACACTCACACACCCAGTACCAGACTCATTCAGAGACTCATAACCCAGTTGCAGTCCCACATTGACATTAACACACCCACTCACAGGCCCACTGAGACACTTACACACCCACTCACAGACCCACTTAGTGACTCATGCACCCACAGACAGACCCACTTACGTACTCATTGACAAACTCACTCAGACACTGATGCACCCACTGACAGACCCACTGCGAGACTGATGCACCACTCACAGATCCACTCAGAGACTCATGCACCCATTGTCACACCAACTCAGACACTAATACACCCAGTCACAGACTCACTCAGAGACTGAGACACCCAGTAACACTCCCACTCAAACACTGATGCACCCACTGACAGACCAACTCAGAGATTCAGACACCCACTTACATGCCCACTCAGACACTAATGCACCCAGTCAGAGGCCCACTCAGAGACTGAAGACACACAATTGATGGACGGAATGCAGAACAAATCAAAACATTTGCCACCCCAGTTTAGACCTGCTATATGCAAATCAGTCTTGACCCTGTGCCTCATGGGAACAGTCCAGCCCAAACTGCCAAGCCAGGACCTCCCTGGACCGGAAACAAGCATCCTTGGACCGGTTTTGGGGTTTCACTCATCAGCCAGGATAGCTTGAATCCAGTGGAACAGTCATCCCGGGACCTACGTCTGGACATACCCGGCACAATTAGGGCGAGATAGCAAAAGACACACAATTGATGTACGGAATGCAGAACAAATCAAAACATTCACCCCCCAGTCAAGAGAGCTAGGTTAAATCCATCATTCTTTTGCTCACCATGCCACCCCAGTTTAGACCTGGACATATGCAAATCAGTCTTGACCCTGTGCCTCATGGGAACAGTCCAGACTAAACTGCCAAGCCAGGTCATTGTGTTTGCCACTCAGAGACTGAGACACCCACTGAGAGATCCACTCAAACACTGATGCATGCACTGACAGACCCAATCAGAGACTCAGGCACCCACTCGCACACTGATGCGTTCACTGACAGACTCACTCAGAGAGTCAGACACCCACACAGACTCATGCACCAGCTCACATGCCCACTGATGCACCTAGTCACAGGTCCACTCAGAGACTGAGACACCCACTGACAGACCCACTCAGACACTGGTGCTCTCACTGACAGAACCACTCAGAGACTCAGACACCCACTCACACACCCAGTCAGACACTGATGCATCCACCGACAGACCTACTTAGAGACTCTCACACCCACTTACAGACCTATTCAGAGACTCATGCTCCAACTCACAATCCCACTTAGTTATGTCCCCACTCACAAACTCACTTAGACACTCACACAGCCAATCAGACAATCACATATTCACTAACAGACCCACTCAGTGATTCTTGCACCCACTCACACACTCACTGAGATACTCACGTACCCACTCACAGACCCATGAAGAAACTTACACACCCACTCACAAACCCACTCAGAGTTCAAGTTCAAGTTCGAGTATTTGTATAGCGCACTGCTCACCCAGAGGGTCTCAAGGCGCTTGGGTAAGGGGTTCATTATTTGTCGAATAGCCAGGTTTTAAGTTATTTTCTGAAGGAGAAGTGGTTCTGAGTAAGGGGGAGGTGAGTGGGGAGTGAGTTCCAGGTCTTGGCAGCAAGGAAGGAGAAGGATCTGCCACCCATGTTGGATTTTCGGATGCGCGGGACAGCGGCGAGGGCTTGATTGGACGATCTTAGTTGGCGGGTGGGTTTGTAGAATGACAGTCGAGTGTTGAGGCATTCGGGTCCTAGATTATAGAGGGCCTTGTGTGCGTGGGTGAGAAGGCGGAATGTAATTCTTTTGTTGACGGGAAGCCAGTGAAGGTCTTTTAGGTGTCCGGTGATGTGGTCTTGGCGAGGGATGTCTAATATAAGTCTCGCTGATGCGTTTTGGATGCGTTGGAGTTTTTTCTGTAATTTTGCTGTGATTCCGGCGTATAGTGTGTTACCATAATCCAGTCGACTCGTGACCAGTGCGTGGGTGATGGTCTTTCTTGTCTCGAGGGGGATCCAACGGAAGATCATTTTGAGAATGCGAAGTATGTTGAAGCAGGAGGATGAGACCGCGTTGACTTGTCTGGACATCGAGAGAGAGGAGTCTAGGATGAAGCCAAGGTTACGTGCATGGTCTGTGGGTGTGGGTGCTGTGCCCAGAGCGGAAGGCCACCAAGAGTCGTCCCAGGCAGAGGGGGAAGATCCTAGGATGAGCACCTCCGTTTTGTCTGAGTTGAGTTTTAGGCGGCTATGATTCATCCATTCGGCTACTTCTTTCATGCCTTCGTGAAGATTGGTTTTGGCGGTGTTAGGGTCTTTGGTGAGGGAAAGGATTAATTGGGTGTCGTCGGCGTAAGAGATGATGTTAAGGTTGTGATGACGCGCGATGGAGGCGAGTGGACTCATGTAGACGTTGAAGAGGGTGGGACTGAGTGAGGATCCTTGTGGTACACCACAGATGACTTCAGTGGCCTCAGAGTTGAATGGGGGAAGTCGGACTCTTTGAGTTCTCCCAGCGAGGAATAAGGTGATCCAGTCCAAGGCTTTTCCTTGTATTCCGATGTTGCTGAGGCGATGTATAAGGGTGCTGTGGCAGACTGTGTCGAAAGCGGCGGAGAGGTCGAGTAGAATGAGGGCCACTGTTTCACCGTTGTCCAGTAGTGTTCGGATGTCGTCAGTCGCTGCAATGAGGGCGGTTTCGGTACTGTGTTTGGCTCGAAACCCGGATTGAGATGGATCGAGGGAGTTGTTGGATTCAAGGAAGGCGGCGAGCTGGTTGTTGACGGCTTTCTCGATGACTTTGGCCGGGAATGGGAGGAGGGATATGGGGCGGTAGTTTTTAAGTTCAGAGGGGTCTGCTGTGGGTTTCTTCAGAAGGGCGCTGAGTTCGGTGTGTTTCCAGCTTTCTGGAAAGGTGGCAGAGTTGAACGAGCAGTTGATGATATCACGGAGGTAGGGTGCGATGATGGAGTCCGCTTTGTTGAAGATGTGGTGGGGGCAGGGGTCAGTTGGCGAGCAAGAGTGGATGGAGTTCATTAGGCGGATGGTGTCTTCAGTGGTGATTGGGTTCCAGGCGGTAAGGTTGTTAGTTGGCGGAGTAGGATCTGAGGGGGGTGGGGAGGGTTGAACGCTGGTAGTATTCTTGAAGCTGTTGTGGATGTCGGCAATTTTGTTGTAGAAGAAGGAGGATAACGCATCGCAGAGGTCTTGGGAGGGAGTGATGTCGTTAGATGCTGCGGTGGGGTTGGTGAATTCTTTGACGATGTTGAAAAGTTCCTTGCTGTTGTAAGTGTTGTTGTCGAGACGATCCTTGAATGCTTACTTCTTGGCGGATCGAATCAGTTGGTGGTGTTTGCGGGTGGCTGCCTTGAGGGTGGACATGTTGTCGGTGGTTGGGTTTTTTCTCCATGTTTTCTCCAGGGTGCGGCATAGCTTCTTGGATTTTTTAAGGTCATCATTGAACCAGGGAGCCTTTTTGCTGGCTGATTTGATCTGGTGTTTTTTCAGGGGTGCTAATTTGTCAGCACTGTGGGTGATCCATTGCTTGAGATTGGTGGCCGCTTGGTTTGGGTCCGATGAGAGGGTGGGAGGGTTTTGGTTGAGTGATGTGAGGAGTTGGTCGGAGGTGATTTTGTTCCAGTTTCTCCGAGGAATAGGTTGTGGGCGGTTGTGGGTCAGGGTGGTTTTGTAGCTGAAGTGAACACAGCTGTGGTCCGTCCAGTGGAGAGCTGTGGTGCGATCGAAGGAGATGTGCTTGCTGGAGGTGAAGATAGGGTCGAGCGTGTGTCCGGCTACATGGGTGGGGGTGTCAACAAGTTGTTTGAGTCCGAGATTGGCTAGGTTGTCCAGAAGGGTGGTGGTGTTGCTGTCGTGTTTGTTTTCAAGGTGGTAGTTGAAGTCTCCTAAAAGAATGTAGTTCTCGGAGGCGAGGGCATGTGGGTTGACGAAGTCGGTGATGTCATCGCTGAATTGACTGCGGGTACCTGGAGGCCTGTAGATAAGGGTGCCTCTAAGTGTGGTCCTAGGGTTGGTGTGGATCTGAAAGTGGAGATGTTCGGCGGTTGCAAGATTATCATCGGAGCTGGTCGTGATTCTGATGGTGTTCTTATGGACGATGGCAATGCCTCCTCCTGTTTGATTGGTGCGGTCTTTACGGGTAATCTTGTAAGCGTCCGGTATGGCTATGGCGATGTCGGGTGCTGATGATGTGTTCATCCATGTTTCTGTAAGGAAGGCGATGTCCGGTGACGCAGTGTCGAGTAAGTTCCAGAGTTCTGTTGCGTGTCTGTGGACCGAGCGGGTGTTGAGCAGGATGCACTTCAGGCGGTTAGAGTCGGAGCTGTGTGTGGAGGGTGTGGATTTGGTGAGGGTTCTGAAGCAGTTGAACTTGCAGGAGAGGCAGGCGAATGGGCCGTGGGTACGTCCTGGGGTGGCTTCGCAGCATTATGGTGCGCGTCCGGGGTTGAGAGCATGTAGAGATGCGGCATCATATGTGACTCTAGTGGGCTGGGTACGGCGGGGACCAGGGGGTCTGACGCTGGGCGCGGTCCAGGCGCGGACGGGCGTAGACTGGCTTACCTTTGGCGCGCATGGGGCGCGACCGCTGCGCGTAAATGCATCTGTCATAAATGGATAGTGGAGGGGGCGGAGCGTGGGAGGGGCAACTGGGAGGCGGGAGCCGGGAGGAGACAATGGGCAACAAGTAAACACAACAAAATGGCAGAGAGGTAGCGTGATCGGAGCAGGGGCACCGTCGGAGTGAGAGCGGAGCAAAATTAGCACACCAATCCAAAGTAAACACTATTCCTGTACTTAGTAAATAACGCAATGCAGGGCCAACGTGCAGGACTCAATGAAAAAAGATGTTATCAGAATACTCATCCACGAGATCACAGGCATAGACATACAAATAGACTTCGCAAGCCTAGCCCTAGGTTTCACATCCCAGGCCATCACAACGACAGAGGATCGTGACCTCATAGACCTCCTGCTGACAGCCGCGGTTAAAATAGTCCTAACTAACTGGAAGGACACATCGAAAGCGGCACCCCAAGCATGGCTCAACTGGGTCACGTTCCTAAGGGGGGCAGATAACATCACAGCGAAACACTCACCGAAAACGCACAAGCAGTCAACCATGTGGGGGTCCTTAGACCTCTACCTATCAACACACAAACCGCCATAGGCTTTTGAACAAGATGTAACTGAGGGCACACGCTGAACCTATGCGTTAACAAAAAATGCCCTGCACACCTCTCATCTCCTACTATATCTCTTTACTGTTCCCTTCGGGACCGGGGCCGGGGGTAAGATTCGGGCGAACACAGAGACAGGACAAACGTCAAGCTGCTCCATGGAACATGTACGACGGAATCCGAACTTTGAAACACCGAGCTTTCGAACAACCTCAAGAGTACGGACTACAGCCCCCCCCCTCCCTCTTCCTTCTTCCTTTCTCTTCCTCCGCCTACTTTCTTCCTCCACTCATGTATAAGCCTTGTCCATGTAAATATATATTTTTTACAATAAAGAATTTCAGAAATAAAAAAAAAATAAAAATAAAAAAGATGTTAAATCGCAACGATACCAGGCGCTATGTAAGTCGAAGCGCTCTAAGTTGTAGGCGATGTAGGGGGTGTCCAGGAGCTCGGTCAGGCAGGCGGAGTGGTCAGCATGCGGAGAAAAGCGTCTCTTGGCAAGCAGTGGGCTGGGGGAGCGACCGCTATGGAGCAAGTCCAGACGGTCACAGAGGGTAGGAGGACGGGGCTCAGAAGCAATACTCGTGTGTGGGAGGGGCAGCTGGGAGGCTGGAGCGGGGAGGAGACAATGGGCAACAAGTAAACACAACAAAATGGAGGAGAGGTAGCGTGATCGGAGCAGGGGCACCGTCGGAGTGAGAGCGGAGCAAAATTAGCACACCAATCCAAAGTAAACACTATTCCTGTACTTAGTAAATAACGCAATGCAGGGCCAACGTGCAGGACTCAATGAAAAAAGATGTTAAATCGCAACGATACCAGGCGCTATGTAAGTCGAAGCGCTCTAAGTTGTAGGCGATGTAGGGGGTGTCCAGGAGCTCGGTCAGGCAGGCGGAGTGGTCAGCACGCGGAGAAAAGCGTCTCTTGGCAAGCAGTGGGCTGGGGGAGCGACCGCTATGGAGCAAGTCCAGACGGTCACAGAGGGTAGGAGGACGGGGCTCAGAAGCAATACTCGTGTGTGGGAGGGACAGCTGGGAGGCGGGAGCGGGGAGGAGACAATGGGCAACAAGTAAACACAACAAAATGGCAGAGAGGTAGCGTGATCGGAGCAGGGGCACCGTCGGAGTGAGAGCGGAGCAAAATTAGCACACCAATCCAAAGTAAACACTATTCCTGTATTTAGTAAATAACGCAATGCAGGGCCAACGTGCAGGACTCAATGAAAAAAGATGTTAAATCGCAACGATACCAGGCGCTTTGTAAGTCGAAGCGCTCTAAGTTGTAGGCGATCTAGGGGGTGTCCAGGAGCTCGGTCAGGCAGGCGGAGTGGTCAGCACGCGGAGATAAGCGTCTCTTGGCAAGCAGTGGGCTGGGGGAGCGACCGCTATGGAGCAAGTCCAGACGGTCACTCAGACACTCATGCACCCACTCATAGCCACTCAGACACTCACATCCCCACTCAGAGACCCACTCAGAGTCTCTCACACCCACTCACATACCCACTGAGATACTTACAAACCGTCTCATCGCTGCTCTACATAATAAAGCACAAACTCCTATGTTACACCCTTACAGACAGCAATTGAAAAGCCCTAAAAATTCACTGAAGAAAACAAAGGTTACAGGGACATTATAGTTTGGAAATACCATTAACAAAACTTAGAAATTCACTGAAAAACACAAAGGTGACAGAGACTTTATAGTTAGGTAATAGAATTTAACAAAACAAAGAAATTAACTGAAAAAAACGAGATTCCATGGACATTATAGTTAAGAAATAAAATTTAAAATACCTTAGAAATTTACTGAAAAAACAGAGGCTACAGATACGTTATAGTTAGGAAATGGAATGAAAAAAATTTTACAAATTCACACAAACACAAAGATTAAAGGGATGTTATATTTTGGTTCATATTTCAATCATACAAAACCAGAAAAATTCAGCGGTTATAGTTACCTGAGCTAACTATAATTTATGCCCCTGCAATGCACTGCTTATGACCTCATATATTCCATCACTCATTACATGGTCAGTGACATCACTGATGGCATCTCAAATGACATCACTGATGACATAATCTATTGAACTACTCACACACCTACTCACTTCCCCATAGAACCTCTCATACACCCACTTCCACTTCCACTTCGCCACAAACCCTCACGTACCCATTTACAGATCCATATCAGTACTCACACAACCAATCACTCATTCATAGAGCCGCTCACACATCCACTCACTCATACTGCCACTCGCACACACCCTTACTCATCTATAAAGCTACTCATACAATCAGTCACTCATCCATAAAGCCATTCATACAGCCAAACACTCACCCATAAAGCTACTCACACACCCACTCACACCCCAATAGAACCTCTCATATACCCACTCCCACTCCCACACAATCCCTTCCATACCCATCCATAGACCCATACCAATACTCACACAGCCAATCACCAATCCATAGAGTCACTCACATAGCCACTCACTCATACTGCTACTCACACACAGCCTAACACATATATGCAGCTACTCAGACAACCAGTCACTCACCCATAAAGCCACTTACATAGCCACACACTCCCCCATAAAGCTCCTCACACACCCATGTATTCATCCCGAGAGCCATTCACACAGACACTCACTCTCCAATAAAGCCACTCACACACCAACTCTCTTAACAAAACACCTACTCACCCATACAGCAACTTATGTACCCAGTCACTTACTCATACAGCTTTCTAGACACTCACTCACTCACCCACGCAATCACAGACACACCCACTCACCCACCCATGTAGCTGCTCACAGCTACTCACTCACCAACCTATACAGCCTCTGACACACCCACTGACTACTACAGCCACTCACACAGCTACTAACTCACCCACACAGCTACTCAGACACCCACTTAAACACCCATACCTCCACTCACACAGACACACCTGTACAGTCACTCAGACACCCACTTACACAGAGATACACACAGTCACACAGCAACTCCCATAAACTATGTTAAAAAAGAAATGCTTCATTAGTAGTGCACAAAAATACTAATTAAACTTTTGTGGCACCTTAGTATATCATTTTAACAAAATAAACTTTTAGAAAACACTCACAATCACTGAATGATATAATCAGTGATGTCATTTGAGATGTCATCAGTGATGTCAGTGACCATGTCATGGGTGATGTAATATGTGAGGTTGTAAGCAGTGCATTTTAGGGATGTAAGTTATACTTAGGCCTGGCAACTATAACTGCTGAATTTCTCTAGTTTTGTTTGAGTGAAATGTGAGCGTATCTATAACACCCCTAAAACCTCTGGCTTTTTCAGTGAATTTGTAAGTTTTTTAAATTCTATTTCCTCACTATAAAGTCCCTGTAACATTATATAATAAATAAAATAATGTTAAATGCAGTAAAAGAAATATATTACTTAAAAATGGGAAACAACCTTTACAAGGCAGTCATTACATCGCACTACCTTTACATAGCAGCCATTACATCGCAACATCCTTTACATCGCATGTCATTACAAAGCAGCCATTACATTGCATGTCACTACAACACATGTCATTACAAGGCATGTCACTACAACGCAGGCATTACATCGCAAGTCATTACAGCGCATACCATTAAAGCGCAAAGTACCCTTACACTATCCGACACTTACCCTACTGTTGCACTCAATGGAGTTAGAATAGTAATTTTTACCCATACACTATCCAACACTTACCCTACTGTTGCAATCAGTGGAGTTAGAATTGTAATTTTTACCCCTACACTATCCAACACTTACCCTACTGTTGCACTCAGTGGAGTTAGAATAGTAATTATGACCCCCTATACTATCCAACACTTACCTTAAAAGCAATGTAATGGTATGCATTATAATGGTATGCGTTGTAAAGGTATAATGCGATGTAATGGAATGCATTGTAAAGGTAGTTTCTGAAAATGCAATGTAATGGCATACTATGTAAAAGAATGCGTTGTAAAGGATGTTGTGATGTAAAAACTGCATTGTAAATGTATGCATTTCTAACGTCATACATTCCTTAAAAATACCAATAAATAAAGAAATTAAATTATAATAAATCAACGAGTGAGTATATGAAATTATTTTGAAAAAAATAATGAACTAAGAATTACTAAGAACAATTAAAATAATTTATAACACTAAGGGGTAGATCATGATGTTGAGCGGAAAGTCTCCACCCAACACTGTCTCAGACTCGGAACCGACTGACTTACGGTCAGCAGTTCCATCTGCCAGATTACGATGCGACTGAACACTGTTTGGTCAGATTCCCATTGATTTCTATGGGAGCTTGTGTTACGCCCGAGTAACACAGGCTTCTATGGGGACATGGGGTGTGTGTGTAAAACCCTGCACCCATGGTGCCTGGCAAACAGTGCATGCTTTTACAGGGGGGGTCCATAGGAACCCCCTCGGCAACCCGCCGTTGGCTCGGGGGGCTAAGTAACTTTCTGACAGCTTTTCTGCGTCGGAAACGCTGGTACGAAAAGGCTGCTGGAAAACGACATTGTAATCCCGACGGCGAAAATGCCGTCCATAGGGGGTTAGGTTGCAGGTCCGACCAATAGGAATACTCTGCGAGTCAGTCAGAACCGGGCAGTTTATGTTTCGCCCGCGAAACATCGTAATTGGGCAGTGGAACTGTAAACCGACCAAGTCGGTCGGAAGGGCTCCAACATGATTGGAAAGCTTCTGACTGCGGGCAGAGGCTTTCTGCCCGACATCGTAATCGGCCCCTATATGTATATACATCTATATCATAAAAAAATATAAGAAGAAGTAAAATTACACTATATATTAATTGAATATTTAAAATCAAATTTCAATGGTGCATTACTAAAAGGCATCTGACCCAAAACAAAGTTACCAAATAAATAAAAAATATAGAATACACTATAAATAAATCACAAAAATACACACAAGAAACAAAAACACATAAACATTAACTACAATTAGTTTCACTACCTACAACAAATCTATGACTTAGCCAACTCAGAATACTTCTGCTATCTGCAGGTGCTCCATGCATTACAATTTACAACAAGAGGTGGTGATGGACAGAGTCTCTGAATTAAGCAGAGTACTCTCACCCAGTCAAGAGATCAGGGCTAGATCCAACACCGTTTTTTAGCTCATTGCACCATCCCAGTTTCAGAACCTGGCTGTATGCAAATTAGTCTGTCCCTGGCCCAGTGCATCATGGGAACAGGGCAGACCAGACTACAAAAGCCAATTCTTACACTGGGAAGGAAACAAGCTTCCGGGGACCGGTTTCTGCCATTTCAGGCGTCTTCGGCCCGGCTTGCTTGAATCCTGATGGTGCAATGAGCAAGGGACTCACATCTGAGTATACCCTTCCACGCTTAGGGTGGACAAAATAATTTACAACAAGAGGTGGTGATGGACAGAGTCTCTGAATTAAGCAGAGTACTCTCACCCAGTCAAGAGATCAGGGCTAGATCCAACACCGTTTTTTAGTGCATTACAGGCACAACTACACAAGGGTTTCACCCCTCCAGAACCCTCACCCCTTCAAAATAGGCTGCTTGATGGCTATCTACCAACGAAGGCTATATCACTGACGTACAAAAACTGCTGAATAATAATACTGCGGACCCACTCCAAAAGATGAGAGAAAAGTGGGAAAGAGGCGGTTTAGAGCTAGATGACAAGGAGTGGCGTCAGGTAGTTGCCTCCCCATGAGAAGTGGCCATCTCAGCCAGGCTACGTCTCGTCCAACTCAAAATTCTCCATAGGGTGTACATTACAGGGCCCTGTCTAGTGCAAATGGGAAAAGCAGAGTAGGGGAACTGCAGGGGGCAATGCGGTCGGAAGGGAACCTTCATGCATATACTGTGGGAATGTGACCACATTCAGCAATACTAGTGCAACATACATGATGTCCTGAGCGAAGTACGCACTCACTATTAATCCGGAAGCGAAGAGATGTCTTCTGAATGTGTGGGAGCCCACAAACCTGAACAATAAATGCATACTCTGGGTAACACTGGGCCTGATGATAGCAAAGAGAAACATCACACAACCATGGGGAGCCACACATTCGCCCAAAATAGAGGCCTGGAAGGCAGACATGGACTGGTGCATGTTCAGGGAAAAGAAAGTGTACGTGGCACGGGGATGCCCCCAAAAATGGTCCTCCATCTGGAATTATTGGAATGTCTATCGTGGAAAAGTTTGTACCCCCTAAGTGTTCCTCTACATGATGATCCTCCCTCACCATGACTGATGTAACAACTTATGAGCAGTGGTTCTGGAACTGTGATTGCCATGTACTTTTGAATTACCTCCTCTTTGGTGTAATCTGTGTTGTTGATTCTATATGTTCAATAAAAATAACTATAATTAAAAAACAATAATATACAAAATCTTACAAACTTTAATAAAGATAAATACAATTTAAAAATGGAAAGCATATTTACCATGTTATCCACAAATTAATAAATATGATAAATGTGAAATAAATAACACACAAATATTCAAACCACATTAAAAGAAAAACTTGAATAGCATATACATAGAAAAAATGACATTCTGACTTCAACATAAAATAGTTTAGATTTTTTTTAATATGTTTAGAAATAAAAGTTACTATTCCTATTTCAAACTAAGAAACAGTAGAGAAATGTTGGACTTTGGAGGGGTCAAATTCACTATTCCCACTCCAGTTATGCAACTAGGAAAAATGTTGGACTTTGGAGGATTTAGATTGACTATCCATAATTCTAATAAAAAAAAAAATCTAAATAACTAAATATATAAAAAGAAAGTATACACACAAGTTTTAACTAATATATTAGTATATAAATATATGATAATTAAAATGTATAATAAAACATTAAATCTCAACATAAAATAATTATAAAAATATCAAAGGAAATTACTTTAAAAAATACAAAAAGCAATGCAAAAATAAAACACAAAGGCAATTCAAAAATACTCATGTTTTACTATATAAATATAAAGTACACCACCTCTCAGCTTTTAGCACTGCTGCAGACCACACGGTGACAAGCAGGTGAGAGGAATCCAAAAAACAATCCAACATTAATCAAATTCAAAAGGAGGATGCACTCACAGAGGCAAAACTGTCACCAATTTATTCGAAGTGCAGAACATGCTCAATATTCATCTCATCTAAGCTGTTCATTGTTGCAGACACTGCAACACTCTTTGCAATATAATTGTGCATCCTCAAAAGTGGCAGGACCACACCGCCAACATTTCATACTAATGATATCGTTATCAGTATACAAGTCGCACTCCCAAGTTCAGGATTAGAATTCTATTTATTTAAGCAGTGAAAATGGCTCTGACAATGCCCAATCCATTTCAATTCCCCTGGACCTTGCTCAGGGGATATTTTTTAACAGTCTTTCTATTATTTTAATACATTGCTTACACTTTTTCTCTTTCCATTTCCTTCCATCTCCTGTTACACGGGAATTGTAGTTTTCAAGGTAAATGCTCAATGAAGTGCAGTGCAATGGGTGCAAAAACAGTGTAACTGTGCAATTAAAATAAGACAAATGTACATTACATAAGACTTCTTTATTTGCTGATAGTGCAAGGATGTTTCCATAATGGGTGCAATTAATACAATCATTATTTGATAATCAAGTGATTGAACTTGAATACAGTGTGCACTATACAATATAGTATCTCACAAAATTAAACAATGTCATCAACATCATCATGCTAGTTGCCGTTTTTTATTCTCTGATATGATTCTTATTCTAATTCATTTACATTCATGGACATACACAACATTAAATAATAAATTGCATGAGCAAAGTTCTGTGTGTATGCAAAGTCATTACACCAAACAAAAAACAAATTCAATCTTCAAGCCCAATGCATTTTGGGACTTAGTTCCTTCTTCAGAGGCAATCTGAGTGATAACTACATGCACTGTTAAATAGAATCTGATGATGCCACTCGGTAAATTTGAAGCAGCCTATCTTCAATGTCACAATTCTTCTTCTGTTTAGATTCTCCTCATGGTCAACAGCAAATCTTGTATTCTCACTCGACCACTATTCTTCTCGAACACCTTCAAAGACGTTGTTGTTGCGTGTTCTTTGTTGGATGACTAATGTCGCCATACTGTGGTTTCAATTTGTTCTTTGGCCCCAAATCAATGTATTTATGGTTGTGGTGCACACTGCACTAATACTTCTTTACGGGTGTGTCTTCACACACTGGCCCTTTGTCTGCTGGTAATTGTAGTGGATATTTTAGGTTTCATATATTTTTCTGCCTACCAGTGGGCGATCCGGAGGAGGGGCTAGCGGTGTGCGCTCCATTGCGGTGGTTTCTATTAATTGGCTCCCTTGAGCTTTGAGCCGACGGGCTCCTGGATGCTGCCCTGCATGCCGGTTCGGGCATCGAGGCCATTGACGGTTGTTTGGCGGCCTTCTCCTCCACCCCTAACCATTTCTCTACTGATGAGGGAAGTTATCCCGAAACCCGAGCCATGTCTCGGGCGATACCCAAAAACCCGGGACATGTATCGGGTCTAGAGATTCATCAGTCCAACAAGTACCGACTTGCACCCACCTGGGTGATCCACTATTGAACTACAAGTACCAGAATCCCGAGGGGCGATCCGGAGGAGGGGCTAGCGGTGTGCGCTCCATTGCGGTGGTTTCTATTAATTGGCTCCCTTGAGCTTTGAGCCGACGGGCTCCTGGATGCTGCCCTGCGTGCCGGTTCGGGCATCGAGGCCATTGACGGTTGTTTGGCGGCCTTCTCCTCCACCCCTAACCATTTCTCTACTGATGAGGGAAGTTATCCCGAAACCCGAGCCATGTCTCGGGCGATACCCAAAAACCCGGGACATGTATCGGGTCTAGAGATTCATCAGTCCAACAAGTACCGACTTGCACCCACCTGGGTGATCCACTATTGAACTACAAGTACCAGAATCCCGAGGGGCGATCCGGAGGAGGGGCTAGCGGTGTGCGCTCCATTGCGGTGGTTTCTATTAATTGGCTCCCTTGAGCTTTGAGCCGACGGGCTGCTGGATGCTGCCCTGCGTGCCGTTTCGGGCATCGAGGCCATTGACGGTTGTTTGGCGGCCTTCTCCTCCACCCCTAACCATTTCTCTACTGATGAGGGAAGTTATCCCGAAACCCGAGCCATGTCTCGGGCGATACCCAAAAACCCGGGACATGTATCGGGTCTAGAGATTCATCAGTCCAACAAGTACCGACTTGCACCCACCTGGGTGATCCACTATTGAACTACAAGTACCAGAATCCCGAGGGGCGATCCGGAGGAGGGGCTAGCGGTGTGCGCTCCATTGCGGTGGTTTCTATTAATTGGCTCCCTTGAGCTTTGAGCCGACGGGCTCCTGGATGCTGCCCTGCGTGCCGGTTCGGGCATCGAGACCATTGACGGTTGTTTGGCGGCCTTCTCCTCCACCCCTAACCATTTCTCTACTGATGAGGGAAGTTATCCCGAAACCCGAGCCATGTCTCGGGCGATACCCAAAAACCCGGGACATGTATCGGGTCTAGAGATTCATCAGTCCAACAAGTACCGACTTGCACCCACCTGGGTGATCCACTATTGAACTACAAGTACCAGAATCCCGAGGGGAGATCCGGAGGAGGGGCTAGCGGTGTGCGCTCCATTGCGGTGGTTTCTATTAATTGGCTCCCTTGAGCTTTGAGCCGACGGGCTCCTGGATGCTGCCCTGCGTGCCGGTTCGGGCATCGAGGCCATTGACGGTTGTTTGGCGGCCTTCTCCTCCACCCCTAACCATTTCTCTACTGATGAGGGAAGTTATTCCGAAACCCGAGCCATGTCTCGGGCGATACTCAAAAACCCGGGACATGTATCGGGTCTAGAGATTCATCAGTCCAACAAGTACCGACTTGCACCCACCTGGGTGATCCACTATTGAACTACAAGTACCAGAATCCCGAGGGGCGATCCGGAGGAGGGGCTAGCGGTGTGCGCTCCATTGCGGTGGTTTCTATTAATTGGCTCCCTTGAGCTTTGAGCCGTCGGGCTCCTGGATGCTGCCCTGCGTGCCGGTTCGGGCATCGAGGCCATTGACGGTTGTTTGGCGGCCTTCTCCTCCACCCCTAACCATTTCTCTACTGATGAGGGAAGTTATCCCGAAACCCGAGCCATGTCTCGGGCGATACCCAAAAACCCGGGACATGTATCGGGTCTAGAGATTCATCAGTCCAACAAGTACCGACTTCCACCCACCTGGGTGATCCACTATTGAACTACAAGTACCAGAATCCCGAGGGGCGATCCGGAGGAGGGGCTAGCGGTGTGCGCTCCATTGCGGTGGTTTCTATTAATTGGCTCCCTTGAGCTTTGAGCCGACGGGCTCCTGGATGCTGCCCTGCGTGCCGGTTCGGGCATCGAGGCCATTGACGGTTGTTTGGCGGCCTTCTCCTCCACCCCTAACCATTTCTCTACTGATGAGGGAAGTTATCCCGAAACCCGAGCCATGTCTCGGGCGATACCCAAAAACCCGGGACATGTATCGGGTCTAGAGATTCATCAGTCCAACAAGTACCGACTTGCACCCACCTGAGTGATCCACTATTGAACTACAAGTACCAGAATCCCGAGGGGCAATCCGGAGGAGGGGCTAGCGGTGTGCGCTCCATTGCGGTGGTTTCTATTAATTGGCTCCCTTGAGCTTTGAGCCGACGGGCTCCTGGATGCTGCCCTGCGTGCCGGTTCGGGCATCGAGGCCATTGACGGTTGTTTGGCGGCCTTCTCCTCCACCCCTAACCATTTCTCTACTGATGAGGGAAGTTATCCCGAAACCCGAGCCATGTCTCGGGCGATACCCAAAAATGCGGGACATGTATCGGGTCTAGAGATTCATCAGTCCAACAAGTACCGACTTGCACCCACCTGGGTGATCCACTATTGAACTACAAGTACCAGAATCCCGAGGGGCGATCCGGAGGAGGGGCTAGCGGTGTGCGCTCCAATGCGGTGGTTTCTATTAATTGGCTCCCTTGAGCTTTGAGCCGACGGGCTCCTGGATGCTGCCCTGCGTGCCGGTTCGGGCATCGAGGCCATTGACGGTTGTTTGGCGGCCTTCTCCTCCACCCCTAACCATTTCTCTACTGATGAGGGAAGTTATCCCGAAACCCAAGCCATGTCTCGGGCGATACCCAAAAACCCGGGACATGTATCGGGTCTAGAGATTCATCAGTCCAACAAGTACCGACTTGCACCCACCTGGGTGATCCACTATTGAACTACAAGT
The DNA here is from genome assembly GCF_964261635.1 of Lissotriton helveticus. Lineage (NCBI taxonomy): Eukaryota > Metazoa > Chordata > Amphibia > Caudata > Salamandridae > Lissotriton > Lissotriton helveticus. The sequence continues at coordinate 1,136,770,209 of NC_136059.1, read as the reverse complement.
ACCAGAATCCCGAGGGGCGATCCGGAGGAGGGGCGAGCGGTGTGCGCTCCATTGCGGTGGTTTCTATTAATTGGCTCCCTTGAGCTTTGAGCCGACGGGCTCCTGGATGCTGCCCTGCGTGCCGGTTCGGGCATCGAGGCCATTGACGGTTGTTTGGCGGCCTTCTCCTCCACCCCTAACCATTTCTCTACTGATGAGGGAAGTTATCCCGAAACCCGAGCCATGTCTCGGGCGATACCCAAAAACCCGGGACATGTATCGGGTCTAGAGATTCATCAGTCCAACAAGTACCGACTTGCACCCACCTGGGTGATCCACTATTGAACTACAAGTACCAGAATCCCGAGGGGCGATCTGGAGGAGGGGCTAGCGGTGTGCGCTCCATTGCGGTGGTTTCTATTAATTGGCTCCCTTGAGCTTTGAGCCGACGGGCTCCTGGATGCTGCCTTGCGTGCCGGTTCGGGCATCGAGGCCATTGACGGTTGTTTGGCGGCCTTCTCCTCCACCCCTAACCATTTCTCTACTGATGAGGGAAGTTATCCCGAAACCCGAGCCATGTCTCGGGCGATACCCAAAAACCCGGGACATGTATCGGGTCTAGAGATTCATCAGTCCAACAAGTACCGACTTGCACCCACCTGGGTGATCCACTATTGAACTACAAGTACCAGAATCCCGAGGGGCGATCCGGAGGAGGGGCTAGCGGTGTGCGCTCCATTGCGGTGGTTTCTACCTTCAAAGACGTTGTTGTTGCGTGTTCTTTGTTGGATGACTAATGTCGCCATACTGTGGTTTCAATTTGTTCTTTGGCCCCAAATCAATGTATTTATGGTTGTGGTGCACACTGCACTAATACTTCTTTACGGGTGTGTCTTCACACACTGGCCCTTTGTCTGCTGGTAATTGTAGTGGATATTTTAGGTTTCATATATTTTTCTGCCTACCAGTGGGCTTATTCTATTATTGGCCATCCTCAAAAAAGAAAAAACTGGGATTTTGTTTCTCTCTTTGGCTGTTTTTCAGTTTCTCTGTTTGCGCTCTTTTTTTGATGCAGTGCCTTACGAAAGTAATTATGAGGTTGCTATTTGTGAGAAGGTGATGTTTTTCATAAAAAATGTGAAGTGTTTGTGTGTTAAGATACGGCGAGTATGGATATATTTAATTGGGGGTGATTATCTGGCTATGTTTTTATTCCCAAGATGCAACCATTTGTAATGATTATTTAAAATGCAAGTTATTATTTCATTTTTAAATATGGTACTAGTGATGATTGCTTGAATTTCCCCTTTAAACATCTCTGTGTTATTTCTATTGTGTTGTCGCAACATTAGGGGAGGTGTTGGAATAGTAAATTATACTATTCCTTAGATTGGAGTGCCCCCTACAGCAAGTCAATCTAATGACATGCGATGTGAAGGCATCGCGTTGTAATGACATGGTCGTTGTAACGACCGCGTTGTAAAAGGAACACGATGCATTGGTGGCATTGTAAATGCTGTTTCCTGCTGTAAGCAGTACCCAGTATCATCATGACTCTACGTACTTTGTGACTATTTTATGCATTTGTTTGTGCCCTTCAGTAGGGCTTTGTTGTTCGATGATAGCTGTCAAGAGTTGCTTTGGTATATTGATACAACTCACGATTTATTAAGGGCCCTTTTTTGTACTCCCACAATGGCAGAGGCGTGAATGTATCATGACTAATGTTGAGGCTTCATTTTATTTAAAATTAGCAAGTGTTATTTTCTGATGTACTGAGTTGAAGGCTCAATGATCTATTTTTCTTAAGTGGGGTTTTATTGCAATTCATTGATTATTAAAGGTGCTTGTGTCTTTTTGATTCTTTTGTTTCTTTTTGGTGTGATTTCATTTATTGGTTGGAAGGTCTTTCTGAATTGGATGATAGCTCCTTTTATTAATTCTCTTTCTGATTGTCATTTTTGCAGATTGTTTTTGTTCATGTGGTGAGTTATGTCTTTATAAATGGACATATAGTTCCTCATCTTGATTAAGCCCGTATGGAGTTAGGGTGCGGAATGATAAAATGCAGTGAGATTCTTTTTGTCATAAAGTGTGCTCTCTGTCTCCTCCTCATTCCGCTTTTTCTACTTGATCAATTGTATAGAATCTTAATTTGGACAAATCCTATTTGTGATGATGTTTCACATGTTTGGCAACCACATTGCTTCTATGTTTGTTGTTGGTTGCTCTCGTGTGCTCCAGGATTCATTTTTTCAGTTTGCTGATGGTATTTCTGATGTATTGCAAGCCACAGGGGCATTCAAGGACATAGACCACATATTGACTTCTGCAAGTGGCGTCCTGTCTAATCTTCGATTTTTGTTTCTTTGCTGTGGTGAATTATTGTTTTTTCGATTGCAATTTTGCAAACCTTGTACTGTTCGCATGTTAACCAATGTGATTTTGTTGTTTTTAAATGACTTTGCGCAAGTTTGTCTTTGAGATTTTTCACTCTTCTAAGTGTTATATTGGGGTGACTTCCCATTATGTCAGCGACAGTTGGATCCAATTGCAATAAGCCCCAATGTTGCTTAAGTATCTGGCGTACTTGCTTTGCTTACTGAGTTGTGATTAATTGTGTGGTTCCTGTGCTATTTTCTTTCCTTTTCCCTTTTAGTATGTTCATTTGTTTGGTTTTGGCTATACCTGTATTTATCACATTGCATGGGTATATTCTAGTCTGAAATCATTTTATGATGTTCATGTTGTGTTTTTCCATTTCTCTTTCTTGGGAAACGTTTCTTTTCATTCTAAAGAATTCCCAGTAGGGTATACTCTACTTTAGATTTTGTTGGTGGAACCTGTCTGCATGTGGTACTGAATTTATGACAGTTATTTTGCGGTGTAAAGATGTTTGAATCAATGTCGGCATCAATTCCTATCTCTGTGTCAAGAAATACCACTTTAGATTCGCTGATTTCACACGTGAACTTGAGATTTGCTGTATTGCTGTTGAGGACAGTGAAATATCTAGCAAATTCACTTGACCATTTCGTTAACATATTCATCATTTTCTGGTACCCATGCTATTTGCTGTTACCACCATCCCATGGCTAAATTTGCATAACTTGAACTAAATGAAAATCTCATTGCTGTTCCTCTTGTTTGTTTGTGTATCTTCTTATTGAATAGAAATACATTTTTGGTGAGGCCCTTATTGATCATCTTCAGTAGCATTTGATTATGACGATGGAAATGTATGTTTCTATTGTTGAGAAAATATTCACTATTTCATTTTCTATACTTGTATAGAGTGATATAGCATTTATTTGTTATCAGTTAGTATGTTGGCTGCCGTAGGGTGTCCTGTAGGTGTCTCCAATGTCTTTAAGACATGAACTGAGGTTTTTAACAAAGGTTGGAGAAAGTAAGGAAGTATTGGCACTTTACACAGCACAACAATAAATAAATTATTAGGGGGCCAAAAAAACTATTGAAACCACAGTATGGATACAATAATTATTCAAAAAAGAACAAACAACAACTAGAACTATGGCTGAAAAAAATGGCAATCGCAGAAGTCCCTGCATGAAATTCAATGTGAACCCACTTACAGGTAGTAAAAGAAATTCCATAAAGAACAGGGCCTGCACGTAAAAACAAAACAACAATATACAACCCTGACGGGAATACTTATATGGACAGCGCTGTTTAATAAATGAACTAAAAGAACTTTAATATTTGTTAATACAATATTATAAATGAAATAGAGACTCAATGTAAATATGACATGCGATGTCTGAAATTTACACATGAAATGATTGGTTGTATAAATTGCGTTCATTATGAAGGCATCCTTGCAGTATCAACAAATAATAAGGTTTCATGTAATGTACACTGATGGTATTTTAAGAACAGGTCTACAGCCCGAACTCCTGGATTGAATTGCACCAAATTTGGCAAAAAGATGTTTTGGTTACACAGATTGTGCTTTTTGTTATTTGGTGTAAATCTGTTCAGTAGTTGTTGAGAAATCTAAGAGAATACAGTTAGCGATACTGTGGCTGTGAATATTTTGTGACGATTTCGAAATTAATCATGAATGAGCGCCAACAAAAATACTGTGATTGGCTGGTCGCAACCTGTAGAGAAAGTTGCGCTACCATTTTAAGGATCAGGGAACAGTTCCTGGGGCTGAAGATTCGGGACAAAGCTGATATAAGGGATCTAGGTAGAGGGTTGTATTTTTTTGTATGTAAATGTATTTGTATTTTATATAGCGCACTTCTACCCAGAGGTCCCGTAGCGCTGTATTCATACCGCTGTGGAACCCATCCTGGCTTTCCTGTGAAATGTCCACTCCTGGGCACCCCCAAGGTGAAGCCAGGCATCCAAGCGCTGCTGAGGCCGTTGTGGAGATTAAGCAAGCTAATTCCCAGAGTCACAGAGTGGGACCCATGATTAGACTAGGCACCGAGGCGAGAATGATCAGGTCCGGGGAAATTGAGTCCAAGAGCTGCCGAGGCGGGAATTGAACCCTAGTCCCGGGCCAGACCTCGGCATCAGGGTCAGCCGCTCTAACCATTGAGCCACGGTTGACAAATGAGGGTGTTAATGACACAATATATGTGTGCAAATTGTTTTTTTTAACCATGTGTGATATTTGCGAATGCACTGTGACTGTCAGTGAGAACCCCTTGTAATGTCGCAAGGAGTTTGCGAATATCGTGATTTCTCCACGAATATTGGTAAAAAAAAAAAAATATATATATATATACACACAGCCACCCTCAATTTTACTTGGATGCTCACCCCCCCACTCACAGACACTGACACACCCAGTGACAAACCCATTCAGAGACTCATATGCCAACTCACAGTCCCACTCCGATACTAACACAGCCACTCACAGACCCACTCAGAGACTCACACACACCCTCGCAGACCCACTTAGACACTCATGCATTAGCTCACAAACCCACCAACACACTTCTGCACACACTGACAGACCCACTCAGACACTGATGCACCCACTGACAGGGCCACTCAGAGACTCAGACACCTATTCACAGACCCACTCTGACACTGATACATCCACTGACAGACCCACTCAGAGACCCAGACACCCACTCACAGACCCAATCAGAGACTGACATACCCACTCACAGATCCATTCAGAGACTCAAGCACCCACTCACCGATGCACACAGACACTGATGCACTCCCTCACAGATCCACTGAGAGACTCAGACACCCCCTCAGAGACCTACTCAGACACACCCACTCACAGATCCTTTCAGAGACTCAGACACCCACTCTCAGATGCACGCAGACACTGTTGCAGCCACTCACAAACCCACTCAGACATCTACTTACAGACCCACGCAGACACTGAATCACCTACTCAAACACCCGTTTGGAGACTCATGCACCCACTGAGACACTGATGTACCCAGTCACAGACCCACTCAGAGACTGCAACCCCACTGACCGACCCACTGAGACACAGCTGCACTCACTGACAGACCCACTCAGAGACTCAGACATCCACTCATAGACCTACTCAAAGAGTCATGCATCCGGTCAAACACCTAGTCAGAGACTGATGCACCCACTCACAGACTCATGCACCCAGTCACATACCCAATCAGACAATAATGCACACACTGACAGACCCACTCATACACTGATGCACCCAGTCACAATTCCATTGAGAGACTCAAACAACCACACACAGATGCATGCAGACAATAATGTACCCACTTACAGGCCCCCTCAGAGACTCAGACACAGAGTCACAGACCCATTCAGACACTGATGCACCCACTCACAAATCCATTCAGATATTCAGACACCCACTCACAGATGCATGCAGTGACTGATGCCCTCACTCACAGACCCAATCAGAGACTGCGGCACCCAGTGAAAGGCCGAATCAGAAACAGGTGCACACTGTCACATATGCGCAGAGAGACTCAGACAGCCACTCTCAGGCCCAGTAAGACACTGATAACCCACTCACAGACTCTCTCGGAGACTGAGACAAGCGCTCACAGAAGCATTCAGACACTTACGCACCCACTCACAGACTAACTCACAGACTCATGATCCTCAAGCACCTAGTCAGAAACGTATGCAGCCACTCCCAGACCCACTCAGACACTCACACACCCACTCGCACAGCCACTCAGACACTCATGCACTCACTCACACACTCACTCGCAAGTGATATCATTTGAGATGTTATAAGTGATGTCACTGACCATGTCATGAGTGAAGTAATATGTGAGGTGATAAGCACATAAGCAGTGCATTACGGGGGCATAAGTTATAGTTAGCTCAGGTAACTATAACTGCAGAATTTTTTTTTTAAAGTGGAAGGTGAGCGTTACTATAACGTCATTATAACCTTTGTTTTTTTAGAGAATATTTATATATTTATATATATATATGTGTGTATATATATATATATATATATATATATATATATATATATATATCAACAACAACAACAACAACAACAATTGTCTACGCCCATTGGGGCGGGACTTGTTACTTAATAAAAACAGGTGTCCCCAAATGCTGGTTCTCTCCGTTTGTTTGTTGCAAGAGCCAGTGATCAAGGATAACTCCGAAACACGTTTGGCTGCAATATTTGAGGGCGAGTGGGAGAGCTGACATTACAACCACCTGTGGCATCGTGTGTGATCCCCTCAGTGTGTGGCGTCTCCTGGGGGCAAGGCAACCTTGTGTGTTTTTGATATATATATATATACACAGAACTCCGTCGCTTTCACGCTGATGCTTCCCTCGTGAACAGCATGCAGGACCGGACACAGACCACGGTAATTGGATGCCAGTAAATTTATTTCAGTGCTGTTGCCATAACGTTTTGGCTCCGCAGAGCCTTGATCATATGACAGTGTGATTAGGTGATTCACCCATTTTTAAAGTGCAAGTGCTAATGATTCTTTAGGTCACATGGAGTAAACATAGAAAACAGATTTTGTATAACGTTTTACAACTCAAAATTTAAATTAGTTGAAAACAATATAGGATAAAACATTCTGTAACATGGTAAAATACAAACTAGCCAAGTAATGTCACTTGAACCAACATTTCATTCCTATTTACATGTGCAAATATCGCTATAATAGTGCAAATGATTGTGCAAAATAACACAGTAACTCTACATTAATACTGTAGAGAGAGTGTGTACATTTAGCTAATAAACAGTAATAAACATAACATGTCCTAATGCCATCCAATAAGCCTACTTCGAAGTATACCACATGAAATAAATCACATATGACATATATCAATGTTGAAATAACATTTGATAATCCCAACTGGGAATCAACCACCCTTCATCCTATGTTAACTAGAGGATGGCTCCTGCGACTGCACTTATATAGCGTTATATTCCTTCAACACATGCCAATTCTGGGATAAATCCAATTTCTCAATACAGTACTGTTAGTATAAAACTCCTACTTGTGACCTGTCCTTAAAGTGCTTAGTTCACCAAATTGTGTTGAAAGTGCATGATTTGTTAGAACAATTAAAACCAATTTTAATGTTTTGTGTCATAATTTACAACTACCATAGACAATGTTCGTTTCAAAGGTTTTTTAAATGCTAATTCCTAACTATAACGATTGTGAAACCTATGGTTTTTTAGTGAATTTCAAAGGTTTTTTAAAAACTACTTCTTAACTATAACGTTTGTGAAACATATGGTTTTTTCAGTGAATTTCATAGTTTTTTTAAAAGCTAATTCCTTTGTATATCGACTTTGTAACCTACGATTTTTTTTATTAGCGGTTTTTTACAACAATTAATTATATGTTTTTTATATATTTAAAAAATATATATATTTGTTCAATGTATATATATATATATTTTTTTTTCCTGGTGCGCTCAGGGTGCCCCCACTGGTAAGCTCTCCTGAGAGCGCACCGAGAGCGCTATTTCTGCGTTCGTAAAAAAAAAATTATGAAAAGTAAATAATAATGCAAGACATTTAGGGCCAGATGTAGGTAATTTCCATTTACCGATTCATAAATACCGACTCATACCGAATCGGTATTCCTGAATCGGTAATTGGTATGTAGGAAAAAAATCGGTAAAAGTTACCGAATCGTTATGACTCGGTAACCAAAATCGGTAATTACCGATTCGGAATATTCCGAATCAGCTTTTTCAAAAATCGGTGAAACCCAAGCATCCCTATGGGCCACATGGCCCATAGGAATGAATGGGATTCACCGAATCGGAAAAAGCCGAATCGGAATTTACCGATTCAGAATTCACCGATTCGGTAATTACCGAATCGGGAGTTTGAAACACGCCATGTGAGCCTGCCAACCAATCAGGGACAGCCTACACACCCCACAACCAAGGCCCTGTGAATCCAACCAATGAGAGTGAAGCACCCCACCCCAGTACCTGGGAGCGGCCACACCCATGCAGGTGGAAACCAACAGAACAAACAATTCTTCAGAGGAGAGAGGAGCAGAGCATCCACAGGCAAGCAGAGTGAAAGAATGGAGGCACAGGAAGGCCAAAAGGATGGTGGTGAGAGGAAAAGGAAGATAAAGTTCAGCCCAGAGGAACTACAGGTGGCTGTGGATGAAATAGTGAGCAACTACAGCAAAATATTTGGGAGACAGTCTCTGCATGTTGCAGAGACTGTGAAGAGGAACATTTGGATAACCATTCAGGCCAAAGTCAATGCCATTGGTGTCACCCACCGGGAGATTGAGGACATCCGAAAGAGGTGGTATGACCTGCGCATCGTGACGAAGAAAAAAATAGCTGCACAGAAAAAGGATGCGGGTTTGACTGGAGGTGGCAGGAGCAAAGCACCAAAACTGACACCAATAGAGGAGCTAGTTGAAACCACCATGGAGGCAGAATGCATCCATGGGATAGGAGACCTGGATAGCACAGCGAAAGCAGCCAAGAAACAAGGTAAGAGGCATGTTCCCACATCCACCCCCAGCAACCCAACCCTGTACCCCACTGTGTACACACATCACACTGCAGAAGAGCTCAGATTTTGTGGCAGCGATGCATCATGGTAGACGTAGTCATGTATACATAGATGCTAAGTACACCACACATGACTCAGCAAGGCATGCCACACACATCACCAAACAAGCAATGTGGACTGTGCAAAGGTGTGCAGACTATTTAATTAAGAACCACACACAGACAAACAACAACATTGACCCTATGTCAATTTGAATCCACAGGAGAGTCGTCACGCAGTTCAGCACCGCCGAGGGAGGAGAGGGCAGCACCAACTAAAAGAGGGGAGAAAGAAAAGAGGAAAAGTTGTCACAGCGCAGGAGAAGGAGGGAACGATCCCACCCATGAGCCATCATCTCCAAACCCACCCACTACACCTGTCCCAATGTCCCCTCTGTTGTTTGGAACTCCTGACCTCACAGACACACCCAGTGCAATGTCCAGAGGGTCCATGCCGGGAGGGGAAAGTAGCCATGCGGAGCCCCCACTGAGGATCCTGCAGACCTCTGAATCAGAGGATGAGGAAGATGTCCCCCAAAAGAGTGCACCAGTGACTGACAGGCCAAGACCAACTATTGCAGCAGGGGCAGCGCGCACCAGTGTCCTTGGCAGGAGGGCACGTGAGGGTGGGGAGGGCCAGGAAGGGGAGAGCGTCTTCTGTAGCCTGGAGGGCACGATGGTGAAAGTACAACGCCAGCAGGCCAAATCACTGCAAGCCATGCATAGGCAGGTTCGCTGTATGAACACCAAAATGTCCAACATGGACAAGGGCATAAGCCAAATGGTATCTAGCCTGGAGGTGATTGCACAAGGAATCACAGACATCTCAACATACATGGGAGTTCTCTCCGACAAGTTGGACAGGGATCATCTCCAGCGTGCCAGGGAACGACATGACATGCGCCAACAGACAAAGGCCGTGAATAGGTTCCCAACCAATACAGCACTCCTCTGCAGACGCTCCATTTCAATGCAGGAAGCAATAGAGTACTGCTGCACAGACTTAACACGGGGCATGGGTAGAGTGACCTCTGCGATGGAGCAGATGTTGAACTCCAACACAGGCAATGCTGGTGACACAGGTGTGGAGGAGACTGAGGGGTCAACCAGCAGGAGTGGCTCCAGTACACCTGTACCGGAGGTACGCCGGAGCGGCAGGCACAGCCATGCGGAGTCAGGCACCAGCAGGGTAACTGAAGGACAGGCACCAAAATCCCGCAATGTAGTGCGAGGACGCAAGCACTGACCTATGCGGGAGACAGACTCAACTGCACACAGTGCCTGAAACTGAGAATGTGCAGCCAGTGACATTGACGTACATTTATGGATCCACTTCAGATGTGACCATGGTGAGGTAGTGCTGATTAAACTACTCATGTCATGAAGTATACCTGTGTATGTGTCATACTTTACCTAGAAATATCGTCGTGTTATTTCTGTCCGTCTCAATCTACCATCTAGTGCGGCAGGTCCTGTTGCCTGGGGCCCTGCATGTTCTTGGTCGTCATCTATGTTCTCATGATGTGTCAACTCCACCTCTGTGCCTTCCTTGGTAGCAAGATTGTGCAAAATGGCACAGGTGACTATTATTTTGCAACACAGGATGGGGGTGTACTGTCGCGCACATCCACTTTTGTGGAGGCAACGGAAACTGCTCTTCAGGAGTCCAAAGGTTCTCTCCACTACGTTGCGGGTGGACCTGTGTGCCACATTGTATCGCCTTTCTGCTCTGTTGGTTGGTTTGAGGTACGGTGTCAGCACAAAGGAACGCAGGGCATATGCACTGTCACCTGGGAGAGAAGGAGAGGTACATGAGTTACATTCACATTTCACATTTAGATGAGATCCATTTCAGGGTGTGTACAACATTTTTACCTAGCAGATATCCATCTCCAAAATCTCCATTCAGTAGCCGGGTGTATATTCCGCTGTTCTGGAATATGTAGGAGTCGTGTGTGCTGCCAGGGAATTTGGCAACTATGTCGGTGATGATGTTCCCTGCATTGCATATCACCTGCACGTTGATGGAGTGAGTCGACTTACGGTTTCTGTATATGTGTTCGGTGGCTGCAGGTGGGCATAGGGGAATGTGGGTGCCATCAATGCAGCCTATCACATGCGGGAAGTGTGCCAGTCCATAGAAGTCTGTTTTAGTTTTGGCAAGTTCCGCAGGTGTGTCAGGGAACTGTATGTAATTTCCCATTCTCTGAGTCATGACATCCAGGAATTTCCTGAAAAAACGGGACAGACAGCTCTGGGATACACCTCCTACTGCAGCTATCACACTCTGGTAGCTCCCAGAGGCAAGCAGGTGTATGCTACACAGCACCTGGACATGGGGAGGGATGGCGTGGGCCCTGGGTGTTGGATGATCCAGGTATGGGTGGAGGTCCCTTATTAGGTCCATGATGGTAGTGGGGTGCAGCCTGTACCTATGGAGTATCTCAGGCTCAGTCAATTGGAACAGAGAGATCCTCTGCCTGTACACCTGCTCCTCCCTTTGCCATACCCTCAAACCTGCAGCCTGTAGCCTTCGCCTCCTCGCAATCACATAGAGTGCCGCCATTTTGCCAACACTGTTGCATTTTGGGCCCTTTTCCATAGCATGCACATGGTTACCACCTGCTTTCAGTCCATGGTAAATACCGACTCTTAAATACCGAATTTCTATGAATTCGGTATTTTTGGCCTTTCCTACATCTCGATGGCCATGTTTTCCGATTTCTTATTTACCGAATCGGTGAATAAGGACTCGGTAATTATTGTATCGGTAAATTACGATTCGGTAAATATGTACTCGGTAAATACCGAGTCGGTATTTTTCCGATTCATATTTAACGAATCGGTCTTTTTTTGTCACCTAGATCTCGTTCTCGCTATACCGGTCGGTAACGGCCAATTTTACCGATTTCAGGCCGTTACCGACCGGTATTTGGCTACCTACATCTGGCCCTCAGTACCATACTTATAGAAGCAGTATTTTTTATTTACGAAATGAAAACGATTTTGCATTTCCGTAAAGCTACCAAAACGTCACTCAGGCGCACTGCGTAAGCGCCCCCGGAAGCGCCTACGTTCGCGCCACGTAAGCTCCCCCAGAAGTGCTCCGGTGCGCGCAGCGTAAGCGCGTCAAATCATATGACCTTAAAATAACTCTTTTCATTGGTTGCTAACAGTTTTTTTTACAAACAATGAAATCCCCACCCATTTCCTTCACTTCTTCTTTCACTTTTGTGACTGCAAGACCTGTCTTTTTGATCTCGAATCTTTCTTGGATTACCATGGCTGCCAGAGCATCCAGCAGCGAAGATGACACAGAGGGATTTATTGATGAAGAGGTTCCTCCGCCCAGGGTAAAAGAACACTTCATATGGAAGTTTTTTTCCATTCCAGATGATCAAAAAAAAGTAAATGCTCCAAAGGTGGAGTGCAGGATTTGTCACACTGTCCTGTCACGGGGTGACCCAACCAAAAAATATTCATTTGGAAACTCCACCATGATCCGGCAAGTCGAGAGGAGGCACCCCCAGAACTATGCCCAGGAGAGTGTCAGGGCTCTGGCACGAGAGGCTCCCAGGGATGGTGCCTCTACTTCCACCGGAGGACCAACTACTTCGGTGAGGGGGCGACCAGAAGAGCTGATCCCCAATATTCAGCCTGCTTTTAATCAAGCTGTAATTAAATGCAGAACATGTGATCAGCTACTTTGTTATGGGGAACAAAGTGTTATGCTCATGGTTCGAGCATTAGACAACCACCGCTGCCGTCCCAGTCCTAATTTTGATTATTTTTTTTTGCTCCTGTTGAGCAGTTTCCCATTCCCTGTTTTTGTTTTTGTTCAAAAAAAAGAAAAAAGAAGAAAAAAAAAGTTCTTTTCAGAACTACCTCCAATTCTCATCAAAGAGCTGTATTCTTAAAAAAATGAAAAAGAGAAACTGAAGTGGAGTGCAGTGAGAGAAGAGAAGAAAATGAGTGAGAAAGCAAAGAAAGGGACGAGAGGGGAAGGGAAGTGAAGTAGGGGGACTGAAAGAAGGTGAGTGTGGGGAAAGAGAGTGAGGAGAAGCAGAGTGAACATGGGGAATGTGGATAAGTGAAGAAAATGTAGTAAAAGAACGGTGGTGTGGAAGGGTAAGAAAAAAGCAGTGATGTTTAGGAAAGAGTGGAGATACAGACTGGATAAAGACAATTGAGTGTGAGACAAGGTGAGTAAGGCAGTGAAGAAACAGAGAAAGTGAAAGAAAAAGTAAGAGTAGAAGACTGAAGGCCTCATTTATGAAGCCATGCGTCACTTTTACGCCACCGGTGCGTCACTTTTTGTGACGCACCAGTGGTGTAAAAAATGCACCTTGTTGAGTCATATTTACAAAGTGACGCATCTAGGTAGATGCGTCACTTTGTAAACCCCTGCGCCACATTATACCTGCGCCAGGTGTAATGTATGCAAAGGGGGCGTATTGACGCAAGAAAGGGTCGTAGAAGTGACGCAGTGAAATCTATGAGATTTCACTGCGTCACTTTTAGGACACCGTTGCGTCAAAATCTTGCGCCTGCCTCACAGCAGATGTAAGACTGACGCAGGCCCTTTTACATGGGGCTGGCCCCATGTGAAAGGATGCGTTGCTGGAGTTGCGTCACTTTTGTGACACACTCCAGCAATGCATCACTTTTGCGCTTACAGATACGTCAGAAATACTGACGTATCTGTAACTCCTTGCGACATAATGCGTCATACATTAAATATGACGCATGAGTAGAAGACTGAAGGCCTCATTTATGAGGCCATGCGTCACTTTTATGCCACCGGTGCGTCACTTTTTGTGACGCACCAGTGGTGTACAAAATGCACCTTGTTGAGTCATATTTACAAAGTGACGCATCTAGGTAAATGCGTCACTTTGTAAACCCCTGCGCCACATTATACCTGCGCCAGGTGTAATGTATGCAAAGGGGGCGTATTGACGCAAGAAAATGTCGTAGAAGTGACGCAGTGAAATCTATGAGATTTCACTGCGTCACTTTTAGGACACCGTTGCGTCAAAATCTTGCGCCTGCCTCACAGCAGGCGTAAGACTGACGCAGGCCCTTTGACATGGGGCTGGCCCCATGTGAAAGGATGCATTGCTGGAGTTGCATCACTTTTGTGACACACTCCAGCAATGCATCACTTTTGCGCTTACAGATACGTCAGAAATACTGACGTATCTGTAACTCCTTGCGACATAATGCGTCATACATTAAATATGACGCATGAGTAGAAGACTGAAGGCCTCATTTATGAGGCCATGCGTCACTTTTACGCCACCGGTGCGTCACTTTTTGTGACGCACCAGTGGTGTAAAAAATGCACCTTGTTGAGTCATATTTACAAAGTGACGCATCTAGGTAGATGCGTCACTTTGTAAACCCCTGCGCCACATTATACCTGCGCCAGGTGTAATGTATGCAAAGGGGGCGTATTGACGCAAGAAAGGGTCGTAGAAGTGACGCAGTGAAATCTATGAGATTTCACTGCGCCACTTTTAGGACACCGTTGCGTCAAAATTTTGCGCCTGCCTCACAGCAGGCGTAAGACTGACGCAGGCCCTTTGACATGGGGCTGGCCCCATGTGAAAGTATGCATTGCTGGAGTTGCGTCACTTTTGTGACACACTCCAGCAATGCATCACTTTTGCGCTTACAGATACGTCAGAAATACTGACGTATCTGTAACTCCTTGCGACATAATGCGTCATACATTAAATATGACGCATGAGTAGAAGACTGAAGGCCACGGCCATGCGTCACTTTTATGCCGCCGGTGCGTCACTTTTTGTGACGCACCAGTGGTGTAAAAAATGCACCTTGTTGAGTCATATTTACAAAGTGACGCATCTAGGTAGATGCGTCACTTTGTAAACCCCTGCGCCACATTATACCTGCGCCAGGTGTAATGTATGCAAAGGGGGCGTATTGACACAAGAAAGGGTCGTAGAAGTGACGCAGTGAAATCTATGAGATTTCACTGCGTCACTTTCAGGACACCATTGCGTCAAAATCTTGCGCCTGCCTCACAGCAGGCGTAAGACTGACACAGGCCCTTTCACATGGGGCTGGCCCCATGTGAAAGGATGCATTGGTGGAGTTGCGTCACTTTTGTAACACACTCCAGCAATGCATCACTTTTGCGCTTACAGATACGTCAGAAATACTGACGTATCTGTAACTCCTTGCGACATAATGCGTCATACATTAAATATGACGCATGAGTAGAAGACTGAAGACCTCATTTATGAGGCCATGCATCACTTTTACACCGCCGGTGCGTCACTTTTTGTGACGCACCAGTGGTGTAAAAAATGCACCTTGTTGAGTCATATTTACAAAGTGACGCATCTAGGTAAATGCGTCACTTTGTAAACCCCTGCGCTACATTATACCTGCGCCAGGTGTAATGTATGCAAAGGGGGCGTATTGATGTAAGGAAGGGTCGTAGAAGTGACGCAGTGAAATCTATGAGATTTCACTGCGTCACTTTTACGACGCTGTTGCGTCTAAATCTTGCGCCTGCCTCACAGCAGGCGTAAGACTGATGCAGGCCCTTTCACATGGGACTGGCCCCATGTGAAAGGATGCATTGCTGGAGTTGCATCATTTTTGTGACACACTCCAGCAATGCATCACTTTCCTCTAAACATTCTACTTTATTTTTTTACTCTATTTTTTTACACTGTTTTTCCCCGTGGTGCGCTCAGGGTGCGCGTACCGGAGCGCGCACCTGGGAGCACTCCCAGCGCTTACCCCGCGAAAATTTCAACAAAAACAAAAAAATTTTTGCCCTTCAGGCTCCTTCTAGGCCCCTCTCAGAAAACCTAGGGGGTCAGGGGGTGTCTACTCTGCCCCCTTTTAATTATTTCCCCCTATATTTTTCACCTCTTGTGTCTCTGTTCTTCAGAGTCACAAGATGGCGGACTATGCAGACCATTTAGAATGTTTACAGACACAGATACAGAGCCAATTAGCTTTTGAAATTTACAACCAATTAAAATGTTTCTTTGGTTTTGAATTTGTGTGTGATGAAGTTTCATTGGGTTTTCTACATGAATATACATGAAAAATGAGAGGGAAACACAGCCATTTTGTGATAGTACACTTTGAGGTACATTTGTGAGGAATTTTTGGTGTTCTATTTCTGGTGTGAAATTTACACACTACTAACTCTTCTACTGCTTTCTAAAAGGTGAGTTGTTAATTTATAAGGGGAATTTAATACTTGATAAAGCTAGTTTTATATTATCTATTACTAAAAACGATAAATTAAAGGGATTTTTTTTCTGCAATTTACAGCAAGAAATTTGAAAAGAATATGGATTTGAATGAGGACACCGTTAATATAAATTTGGAAATTTCTGCGAGTTTTGTTGAGGCGAGTTTTATTGAGGTCTTAAGTGATCCTGTTGATAACACTATCCATGAAGAAGACCTGTTTTTGATAGGAGATGGAATGGAGGATTTTAATGATAAGACTTTGGATGCTGAATTAATTGAATGTTTGGACTATATTGAGTTCCAGGAGTCATGTATGGAGACTTCTGATGAGGAGATTCCTGATCAGTTAATGTTAGAAGTTCTTCTAAATTATGAAAATTCTGAAGAATACATTTATATTTAGAAATTATAAACTGTTTGAGACATTTTTTATTATTCTATTTGTAATTTATGAGATAGTAGTGAAATGATTGTGGTATAAAATGAGACTTATAGTATAGACTGCTACATTTCTGTGTTACATAGTAAGTTTACTCACAGTTACTTCCCTTATCCCACTATATTTTCTCCAATGTGCATTTCACATCTCTTCTTCATCTCATGCCTTCTTTCTCTCACTGTCTCTCTCTAATGTACACAATCGCCGCCATTTTGTGTACTTTCAGAAGACAGTGAAATGTAATGCTCCAAAGGTGGAGTGCAAGATCTGCCATACTGTACTTTCCAGAGGAGACCCCAGAAGGAAGTATAGTTTTGGTAATTCAACTATAATTTTTGACAAGTATCACAGTGACTGTCTGTTTGAATTAAGGAATTATATTTTTACCCTTTTCCATAATGTTAGCTGTGTGTTTATAAGGTAGACTTCTTTATAAATTGTTTTTTATGCTTGGATTCAATGCTGGTTTCGAAATTGTGTAATGGTTTCATTGGACTTGTAAATATGCTCTTTTTTTTAAGCGCCTTGTGCAACCTTTAGCATGGGTGGAAGCAGTGAATGTATGGAGAGGGATAGGAATAGCAGATAGAAAACCATATGAAATGGTGTGGGAGATGCATAAAGTATTTCAGTAATGGTTTCAATTAGGATGGAATATAAGATAAAGAAGGGCATATTTACAAGACCCTTGCGCAATGTTTCACATGGGTGCAAGCAGAAAATGCACGCGGAATAATAAAATTGGCACCCAGACAAGAATATGAAATGCCATGAGAGATGTTTAAAGGTTTCTTTTAATGGCATAAATTGAGATAGAATATTAAAAAAAAGAGAGGCATATTTACAAGCTGCGTGAACAATCTTTGACGTAGCTGTGTGTTTATAAGGTAGACTTCTTTATAAATTGTTTTTTAAGCTTGGATTGAATGCTGGTTTAGAAATTGTGTAATGGTTTCATTGGACTTGAAGAGGAGTGAGAGACTAAGGGGACGGAGAGAATGAGACTAACAGAGAGAGAATGAGGTAAGGGGAGTGTAGAAGTAAGAGGATAGAGGGAGTAAGACAAGGAATTAGTGAAGTGGATTAAGGAGAGTAAAAAAAGGGAAAAGAGTGAAAGAGCGAAGGATGTTAAGAGAGAGGAAGGAATGTAAAGGAAAAGGTCTGAAAGAAGATGAGTGTGGGAGTATGGCTCAGTAATAGGGAGTGAGCATGATAGAAGAGGAGTGAGAGACTAAGAGAACGGAGAGAATGGGGGTAACACAGAGAGAGTGAGAATAGGGGAGTAAGTATGTTAGAGGACAGGGGGATTGACAGAAGCAGTTACTGAACTGCAGAAAGAGGAGTAAGGGAAGGGAAAAGAGGGAAGGAGTGAAGGATGGGAAAAGAGAGGATGGAAAGTAAAGGAGAAGGTCTAAAAGAAGGTGAGTGTAGAAGTATGGCTGAGTTATAGGGAGTAAGCGTGATAGAAAATGAGTGAGAGACTAAGAGGACAGAGAGAATGAGGCTCACAGAGAGAGAAGGAGGGAAGGGGAGTGTACAAATAAGAGGACAGAAGGAGTAAGAGAAGGAGTTAATACAGTGGAATAAGAAAGTAAGGGAAGAGAAAAGAGTGAAGGAGCAAAGGAAGGAAAGAGAGAGGAAGTAAACTAAAGGAGAAGGTCTGACAGAAGGTGAGTGTGGGAGTATAGCTGAGTTATAGGCAGTGAGCGTGACAGAAGAGGAGTGAGAGACTAAAGGGATGGAGAGAATGAGGCTAACAGAAAAAGATTGAGGGAAGGGGAGTGTAGAAGTAAGAAGACAGAGAAAGAAAGAGAAGGATTAAGTGAAAAGGAGTAAGGAGAATAAAAGAAGGGAAAAATATAAAACAATGAACTAAGAGAAGAGAGAGGAAAGAAAGTAAAGGAGAAGGCCTGAAATAAGGTGAGTGTAAGAGAAAAATGTGAAAAAAGAGAGTAAACGTGGGGATTCAGAATAAGTGAGGCAAGCGCAATAAGGGAACAGAGGTGTGGGAGTATCAAAGAAGAGTAGTGAGGTTATGGAAAACAGTATAGTGAAAATAAATATTGTACATGAAACTTACCTTATAAGTAATGTCAATTTAATATCATATTTCTTTTAAAATGTATATCTGTGAAAGACAAAAAAATTGATTATTTATAATATATATTTTAGAATACAAGAGACAAAGTAAAATAAGTAAGGGAGTGTGGGTGATGGAAGAGGAGTGAGAGAGTAACAGGATTGAAAGACTAAAGCTAAGAGACAGGGAGTGAGGGAAAAGGAGTGAGGATGTGAGAGGACAGAGGAAGTGAGAGAAGGAGTGAGTGAAGTGTAATAAGGTGAGTGAGAGAAGGGGAATTATTCAGGAAACAAAGAAAGAAAACAACGGGAAGGGGAGTGAAGTAGAGTGACTGACAGCTGGAAAGTAGTGAATGGGAGAGAGGGAAAGGGCAGTGAAGGAGTGGTTAATTAGAATAAGTGAGGAAAGTGGAATATGGGAAGGGAGGTGAGGGAGAGTGAAAAAAGGCCAGTGAGGGTGAGTTAAGAGGAGTGATAGAGGGTGGAAATAGGTGAGTGAGCATAAGAGAATGGGAAAGTAATATATATTTAATAATAATTTCAACATCATGTTAAATGGTTTATTTTTGCTGTTCTCAGAATATATTGAATTTCACTTAAAACAGTGACTTCAATAGTACTCATCATATAACAGCGGGCAAAAAAACCATATCTAAACTCACTTTTGATCCATCCACTTTTCCACGAGGCCAAATAGTATATGGAAAGTCCTTTTCTATGGAAATTAGTCCAGAGTATTGTTAATGTCTCATTTACCCGTCTTTCTGAAAGAAAAGCTCCAACGTCTTTTACATTATGAAACAAGAGTTTTACTTCCACCTCTAGCTTACTTTTTAGAAATAATTTCTATAATACTCACAGCACACACTACATGATAAACATATACTATCTCTATGAGAACTACATGTTTTTTATTATCTTCATCACTCTCATTCAGAAAGTAATTTTGAAGAGCAAACTAAGTTATATTAACTGCTGCAATCTTCATAGACCAATTACCTTCCCTAAAATTTCAGTTGTAAGAACACTAGGTAAGAATTTAGTAAGTCAGAAGGCAAACGTTGTTTGAAAGTCAATTGAGTATCATTACAGAGCTTCCAACCTTTTTCACATTTTAAATAACATGTGTAATGTCCTGATGTTGTTGAAGGACCATCATGGTAAATAATTGCTGCAGTTGTAAAGGTTCTTCCTGAAATTGATAATTGAGAAGCCACAACATTTTTAATGAATGTTGTCAATTTAGTTCCATCAGGTCTACATCCTTGGAACATTAAAATAATATACTGTCCATATCTTATTAAAAATAAAGTTGATAGCATTTCAGATTTACATTGACTACAGACCATGTTTTGATTTGCTGCTCTAACTAGATTATTAAAAGACACTGATTTGCAGTCTGGTAAAGTCAAATATATAAATCTTTCAGTGTCTACTGTAGTACTACTTGAAAAGGAGCAATTGTCACAGTCATGTTGCCATTTATAAGAAAGGCCAAAAAGATTTTCTACATCTACTCCTTCATCTTGCAAAACAACAAGCATATACATTAGAAATTCCTGACAATCTTGCTGAATATTCTGTGAAAATTGATTTAGACCAGAACATATGTCTAAAACGTTTCGAATTTCAGAAACACTTTGTATTTTTGTTCTATCACTGCTACATTTCTCTAATACAGAATTTAATAAACAACAATGTGTTTGATCACGATTTTCAGCAATCTGTTCTTTTACAGTTTGGAGAAAAAAAAAACATTAACCACTACATTAGCATAGCAGTTGACACCAGAACTATTTTCAAATTCAAATCCAACAACATCTTTAACGGAATCCATTTCCTTTCTGCTTACAATTACTGTTTCATCTACTTTTTTTCTTTTTGCTACAACTTCACAACAATTTTTCTCATTTCTTCTTTTTCGGCCTACCACACGATTTTCAAACAGAGGATATTGAGGTAAATTTGGAGCATACTCTCTTCTTAACCTATTATATTCTTTTACACAATTTACATCTGCATTAATCTTTGTCTCATCAAAATCAATCAAGTACAATCCAGATAAAGTTCTGACTCGAGATAAAGCAACATATGCCATACCCTCCTTGAACACAGAATTTCCAATATTCACCAAAGCACTATCAACACTTAAACCTTGAGATTTATGAATAGTTACTGCATATGCCAAAGAAACAGGAAACTGTTTTCTGCGTACATATAAATCTTTCACTAGCAAAAAACGAGCAGAACAACGACAGATTTGTTGTACTTCTTCAATACCATCAAATTAAATTTTTATAATTTCAATTCCATCTCTATTTCGGTAATTCACAAAATCCACAACATGACCAATTGCTCCATTTACTAAACCTCTTTCCACATCTAAATTACGTTGTAAAATTATACGACAATTTAGAGATGCATACAGAGTCTTTTCCATACCAGCAGTTTTAGATATTGTCTTCTCTAAAGAATCTAATTTGGATTTCGACTTCTCTGACAAAATAATAGTTGCTCCTTCATGTTCTATTTTATCAATAGCTTCCAGTTTCACAATTTCTTGATTTTCCAACTTTAACATTTTGGTGTTGAAGATTGAACATTCTTGCAGAGTTGGCATCAAGCATATGACAGATTTGTTTTCAGAAATGTTCTTAAAAATATTCTCTGCGAGAATGTTTTCTTTTGGAAACAAATTTGAAATTAATCGTGCATGTAAAGCTGCTTTCCCATGCTCAGTTAGTTTTCCAATTCTTACATCTTGTAGAATATTTTTATAATCTTCATCCTTTGCCTGTCGCATATTTTGAAGTAGTTCTGCATATTTAAAATTTAGCCATATGTTAACATTTACAATGCTTCCTAAGCACTTCCAGGTATCTTCATGCGTAAGCATTTTAAACACTGGCTGCCCTTTCACTGGAGTTATTTGCAGTCGATCTCCAAAAACAATTATGTGTTTGCCTCCAAATAACACATCATAGTCTGTTTTAAGAGTTTCTTGCATTCTTAAATGCACAAAAGCAAGCATTACATTTGACACCATGCTTACTTCATCAATGATAAGAAGTTTCATTTTCTTTAGGACTCTTGAAACTTCACAACAAGCTTCTCCAGATAGCTTGTGGTATTGTAATTTATTATCATGCTCCACTAGCAGCATCAATAAGCGATGTAAAGTAATCCATTTAATGTTGTGTGCTGCCAACCCAGTTGGAGCAGTAACAACACAAGAGAGCGATGATTCCGTTGTTTTCTGCAAATATGTTGCAATCACTTTAATCAGGAAACTTTTCCCAGTTCCAGCTTCTCCACTCACATACAGTCGAATAGGTACAAATGATGTACATGAGCACTCTTTTTTCTCATGAGATAAACCATGCTGAATTTGTGGTGTAACTTGATCATATATTTGTCTCTGCTCAACGTTTAGTTCTTTTTCCAAATCTTCTAAGTCAACTCCATCCTCCTGAGCTTGTTCCATTGCTCTTTCAACTTCATCCATGGCAGTGGCAGCTTCATTTTGTATAATTGGTCCTCCTAGTGGATCCTGACTCAATGAAGCAGAACTCTGACTGTCTTGAGAACTGTCTCTAGCAATCTCTGCTGCAATTGTAGCTTCTTGCTGTATTTCCTCGTTCAACATTTGCAGATAATTTGAAAAAACAGGACATTCTATGGTATCCTTGGTTGCATTGAACGAATCTTCATAAGTAAGAAAATCTCCAAGTAGTTCCTCTTCTCTACGCCAAGGCTTAAAGAGTTGCAAAAGAGCTCAGTAATAAAATTCCCTTTTGTCTGGAGATTCACAACTCAATTTTCGATGATTAATCAAATGGCCTTTTCTTTGTTTCACTAGACAGCCTTCACATCCAATTACAGCATATACACCTTTATTGATGTCTTCTGTGACGTTCTTTTTAAAAATGTAGGTTTGCAGAACTTCATAGAGACAAGCGTTCTCAAGGTGAGTACTTCTATTTGGATAGTATGTATCCAACATGTTTGTCTTCAAAATATCTGTACTGTCTGGTTCTTTCTCCGCCAAATACTCTATTTCTTGTACAGATTTCAAAACTCAGTTTCGTGTTGCAGCAAGACCTAGACTCACCCAAATGATGGTTCTAGATTTCGCATATAGACTTGCTGATGATAACCGATCAGAACATTCATACGCTCCAATTTCTCGATGCGACAACATCTTTAGACTGTAACTGTATAATTTCATGCTTAGACTCTTTTCATGCGAAATTTCCTCCCATATTTCCTTCAGTTCCGTTTTTTCTGATTTTGTGATGTAAGACGTCACATATCGAGCCACAGCAATAGAGTTGTCAGCCACATATTGAATATCCATGTTAGCATTCCACATGGACAAAATGACTGGGTTGTAGTCATTTATGAATTTGGATTCCTAATTTCTTCTTAGGTTGTATGTATTTTTGGGTGATTTTCTTGTCACAGTATGTCGCAGAGAAGACATAAAATTGTTGACTCTTCCTTTCGATGTTACTGGACGTGGAAATGCAAAACGACATTTCGTGTAGAACTTGTCCTTGGATTTGTATTTTCGACGACAGTATTTCCCACAATGATGGCTTTGAAAGCGTAAAACTTGATGTCTTAAATTGTTTTCTTCTGTACTTTTCGGAACAGCACATGTAGAATACTGTTCAATGAAACTCATCACTTTCTCATCTGAATCTGTTCCAAATTTTGGTGCATCTTTAATCCATAGCAGCATATGTAAATGAGGAGCACCTCTTGCTTGATACTCCTTTCTCCAAAAGAAATCCAACACCTCTCCAAGCGGAGGATTTTTTTTGTTTGTAATAAAAGACATCATAGCTTCAAACCTATGATTGAAATACCTGCATACATTAACTGGATCCAAAGAGCACAGTTCTCCAGGTGTCTTGAATTCAATATTTTCAATGTTTTTATTTGCCTCTCTTAGAAATTCAAGTAAGTCTTCCCAAGCATACTCAGCACAGCTAAGAGTGAGGAACCATGTAGGAGTTCCTAAGTTTCTTAGCATACATTTCAATTCCCCATGACGACGGTACCAATACTCGTTAGTACCACGCTGACATGCCATGAGATTAATTAGCTGAGATTCCAAAACACTGTCTTGCAGTTTCACTTTATCCATAAAATCCCTTGCCGAAACATTTTGTAGATGTGCTCCACTTTTCAGTATATGGTTTACTGCATAGGAAAGTCCAGACAAGTCACTCTCAAACAGTAGATGGAACAAATATGGAATGCATTGACGAAAACCTTGGATCTTCTGCATATAATCTTGAAGTCCGGTATTCAGATGCAGGAATTTGAACAGGTCGGTCATCATATCGTCCACCTTCACCTGTTGGAAATAACTGTGGAAAACAACGAGCTTCTAAACTTTCTTCCCATATACTAATGGGACTTCCTTCGGCTTTTTTCATCTGAAACAAGTCAATAGCATTCCCCATTACTTCTTTGGAATGCAATGGATGAACGCTATAATGTTCGTAAATTTCTTCACTTCTAGAGACATCAACTTTTTCTATTTGCCCAGCAGAGACATCAGTGTCGTCTTGTACAGTTGTTTCCTCTTCTCCCACATACACATTTTTATAGTACTGATTATTTTTTACCAGATACAACGTTGCCTTCTTGACTTTCCTAACATCCACTAATTCTTGCCAGATTTTCTTACTTTTTGTCGGAACACCATTAACTAGAATAACCAGAGGTTCCTCTTCTACTTTTTCAACACCAATGGTATCAATATTTTTCTTAAAATCTAGAGGCAAATAAACAACTCTTCCCTTTAATCCTCTCTGTACATCTGAAGGAGGTAATTTCCCTGTCTTAGGCTCCATGCGAACAATAGCCTGAAAAGGATGCACACATTGAATCAGAATAGACTCATAGGTATTTAAATCCATCAATTCAGAAGGAATGTCTACCAACTCCAGATAATTATGAACAGCTCTAGCAGGCATTTTGTTTTCATTTAATTTATTATAGCAATATGTACAAATACGTTGATCAGAGCCCAAATCAAAACAATTTTCAACCAACAAATAAGTTGCGAAATCCTTCCACTCATTATTATTTATCTTTTCGCTTTTTACAGAAATCAACTAATCTAGTCTGATGCTTATAATGAGTCCGTCGACAACAAACACAAGAAAAATTAGGCCTTTCACTTGAATTGACCTTAAACTTTATAATTTCATTTTCAAAATTTTCTGTACTTAAAATCTCTACATTCTCTTCTACATTACCTTCCATTTCTGCACTAACCTCTTTTTCACTAAAGTAACAAAACTCAATTTCATCACAAATGTTTTTGACATCTAATTCAGTTCCATGCAAAAGAGCACTGTTTAACTGTTTTAGTTTAAGTGCTGGACTTTTTGCATAGTACAACCTTCTCACTAATTTCCTCACTTTATTATGATGCACTGCTAACATCCTAAAATGGTGAAAAACACTGACATACTTTTCTTGAAAGACAAGCCAGTGAATGCCCTTGCAAACCTGTTTTTTCTCTCACTCTACAAGGATCTAACTCTTGTAAAATTTTCATTTTTTGTTTCACACTTTTCTTAGTATATGTCCGTAAGAAAGTGCGAAACAAATCAATTGATTCCTGTCGGACACTACAAATACTACTACAATTCCATGTATATACTGGAGCCTTAGGACATTTCCCTAAAACTTCATCAGCTAACACCTCTTCTGTATTTCTAGTCACAATCTCTTCTTTTTCAACCGGACAACCGTCCTTCACCTCATATGCTCGACCACTGGTGTCAACTGCATGCACCAAATCATTATCCTTAAAGTAACTTTCTTCATTAAAAAATGGCTCAGAACTTGAACTATGCTTCCATTCTCCAGAAAAAACATCACAGAAATTAGTTCGATTAGTTACTCTCCTCCACTTACATTTTGATTTAAACACATTGATTATCTTATCAAGTGTACGAATTCTATTCATTACTAAACAAAACAATTTATTTTTCACTCTATATGCATCATCCACGATCTTAACTATGGGTTTTTTTTCTTGTAAAAAGCTGTCTTTTTGTATACCTTTTTACATTTTTAATAAATGTAATACAATTCTGTTGTAAAACATTCGTCTACGAATGTCAGAAAATTGTTTGCTTCTTCTATTGCTTTGCAAGATATCGTCTCCATGTACACGTCTGACATTTTTAGAAGGACATCCTGTCTTTTTTGAAATTACAGGTGTTTCATTCTTCTTAGTTAAAAAACTTTTTTTTGCTTGACATTTCAATAACTTCCTGAGAAAGTTTTTACTTTGCTTACCAGGAGCATTTTTCTTTTTCTCTAAAGATTTTATTTTGGTTGGTTCTTGACTTTCTTTTTCCTTAGACCTTAATTTTCTCTTATAATTTTTTGCTCTTCTTGTTTTAGAAGGCATCTTTTTCTTTGTTTGTATAGATGATTATAATCTGTGGAAAACAAAAAATAAAATATTATAGACCACTGCAAACATATTACATAACAATTACATTAACTAAACAATATAAACACTAGTATACAACAAAAGGCTCATTTACATTACATGTGCTTTGCTTTGTATCAAAAACGATTTACTAATTAATGTTATATCTTGTTTATATATAGGTGGCCTGTTTTTGGCCTGTAGATACAGAGAAATAATTTGTGCAGAGACACACATACTGCTTGCAGAGACAGAGATGGTATATTACATGTAACATCGTGGACATATGCCTAAGATCACACCAAATCTATTGCATTTTCAATGCTTGTTTACCTTGCTACCATCAAGAAAGCAGTCAGATGTGTCACACATTTGCCATAAATTTAGAATATTAGCACTCTAGTTGCTCATTATTTCAAGCTTCACTCACAGTGTGATCTTAGACACATTAATTGCATTTTAGATATAATGTACCATGTCTGTCACTGCCAACAGTATGTGTGACACCGAGGGCGAGATCTATTGCATTTTCAATGCTTGTTTACTTTGGTTCCATCAAGAAGGCATTCAGATGTGTCACACATTTGCCATAAATTCTCAATGTTTGACATTAATGCTGGTCCGGAGATAGTGTAAAGGTTTCATTGGCATATTTACAAGCCGCTTGTGCAATGTTAGATATAATTTACTAATTAATGTTATATCTTGTTTATATATAGGTGCCATGTTTTTGGAGTGTAGGTACAGAGAAATAATTTGTGCAGAGACACACATACTGCTTGCAGACACAGAGATGGTAGATTACATCTAATATCGTGGACATGTCCCTAAGATCACACCAAATCTATTGCATTTTCAATGCTTGTTTACTTTGGTTCCATCAAGAAGGCATTCAGATGTGTCACACATTTGCCATAAATTCTGAATGTTGACATTAATGCTGGTCCAGAGATAGTGTAAAGGTTTCTTTGGCATACTTTCTAGCCGCTTCCGCAATGTTAGATATAATTTACTAATTATTGTTATATCTTGTTTATATATAGGTGCCATGTTTTTGGAGTGTAGATACAGAGAAATAATTTGTGCACAGACACACATACTGCTTGCACAGACAGACATGGTAGATTACATGTAATATCGTGGACATGTGCCTAAGATCACAACAAATCTATTGCATTTTCAATGCTTGTTTACTTTGGTTCCATCAAGAAAGCATTCAGATGTTGCACACATTTGCCATAAATTCTGAATGTTTGACATTAATGCTGGTCCAGAGATAGTGTAAAGGTTTTATTGGCATATTTACAAGCCGCTTGCGAAATGTTAGATATAATTTACTAATTAATGTTATATCTTGTTTATATATAGGTGGCCTGTTTTTGTCCTGTAGATACACAGAAATAATTTGTGCAGAGACACACACACTGCTTGCAGAGACAGAGATGGTAGATTACATGTAATATCATGGACATGTGCCTAACATCACACCAAATCTATTGCATTTTCAATGCTTGTTTACTTTGGTTCCATCAAGAAAGCATTCAGATGTGTCACACATTTGCCATAAATTCAGAATGTTAGCACTCTAATATGCCCATGAAACTAATACACTATCTCTGTATCAGCTTTAATATTAAACATTGCGCACACGGCTTCTAAATATGCCAATCAAACCAATACACTATCTCTGTATCAGCTTTAAGGTTAAACATAGCGCACGCGGCTTGTAAATATGCCAATGAAACCAATACACAATCTCTGTATCAGCTTTAATGTCAAACATTGCGCACGCGGCTTGTAAATATGCCAATGAAACCAATACACTATCTCTGTATCAGCTTTAATGTCAAACATTACGCACGTGGCTTGTAAATATGCCAATGAAACCAATGCACTATCTCTCTATCAGCTTTAATGTCAAACATTGCGCAAAAGTCTTGTAAATATGCCCCTCTTTGTCTTTATCTGCGCCAGGTGTAATGTATGCAAAGGGGGCGTATTGACGCAAGGAAGGGTCGTAGAAGTGACGCAGTGAAATCTATGAGATTTCACTGCGTCATTTTAGGATACCATTGCGTCAAAATCTTGCGCCTGCCTCACAGCAGGCGTAAGACTGACGCAGTCCCTTTCACATGGGGCTGGCCCCATGTGAAAGGATGCATTGCTGGAGTTGCGTCACTTTTGTGACACACTCCAGCAATGCATCACTTTTGCGCTTACGGATACGTCAGAAATACTGACGTATCTGTAACTCCTTGCGACATAATGCATCATATATTAAATATGACGCATGAGTAGAAGACTGAAGGCCTCTTTTATGAGGCCATGCGTCACTTTTACGCCGCCGGTGCGTCACTTTTTGTGACGCACCAGTGGTGTAAAAAATGCACCTTGTTAAGTCATATTTACAAAGTGACGCATCTAGGAAGATGCGTCACTTTGTAAACCCCCGCGCCACATTATACCTGCGCCAGGTGTAATGTATGCAAAGGGGGCGTATTGACGCAAGAAAGTGTTGTAGAAGTGATGCAGTGAAATCCATGAGATTTCACTGCGTCACTTTTAGGACACCGTTGCGTTAAAATCTTGCGCCTGCCTCACAGCAGGCTTAAGACTGACGCAGGCCCTTTCACATGGGGCTGCCCCATGTGAAAGGATGCATTGCTGGAGTTGCATCACTTTTGTGACACACTTCAGCAATGCATCACTTTTGCGCTTACAGATACGTCAGAAATGCTGACGTATCTGTAACTCCTTGCAACATAATGCGTCATACATTAAATATGACGCATGAGTAGAAGACTGAAGGCCTCATTTATGAGGCCATACGTCACTTTTACGCCGCAGGTGCGTCACTTTTTGTGACGCACCAGTGGTGTAAAAAATGCACCTTGTTAAGTCATATTTACAAAGTGACGCATCTAGGTATATTCTATCTCAATTTATGCCATTAAAAAAAACCTTTAAACATCTCTCACGGCATTTCATATTCTTGTCTGCGTGCCAATTTTATTATTCTGCATGCATTTTCTGCTTGCACCCATGTCAAAAATTGCGCAAGAGTCTTGTAAATATGCCCCTCTTTATCTTATATTCTATCTCAATTGAAACCATTACTGAAATACTTTATGCATCTCCCACACCATTACATATGGTTTTCTATCTGCTATTCCTATCCCTCTCCATACATTCACTGCTTCCACCCATGCTAAAAGTTGCACAAAACGCTTAAAAAAAAAGAGCATATTTACAAGTTCAATGAAACCATTACACAATTTCTAAACCAGCATTGAATCCAAGCATAAAAAACAATTTATAAAGAAGTCTACCTTATAAACACACAGCTATGTCAAAGATTGCGCACGCAGCTTGTAAATAAGCTTCTCTTTTTTTGTATATTCTATCTCAATTTATGCCATTTAAAAAAAGCTTTAAACATCTCTCACGGCATTTCATATTCTTGTCTGGGTGCATATTTTATTATTCTGCATGTATTTTCTGCTTGCGCCCATGTCAAAAATTGCGCAAGAGTCTTGTAAATATGCACCTCTTTATCTTATATTCCATCTCAATTGAAACCATTACTGAAATACTTTATGCATCTCCCACACCATTTCATATGGTTTTCTATCTGCTATTCCTATCCCTCTCCATACATTCACTGCTTCCACCCATGCTAAAAGTTGCACAAAACGCTTCAAAAAAAAGGAGCATATTTACAAGTCCAATGAAACCATTACACAATTTCTAAACCAGCATTGAACCCAAGCATAAAAAACAATTTATAAAGAAGTCTACCTTATAAACACACAGCTAACATTATGGAAAAAGGTAAAAATATAATTCCTTAATTCACACAGACACTCACTGTGATACTTGTCAAAAATCTTTAAGCTCTTTATCTTTTTTAAAAGAATCATTACTCACCTTTAAAAATGCTTTGGAAGATGTCAAACAGTGTCAGTCACAGTCAACAGATATATCTGAACATCTGAACAATGCCTCCTTCACTGGAGCCTTTCAATAATGGCACAGATTATTTCTCATTTCAGACCCATATTCTTGTACATAGCCAATAAAAATTGTTCCCACACAAATTCAAAACCAAACTGCACATTTTAATTGGTTGTACATTTCAAGCCTTTGAAACTCACATAACATTCACCCATCCCCCCAGTGCTCATTTACCCTGTAACCATGGTAACTCCCTCTTAAACCAGCACACAGTTCACACATTCATCATACTAAGTGGCAAAACAATCCTTCAAGGCTGTTTGACCTCTCAATCTACTAGCTAATGAAATGCAATGTTTCTTTAAATGACTTTTTCTCAACCATTGAAATGACTTTTTATAAAAAATAAAAAAAGCATGCACCCTAATTTTCAGTGGAGATTTTTAACAAAGCACCAATCATTTCTGGTTATTCAACTGCACTGATTCCCAAGCACTTTTTTTCATAATCAAACTGCCATTTCATTTCCACAACTCATCTGACTAGAAGCACATCTATCTTCAAAATTACAAAAGTCTGGTTTGTGGGTCCTAGCTTTGTCTACTGGAGTCAAAATTACGCAGCTAACAGAGGTATTTACAATCTTGATTTACCAAATGTGGACATTGTATGGATTGGACAGAGAGGATTGAGGAGTCACCAATTGATACCATTGGTAAAATCCTTTATGCATTTACCACACCCTGACCTTATAATTGTGCACTGTGGTGGAAATGACTTGGGCACTTTGACTGGGGTAGGTCTGGAAATGCTTTTAAAGGACATCTTTGGGCAATTGATGTCACTTTTTCCAAAAACTGCCTTGGTATTTTCTATATATGCCAAAGGCAAAAATGGAACTGGTCCAACCAATTTTGTCCACAGATTGAGAAAGCAAGGAAACATGTAAATAAATCTGTTTCTGCTTACCTGAGAGACTATGGTATGGGTTCCATTTACCACAACAACTTGCGTTACAACATGCAAGACATCTATAGGAGAGATGGTGTGCATTTTACAGATGAAGGGAATAGAGTTTTCCTCTTGAATATAAGACTCTGCATTGGTACCTACTTGTAGGTACAAAAAACACCCACTTAACACAACAGCTCTTTTTAGAGCTAACTTACCTCTAAACACTCTACATTATTTTCTTACTCGATTTTTTTACACTGTTTTTCCCCGTGGTGCGCTCAGGGTGCGCGTACCGGAGAGCGTCCCGGGGAGCGCAGCCAGCGCTTACCCCGCGAACATTAAAAAAAAAAGTTTTTTTGCCCTTCAAGGTCGTTCTAGGACCCCCTCAGAAAACCTAGGGGGTCAGGGGGTGTCTACTCTGCCCCCTTTTAATTATTTCCCCCTTTCTTTTTCACCTCTTGTGTCTCGATTCTACCGAGACACAAGATGGC
The DNA here is from genome assembly GCF_964261635.1 of Lissotriton helveticus. Taxonomy (NCBI): domain Eukaryota; kingdom Metazoa; phylum Chordata; class Amphibia; order Caudata; family Salamandridae; genus Lissotriton; species Lissotriton helveticus. The sequence goes on along the minus strand of NC_136059.1, from coordinate 1,136,738,585 downwards.
AGAATCTCCGGACTGTTTAGAATGTTGACAGACACCCGACAGCCAATCAGCTTTCCGCTCGCGCACTCCCGTAGCGTGCCGGGTGCGCTCCCCGGTACGCGCACCTGTGAGCACTCGGAGAGCGCCTATAGATATATATGTGTTTTTGAAGTTAATTTAAAAAAAAAACACTGGAGTAATTTTCACCAAATATAGCAAAGGCACATCTGTGTACCAGTCCCTACAATTTTGCCAAGTTTGGCGTAATTCCGTTCAGCGGTTCGGGCTGTAGACTTGTCAGACCGTCCTATGGAAATTAACATGGGGAAAACACGTTTTGGGACCCCCCTTTTTTCTCAGCCCCCACTTCACGAATCCCCCCGAAACTTTCAGGGAAGGAGCGCAGCGGAGCTGGCCAAAGGTTTGGTAAATTACACACAATTTCCTCAACCGGCGCCAGAGTTATTCCCAATAGAATGTTGCGGATTTCCTATGGTAACCAATCCGAACTATAACTACCTACTGGCGACTGCCAGTAGGTAATATATATATATATATATATATATATATATATATATCGATGCTCCAACAACCCCTCTCCCAGCCGAGAAAGAGGTAGAAAAGCAGCACTCGCGGGGTGGGTTTCAGAGTTTCTTTATTTCTTTAGTGCAGACGCGTTTCGGGCAAAGCCCTTTGTCAATGTATTTACAAAACGCTAACAGGAAGACATTATATGCAGTGCGTCGCTACTGATGGAAACTGAAAATGGACTACCCGACTCAGAACCGCGGGCGCCATATTGGAATGTGCAATGTAACATTGTTACCGTGATCAAAGGGCAACAGATTACCTTTTCTCCGTATCATTCATTTGGTTATTAAGCTGTGAATCAGCATGCATTCAACGTTCAATTAATGATTATTGTGACCAAAAATATGTATATGAGCTAAAGCAGGTACATTTTAGATATGCTAAAATTTACATGTAAATTCCAATCGTCTTTATCCTCTTATTTACTGTACATGGTTACTCATTTTGTCACAGAAAATAAATACAAATGCCCACTCGATCAAACATTCCATTATTATCTTGCCGTGGATCGGCTTAGGCGGTTCCTATTGCTAGAAACCGCTAATAATGACCAGGGGAAACCCCCAGGTCAACACAGATTCCATCAGATTAGAGTGAGACAGCAAGCTGTTGACTGATGCAGTTTATTTGCCTAGATGGATGGCTAATTCCTCGCCACTATTCAAACCATTTGGAATTTTGGTCTGTAGGTCAATAATAAAACGAGACTCCAGACGTCTTAGCTTTAAAAGTCTGTTCCCACCCCTTTCACTCTCTGGAACTTGGTCAACCCCAAAGTATTGTAACAGGTCTCTGTTGCTGCGATGTTTGATGGCAAAGTGTTTGGCAACAGGAGAAGTCAGATCCTTATTGGCTATCGCCCTCATATGTTCTAGGATTCTTAACTTCACGCTTTTTATAGTGCTCCCTATATACTTAAGGTTGCAGGGGCATACTAGACAATACACCACATACGGTGTCTGACATGTGATGAAGGACCCAATGTTTTTCTTCCTTGTGACCCCAGGGATTTCGTAGCCCAAGACCCTTTTGCTGTAAGCACAGGCCTTACATTTGCCACAAGGATAGAATCCTTTCATTTCAGCCAGAGTGTTCGTCCTAGCAACGGGAGTCTCTAGGTGGCTGTGTACCAGTAAGTCCTTGATGGACTTCGTTTTTCTGAAGGTTACAAGTGGGTTATTGGGGATGTCTACCCCAATTATGGGGTCAGTCTTTAAGATATGCCAGCTGTGGCGTAAGATTCCCTTGAGTTGATTGGAATTGTTGCTATAGGATGTTATTAAGCGGAATTTGCCCTCATCCGTTTTGTTGGAGTTTATTTTGTCTTTCAGTAGTTCGGCTCTGTCTATCCCGGACACTCTTTTAAGAGTTTCGGTCAGGAGAGCCTGGTTGTAACCTCTTTGTTTGAACCTGGACAGACTGTCTTTTGCTGCTTTCTGGAAGTCCTCCTCACGTGAGCAATTCCGTTTAAGACGCAAGAGCTCCCCGTAAGGAATACTTCGTTTCAGGTTCGTCGGGTGTGCGCTTTCAGCGTGTAAGACGCTGTTGCCAGCAGTAGGCTTGCGGTATAGGGATGTTGTTACCTGGTTATCAATAATAGTTACACGAAGGTCGAGGTAGCTCACTGCCACTGAGCTAACCTCGCCTGTGAATCTAAGATTGACATTGTTGTTGTTTAAATGAGAGATATACTCTCTGGCACTCTGTTCCGACCCCCTCCACACCAGGAAGAGGTCATCGATGTATCTGTGCCACTTGACCACATTAGTGGTCCAAGTAGTGTTTCCCTCTGACCAGGCCACCTGCTCCTCCCACCAGCCTACGAATAAATTTGCATAGCTGGGGGCGAAGCAGGTTCCCATGGCGGTCCCAGAGATCTGTTTAAAGAGTTCACCCTGAAAGAGGAAAATGTTATTTAACAGGCAAAATTCTGTTAACTCTAGCAACATGGTACTATGTCCCGCATACTTTAGTGGTCTCTTTTTCATAAAATATTCCACTGCTTTCAAGCCTTGCGCATGATCAATACACGTATATAAGCTCGTGATATCCATCACAATCATAACATACATGGGATCCCACACTAGATCTTGTAGTTGTACAATAAATTCCTTTGTATCCCTAATGTATGAGGACAATTGGAGCACTGACTGAAACAGGAAATGGTCAATGAACACCGAAAGATTCTCTGTAAGGCTGCCCATTGATGAAACTATTGGGCGGCCAGGCGGTGTTTTGAGATCCTTATGAACTTTGGGCAGATGGTAAAAAGTGGGGATTACAGGATGGTTTGAACGTAAAAAGAGATGTTCCTCAGTGCTTAACATATCTTTATTGTGCCATTTCTGTATAAGCTTGTCATATTCTTGGATGCTCTCCTGATATTTCCTCATAGTAGTGAGTTCATAATGTTCTTGGTTCGAAAGTTGTCGTTTCGCTTCCCCTACATACATGTCCTTAGTCATTATAACTACATTTCCTCCTTTGTCGGAAGGTTTGTAGATCACGGAGGTGTCATCCTGAAGACTTTTTAGGGCTTTCCTTTGTCCCATGGTTAATGGGTTTGTGACGTTCTCTTTTGTGTTCTTTTTGGACATGCGTAGTTTAATCAGATCTTTTATCACAGTATCTGAGAAAATATCGATCGCATCTTGGGCCATTTGTGGTAGGAAATGCGAAGTAGGTTTGAAAGGACTCTGTGGGGCTTCCTGATCTATGCCCACCTTCCTACTCCTTTGAGTCAAACTCGATTTATCAGAATCACTCACTGTTGTTTCCGATCTTATCTCTTCCAAGATTTCTAAAGTTTCCAGATCACCCAATTGGATGGTATCAGTCTCCAAAATTCTATTTTGTCGTCTTTCGTGTGTCGTTGGTTTAGTTTTGTAATATTTATGCAACTTTAGTTTCCTGGTGAATCTAAAGAGATCGATCCTGGTTTGGGTAAATTCCAGATCTTTTTGCGGACAGAACGAGAGGCCCAGTTGTAACACAGTTTCTTCATCCTTAGTCAGTTGTTTGGGACTAAGGTTCACAATAGTTAAGGATTCAGAGGTGTCTAGCGGGTTCCCCCCTTCTTTGCTTTCCCGCGAGCCAGATTGTTGCCTCTGCCTCTTCCGCGTCCTCTTCCGGCCGCCCCTCCTTGTTTTTCTGCGTCTGGTTCCGGGGGCTTTACTTTCCCCCCCCTGAGCCAAGCATGGCGGATTACGTCGAATTCCTCGTGAAAAGGAGTTTTGGTTGGCCTGGATGGTCCAGCCACTCCTTCCTCATCGGATCCAGTAACTTCGGATTCTGAGGTTTCGATTCTCTCGGGCGGCTGTGCAGAGTTCTGCTTTTGTTTGAATAGATCTTTCCTTGGGCCATCAAATTTCTTGGCGAAAGTAAGTACTCTCCCCATTGCATAATCCCGTTCGTCCCTGTCGAATTTTTCTTCCTTTCGCAATCTGATTTTCGTTTCATACCTAGTCAGCCGTTTTTTCATTTCTACCATCATTTCTTGATGTTTTGTGTTATCGGGTGATTTTTCCAATTCATCCTCAAGTAGTTTGATCTCATTAATGGCCTTCTCCCTATCACTCCACGCGAATTTGACAAGTAATGTCAAGCTCCCTTTGCAAAATTCCGCGGTATGTACGTGCCATTCCTCCAAGAGTTGGGGGTCTGGATTTTCATATGCTGGTATAGTGTACACACGCAGACCCCGTGGGACCCTCTCCACCTTGATGTAGTTCTCAAGCGAGTTGGCCTCCCACCATTTCCGTGTCTCTCTCTCGAACAGTCTCTCGAGCTTTATGTACTTTTGAGCCAAAGGGTCTATGTTTTTAGCACCAATAGCTGTCATGATGCGTGTTTGCCCACCAGTTTTTTTGTTGAACATGCCAGCTGCTGCCTCCTCTCGCGCTGCATTACTAAACATCAGTTCCTGAATATATAACGGAGAACCGGTCCCGGTCTCCGTTTCAAGCGTTCGCTGAAGAGTCCTCTGAAACTCCACCCCTCACCAACGCCACGGCGTTCCACAACACACTATCCAATTCAAATTGATGTGGTGTGGGTACAGACTTACCCCAGACTGCTATAATCGCGGTCTTCTCTTGTTCAAATCCGATGACGCCGGCAATTGCTTGAGTACTTCAAATGCCGGTCTTATGTTCTCGGAAAGACGTCCTCAAAGGTAGTCCTTGCATCCAGGCGGTGCCTCCGTCAAAGTAAATAAACGCTCCAATTGCGCCGAAAAACGGGGCTCAAGCGGTGGGTGCCGCTGCACGGTCGACGCACCGTGAAATATCGATGCTCCAACAACCCCTCTCCCAGCCGAGAAAGAGGTAGAAAAGCAGCACTCGCGGGGTGGGTTTCAGAGTTTCTTTATTTCTTTAGTGCAGACGCGTTTCGGGCAAAGCCCTTTGTCAATGTATTTACAAAACGCTAACAGGAAGACATTATATGCAGTGCGTCGCTACTGATGGAAACTGAAAATGGACTACCCGACTCAGAACCGCGGGCGCCATATTGGAATGTGCAATGTAACATTGTTACCGTGATCAAAGGGCAACAGATTACCTTTTCTCCGTACCAAATGAATGATACGGAGAAAAGGTAATCTGTTGCCCTTTGATCACGGTAACAATGTTACATTGCACATTCCAATATGGCGCCCGCGGTTCTGAGTCGGGTAGTCCATTTTCAGTTTCCATCAGTAGCGACGCACTGCATATAATGTCTTCCTGTTAGCGTTTTGTAAATACATTGACAAAGGGCTTTGCCCGAAACGCGTCTGCACTAAAGAAATAAAGAAACTCTGAAACCCACCCCGCGAGTGCTGCTTTTCTACCTCTTTCTCGGCTGGGAGAGGGGTTGTTGGAGCATCGATATTTCACGGTGCGTCGACCGTGCAGCGGCACCCACCGCTTGAGCCCCGTTTTTGGGCGCAATTGGAGCGTTTATTTACTTTGACGGAGGCACCGCCTGGATGCAAGGACTACCTTTGAGGACGTCTTTCCGAGAACATAAGACCGGCATTTGAAGTACTCAAGCAATTGCCGGCGTCATCGGATTTGAACAAGAGAAGACCGCGATTATAGCAGTCTGGGGTAAGTCTGTACCCACACCACATCAATTTGAATTGGATAGTGTGTTGTGGAACGCCGTGGCGTTGGTGAGGGGTGGAGTTTCAGAGGACTCTTCAGCGAACGCTTGAAACGGAGACCGGGACCGGTTCTCCGTTATATATTCAGGAACTGATGTTTAGTAATGCAGCGCGAGAGGAGGCAGCAGCTGGCATGTTCAACAAAAAAACTGGTGGGCAAACACGCATCATGACAGCTATTGGTGCTAAAAACATAGACCCTTTGGCTCAAAAGTACATAAAGCTCGAGAGACTGTTCGAGAGAGAGACACGGAAATGGTGGGAGGCCACCTCGCTTGAGAACTACATCAAGGTGGAGAGGGTCCCACGGGGTCTGCGTGTGTACACTATACCAGCATATGAAAATCCAGACCCCCAACTCTTGGAGGAATGGCACGTACATACCGCGGAATTTTGCAAAGGGAGCTTGACATTACTTGTCAAATTCGCGTGGAGTGATAGGGAGAAGGCCATTAATGAGATCAAACTACTTGAGGATGAATTGGAAAAATCACCCGATAACACAAAACATCAAGAAATGATGGTAGAAATGAAAAAACGGCTGACTAGGTATGAAACGAAAATCAGATTGCGAAAGGAAGAAAAATTCGACAGGGACGAACGGGATTATGCAATGGGGAGAGTACTTACTTTCGCCAAGAAATTTGATGGCCCAAGGAAAGATCTATTCAAACAAAAGCAGAACTCTGCACAGCCGCCCGAGAGAATCGAAACCTCAGAATCCGAAGTTACTGGATCCGATGAGGAAGGAGTGGCTGGACCATCCAGGCCAACCAAAACTCCTTTTCACGAGGAATTCGACGTAATCCGCCATGCTTGGCTCAGGGGGGGGAAAGTAAAGCCCCCGGAACCAGACGCAGAAAAACAAGGAGGGGCGGCCGGAAGAGGACGCGGAAGAGGCAGAGGCAACAATCTGGCTCGCGGGAAAGCAAAGAAGGGGGGAACCCGCTAGACACCTCTGAATCCTTAACTATTGTGAACCTTAGTCCCAAACAACTGACTAAGGATGAAGAAACTGTGTTACAACTGGGCCTCTCGTTCTGTCCGCAAAAAGATCTGGAATTTACCCAAACCAGGATCGATCTCTTTAGATTCACCAGGAAACTAAAGTTGCATAAATATTACAAAACTAAACCAACGACACACGAAAGACGACAAAATAGAATTTTGGAGACTGATACCATCCAATTGGGTGATCTGGAAACTTTAGAAATCTTGGAAGAGATAAGATCGGAAACAACAGTGAGTGATTCTGATAAATCGAGTTTGACTCAAAGGAGTAGGAAGGTGGGCATAGATCAGGAAGCCCCACAGAGTCCTTTCAAACCTACTTCGCATTTCCTACCACAAATGGCCCAAGATGCGATCGATATTTTCTCAGATACTGTGATAAAAGATCTGATTAAACTACGCATGTCCAAAAAGAACACAAAAGAGAACGTCACAAACCCATTAACCATGGGACAAAGGAAAGCCCTAAAAAGTCTTCAGGATGACACCTCCGTGATCTACAAACCTTCCGACAAAGGAGGAAATGTAGTTATAATGACTAAGGACATGTATGTAGGGGAAGCGAAACGACAACTTTCGAACCAAGAACATTATGAACTCACTACTATGAGGAAATATCAGGAGAGCATCCAAGAATATGACAAGCTTATACAGAAATGGCACAATAAAGATATGTTAAGCACTGAGGAACATCTCTTTTTACGTTCAAACCATCCTGTAATCCCCACTTTTTACCATCTGCCCAAAGTTCATAAGGATCTCAAAACACCGCCTGGCCGCCCAATAGTTTCATCAATGGGCAGCCTTACAGAGAATCTTTCGGTGTTCATTGACCATTTCCTGTTTCAGTCAGTGCTCCAATTGTCCTCATACATTAGGGATACAAAGGAATTTATTGTACAACTACAAGATCTAGTGTGGGATCCCATGTATGTTATGATTGTGATGGATATCACGAGCTTATATACGTGTATTGATCATGCGCAAGGCTTGAAAGCAGTGGAATATTTTATGAAAAAGAGACCACTAAAGTATGCGGGACATAGTACCATGTTGCTAGAGTTAACAGAATTTTGCCTGTTAAATAACATTTTCCTCTTTCAGGGTGAACTCTTTAAACAGATCTCTGGGACCGCCATGGGAACCTGCTTCGCCCCCAGCTATGCGAATTTATTCGTAGGCTGGTGGGAGGAGCAGGTGGCCTGGTCAGAGGGAAACACTACTTGGACCACTAATGTGGTCAAGTGGCACAGATACATCGATGACCTCTTCCTGGTGTGGAGGGGGTCGGAACAGAGTGCCAGAGAGTATATCTCTCATTTAAACAACAACAATGTCAATCTTAGATTCACAGGCGAGGTTAGCTCAGTGGCAGTGAGCTACCTCGACCTTCGTGTAACTATTATTGATAACCAGGTAACAACATCCCTATACCGCAAGCCTACTGCTGGCAACAGCGTCTTACACGCTGAAAGCGCACACCCGACGAACCTGAAACAAAGTATTCCTTACGGGGAGCTCTTGCGTCTTAAACGGAATTGCTCACGTGAGGAGGACTTCCAGAAAGCAGCAAAAGACAGTCTGTCCAGGTTCAAACAAAGAGGTTACAACCAGGCTCTCCTGACCGAAACTCTTAAAAGAGTGTCCGGGATAGACAGAGCCGAACTACTGAAAGACAAAATAAACTCCAACAAAACGGATGAGGGCAAATTCCGCTTAATAACATCCTATAGCAACAATTCCAATCAACTCAAGGGAATCTTACGCCACAGCTGGCATATCTTAAAGACTGACCCCATAATTGGGGTAGACATCCCCAATAACCCACTTGTAACCTTCAGAAAAACGAAGTCCATCAAGGACTTACTGGTACACAGCCACCTAGAGACTCCCGTTGCTAGGACGAACACTCTGGCTGAAATGAAAGGATTCTATCCTTGTGGCAAATGTAAGGCCTGTGCTTACAGCAAAAGGGTCTTGGGCTACGAAATCCCTGGGGTCACAAGGAAGAAAAACATTGGGTCCTTCATCACATGTCAGACACCGTATGTGGTGTATTGTCTAGTATGCCCCTGCAACCTTAAGTATATAGGGAGCACTATAAAAAGCGTGAAGTTAAGAATCCTAGAACATATGAGGGCGATAGCCAATAAGGATCTGACTTCTCCTGTTGCCAAACACTTTGCCATCAAACATCGCAGCAACAGAGACCTGTTACAATACTTTGGGGTTGACCAAGTTCCAGAGAGTGAAAGGGGTGGGAACAGACTTTTAAAGCTAAGACGTCTGGAGTCTCGTTTTATTATTGACCTACAGACCAAAATTCCAAATGGTTTGAATAGTGGCGAGGAATTAGCCATCCATCTAGGCAAATAAACTGCATCAGTCAACAGCTTGCTGTCTCACTCTAATCTGATGGAATCTGTGTTGACCTGGGGGTTTCCCCTGGTCATTATTAGCGGTTTCTAGCAATAGGAGCCGCCTAAGCCGATCCACGGCAAGATAATAATGGAATGTTTGATCGAGTGGGCATTTGTATTTATTTTCTGTGACAAAATGAGTAACCATGTACAGTAAATAAGAGGATAAAGACGATTGGAATTTACATGTAAATTTTAGCATATCTAAAATGTACCTGCTTTAGCTCATATACATATTTTTGGTCACAATAATCATTAATTGAACGTTGAATGCATGCTGATTCACAGCTTAATAACCAAATGAATGATACGGAGAAAAGGTAATCTGTTGCCCTTTGATCACGGTAACAATGTTACATTGCACATTCCAATATGGCGCCCGCGGTTCTGAGTCGGGTAGTCCATTTTCAGTTTCCATCAGTAGCGACGCACTGCATATAATGTCTTCCTGTTAGCGTTTTGTAAATACATTGACAAAGGGCTTTGCCCGAAACGCGTCTGCACTAAAGAAATAAAGAAACTCTGAAACCCACCCCGCGAGTGCTGCTTTTCTACCTCTTTCTCGGCTGGGAGAGGGGTTGTTGGAGCATCGATATTTCACGGTGCGTCGACCGTGCAGCGGCACCCACCGCTTGAGCCCCGTTCTTCGGCGCAATTGGAGCGTTTATATATATATATATATATATATATATATATATATATATATATATATATATATATATATTACCTACTGGCGGTCGCCAGTAGGTAGTTATAGTTAGGATTGTTTTCCATAGGAAATCCGCAACATTCTATTGGGAATAACTTTGGCGCCGGTGGACGAATCTTCGCGAATTTCTCAAAGAAGATGGCCCGCTCCGCTCTGCTCCTTCCCTGAAAGTTTGGGGGGGATTCGTCAAGCGGGGGCCGAGATAAAAGGGGGGTCCAAAAACGTGTTTTCCCCGTGTTAATTTCCATAGGGCGGTTGGACTCACTTTTAGCCCGAACGGCTGAATGGATTCCCACCAAACTTGGCGAAATTGTAGGGACTGGTAGCCCGATGTGCCTTTGCTATGTCTCAAGATATGTGCTCCAGAGGATTTTGAGTAATTTAGGTTCAAAAAAATATATATATCTATATGCGCGCCCCGGTATGCGCACCGCGGCACGCCCCCGGCGCGCTACGCGAGTACGCGAGCAGAAAGCTGATTGGCTCTCGGGTGTCTGTCAACATTCCAAACAGTCCGGAGCGGCCGCCATCTTGTGTCTCGGTAGGATCGAGACACAAGAGGTGGCAAAAACAAAGGAGGAAATGACCATAAGGGGGCAGGGTAGACCCCCCTGACCCCCTAGGTTTGATGTGGGGGCTATAAAAGGGCCCCGCGGAAAGAAAAAAAAAATCGATTTTCGCGGGGGGAGCGCCCGGTACGCGCACCGGGGAGCGTACCGGGGAGCGTACCATGGGTCTGCATGATTAAATAAATATATTTTTTTAAGAACACAGCTCTTTGATGATAATTGGAGGTAGTTCTGAAAATAACTTTTTTTTTTTCTTCTTTTTTACTTTTTTTAGAACAAAACCAAAAACAGGGAATGGGAAACTGCTCAACAGGAGCAAAAAAAGAAAACAAAATTAGGGCTGGAAACGGCAGCGATGGTTATCCAATGCTCGAACCATGAGCAGAACACTTTGTTCCCCATAGCAAAGTAACTTATCGCAATATCTGCATTTAATAAAGCCTTTATTAAAAGCAGGCTGGATGTTGGGAATCGGCTCTTGTGATTGCTCCCTCCCTGATTCAGTTTGTCCTCCGGTTGAAGTAGAGGCCCCATCACTGGGAGCCTCTCGTGCCAGCGCCCTGACACTTTCCCGGGCAAAATTCTGGGGGTGCCTCCTCTCCACATGGCGAATCATTGTGGAGTTACCAAATGAATATTTCGTAGTGGGGTCACCCCGTGACAGGACAGTGTGACAAATCCTGCACTCCACTTTTGGAGCATTTACTTTCTTCTTGTCATCAGGAATAGAAAAAAACTTCCCAATAAAGTGTTCTTTTACTTTCGGCTGAGGAGCCTCTTCATCAAGAAATTCATTGGAGTCATCTTCACTGCTGGATGGTCTGGCAGCCATGATAATCCAAGATTTTATTCCCACAAAGATCCGACAGCAAAAAGGCAGATCTTGCAGTCACAAAAGTGAAAGAAGTGAAGGAAATGGGTGGGGATTTCATTCTTTGTAAAAAAAAATGTTAGCAACCAATGAAAAGTGTTATGTTCAGGTCACATGACCCGACGCGCTTACGCTGCGCGCCCCGGTGCGCGCCCGGGTGTGCGCCCCGGGGCGCGCCCGGCGGCGCTTACGTTGCGCGATCGTAAGCGCTCGGGGGCTTCCGGGTGCGCTTACGCTGTGCGTCATAAGACGCATCTCGCGGCTACGCGATACGTCACGATGATGTTTTCATTCGCGGCAATAGCGCTAACGGGACGCTCACCGGTACGCGCACCAGGGCGCGCCGCGAGACTGCGCTTACCGGTGAGCGCACCGGTACGCGCACCGGGAGCGCTCCAGGGCAAAAAAATATATATATAAATATAAAAAATAGTATTACTTAAATATACAATATAGGATTCATTATAAAATAGAAATTAGCTATTAAAAAACCTATGAAATTCACTGAAAAAACCATAGGTTTCACACCAGTTATAGTTAGGAATTAGCATTTAAAAAACCTATGAAATTCACTGAAAAAAACATAGGTTTCACACCAGTTATAGTTTGCTGGAAATTTTACTTGCATAAAACCATTGAAATTCCCACGTTATAGTTAGTTGGACTCACTATAACTTGCGCGTGCAATGCACTGCTGATGACGTCACATATTACATCACTCATGACATGGTCAGTGACATCACTCATGACATCACTGATGACACCATCCAGTGAATGTGTGTCTTTCCGAATAGACACACTCACCTGTGAACAAGGCGATTAGCTGAAACATGTTAGGTATAAATGAGTGATTTCATTGCTGCCACGCTCTTGACAAATAAAAGTCAGCTTTAAATGGAAGTCGGAATTGGGCTCTGCTTGCTTTGGTGAAACCCATGCTTACAGGATTCTCGAGCCCGCCCAGCAGGGTTGGGGGCCCCGACAAAACTGAGTTAAAAAACAATATATATATTTTACATGTAGGCTGGTGGGAGGAGCATATCCTCAAGGTTGAACATAGAGCACTCTTTGAACAACATGTGATTGAAATGTGGCGGTACATTGATGATGTGTTTATTGCATGGAGAGGGACCCAAGAGGAGGCCAACAAATTTGTGGATCTCAGTAATACAAATAAATATAATTTGAATTTCACAGCACATATCGACCCCATTACCACTAATTTTCTGGACATCACAGTATCAGTACAAAAGGGTGTAATTTAAACGTGTCTGTTCAGGAAACCGACGACAGGCAACACTCTTTTACATGCCTCAAGCTTCCATCCCCATCACGCCATTGCAAGTTTGCCTTATGGGGAGTTCCTAAGAATTCGCAGAGCATGTAGTTCTGAGTCCTTTATGGTAGAGGCTCAACAAGTCGCGAAGCTCAGGCTATTAGGACAGGGTTACGATCCACACAAACTGGAAGTGGCGTTGGGCAAAGCTAACCTCAAGGATAGATCAGAGTTACTTAACACTATTCACAAGGCCGCTACTAACACCCACAGGAACCACTGGGAATGTTGTGAACCAAGGTGCTCCTAGTGCTGAACCTTGTAGATTCATTTCCACCTACAGTAGACAGTCTCACACTATTAAGAAAATCATCCATGCTCAATGGCCAATTGTTCTCACGGATGTTGTTCCTCAACAAGTTCTCCCGAGCAAACCTAATTTTACTTATTGTAAAGCACATTACATGTGTAGTGATCTAGTTAAGACCAGTCCCGAACTTTACAACAAAAGCAGTTGGCTTTCCCCTAAAAAAGTTTTTTTTACATGTAGCATGTGTCGTGCTTGCAAATTTAGCGTCAACACTAATTCTTATACCACTGCTTTTTCTGATGTCCCAATTAAAATGACTGGACATTATACTTGTTGTACTGATCATGCAGTATATGTTCTCAAATGCATCTGCGGATTACAGTACGTTGGGAGCACGAAACTTCAGGTCTTTTCACACATTTTGCAACATCTTCGGGCAACTGTAAACTCGGATCCCACTTACCCAGTTGCCAGACACATCAAAATGGAGCATAACAACAATCTTAATGCACTCCAATATTTTGTAATTGATAGTGTCCCATAGAACAAACGGGGGGGGCAATAGGGAAAAGATCCTGAGACAATTAGAGACCAAATACATTATTGAGCTTAATACAAAGTCTCCTAGAGGGCGCAATATTTGCGATGATTTGCACCATTATCTTTAGATCATTAGATTTTTTTGCTCGGTCAATACTTTGACCTTGATCCTGTTTACAATTTGAATGCACTATAGTTCTTCATCAATTTTATCTACAATGATTACACTTTTAGTCCAGATGCTTTTAATGTTTTTAGTCTTTGCTATGTGGCCGTTTTTTATGTATTTTACCATTTATTTATATTTTGATATGAATGGGTGGTTTTATGCTATTTATTGGCGCATTTTGCACAGATTTTTAACATGATCATTGTCATTTGGGTCTGGATCTGTATGATTTGTATTTCTGAGGGCATTTGCATTATTACATATAAATGCCGCTCAAGGGGGACCTCTTGAGTAAGGTGGCCAGAGGGGCTCCCCTGCTCCATCTTGGTTCCGAATGATTTTGCCAGTGATGACGTTCCTTATAATTGGGCTTTTTAGATAATTTTTCCACTTTGGAATTGATGTAATATAATAGCCACTGCTTGCTTTCTCTCTGTATAACATCTATTAGTTTACATTTATTGTCCCCAGACGGGATTTAGAATTAAAACTTATTTTAGCACGTGCACTTTATTCACTTTAAGGCTGGCAATCAAAGGCAGGGCAACCCTTACATGGATGTTTCAGAGTATTTTTTCCCTTACACCTGTGATTTTCATGTGAGTTGCAGTAGGAGTTTAAGGTAGTGATCAGGCCTTTATTTAATCAATTTGAGTATTTGTACAGCAATATTGTAATTGATATTAACACATTTTATATACTATAATTTGTTTATACGTTTGATCTCTTGCCATGACCTGGTCACAGTATTTGTACTGTTATATTGTTTTATTACTATTGGCCAAATGTACCATGTTAATTTTCCATGTTTCAACGTTGCCAGTGCCCTGTGGTGAACTTTGTATTACATTTAAGTCTGTTCACTATGTTCACCACCAGACAGATGGCAGCCTATCACGTGATGGTCTGGGTGGGTTCAAATATTTGTGTGTAACAATTCACTAGCGTTTTTGAGAACAAGGCGACTGGGATCGCCGAAACGCGTCTTTCCACTTTGTACGAAGCAATCTTAATGAAAAAATAAAATAAATATCACCAGCAAATTTCAGCGCATCCGAGTGTCCGTTTTCTCCGAGGTTGTCTGTGAAGCAGTTTGGAGCATAACTTGCTATATATATGTATATATATATATATATATATATATGGAAGAAAGAGTTGCCCCTGGGTGGGGTGCACTTACAGGTAGGAATTAATGCCAACGCAAGGGCGCGAGCCGCGAACAGAGTCCTTTTCCTGCCAGACGCGTTTCGGGCCAACGCCCTCTTCAGTGGCAGACCATGTGACATGACCGCAAGCTGCAAGCACCAGTAAATACCCACAGTCATTATACACAGGTGTAACACCTGAAGCAATGCTTTCTGGGACTGGTGGTTTAGTAGAACCCAAGTGGGTCGCCGCCGCCATTCACATGCAAAAAAGTATTAAAAGGATTGCCAATGTCCCCGCAAGCACCCCGCAAGTAAAAGGCACCTCCCGTACCACAGTAAGCTGCCCAAATGAGGTAGCTGTGGACCCGCAGTTTTTCCGCGGTAGTGCAATCCCGCGACCGGGCTGGCCGCTAACAAATGGAAGAAAGAGTTGCCCCTGGGTGAGATGCACTTGCAGGTAGGAATTAATGCCAACGCAAGGGCGCGAGCCGCGAACAAAGTCCTTTTCCTGCCAGATGCGTTTCGGGACAACGCCGTCTTCAGTGGCAGACCATGTGACATGACAGCAAGCTGCAAAAACCAGTAAATATCCACAGTAATTATACACAGGTGTAACACCTGAAGCAATGCTTTCTGGGACTGGTGGTTTAGTAGAACCCAAGTGGGTCTCCGCCGCCATTCACATGCAAAAAAGTATTAAAAGGATTGCCAATGTCCCCGCAAGTAAAAGGCACCTCCCGTACCACAGTAAGCTGCCCAAATGAGGTAGCTGTGGATCCGCTGTTTTTCCGCGGTAGTGCAAACCCGCGACCGGGCTGGCCGCTAACAAATGGAAGAAAGAGTTGCCCCTGGGTGGGATGCACTTACAGGTAGGAATTAATACCAACGCAAGGGCGTGAGCCGCGAACAAAGTCCTTTTCCTGCCAGACGCGTTTCGGGCCAACGCCCTCTTCATTGTCAGACCATGTGACATGACGGCAAGCTGCAAGCACCAGTAAATACCCACAGTAATTATACACAGGTGTAACTCCTGAAGCAATGCTTTCTGGGACTGGTGGTTTAGTAGAACCCAAGTGGGTCGCCGCCGCCATTCACATGCAAAAAAGTATTAAAAGGATTGCCAATGTCCCCGCAAGCACCCCGCAAGTAAAAGACACCTCCCGTACCACAGTAAACTGCCCAAATGAGGTAGCTGTGGAGCCGCAGTTTTTCCGCGGTAGTGCAAACCTGCGACCGGGCTGGCTGCTAACAAATGGAAGAAAGAGTTGCCCCTGGGTGGGATGCACTTACAGGTAGGAATTAATACCAACGCAAGGGCGCGAGCCGTGAACAAAGTCATTTACCTGCCAGACGCGTTTCGGGCCAACGCCCTCTTCAGTGGCAGACCATGTGACATGACGGCAAGCTGCAAGCACCAGTAAATACCCACAGCAATTATACACAGGTGTAACACCTGAAGCAATGCTTTCTGGGACTGGTGGTTTAGTAAAAGGACTTTGTTCGCGGCTCGCGCCCTTGCGTTGGCATTAATTCCTACCTGTAAGTGCATCCCACCCAGGGGCAACTCTTTCTTCCATGTATATATATATATATATATACTGGCGGCGAAAAACTACAATAAATAATTGTTACACCTGCAAGCTTGGGTCGGCTCTCGTCTCCTTCTCTGGTGGCGTCCTGATGATTGTGGGATTGCTGGAGTTCTGGGTTCGAGTTTTCTTTGCATATATATATATATATATATATATGTATATATATATATATATATATATATATATATATATATATATATAATACCACAAACTTTCCCTTTAACCCAAAGAACAAAAAGTCTAAATTAATCAAATGTAGCAAACATAACAATCACAAATACAATATAATGAAAATTATCAAGAAACAAAAATATTATGAACTAAAATGTATCATTTTTTTATAAACAACCAATCAAAATATTGGTTTAAGCACTTACCATCAATAAGGTACTTATTGAAAAACAAAGTACCCATTAAAAATTATTTATCAATTAAAACCTCAAAACACATATATACATTTAAAACACTTGTCATCTACTCCCCCCAAATCCAAGATGACGCACAAAAATATTCCAATACAACTCCTAAATATTTTTATAAATGAAAATAGAACACATTAAAATGAATTAAATTGATTAATTCAAACAATTAAATAATATATAATTTTTAAGATATTGAACAAATAAAAAGTAGAAAAGGTATTTTTTTTATTGAATAATTTAACAATTACATCATTTACATGTGTAAAAATCCAATTAATAAATGTGGCATTTTTTGTTAGAGTGGAGGCATTATGGCAGAAGTTTATCTGAGCCTGCCTTAAACCTTGATGAAGGATTCAGTTTTTACAGCAGACCAAGGAAGATTGGGGGGGGGGTATCACTTCCTATTCTTAGGTATTACCTTTTGGTGTCATTCTTTACACAACTTCGGTTGATGCTGGGGTGATTGCCTTGGCCACTGGCTGGCATGTTTTCAGAGTTTCTCCTCTTGGGTGAATTGATTGACCCCTGTTCCCGTACTGTTGACATAATATACGTTAAACATACTCGCTGTAAGACTCTAAAAGTTTTATATCAGGTCGGGTGCTATTTTAGGAGAATATTTCTGTGTATTTCCCCATTTAAATCACTTATGTTTTTGGGCTATACCTCTAATTTTCCTAGGGGCGTTCATGATGGATTCCGGGAGATATGGTAAAGTCCAATCTTCGTCCCTTGGGTCAACCTTTTGAGGGTAAAGTCCCCTTCCATCTGGGTTCTTTTTTAGATATTTTTTGGCTTTAAGGTGGAGTACCTGAACTGCATTGATAATTTGGGCTTGTATCTTTTTAGGAAAACTCCCTTGAACAAGAAATATAAGGTTTGTTTACAAATCAATTTATATGGCTTCACATAATCTAGTTGAGGATTGGTCCCAGCAGGTGGCCGATGAGTGGAGTTCTTGGCTTGGGTCGGAAGTTACCTGGGCCGATCTCCGGCGTAGCAATATGATGTTCCATTTAGTTTTGGATGCAACTCTGATCAAGGTACATCACCTTAAATGTATTACTAACTGGTACTATACCCCACATCAGCTTTTTATTATGAAGCTACTACCGGACGACCAGTATTTTCGCTGTGAGTTGGTGGTTGCTAATCGAATTCATGTTTTTCCATCTTGCCCTGTGATGCGACTGTTTGGAAATTTGTCTATGGTAAATTGGGGGGCATATCAAATGTGGCAGTTTCTGCTGATCCGAAGCTTATCACGCTGGGGCATTCACCAGTCATTCCCACTAGCTGAGTGGGAGTATATTTCTATTCAATCACTTTAGCAAGGCTGGTCTTGTCACAATTCTATCTTGCTAGCGAGCCACTTGATCCTTGGGTCTGGTGACGAGAATTTTTACACACAAGCAGGTTGGAGATGGTCCTAAGTGATAATGGCCGATGGAGGAAACAGCTGCGTCGGATTTGGGATCCAGTTCAGTGCTGGTTACCTGAGATGGCTGTCTCCTAGGGCTGGTCTGCCTTTACTTGAGCTTTTGGGTTTTATTTTGTTTGTCCACAGTGCTCTTCTTCTCCTAGGTATTATGTCTTGTATTTATTTTCTGGCTGTTGTCATGTCAGTTTTTTTCTCAATTTGCTCATGCTGAATAAGTTATGTACTATACCCCAGTGCTTGGGTTTTGGTTGCTACTTGTTGTTTAAAATGTAAAATCCCAGTAAATAAATATTTTTAAGAAATCCCGATTAATAAAAAAATAATAATACTTTTAATCTTTAAAAAATATAGAATATACATTAAAAACAATTCCCTTGCCTACTCCCAGGCCTTAAGAAATCTACTTGTGCACTCAATATGGTTAGTCAGATTATATCTGGACGAGCTATTTTTATGGCCTACTAGTCCGTTCTGTTGAGAAGACAAAGAACAGATGTTCTGTTCACTAAGAAAGTGAATGACCAATAAAAATGCCTTTAAATCTTGTGTTTATCTTGTCATATTTGCTCTGCATTCAGAGACATAGGTTGAAAGTCAGTTTACATCTTCTTATAAAATTGCATTTCTTTCTCTAACTGGAAAGTTAGAGGATTTTGCAAAGTGAGCAGTATGACAATAGTGCTGTACAAGGAATGTGAAATGAAAGACTGTAGGATGTCAGGTTTTCTTCTAACACACAACATTTAAATAGCTAATAAGATTAAACATTTCAAAGTATATTCCATTAATTATGAAAGCACATTTTTGCGCGTGTGTGAAAGCCCATTTTTTGTTATTCTGCCTGATGAAAAACAAGATTTTATTGGGAAGAAAACAAATCAGAACACTTATCTGTGATGTGCAGTGTGTATTTTCACTGAAACCTAATTTCCATACATTATTGTTTATATGCTGTGTAGCTTTATCAGTAAAACTGCATGTTAGTTGGAAGGTTTGTGGCCATTTCATTAGTGATATACTGTCTGTAAATGACAGTGCACCACCACATCACCCTTGAGCAATATATTTATTAAAAGTGAGTTCTTAAACATGAACAGAGAAACATTCCTGCCCCTGCCCTGATGCCAATGCTATTAGTGAACTGAGAGGCAAGTCAGGGGTTATGTGTACCCTATATGTAAGCTAGATTCTTAATAGACATGGAGCAAACATTTAGTCTATTCAATCAAACAAAAGAGTTTATTTTGTAGAGCAGAAATGCTGAACTCACATATTTGAAGTTGATCTCTTATGTGATACTGAAGAAAAAGACAGCTTTGTAAAATAAAATATGTGCCTAGTGTTGGACTTGGCTCTTTTTGTAGGGTCATCCCTGAACTTTTGGCCTTCCTCCTGTGTTGTTTCTAATCTGTGTTTGTTGGTTTTATGTCTCTGGGCACTTTACTACTGCTAATCAGTGCTAAAGTGCATATGCGCTCTGTATGAAGTGTAATGGTAATTGGTTGTCCATGATTGGTATGTTTGCCGTACTAGTAAAGTCCCTAGTAAAGTGCACTATGAGTGCCAGGGCTGGTAATGCAAATGCTACAAGTGGGCCTGCAGCACTAATTGTGCCACCCACACAAGTAGCCTTAAAGAGGGAACTCAAGCCTGCCATTGCAGTGCCTGCACGCAGTTTGTTTAACTGCCATGTTGTTCTAACAAGTGCACCCACTTGCCAGACCCTACCCTTCCCTTCCCTTTCTATGCACATCAGCCACCCCTATGGTTGGTCCAGGGTACCCCCTGGGCAGGGTGCAGTGCATGTGAAAGGTAGGACATGTACTAAGGTGTGTATCATGTCCAGGCAGTGAAATAATCTCCATTTTGTTTTTCACTGTTGAAAGGCCATTTTGCCCGTAGGATGGAATGGGAAGGCTGTGTAATGTTTTCCAGCCTATCTTCCCAAAGGCTTAAGATAGAGAGGTGAAGTTTAGTATGCCTGAACTCACAATGTAATAACACATCTTTCTATGAAGGCGGTGTGTTGCATTGTGTGTTTATAAGCCACTCTTTTAGAAGTGGCTGGGTTTTTGTGCTCTAACATTCCTGTGTGTCTCTGCCTGGTTGTGGATTGACTGTCTGGATTTGAAAGCGATAGGATCTGTGGAATGTCTTGACCCAGGGGAGGAGGTGAGACAGCAACAGGCTGACCTGCATCTGGAGTTCTAGGGGGAGGAGTAGCCCCTAAAGGTGAAGAGGCCTGGGTTGCTGCTATAAAACAACTGTCCCATCTCCTGCTGAGTGATTGAGAATCCAGACCCCCACTAATCAAAAGAAGAAGGTGTCACTAGCAGGTAGGCACTCAGAACTGGTTTGAACAGGGGTTAGTGCCCCTGAACACAAAGGCTTCAAAGCCATTGAGGGGTATAACTATGAGAGCTGAAGCCCCTGAACTTTGGAGAATGGCTTGATCAAGATTGAACAAGACTGGAGCTGCTTCGTGGTCAAGAGAAACCTTTGCCAAGGAAGAAACAACTGAATAGACTGAAAGGAAGGACTGACCCTTGCTGTGTGTTCTGGGGATGGCCTGCAGTTTGCTGTTTTAACCAAGGAAAGGCTAAAGGGACTTTGCTGTGTGCTGTGTCCCCCTGCTTGAAAGGACTTTGCTATGCTATGTCCTCAAGTGACTTAACCTCAAGGGCCTGAGGTGAGCTGGCTCCCTGTTGTGGAAACTCAGAAACACAAAAGTTTCCAGGAGAGTCTCAGCGGCGCTGTGTGCACGTGCTTGTTGCAGCCTGAGACCCTCGTAAGCAGGGCCCTGTGATCGTGGGCACCTGGAGTACAAGCAACGCTGTGTACGTGTGCTTTTTGCAGCCTGAACCTTTTGTGATGATTGTGCAGTTATTGTGTGCACCGGAATCCAAGTGAGTCTCATTGACGCTGTGTGCGTGTGCTTTGTGCAGCGTGAGACCTTGTTGAGAATTGCCTTGTTATCGTGCACCCGGAATCCAAGTGAGTCTCATCGACGCTGTGTGCGTGTGCTTTGTGCAGAGGGAGACCTTCGTCAGGATTGCCTTGTATCGTACCCTCGGAATCCAAGTGAGTCTCAACAAAGCTGTGTGCGTGTGCTTTGTGCAGCTTGAGACCTTCGTGAGGATTGCCGTGTTAACGTGCACCCGGAGTCAAAGTGAGACTCAGTGACACAGCGTGCATGTTCATCGTGCAGCCTGAGACCTTCGTGTGGAGTGCCTGGTGATCGTGCACCCGATGCTCAAGGGAGTTTCAGTGACGCTGTGTGCGCGTGCCCTGTGGCAGCTTGAGATCTTCGTAGTAGTAGTGGCCCGGACTGGCATCCCGGGAGGAGCTGAGCTGCCGGCTCCCGCCGTTGCCAATTCCCAAAGATTGCATCGGAGGCCCAGGTCGCTGGACGAGTAGAGGAGAGTGGGTTTGTGCTCCCCAGGTAACGTATGTCGACTCCTGGGGCGGAGCATGGGCTTGGAAGGAGACGCTCTCGGCCTCTCTCTCATTCCAGCAGTGCGAGCCTCTGCTTCGGCTCCTATCGTGGCCCGTATTGCCAAGGGAGTGCCGGAGTGCGGAGCTGCACTTTTTGTGTTACACCATACCCGCGCAGGGGGAAACTGTTGACAGAGGCTGCCTGCGAGTCAGCACGAGTGGCGGAGAGACCGCCTTAGGCACCGTGATAGGATTACTCTATTTCTGCATGACGGAGTACCTGATTGTCGTATTGCATATTGCATCATTTCTGCATAACGAAGTGACTGATTAGTGTATTACGCATTGCATTATTCCTGCATAACGAACTACCTGATTAGTGTATGACGCATGGCATTATTTCTGCGTAACGAACAACCTGATTGTTGTATGACGCATTGCATTGCTTCTGCATAACGAACTACCTGATTAGCGTATTATGCATTGCATTATTCCTGCATAACGAACTACCTGGTTAGTGTATTACGCATTGCCTTATTTCTGCATAACGATGTACCTGGTGGTTGCATTACGCATTGCATTATTTTTACATTGCAAAGTACCTGATTGTTGCGTTACGCATTGCAAAGTGCCTGGTTGTTGTGTTACGCTTTGCATTATATTTACATTGCAAAGTGCCTGATTCTAGCATTACGAACTGCGTAACATGGTATTAGGATTACAGTGGAATGTTTAGAAGTGCTCATTAATATCTCCAGAACTTACAAGGGCATATTACAAATACGCATATGTTGGATTTATATTGTATGGTCTTATTGTATATCTTTTTATATAAAGTGTATACTCGTTCTTATAAAACTTGTGTGGAGTCTATTTGTGGTGTCATCATTGGGTTGCTGTGAGCATGGATGCAAATACTTTACACATTTGCCTTGAAGATAAACTTGCCTGCGCGTGCCAAGCTACCAAGGGGGTGAGCGGGGCTATCTCAGAAGGTGTCCTTCCTTTCCCTGACGTGGAAACGCGGGTACCTGTTTAGCCTAAGGTACCTACCTCAGCCAACCAGGGATCCCGGGTCTAACACCTAGGATCCCACAATTTTAGACCAGTTTATAGTTCAAGTACACAACAGTCAGGTTGAGTAGATTATTCAAGTTACTAGATCTACAGTTCTAGTACCATTTGTATGATTTTTCTAGATTTGCACTACCCTACAAACCCCCAATAAATAAATAAATACGTAGAAATAAAATTAAAAATCTTTCTTTAACCATATTACCAAAGAAAAAAGAGAACTCTCCCTAAAAATCAAATAATTAACTAGAAAATAATAAGAACCTATAACACATAACCTATTAAACCTTACAAAGTAATTAAAAATCAATAGTATGTACAACAATATTGAAAAAAACAATAATAAGCACTTAATTTGAATGTTCTTACTTATGATATAGGCTGTCCTATGTTATTCTTATCCTCCCAATATGTTTGAGATGATACTCCTGTCAGCAATATTTTGTTCAACAATATAAAATGTGTACACTGTAAAAGGTCCAGGTCATGTTATGCCATCTGTGAGGTCATATGTATAGCCACAACAATTTAGATTTTTCACAGCCGGGTGGGCAGAAAATCTGGATTTTATTAAAGACACGGAGGCTAATATTATGAATCCCAAATGCAAAAATTGCACTCGCAATGGGCCAGATTCTGAGAATCTGGCCCTTTGCGAGTGCAATTTTTGCATTTGGGATTCATCATCCCAAATGCAAAATTCGCTAATAAAGAATTCGCACATTTGCGAGGAATTGCATTTAAGGAATCTCTATTTGAGATTCATTAACCATTTTTACATTGCGAATTCGCAATTTTTGGTCGCTATTTACCACGAAGTCTGACTTCGTGGTAAATAGCGAAAAAATAGAAAAAAGCACTTTAGTGCATTTTTCTCATTTGCTTGTTACACACACACATGTCCTTTGGACATGTGTGTGCGCAACACCTGTGTAAATTTGCATATCAGGGGTGCTACAGGGTGTCCTTTGGACACCCCTGGCACCCTTGAATTCGCATCCTTATTTGCGATTAGCTAATTGCTAATCGCAAATAAGGAATAACTCCCCATTCATTCCTATGGGCCTGGAGGCCCATAGGAATGAATGGGAAGTTATTCCTTAGCTGTAGGAATCGCAATAAATATTGTGATTCCTATATAAATCCCGTTTTGCGAGTCTGTAATAGCGATTCCTTATGAATCGCTATTATAGACTCGCAAAACGGGTCTTGGATGAATCTAGCTGTTAAAGGCTAATTTAGGGTAGATCTAGGGTAGATGTTGTTTTAATTATTGCCTTGCAGTATTATAATGCGACTTTTTGATGCCAAAGCTTCCATATGTTAAAGAAAAATACTTTTTGGATTTTCAAGAGACTTTATTGTATTTCATGTGTTGTTGTTGTATGATTTATATGGCAAACATTTTCAGGACTCGGCTCGTGCACGGGCTCTAAGGTCTGAGCTAGACGCTTGGCTCAGCTCTGGCTGAGCTCTTCCTGTTCATTTGTTGGCTCACACACATGTATGCTGAGCTAGTGCTACAATAAAGGTACAAGAGTTTGCAGAGCTTTCCCTCTGCAATTTAAGAGGTCTTCGTGATTTAAACAACTGCCATTTACAGATTCATTCGCTTGCATGTTTAAATTCTGGCAAGACCAAGTCACTCTTTATCCCTTTGAGATCAATCAATTGAGTTACATGAAATTGGATCATATCATTACTTGAAGACAGCAAAACCTGTGGTTATAATATTACTCTTAAGCTAATATCTGCAGGGGAAGACATCAAGGAAAGAAAGTTCAACAAAACCCAGCCATGTGCTTTGACACCCTTTCCTAAACACCTACACTCTCCCATCTTTCTCAGTCTACCAGTAATGCGTTGCCTAATCAAATATTACACACTGCTAAAAACTCACGTTTTATTGCTTCCGTCTGGGCACTAATCAGCTTAATTCTTTTCATTTTAGTGCCAGGATGCGCCTTTCGGAGGTAATCATGCGCTTTTCATTCATTCATTCGCCCGTCCATGCCTGTATTTCTATGCTTTCCTTTAAACTAGCAGGGAAGTCATGTTTGGGCCTGCAGCAGAGTGGGGCCACCAGTGGTGAGTTAACAGCTCTGAATCGCTGTCGCTGGAGGTAAAATGGACCGGCTACCAACGGTGCACATATCCTCCTGCACTTTATAATAACAGGGGAGGGCACTGTACAAACAGCGACAGAGGAGAGGGCGTCACTGGGGCAGGCAACACATTTAAGCTGCCACTTGTACTGCTGTTTTTGTATATCAAAGAAAGAACATTTCTGTAAACTGCAGTAACAGTAGGATTGCTCACAGGTTTTGAAGCCCAGGCACACAGACAGACCCTCGTTATCAGCATGCACAAATGAATATTTTAGCATCTTCATCTGTAGGGACCAACTTTCAAAGGAGAAGAAGTCACATGCCGACACATCAATCATTGCTCTGTCCGCATATTTTTTCATAAGGCAGCCCTAGGAGCACATGAAATTCGCCTGTGGTTGGTCGAGAACGTTTCAGCAGTGTCTGCTGTGCGACCACTTGTTATAGATGTTTGCAGGGCCGGACAGGGAATTACTAAATTTCCCCCCCATGGCCAGAAAACCGTCCCACACCCCTCCGGCCCACCGGGGAAATGCCCAGTGCCCACCATGGCCAGTCCGGCCCTGGATGCTTGTGCTGTGCACTGCTGCTATCATATGAGGAAGCATTCCAGTCACAGGCCGCTGTTCTGCGCCATAACACAGAAGGACTGGAATTATTGTCTTACACCCCTCTGCTCTGTTGGCTATCAGAGTGGTTTAGCAACTCCGTTGCTGCCTCCACGTGAGAGCCAGGTAAAGCTTCCAGTGCTTAATTTGTTTTAAAGCCAGGGCCGGCTTTAACACTGGTGGCGCCCTGATCCACAATATTTGTTGGCGCCCCCCAATGTCCACCTCTGCCACGGATTCCCTCACCACAGCCCTTTAACAGTGCCCCTCAAGTCTCCATATCCACTGTCTCTCAGATTCATTTCGTTTTATAGCACCACTCAGACCAGTGTAAGGTGTCAGAGCACTTTACACCACACACACATTGGCACAGAGACAATCATGTGTGTAAACCAGTGTATAGGACATGTTACATCAGACATGACTACAAGGTGTAGTGTAGGAGTGACATGTCATCGATACTGGTAGGCAATATAGTTTAAGAGTCCTTCTTCTGGAAAAGCACTAATTCAGAATTTAAAACGTAACAACATTGTTAGGAGTTCTCTTTAATAATAAGAATTGTTTTCGACCAAAATGGACCCTTTCGGCAAGATAGGGATAATGAAAGACTGGGCAAAAAACATAAAGCTCCAACATATACCTTGCAGTTTGCATGCAGCTCTTTGATGACAGTTAATAGCTCAATGGTCTGTATTAGGATTTTGACTTATAAATGACAAGCAACAAAATTAGCTCTCTCACAGAAGCAGTAACCCACTGATCTATTTCCATTATATGCACTTTGTTATCTGCATGGTACACTATATTTGCAACCGGCATTTTAACCCTCTGTGCTACCTTACAATGAGTCAAAACTTCCACTAGACAAACCTCCAATCTCTTTACAGGAAAACGATTAATCACTGGAGTTACCTTGACATTTTAATCGATGCCTGAAATTTGCTGGAGGCCAGGAACACGCAGCAGGTGCTTTTATAGAGATAATATACTTGCAAAAATGACGCACCCACCCCAAATCAGCAGACGGTGCGGTGGCACGGATCGCATAGCCTTAGAGCCGGTCCTGGCGCCAGCAAATGCTAAATTCGCCAAAAACCAAGGTTACGTAATCTTGGTTCCACAGCCAGCCTCTTCCTTCCACCACTCCACATTTCCTCTCTTTTCATCTTACTTTGGCAGGTACTTTGTCACCTTTGCTTTGTCTAGTTTCCACTGTTTTAGTGTCATAATGCAAAATGATGGGGCCACCCTACAGTATGTGAAGAGGGGGCTCTTGTATATCTCAGCCTTAAGAGTTAGGAGGGGGCAAGGGGTATTCTGAAGGGCTGGGGGTTCCCCTTGCACCAAATAGGACTGCCTACATTTAGCCTCATGGTTTTGAGCGCTGGTGCCCACCAAGTGCAACCAACGATGCACATTAAGTGCTGCTTAATGCCCTCCCTTAGTATCACATTGTGAGCGTAACATAAAACTGAGTACAAAGTGAACCATTCTGATTGCCAAAGTGCAACATTTATTCACTTCCCCAGCCGTTACCTTTCTGAAGCCGAGCTACCCAACAGCTGGGTCTGATGGCTTATTGGAGTAATGTGTCCACTGCAGGCATCCTTGCTTGACCTCATGGCCACAGGTTTGATCCCAGTGTGTCCAAACACCTATTCATCCTACAAAGTCAATAAAGTGAGTGCCATTGAGTTGGGTAACAATAAATATCTATTATTTCAGCTCCAAGATATCCTTCTGTGTAAAAGGGTGCTTTACAAATACACATTATGTTAGAAGTGATGGTGGGAGAAGGAAAGCATAGTCGTCTTGAGCCATTATCTAGCCAAACCGGCTTGTAAAAGCTTGTTCTGCCTTGTTCTCCTCTTATTTGGAGACAGGTCAGCTTAGTTGAGACTGATGCTGCCACAGCCCCTAAGTCTTGGAGTGAGAAGATTTATAAATGTGTCTATACATTTTGTATAGGTCACCCACATTGCAACTTCATAAAGTTGTGAAGTTTGTCACATTTGCTGAATTTCACCTATGAATAATAATTGCTATAAAATAGTTTTGTGGAAGACTTTTTCTGCAAAAACTTTCTTTTGCAAGCAAATTGTACCATTAAAATTAGATTTTTGATGGGGTTGTTTAAAAAAAGCTTTTATTTGCCCACCTTTGTCAATGTTATAAAGCCTGCAGAGTTTTTAGAAATCTTCAAGCAGTTTACAGTGGGCAACCTTTACAACTTTGCACACTCAGTGCTAAGTTTTTGAGTCTCTGACACTAATAAGAATATCAGTATGGGGGCATTAATGAAAGGAAATAAGGCACCAAATGTTGGGACAACAACAGAGATACATTAAAACCTGTGCATGATTAAATGTGTGCAGCAAGGAGTTGGCTACAGGGCCGTCGGCAAGACCTTTGACCCAAGACTCATAGATGGCCACACCTTGCAGCCAGTTGTAAGTGGGTCAACATATCCACACTGCGTAGAGCCGAAGGGGTTGGCTACAGGGTCTGGAATTTGGCCAGGCACTGCATCCAACAGCCCCTGTGTGGCCAAATCCCCCACTGTGCACTGTTTTGGGCGTGCGCAGTGTGGAGCTGACTGCAGCATTGGCCGAGCCCAGATACCCCCATCTGCAGGCACCCAACCACCCAATACCCTGACCCCACATTTTTCTTGTTTTAAATTGTTTTCTTTATGGTACCGAGGTACTCCCTCGGTAGCCCAGATGAAATGCCACCTGTGGTACTGTGAGTCTGAGTAAACTTCACTTGTGAATGCTTGCATGGTCTTGCAGTACCAGAACTCCTGCGGGAGTCCCGCAGCTCACACGAGGGAATGCCCTGTGTCCCAGGTAAGTACAGCAGGAACCACAACACAAGCATTTTTTTAAATTATTTTAGGCTGGTAGGGTCCCAAGAGCAAGGGGGTTGGGGTACTCCAAACCTGCACCCCTGGTTAGCTAGTTTTTTTATTAACTCAGAACACTCTGACTAGTGCCTAAGTACTGAAATTTCGGCTGCAACATTTCTCTTGTTGCGGCAAGCCAATCAAATTACTTGGACATACAGGAACAAGTTTTGGTTGTACGGGATCAAAGAAGCTGACAGGTTAAAAAGCCTTCTCAGCCAATCAGAATGCTTAATTTTTTTAAACTGCTCTGCTGTGAGAGTACCTTGGGACTCCTGTGGGACCAACGGTCCAGATATCACTATATTTGGACCTTTAATTTCTCAAAAACAGGTGAACAGATTTACACCAAATCACAAAAAGCAGGTATTGGGGGTAAAGAACTAGAGCCAGATCTATTAACATTAGGGGCAACAATTTCCTAATTGCAATAATCTCCTAATCGCACTTAGGAAATCGCTGCTTTTAACGTATTGAACTTTTGTTTTTTAATTAGCGGTTCCTAGTGGGTCGCAAATGGACCTACCTCATGAATATTAATGAGGTAGGTCGCAGTTTGCAACCCATAATGAATGGTAGCAATCACAGGTATGGGGCCCTGCAAGGTTCAGCAGACCACCATGTCTGTGATTGCTCTTAAATAAAGCAATCCTTTTTTATTTAAATGAAACCCGTTTTCCTTGAAGTAAAAAAGAAAAGAAAATGTTTATGTTTCACTTTTTAAGAGTAGGCAGTGGTCCGTGGGACCACAACTTGCTCTTAAAAAATATTTAGTTTAGCATTCTCAAATGGGGGTGGTCCCATGGGGACCCCTCCTCATTTGCGAAAGAGTTACCACCAATTTGGAATTTGTGGTACAGTATTACTGTTTTGCAATCAGAATTCGATCGCAAAACACTAATACATACCACTGCAATTTGGTATTTGGAAGGGACGCCATAAACATGTTCCTTTTAAATACCAAATTGGAATTGGGTCACAAACGCAAATTGCGATTCAGAAAACAAATTACTTAATAGCAATTTGGTATTTGCACATTTGAAAAAAAAAATGTTGTGCCCACAAATGGCCTGACTCGGGCCATTTGTGAACTCAAAAGTTCTTTGTACATCTGGCCCCTAGTTTTGCAGCCAGATTTTCTTTATCTCTCCCCAAATTTCCTATGGGAATTTGCATCGAAAAAGCACTTTTTGGGACTGCCCTTTTCTCAACTTCCACTTGACAAATCCCCCCAACACATTTCAGGCAGATGCTAAAGTGGATGAACTATTTTTTGGAAAGCTTGTAAAGATTCATCAAAACAAAAAATGCTCTTCCTATGGAAACTGTGACCTAATGTACAACTACACACTGGTGACTTTCATTGTGTAATGAAATATAGAGAGTATAATTAAAGTTCTCAGGAAGAAGCATTGTTTGTCCAAAACTCAGTTTCTTAACTTCTATATTTGAAAAGGCCATCATCGGGATTCCTATTAGATCTTCCTGTATTATCCAGCCAAAGTTATCCTGTGTATATACCCAAATTAATTCCTGATTTATTTGTCTATTGAAATGTATGTATATTTCAATATATATAAACTACACCTTAGGCCTAAGTTATGGGGTTTTGGCATAGGGCAGTCAAGTCCCCTTGCTGCGCTGCCTAACTTCAAACTGAAAGGCTAGGAATGCACCATAGTAAAACAATTGCCAATACGTAAACACATATCGTGTAGCATTTCGTTCTTATAAGTTACAGAACATCAATAACAAAGTGGCTAACAAAGTCAATTCCAGCATTCCATTTAGACCCTTTCATAATGCATCCAGGTAAAACAAAATTACTTTTATTTAGAAAGTAAGGTGCATTCTGGAGTATTTTCACCCCTCTTGTTGATTTTAGTTGAAATGAAACTTTACTTAAGTTCCTTTCCTTCACCTAATTCTAATTGTACTGCATTGTATTTTAGTGCCATTTATATAGTGCTTACTACTCCTGACAAGGCATTGAAGTGTTTCATAATAAGCAGCATGACCCAATGTTAGTGGTTAGTCGAGCATTATTGGGTATTGTTGGTCATTGGAATTACCAAAACTAATGAGAGGGGAGGAGAACAGTTATGTCAGAAAGGCCCTCACTTTCCCCTGAACTAATGTACATAAACCAAAAGTGGGGGGTGTCTCCCAAAACAAGCAGTCACTATGCCTTGATCCTTAGTGCTCACCAGGCACGTGCATGTTTTCCTATAGAACCCTCACTCACATGCTAATCACCTGGCATGCTTCATCATGGAGTCCTCACCTGGTGAGGTGCTCACCACCAGGTGGGCTCAACCTTGCAGTGGGAGGTAGCACTATGATATTTTTGTTGTTGTTAGTGGGATCCTAGGACAGAAAGCATTAAATATATCTCTGGGAAACCCTAACCCAATTCTTTAATAAGAGGGGTCCTGTGATATGGTTAAAAACATAACACGACCCAAAGAGGCATTTACTGGGCCAGTGTGTCTATTTTAGGTCAACATGTTTCATCTGCTTCACAAGATATGCAGATTTCATAAGGACCGCGAATATCCTACTTCTAACCTATACTGAGTAGGAGTTATGCATCCACATGCATTCCTTGCAAGATCAAGAGATAGTTAACCAACCCTTCTATACATACTTAGTTCACTGAAAACTGGAGATAATCCACTTCTTGAATCCTAAATAAGGTGAAGGAACATAGAAACTAAATGCATCTGTATTAGAATATGGGCAGTTTAAACAAATAACCCATGCACTGCATTACACAATCTAAAACGGTGAGATCTCTAACCTTAGAGATATCATCAACTATAAGTCAGGGTAAGGGGCCAGTTAAAGTTCCTGTAACAGCTAGTGATAAAAAATCATGCAGTCATCTCATTATCCAAGTGTATTCACCAAGTGCAACACATATCCACACACAAATAGGAGAATAAGTACATGAATGTAAGTCATTAGGCTCCTATTTTTTTAGGTGGGAGGCACACGTGGCAAAGGAGATTATCCAGGCCTCAAGGGAGCAAATGCAGGAGCTTGCTGGGATCAAAGGTCACACACTGTAAAAACTTGGGAGACATAACCTAACATTACTAGCAAAGAAGAATAAATATTCCAACAAATGACCCAGGGGCCAAGGATTTTACTTATTGCACCAGTGCAGAGTGGAGACTTCCCAACCTAACTCTGTGGACCACATCTCCCTTCCTCTGGTACTAATGAGCATTCAAAGTACCATTTGTAAGTGAACTGGATTTTCTCCTTATGAGGTGCTCATGAGGAGACCTATGCGAATTCCTTCTGTTCCTGCATCTGCTCCGTGAATATCAAAGATGACCTGGTCCTTGAGTCCTGCAAGGGGCTGTCTGATGTGGTGCAGTCTATCTCACATCAGGTCAACGCTGCTAGTCCAGCCGACCATGGGTCCCCGGGGCATGATCTGATTCCAGGTGATTGGATCTGGAGGAGTGCTGGAGAGGGCCCTACTAGGTGATCCTGATCACCGACAGTGATGTTAAGTATACTGGTCTGTTGAGCTGGATTCATGCTTTCCATACCAAGAGGGAAAGGCGTGAAGAGGAAGAAACGGAGACAGCATCCACTAATTCCTTGAGTCCTATCAGGTTTGAGTGTATGAGGCTTCAGAAGAAGAGGAGGACCAGGCTGAGGGTCAACTGCATCGGTACTCACAAACTTTTAGTTGGGGCAAAAATTACAGTGTGGTTTGTGGCCGAGGGCGGCACCAGTTGGGGTGGCGTCAGTGCCGGGGTGGAGTCAGTTGGGGGGCAGGGCTAGATTAAAAAAAATCAAACCTGTTTCAAAATATTAGACAATGCGACAATGCTGTATTTCAAAAGCAGATGTAAGTACATTTTGATAATGCATTTTTATTAGCAGACAATAGAAATCTTAAGAGGCATTGCATAACTACACACATTGACCCCAATTCCATCACAGTCTCTCTCTCTCTTTCTGCCAGTCATTCTCTCTCTCTCTCTCTCTGTCAGTCAGTCTCTCTCTCTCTCTCTCTTTTAGTCAGTCTCTCTCTGTCAGTCAGTCTCTCTCTGACTGAGAGAGAGACTGACTGGCAGAGAGAGAGACTGACTGACTGACAGAGAGAGACTGACTGACTGACAGTCAGTCTCTCTCTCTCTCAGTCCCTCTCTTAGTCAGGCAGTCTCTCTATCTCTGTCAGTTTCTCTCAGTCAGTCTCTCTCTGTCAGTCTCACTTTCAGTCAGTCAGTCTCTCTCTGTCAGTCAGTCTCTATCAGTCAGTCAGTCTCTCTGTCAGTCAGTCAGTCTCTCTGTCAGTCAGACTCTCTCTCAGTCAGCCAGTCAGTCTCTCTCTCTCTCTCTGTCAGTATCTCTCTCAGTCAGTCAGTCTGTCAGTCAGTCTCTCTCTGTCAGTCAGTCAGTCTCTCTCTGTCAGTCAGTCTCTCTCTCAGTCAGTCTTTCTCTCTCAGTCAGTCTCTCTCTCTCTCTCTCTCTCTCTGTCATTCTCTCTCTCTGTCAGTCTCTCTCTCAGTCAGTCTGTCTCTCAGTCGGACTGTCTCTCAGTCAGTCAGTCTCTCTCTCTCTCTCTGTCTCAGTCAGTCTCTCTCTCAGTCAGTCTCTCACTCAGTCAGTCTCTCTCTCAGTTAGTCTCTCTCTCTGTCAGTCGCTCTCAGTCAGTCTCTCTCAGTCAGTCAGTCAGTATTTCTGTCTCTCAGTCAGTCAGTCTCTCTCTCTCTCTACTCTCTTTCCACTCTCTCTCCACTTTCTCTCTTTCACAACTCTCTCTCTCTCTCTCCACTGTCTCTCTCTCCACTTTCTCTCTCTCCACTCTCTCTCTCTCTCTCCACTCTCTCTCTCTCTCTCCAGTCTCTCTCGCTCCAATCTCTTTCTCTCTCTCCCGCTCACTCGCTCTCTCTCCACTCTCTCTCTCTCTCTGGGGGGCCATGGGTTCATTACCACCAAGGAAGGCCTGCCAGGCCACTGGCAGCCCGCGGGCCATACTATGAGTACCACGGGTCTACAGTCTCCATCGGACGAGCATCATTCAGAGCAAGAGGATGATCAGAGTGCTGTTGCAACCACTATGATACCGACCACTGGATTTAGAATTCGCATCCACTCGGACAGTGGAATTCGTAGAAAGCAGAAACAAATCTGCAAACAAAACTCGCAAGGAATAGAAGCGGGAGTAAGGCAAAGAAGCCCCACCTCGGAGAGCAAGTCAGCCTCATTAGAGCCTGGGATTTTAAGTGTCTCCAGGTATCAAGGTCCAGCTGAAGACGACTGGCCAAAAACTGAAAAAGACTGTTAACGCATAAGAAGAGACCAGAGACCATTAGGGAAGACAGTGAATTAAACAAACAAGAACAGGCTGACCAGATTGACACTATGGATGGAAGCCTGGATTTGACTAGTACCAAGGACCCAAGAGAGAGAGAAAGATCAATCAGAAGTATTCAGGTCCAGACTTAATAAAATTGAGTTTGACTCTGACGACTGCTCAACTGACATCGACGAGCATCCCTGAGACAGTAAGAAGCCACGAAGGGCGCCTATTCACATTGACAACTGTTGAAAGGACGGATAGAGAGGGTAACTGTCAGAGGACGATAGTTCCTTTAGGCCTCCAATTGATGCAGAAAAATCCTGGTAGCTTTCGAACTAGGGTAGAGACAATAGGATAATACCCAGAGGACTAACCACTCTACTTGAGATTTCCTTGTTCTGATTTAGGTTAAATGGTGCAGCAATGCTGCAAAACTTTGCTTGTAAGCGTGGCAGTTGCCATTTCTGTTTCCATGTTTGGATGTCTGTTGGATTTCTCTATGTTGGGAGTGCTATATGGTTCCTACTAATAAAGCAGAATGGTGTATAAGACCAACACAAACATCACAAAATAGGGACTCAGTCTACATATACCATCAGTAAGTGTTAGGGGTTTCAGATAGCTCACAGTTCCACATTCAACCCCTAAACCAACCAGGGTAACAGACGTTATTGGGAGCCTCAAACATGACACTTTGATTCCCAAGGAATCCATGAAAACAGATCTAAACATTTTGTTTGGTCACTCTAGCATGCCCAAGATAAACACAAGAAAGATACAACAATGTATTTGCAAACATTTATTGAAATGATCGTATTCTTGCAATGAAAGCATGAGCTGCAATTATTAGATAGATGAGGCATGTTACTGTAATCCGCTTTATTAGAATGGTAAAGAATATGAACAATCCAACCATATTAATTGTTGTTAAGGTTGACTTTCACCTATCTGTATCTAATACTATACTAGAGAGAGCATAGCAGGGGTACCCTCCTGCCAGATCAATTGGGATAGTCCAACCTCCACACCTTGGTCTTAGGTGTCAGGAAGCCTGTAGCAGGGTACAGGTTATCCTCCTTAGCAGGTTGGAAGTTGGAGTCAGCAGGGCTGCATCTCAGTTATAGTTTGCATGGGTTCTTTGTTAATCCCAGCATGTAAATGCTCCTCTCACTGAGCTTAAGCACGGAAGCAGTTTATATAACAAAATAGTGTTCTTATCAAACTGTGGCACAGGTGCAGATCAATTCATTTGCTTTTGTCTATCTAGCTAAAATGAAGTGTCTTCTAACGAGCACGGACAAAAAGGAAAACAATGACATTGTGTCCTTAATGAGCAATTCTGGAACTAACTGTACAAACAGCAGGGCGTCAGTGCCTATCAGAGATGTACATACAGCACATTCACACATTAACCAAAAAGTGTGGCAAAAGGCACCATGAGAAGGAGATGTCAGTTGAATCTAAAATAGAGACTACACGTGAGCCATGCAACAAGAGGAGATCTCCCTCATATGTCATCACCTCTACTCTTGAATCCTTAGTTACAACTTCCCCACCTAAAAGTAAGGTGTCACATATTCCCCAGCATGAGAGTATGTATACTAGGTGGAAGATTGTTATGTTTGCTTATATCTTCCGGCTTCTGCAGCTCACGGAGCAACATACTTTCATTTACCTCTATCCTACTCCTTCACCTGTTCGGTTTTCTTAAAACCACTTTTATCATCAGTACTCTATCAAACTGTTTTATTATGACTTTGATGATCCATTAGAAGATGTGCCAATTATCAGTGGTGATTTTGTTTTATTTGTGGGCTACTAAACATGTTTCTTGCTCTTACAAAAGGTTTAAATCAAGGGATCAGTGTGAGAATATGATGCCATTTTTTACCCCCATGACTAATATGAGTATTACTAACCAGAGCATGCATGTTGCAACCTACAAAATTAACCAAGATGAGAGGGTATTTATAGATGAACTAACTGAGAGGAGAAGGATAGATGAACAAAGAGGAGAAGGAAAGAGCAGTGCCGAACACAACATTGGGCAAGGTGAAGAGACTCTAAAGGAACCATCTCCTGGATTAAACGTTGGTGTCAGCAAGACGGGGTCTATATGCACCATAATCCTAGCCAGAGGGAAATGATACAGTTGAGAAATTAGGATGGAGTGAATATGTGCATAATTATTTAGTCAAAGGGAAAACATTTTCGAAACTAGGTGCAAGTATGAAAGAGATGTATTATTTATATGGTAAGTCAGTTTATTTCCACTTACCACATAACTGGACAGGTAGTTGTTATCCAGCATTAGTTTCCCCCAGGATTTATCATACTAATGAGTTAGATTTTCATCTTGAGCAATACATAAGGTGGGGTAAACTTAGCTTTAAACAGTTTCATTGTGATATCTTTAGAGTGCTCACACCATCTATAGGAGTAGTGTTGAACAATGTAAAGATTAGAGAATTGTTCACTTTAGTTGACCAGCTTGCCACTAACAATGCAGGTGCCTTAACCTTGATAGATGAGGAATTGCTAGCAATGAAAGCTATGATTCTGCAAAATCGCTTTGTATTGGATTTGCTCCCCGCAAAAGAAGGCGGAGTTTGAAAAGTCATTGACGCTTGGGAATGTTGTGCCTATATAAAGCACGTAGATCAGCAGCTTGGCAGCTATATTACTAACATTACAGACATAATGCATGAATTAACTGAGCTTGAAGAGTCAGGTGCCTGGGAAGGGTTAGGATCTACATTCTGATCCACTGGAGAGGGATTTGCTAAGATAGGTCAAAGGCTTGGTTCAGAAACTGGTTCTAACTTCTCCTTTGCTTATATTTATTGGCATTGCATGAATGTTTGTTCCCTTGAAGTTTTGCAAATTCATTTAATCACAAAATGGTATGGATTGTGGGTGTAAGAAGCTGTCAGCAACAAGAGGAATGTCTGTAGACCCAATACACTACTACCATGAGAGAAACCTCAAATGTCTGTAGTAAAATGTTTCTTCTTGCTCATTTCCTATTGGTGCATATCATGAGAACCATGTACTCATGTAAAATGTAGAGGAGACCTTTTGCCCCCATATTTTGAAGGCAAATTTATACCAGATTTTACTTAGAACTGTACTAAGTTCTCTGTATTATTATATGAATGCGTTGCTGCAAAATTTTCTTATGGCATGTTTTCTGTAATCTGCCTATTAAGCCTTTATATAAAGTATAGAAACAAAATCCTTGTCTGTCATTTTTACCAGAATATTTATCACTGCTACTGAGCTTAGTTGATTAAACAAAAGTGACAGCTCCAGTTGAGGAACACCAAATTCTGCATCAGGACTACACTGCTCCTGGTCCTAGCCATTTACGTGCCCCATGAGTGGGATTTTTGGGTACATTTGCGTGCTGACACAGGAGAACTTTCTGTCCACTGCTAGCCTACTAGTAGACCACCGTTCCAGCAAGTGTGAAATAATGACTGGACGCAAACATTGAAAGGAGCTTCTGCAAATGCTGGAGTAGATGTTTTCTGATGTACATCCTCAGGTTTGAGTTACAGAGTTAATTACAAAGCAAAGTGGGATCAATTGCAATGGAGGGCAAAGAGAAAGCTTTCACAGAGAGTGAAAGTGTATTGCCTGTATTCCTGTTCGAAGTACTGCGGTGAGGAGGAGAGTGATATGACTTTCTTCAGAAATTCAATAAACAACTTATTAATAATATTACATTTCATTCTCAAATAAATAACAGGGTGTTTTGGGCAGTCTGTTCCTATTTTCTTTCATATAATGAAAGTAAAGTGAACCAGAGTACACTCACCTCCATGTTGCTTACCAACCTGAGATAATGGGATCATTCCCCTCTTTTGCTATTACTGACAAAGCCAATTTAACAACACAGACTTGTATGATTTCGGCTTTAGATTGTATTTCATGTCATTGCCATTTCAAGTATGCCTCAATGACTCGTTTCCTTTACTGGATTCAAGCACAGATAACAAAAAATGTCTCAGAGCAGATTAATTCATTGTCCATCATTGCTTTAGGCAGTTATAATCAGCATAATAAATCAAGTGAATGACACTGGGGAACAACTATTGAAACATTGACATTTGGGATTCTGCCTTCAGAATGAATAGACACAGAGCAGGGACACTTTTCATATTAAAGCTACAATGACCTATGTTTTCCATCCTACTTGAGTAATTCGGTCAGAACTGGCAGGAAAGTGAAACATCACAATTCAAAATATCCTGCAATTACAGAGCGCACCTTAACTATCAGAGTTGAGGGATACAGGGGCATAAGCATTTGGTAGACTATCTTCACCATAGAAGAATTGGAGTCATTATTGACATACAAACACTAAGGCATATTTCCCAGCAAGGTTCTACTGGTGCAGCAGGAGAGGTCAGAACTATATTACATATTAACCCCTACCGCGCTACCGCGTTTTCCCGCTGTGCGCTGGAATTTAAAAAATGGCTTGTTTATGACAAAGCCAGCTCGTCATCCGCGTAGCGCAGGTAACGCCCATGACGAGCTGGCTTTGTCATTAGCGCTGAAGGGGTTAAGAAAATATTTCACCCATGCAAATAGAATACATGGCTTCAGATCTAACATTTTAAGCAAGTAGTTTTTTCTTTGACTTTTAAGTAGCCAAATTTGTGCTCTAGAAAAACAGTTACCAGTATCAATAGCTCTGCATATTTTCCCTAATTGCTAGCTCTGACCTTTTTTCTTTTTCCATTCAACTTTCATTCTCTTACATTCTAGCAAACTATACCTCCTTGACAAGGCTTATATAGGACCAAATCTGTCTGTGTTTGCTTGTCTCCTGTTAGTTTGGGTTTGACTGTTGCTAATGAAGCAGGGCTAAGGACAATTTGCATATGGCTAGTCTCTTTCTAGACTATCACAGTGGGTCAAAAATAATTAACTGGAATTCGGCTGTAAGCGATCTCTAGTGGCTGTGATTAATTCAAGAGTTCCTTCCATCAGTTTAATATTGTTGCAGTAAAATGCCCTTAGTGCAGCAGGTATGCCCAGATGGGTTCTATTCTCTCTATGCCACAGGACTCAGTCTATACCTCACTGATGAGACCTAAGTAAGTGCAAGCACAGATTTATCAATAAAAGATAAATGTTAATTTTCATGTATTTAACATAGCATAAAAAGTCGGAGCCTTTAAGGCCGCATCGTAATGGGCCGTCTGGTTTACTTTACGACCGCCTCATTACGATGGAGGGAGTCATGAAGTAAACCTGCCGGTCATTCCGGCTGGCTTCCGACAGGCTTGGGGTGCCCATTGGCCAGTCGGAATCCGGCCTGTGATCTCAAGGGCAGGCCTTTCCGCCCTTGAGATTACAATGTCAGGTTTTAGCCAGGTCCCCTTGGGTGCACAGCCTCCGGCTGGAGGTCGAGAGGGCACTTATGGTGCCCCCCTGCTGATCCATGCACCCCGTGGCAGGCACCTTAAGGTGCCTGCCACGGGGTGCAGGGATGAACTGCACCTCACATTTTACTATGGGTGCATGCATTCGGGCCAGTTAATGGCCGGAATGCATGCTCCCATAGTAAAATGTAGGAATGCGACCGAACAGTGTTCGGTCGCATCCTAATGGGGTGGTCAGGACCGCAGACCGGGTGTCGGTCAGTCCCATGAGCGATGCGGTGTCGGGCAGAAGTGATTCTGCCGACAGCGTAATGACCCCAAAAATGTTTCAATGCTGAAGGTTGATTCTGCTTGCCAGTTAAACTGTATTCATATTTTCAAACAGCTATTGTTTAGTAATGCAATGTAACTTCCACTTGTATGTAGTTCAAAACTCCTACTTGATTATTAATGTCGGGGATGCTGCTCCCCAGGATGTATGCAATGCTCAAGTTGTCCACGTCCAACAGCATCAACTCTGACTGCCGTTTTGGCACAGAAGTTTGATGTGGCCGAGTGAGGGAAAGGGTTTTGGGAAGGGAACATCTAGAAATGAGCTCTGGAAAAGAAAACAATATGCAATTACACTCTGACTCCTTGACTACGGGAATACAGTCTACTGATCTCACTCTTAGGTGTTTTTTATTATGTTCACCTGAAAGAAAGAGGATCTGCTCTCACTTTCGCTCCTGCTCCCAATTCTTAGCTGGTCTTTTATTATAACATTGAATTGTGCCCACTGCAACAGAAAACATTCTATTACTCAGGTTCTTTAGATAGGACCATTAAACTTATTTATGGTGATAAGAACCAGGCTTGTGCAGCATACCACAACTCGGTCTTTAGATGGAAGCTCCTCTGTGTTTCTGCCAGGGGCTTCTCAATCTTCCTGAATCCCAATTTGTCTGCATTGAGAGCGTTATTCCTTGGGTTATCTTTCCCCTGTGATGTCATCTTTATGCAAAACTCATGTATAGTCTTTCAGAATTAACCAAGAGCCTTTTAAAAACTCCAGGATTAGATTACCAATTCTATAGTATCAAGTGTCACTCTTTAGGTTGTTTTAACTCACACCAACTCTGTAACGGATTCTTATGAAGTCTTCCGCAGTCCCTTTCTCTTTCAATCTTGGGAAACAATTCTACACGGATCAAGAAATCTGCTAACACATGAAGGGATCGCACTCAGCTCCTTACATTGAGGCCAGGCTGGTCCCTCTGTGCGACCGCTGATTCACTTCTCGGTGTTCGTTGAAACTGCTCTGGGCCAAGAGCCTTCCAGCTGAGCTGACACCACCTCACTGATGTTCCAGAACAATGTGCACCATCATGCGGGTGGTGCCTTTATTTATGGAAGTGCCCAGTTTAAAATGACTGATGCAGGCATGACATGCTAAGATCGTTGGGGCACGGGGTCCACTGGAATAGACTAATGAAGGGAAAATAAGTGAGTGTGGTACAGTCACATGTTGAGGCGGAAGAGCGCACATATCTATACACCACCAAGCAGTCTGTATGATGAACAAGGCACCAAAACCCAGATGGCACCCAAACAGTCAGCAACATCTGACAATTCATTTTGGGAGTGTTTCTAGAGTAAGGATGTTTTACATAATGCAGCCTCTAAAAGGCTGCTTGGCTCTGTCAGTGTATCTTTATTAGTACAGCACATGGTGCTACTTTACACCATACAAAGGGCATCTTTCTCTGCTGCTGGAAATCTATGAAATGTGTTGGATTTGGGATGTGATCCATTAAGCTTTTTCCTTATTCTTTACAGGCATACTTCATGTCAGTCTTCTTGCTGATTTACACTTAGAATATTTTGCAACTTTCTTTGCCTTTAAAACTTAGCAGACTCGATGACAATTTGCTATCTGACTTTTTCCTTAGAATATTTTACCCATGATTTATGATGTTGATGCTGAATCGAATTAACTAACTAATATTTCTGCCTTCTGTCATGATTCTGATTTTTTTTTAAAACCTTTATGGTTTGCACTTTGAAATGTGTCCTGTGTGGATTATCCTCTGGGAAATCGCCTTGTGAGTTTCCCTCTGTGGATTTTCCTATAATTGCCTAGGGACATCATCCTTGGGGTCTCGCAAGACCCTATACTTCCAATCGGACCTTTAATTAATAGAAATTGCGACAGAGGCAATAACTGATTTGAGGAGGCTATTGTTTTGTCTGGTGGGTTAGTTTGGGCTGGACTCTTCCTACTGACACAGGACTAAGATGGATTTGCATATGGCTGGTCTCTGCCTAGAGTGACACAGCTGGTGAATAATGATTGACAAGATGTGCCCAAGCATTGCCAAGACTGAAATATTTCAAGCATCCAGCTATCACGTTCTTGTTTGTTGCAGTAGACACCATAAGTGCAATGGGTAAGCCCAGAGGTGGGTCGCTGTGTCACAGGACTCAAGCTATATCACTCACTGATGAGGCCTAAGCATATGGTTGGTCTCTGTCTAGCGTGGTACAGTTGGTAAAGAAAATTACAATTTTACCCATTGGACCGATCACCAGTGGCTTCAAGCATTTTTTCCATCACTTTATGATTTGTTGCAGTATACATCAATTATTACAGCACAATTGATAACAGGGAGCAGAGTGCACAACTAGTGAAACAATACAAAACTAGAAGAAACACACATTAAACTGAAGACTGCATCTGACCAGCAAGTATCACAGAGGAGAGCTCTTCAGTGGTGATTTAGTTGCAATCTCATAAACAACTCAAAAGGCCCCAATCTCTCTACTTTAAATTAATAAAACACAGTATAGAACACAATGTAGAAGTGTTGCGCATCTAAATTCACAAACATGTACCTTTTCTTTGTAGATTTCTTTATTGAAATTTTAAATTTACATCAAAAACAACTGTAATGAAATACAAAGTATTCCATTAGAACCTAAATACTATACTAAGACCCCATAAAAAAATACAAAAAAGAACTTAGGTAATAAGGAAAAATAGAAAAATAAAAATCCAATAAGAAACAAAAGCGCCATCTCACTCAACAAATATAGTTTAAGCAATACCTAAGATAACCTATCCCCACACACAGCATACACTCAACAAACAAATGAATTAGGCCACTAAACTCAAACATTTTATCCCAGATTCAGATCATAGCGGAAAGCACTCCAATTACCATCACATTTGAGCGGATGAAAGAAGTATACCACACATGAAAGGGAGATTGTTAAAATTCACTTAAGCTCAAAAATGGACCTCAAATCTCGTTCAATACCTGACTCGATCTTGAACCTTATAAATCTGGCATTGATATGTAGCTAACCGTTAAAGTTCAGTTAGCCATTCTGTATGTGTGGGCAACTGTTCTGTACGCCAATGCTGTAATAGGCACATCTTATTCACCATAAGAGCTGTCAACATCCATCTTCGCCAGTAAGAAGTTGCGCTATCTGAAGCAACAAAATCTTGTAACAAGGCCAGCTTGTCCGACTCTTCAAAAGGAATAAAACTAGTTGAGCCTAGCGTCTCCACACCTAGCGCCAATATTTTCGATACTGGGGTTGACCAAAGTGTGTGATAGAAATCACATGCAATGTCTGGACACCTCCAACATACCGCACAAGGAACCAGACGATCCTTATATAATTTGAGAGGCGACCAATACCAGTTATGGAGGATTTCGAAATAGGCGTACTTTAACTGCACTCTCTGAGCAAGCAATCATGATACTCTAGGATTGCTTTCCAGTCACAATCCAAGTACGCTACACTCAGCCTCTCTTGCCAAAAGGATATAGACGCAAAGCAAGTACAGCGTGAGTAAGCATTGAGTATTTGATACATATTAGACACCCCTCCTTTGGTAAAGTCCCACAAGTTGAGGTAGTTTAGAATCGGTGAAATCGAGAGATGAATGAGATCCCGCCCAAGCTTACCTCTTAAGCAGTGCTGCACTTTCCAATACCTGCAGACCTGTAACTGGGGAAGTGCAAAAGTTGATTTTAACATCTCAAAGGAACTAAACAAATCTCCATTAAGAAGGTCTCCAATTGTTTTAATTCCTGTTCTTCCCATAAACTCACGGAAACGCTTACATTATCTGACAATTATCTTCCACATTCTCTGTAAGCAAATTGCAATTGATGCAATTCTAAAGAAGAAACACCATTTCAAGATGGCTGTTTCGTTCAGAGGAGTAAACCAGCCATGACCAGGAGGCACTTTATCTCTACATTCAACAGCCTCAGGCTGTCTTGTTTTCATCCAGAGGCTAAACAGCAGGATGTCTCTTTCAACGTAGTTGTAAAATGTGATGCATTCCACACAAATTCAAGATGTCGCCTTTTGTGTTCTAAAATATAAGAAAGTTAGATCTGCCTTCTTTAAACAGTCAGGTTTTGACAAAAGTATATGCTTATATCTGAATTGATGCCTGTAGGGGGCAGTGACTCCCACCAATGTGAACTTGTGGGTTCGGAGCAGCAAGTGCACATCTCTCTGGGAATGTCTGTTTTTTTTTTATTTCTTGCAAGGTCTGCACGTTGCGTGATTTATGCAGCTGGCACTTGCTCTGTGTTTTCCAAAACGTATTTTGCATGAAATGTACGGCTTCTAATGGAATAAATATGCCATACTTGTAACTAAATGCTCAGTATGTGATTTTGTATTTCTTGTCGCTGAAGTGTAGTGTGGCGAATGGCCATAGTTGGCATCTATTCAAGGTCTTTCTTGGTAAAAGTTGACCCCAGAATGCCGCTGGCTGGAAAAAAAAAGCAAGTCAAATGCAATCCAGCTGGTGTCCTACATTTGTCCTGGTTCCTAATATCCCAAATGAAGCCGAGCCCTCTGGGGTCCCAAAGATTGACTCACTAAGGTATGTATGACTTCAGTTCATGACCCGAGGCGTGAAAACAACCTCCAAAAACTTAAGCATAAAGAATTAAAAATCAGTTATACGTGAAGCGAACCTTTTGTGTATTAAAAAATGCCATCTAGTATATTGATTATTTGTGTATATAACTCTCCATACCGAAAACGCATTTTTATAGATTTTGTAATATAGG
This sequence comes from Lissotriton helveticus, assembly GCF_964261635.1. NCBI lineage: Eukaryota > Metazoa > Chordata > Amphibia > Caudata > Salamandridae > Lissotriton > Lissotriton helveticus. The sequence goes on along the minus strand of NC_136059.1, from coordinate 1,136,694,446 downwards.
AATTCCGTGAAATAGGCCCAGATTACTGTGCTGCACTGTGTTTCACAGCACATTTTTTTTTACAAAATAACTTCTTAGCACGTGAACCATTAGAGCTTGAAAAGAAGAGGCAGAAAGCCAACCATTCTTAATGAAAAATTATTTGAGTTAATCAATCAATTATTTACCATATAGTTTAAACAACTGTCCGGACTCCTCCGGTTACCGAACAGGGAATATACTATATCAAAGAAAAAGATGATGTGAAATCAGGCACACAGAGTTTTGGGTTAATTTCTCAAGGAATTATGTTACCATAGTTTGAGATTGAATCATTTGAAATTGTCAAATATATACACATATTGCACGCCAAGTGTAGACAACAATAAATATTGTTTTTTTCTGAAAGGTTATTCACATGTGCAAATGCACAAGGGCTGAACTTGTGTAAACATGGGCGGGTTCTAACCACTATTTTCTTCTAACACATTAAATTCAAACAAACCCATTGCACTTGCAAGGAATCCTTAACAGCTTTGCTGAAAAGATGCACCAATCGCAGGCTGGTGTAGAGTTATCTTTTGCATTTTTTTTTCACCCACACAGTGCCCTTGAAAGGAGTCCATTACAACTTTGCAGAAAGTAAGCATCAACAGGTGGAGAACTGTTACCATTTAAATATATGCATTATTTCCTCTTACAAAAAGAAAAACATAATAATAATAATGGGAAAAGCACGAACAAATAGGTACTTTAACCCCTCCCCTGCTGGTGACGGAACCACTCCGTCATCAGCTGCGGTCGCGCTGTGCTGATGACGGAGTGGTTCCGCTCCGTCATGAGCACAGCGCAACCGCGGCTGGTGACGGAGCGGTTCCGTCACCAGCATGCGCCCGCCGCGCGGCCGCCCCGCCCCCTTAGCACTGCGGCGGAATAGCCGCCGCAGTGAAGGGGTTAAGATATGTTTTCTTAAAGTGGTAAAGGTAAAGAGGGATGCAGCCTGAAGCAGGACTCATTGCTTCTCCACATTTTGACCTATGAGAAATGATGGGGCTACTATAATTGATTTTTATATAGTGATTTCTTTTAAGGTTTTACAATCTCTATAAATATCAGTAAATATTAGATATTGGGAGCACTTGATTAAATGGTACTCAATTTACCATCCTCGGAAGGATAGAAAGCTGAAGTAGCCACTTCCATGATTTAAACTCATGACTTGCAGGTCACAGTGGATAAAAGTGGCAGGTATTTAACTGCATGAGCTACATTGCTGGTCATATGGTCAGTGTTGTTGCCCATTCCAAAACACAACCCTTTCCTTAGTGGCTCCAACACTCAAGACAACTACAGTAAGCAAGAAGCATCCGACGAAGAGGCAAAAAAAGTTAATGACACAGTGCTTCCAATGGAGCTAACTGTTGTGAAATTTGCAATTAAACCTTTATTTTAAGTGGCACATTAGCTCTGTTTTTGTGCGATGTGCAGTTTGCCAACTTTGTTAAAAACTCAAGGGAATCGGCCACAATGAATGCCACTATGAGTTGCTGAGAGTAGTATCCAGGGGAATGGGAGATTGCTCTGGGCAACAAAACGTTTTTGGGTCCTCAAACTCCAGACCTGATAATTCTGGCCCTGGACGCATTGGACCCAGAAACCTCTGAGGAGCTGACTGGGCAGCTGCGCCAAACTCCATTCCCCCTCACATTTCAGCCTGGGGGAGCAGTAAGATCTCCAGCAGCTGTAGTGAATGTATCTCTGTCCTCCCGCAACACCATGCCCCAAGACCACCCACCACAGTTGACCATATGTTGGGCATTGTTAGACCTTTCAAGTATAAGGTTGTGCAGGTACTTTTAATTCAAAAATGGAATAGTTAAAACTAAAAAAAGAAGTAAACAAGAAAATAGGATCAGAGAGAAAGGCATTTTGCTAATTTATTAACACTACTGTAGGGTTGCTAGTGCAGAGTAAGATTTTATGGTATGTCACAGATATTAGATGTTTGTTTCATCTTATCTGATTCTGCTGAGATCTGCCCTAACGTCAGCAGGCACCATTGTTCATTCATTCCTCCCTGTATAGGTAGGAATTCAAATGCCCTTCAAATACTGAACCTGACTTCCTCATGTTTACCTGCTAAGCTATAAAGAACACCAAGAAGGTTGTATGAATAATAAAACCCTCATTAATCAGGGAGCTGCCTTGAACACCATACATACTATGTTTGACACATGAAGTGAAACAGCCTATCCATTTCCAGAAAACAAACAGTTAATGACTGGGATATGTGCCTAGGTATTATTACCTTCCCCTCGGAGTATGGTTGCACTTAACATTATGTGGAGAACAGCAAATCAAATCAAACAATTTAGAAAGCACCCCAATAAAACACAACATCTAAAACATTAAAGAATATTTAAAAAATACTTTAAACCTGTTGAACAAACATAATATATAAAAAGTCAACATTAAAAAACACACCATTAAAGTAATATATATTTAAAACTTCAATATTCTTGTTAAAAAGAGAAAAACACTATACTAACTATTGATATTAAAATGTTCAATATTATGGATCCCACAATATTATGACTTCAATATTAAGTACTAGGATATTCTGCCATTAATATAAAAAATCCACACCCCAGATTTATATGAAGCTAAGTCACAATGTTCCTTGCTGCTCATTCCAAGTCTACCCTCTGAGGGTCAGTTTGATTTACATGCTGATGAACATGAATACTGTGAAATGACTTTGCAGCTACACCCTAAAGACATCCTAACTTTCACAAACAGTGGGGCATATTTAGAAGTCCCTATCGCCACAGGAACGTCACTTCTACCGATGTTCCTATGCCGATAGGGGCTTCACCTTATTTACAAGGCGACGTTTAGCCACTTAACGTGGCTTAACGCCACCTTCTAAATAAGTCACCTTTTCACGCAATACTTAGGTTGAAAGGGGTGGGCAATAAGTGTTGCGGTGGGCGTTCCACCGCAACACCCATTGATTATGATGATGCCACATATTTACACAGGTGGCGTAAATAGGGGGCAGTACCAAAATTATGACCTGGTCTTAACATGGTAAAACGAGGAGAAATGTTTCATTTTTCATCGTTTTTGCTTCTTCTATGTGTGCTGCTTTGTGCAGCACACATAGAAACAGCAAAACACAACGAATTATTATATATGTGCAGGAAGCTGTCCCTTCTTGCACATAAACAATAATTTCCTCAACACAGGCACCTTCTGTTGCAACTTCTATGTGTGCTGCAAAATGCAGCGCACATACGAGTTTCAAATCACCATTTGTGATTGTTTATTTCCAGGAAGGGACACCTTCCTGCACATAAATAATCATTCCCCCAACACAGGCACCCTTGCACTACGGTGCAAGGGTGCCTGCATTGGTGCTAGGCAGCTGAATTTAGCACCAGCACAGGGAGAAACGCAGGGGTGCACCCTATTTTGTATATACGGCGCATGCCTGCATTTCTAAAGTGGCAGAGCGTGGCGTTAGCTATTTTGGAGCTCTCCCACGCTCCAACACTTTTGTTGTAAATATGGCCCAGTGCTTTTGCATGAACTGAAGTCACGTTGTGAGGATGGGAATATGTGCTCTAAACATTTGTGTTTAAAACAGCTTTCAGTTTATTTACAAGACGTTTTTCCTCAGTGACATATCTGTTTAATTGAGCATTTAAAAAATAAGACAATACAGTGAGAGTTGGAGGTGAACAACATTTTAGTCATTTTTACTGATCACAGACAATATATTACGGGTTTCAGTGGAATACGTATTAAGTGCTCAAGAGATTGGATAGTTTTGTCAATCGAAACAGCCCTTTTAAGGAGTGAGGCTGAACTAAAAGAAATTGAGGTATTATGGAATGGTATTTAAGAGAATGTGACTATTAAGACTATTAACAGATAGATGAATTTAGTACATTCACACAAAAGCAAAAAATATCTAAATTGGATATCAAGAATTATGATAATGAGACAACATACATTTATTTACAGAATAATTTAAATTTCACAACCAACTTGATGGGAGTAAATATACAGGATGAAGACAGATAAAAAATGCTCCATGATTTTCTCAGCTATCTCAGGTGAGGAAAGAGCAAGTTACGGTCAATATCATCAAAATTTCCAACCAGCAATATTTAAAAAAGCGTAAAAAGAGGAAGAAGGAAATTGTACGCAAAATATACAACACAAATGTCTACATATGAACATGTACAATTAGAAAAAAATGGTTTTAAGTAAAGGATTGTCTTTTGTCTCACCAATTCTAGAGACCCCCTAGATGATAAAAACCCTGAAATCGGGAGGAGCTACGTCAGCAAACGAGATGGCTGCTTAGGCTCCCGGCTCCGCTGACCTCCGTCTCCCGCCGCAATATCCTGTACATTATCCTGATTTTACGCCTAGCCTCTGTGTACATGAACTGTTCCGCACTCCGATGGTGAAATCCGGGAACTTTTATCGGCTGGTTTGACGAAGTTACATCGAGTTGAAGATTGTGGCCTACTCCAGCGGTGAAGCCGGGGCCTCGAGTACTTTCACAGCCGGGCTGCAGTGCAACAACATCGGCCGGGAGACCCAGGCTGGGTCCAGTCAATCGGAGTGGAGGCTTTGTTTAAGCCCGAATTTGGCGGCGATCGTTTGTATTGCTCAGCATCGATGGAGGAGTGACTCTGCTTGATGTTGGCTGCGGGTGGGGGTCCCCGTCCCGCGGACCCGGTATTGGGCCCGCCGGGGTTCGGTGGGTCGGGGTCTTTGGCCTTAACCGGGTTGATCGTGGCTGCAAATAAAGACTGGTCACCCTCCGCATCTGCACGCTCGTGATCCTGTTTGGCCCCCCTGAGGATGCCAGATTCACCCGGGGAGGTGATTGTGATTGGTGTCGGGTGTGAGATTATGGATCGAACGGTGCTTGAGCCATCGCTGAGGTCAATATTGGCAGAAATTAGGGCGTTTCATTCACATGTGGATGTCTTATTGTGCAAATTGGACACGCGCCTATCTGAGATGCTCCTGGTGGAACCGGACCCAGCCTTACTGTTGGAACAGCAATCTGCAGCCATTCAAACCGCGGCCATTTTGACTCCGTGCGAGAACCCCGTGAGGAAGCAAGTATTGAAACCATTGGATGGTGCCCTGGAGGAAGGTGTTCCCGAGGTCGTCAGTGTATTGCCGAACCTTCCACCACTATCGACTTTGGAGGTATCAAAAGGCGTTCCCCTCCCGGAGACTTTTGTTCTTGACTTTCCATTCATTTTGTGGTCGTCTTCTCCTTTCTTGGTGACTTTACGACTCCTGGGCAAGATACATTGGGACTGTCCATCTAGGAGGGAGAGTTCTTCTGCGTCTGAAGTTCTTGTGGACTCACTGCCTACGAGTCGCCATAGATTGATTCTTGATGACTCCCTTCTCCTCTATTACTCATTTGTGTGCCTTTGGTTCTCACTGGGGGGGTTCGTGTGCTGATTCGGAAGGGCCAAGGTTAAGATCAACTAGGTCGGGACGGGTTTGAGTGGCTTTTACGGGTGTTCGACCTGCAACTGTTTGATCTAAAAGGCTGGGCGGTGTATTACGGTGCCCCCTAATTTCTTCTATAAGTGTTGTCATACGTTTGTCTTTTAGAGATAGGGGGTGTCTGTTTCTGGCGGGGGGACTAAAGGGGCTGGGAGCCCAAACGGATAAGCCCTCCTCCACTCTTTTTTCTACTTTTAGGGTTTTAGTTATTAGGAGCGACAGGCACGCTGCTAGTGGGGTTAGGCTGTAGCCATTTGCAGGGGTGCAGGGTGGGGGGTTGAAAAGGGCTTTTTATTTTGCCTTTTTTTTTATTTCTATGGCCTTTTTCTTTCCTTCCCTTTCTCTTTCTTAAAGGATCAGTATAGCTTGTGAATCATTCGGATTCTTATCGTGTACTTGTATTTAGTGCTTATGCCTTTTATGATATCCTGATTCCCGGGTGGGCAGGCCCTGAGAACTGGCGCTCAACATTGAATGTATATTGTATTGTCGTTTGCATCGATCCATATGCTTTGCCGCCAATGTTCCATTATAGCGGTTCTTACGTGCATATCCTGTCTCTTGCCCAGTCCCCTGTAATCTTCTGTTTGATTGTATGGCACCTGATCCTTTCTTAAATAATATAAAATGGAACCTCTGTCTCATCCTGGGACTCAGTTGTGCATTCTAATACAAGTTCTATCCTGAATAGCTGCCGGACCTCAGGGTTGTCGGCTGATGAGCTGTGTCGTACTGTGATATAGGGGGTCTTAATTTTGTTTAGCGGCCGGCCCCTGCGGTTGTAGGCCCATGCTTGTATTTTTATTGAATGCTACAATAAAGGTTTTTAAAAAAAAATTAAAAAAAAACTGAAATCGAAATCCCACAATTCCTTAGTAAAATAGATTTTTTTTAAATAGATTCAATGTATATTTTGCAAACTCTGATAAAGAAATCCCGGCAGAGATAGTCTGAGGAATTGTTCTAATTCTTTCCCACAACTTACTGCCAAGTCCCCATACGTAATAGCCTTTGAAAATTCCAACTTTAATGAATTACACTTAATCCATTAAAAAAATGCACACGTAAAATCAATTTTCCATGTTTACATTTTTCTTTTTGTTGCAAAGTAGGCAGAAAAAGAAGACAGTCATCTGCAGTTATGGCGTCAACATTCAGCCATTGTTAGCTATTATGCAACTTATAACTTGAATGAATTGAATGAATGAATTGGCATTTGTAGAGCGCATGGCTACCAGAAGGCTTTCCAGCGCTTAGGAACAGAACCTACACAAATGACCAGCTTTAAGCGCCGGGACCAAGAAAGTTTTAAGCTGTCTACGGAAGGATATATAGTCGCCCTCAAGATGAATGTAGTTTGGAAAAGCATTCCAGCTCTTGGAGGCGATGTAGGAGAATTGTCTTCCCCCACTTCTAGACATATAAATTCTAGGGACTACTGCCATGCCCTTATTTCCAGAGTGCAGGGCTCTACTCGGACAGTAAGGAGAAATGATGGAATGTAAGATAGGTGGACCCTTGGAGGAAAGAATCTTGTGGACAATGCATAGGAATTTGAACTGAATCCTTTCAGCAACTGGGAGCCAGTGGATTGAGGCTATAAAAGGTCTTGTAGATTCCCTATGGGGGGTCTGTAAAAGGAGTTGAGCTGCCCAATTTTGCACTGTAGCTTCTTTATCATTGCACATTGGGAGCCCAGATAAAGGGCATTTGCATAATCTAGACAGGAGAGAATTAAGACTTGAACCAGCAGTTTCATGGCATTATAGGGCAGTAGGGGAAGAATGTTCCTAACCATCTTGAGTGTTCTGTAGCAGGTTCCTTCTACCTTCCAAAATTGCTCCTTCATGTCTAGATTATGGTCAAGCCAGACTCCAAGGCTTTTTATTTGTTCTTTTAAAGGGGGCATACTGTCCAGACATTTAGGCCATAGAGAACTAGGGCCTAGTGGGGAAGGTTTACCCAAAAACATCAGATCAGTTTTTGCTTCGTTCAATTGTTAAATATGAGCCCTACATCCACGCTGACACTTTTTCCAAACAATCGGCCAAATTATTTTCCCCATTCCCAGATTGATTAAGGGAAACAATCAATTGGGTAACGTCCACATACGTGACGATCTGAATGCCAAAGGGTTTGACAATCTCGGCCAGAGGGCTCATATAAATGTTAAAGAGGGTGGGGCTCAGGGACGAGACCTGAGGGACCGCGCAGCTCAACAACATACTATTGGAAATGGAGTTGTCCTCAAAGACCTGAAATGAGCGGTCATGTAACAAAGACTCCAACCACCTTAGTGCAGTTCCCGGCACCCCTACATCTCTGATTCTGGAGACTAGCACTTGGTGGTTAACAGTATCGAAAGTCGCACTCAGATCGAGAAAGACAATTGCTGCCAAGCCTCCGGCATCCATCATTTTCCTTGCTTCCTCCACAACTACAACAAGAGCTGTCTCTGTTCCCTGATGGGGTCTAAACCCGGTTTGCGATGGATGAAAGCAGTCATTTTCCACCAGGAAGGTGGACAAAATGGAATTGACATGCTTTTCCCGCAATTTTTGCGATGCCTGGGAGAAGTGAGATCGGCCGGTAATTAGCAAAAATGTCGGGGTCCTCACATGGTTTTTTATTCAATGCTTTAACCATGACTTGTTTCCATAAAGAGGGGACGGTCCCGGAGGCAAAAGAAAAATGTATAAATTCAAGGATAGTGGGGGCAACTGTTTCAAATACTTGGTTCAGAGTGGTGGGGGGACGCATCTCTAGGGGAACCTAATTTTAATCTATTAAAGTAGATTCTTAGGGATTTCATGGCCAGGGGAGGGAGGACCTTCAACGGAGTGACAGGTGCTTTCCACTTATTTTCCAAATGGATGTCCTTCAAAGGGGTTGAAACTGGCGGAAATGCAGAATAAATTGATTGAATTGTTTTGAAAAAGAATTCTGCTAGGTTATTGCAGCATCCTAGGTATCAACATCGGGTAGAGCTGGAGACAGGTGGCTAATAAGGGATTTAGCAATTTTAAAAATTTCACACAGAGAATTCAATGCTGAGGTAATCCTAGTTGCATAGTACAGGGATTGGGCTTTTCTAATTTCTAGCTTATAAAATGTAGTAGCATCCCTGTAGTCGCACTTCCTCTCATCGGCGAAATCTTTCCTCCCCTGCCTCTCCGCTTGTTCACATTTTAGTTTCAGCTCTCTAAGCTTGGGGGTGTACCATGTACTCCTCTTAGAGCCCTTCTTCTTGGTTGTCCATTTATTCGGAGCCGCGAAGTCCAGAGAGGCTTCGATCCATTGATTAAACTCATGATTGGCAGATTGTGGATCGGCTTCCAATACCGGGCGGGTATTGTTAAGAGTAAGTGCCCAGGCCTCAATGGGAAGCTTAGACCAATTACGGCAGAGTTTCTTTACTGGCTCCAGTGGCGGATCACTAATCAAGGGGGCCCAAAAGAAAGATATCAGAGAGTGATCAGTCCAAGGCAATGGGGTAGGGTTCTCCACCATAAGGTTATTAATGTTGGTGAAGATAGGATCGAGTAAATTACCTTTTAGGTGAGTGGGACTGGTCACTTTCAGGTGAAGTGAAAGGGCACCAAGGCCATCGGTCAATTCCTCCACATTAGGTGAGGAAATATAATCAAAGTGGACATTCAGGTCCCCCAGTACCGAGAAATTGGGCAGGGAGCTCACTGAAGTGGCTATTGATTCAGGTAGATCACTGTTAAAATGCCCAGTTTCTCCTGGGGGTCGATAAATTAGGACCCCGGAGAAGGTACAGGTGTGAGAAAAACTAATGGCACACGAGGCACTTTCACTGTCGGAGATCAATCCCGCTGTGATCCGGCAGTTGAAGGTGTCTTTATAAATAATGGCCAGGCCCCCTCCTCTACTTAAAATCCGATCTAGTCTTTGGATCGAATAACCCGGTGGAAGAGCCTGGACCACTACCGGATCTAGTGAACTGGTGAGCCAAGTTTCCGTAAGAAACATAGCATCCAGAATTAGCCGGATTTCAGTGGCATGTTTGGGAAGCAAGCGGCAATTCAGTAAACACATTTTGTAGACTGTATTGTGATGGGGAGTCTTGACCACTGCAATTTGGGGATTGAGTACCAGAGTGCACTGGGGGCATGTATTACTAATAAAGGGAGGCCCAATGCTTTGATAACATACCCACGCCTCCGTCCCTCTGAGGTTGTATAGCTAAGCTGCCGAGTAAGAGCGCACTGTCCTCTTTGGAGAACCAGGGATCCTGGCCCCTGGACCCATTCGGGCGCGGACAAACGCAGACGGCTTGCCTTAGGCGCGCCTTTGGCACGCCAGTGGCACCCCCGCACCCCTTTTCAATCGGGGCGAGCATGAAGACCGTGGCAGATAGAGCGCTAACCTTTGTCACTACCCCAAAATGTCCGCCCCCACCCGAAGCATTAAACACAGCTCCTTGCCCAACACAGATTCAAGTAAAACAATGTAAATTGTTAAAAGCAAAATGTACAGATTCGCAATATTGAGGTTTTTTTAAAAAATTCACGAGCGTTCCGTGCGCCACAGCCGAAAGTCGGACTGCCCGCATCACCTGTTAGGCTCAATTCCTGCTGCACAGTTGCGTCATCCACCCCTTTTCAATCAGGGGCGAGCGCGAGGACTGTGACAGCTAGAGCGCTAACCTTTATCACTACCCCAAAATGTCCGCCCCCATCCGGAGCATTAAACACAGCTCCATGCCCGACACAGATTCAAGTAAAACAATGTAAGTTGTTAAAAGCAAAATGTACAAAATCGCAATATTCAGGTTTTTTTAAAATTCACGAGCGTTCTGTGCGCCGCAGCCGAAAGTCGGACTGCCTGCGTCACCTGTCAAGGTAACCTGAAAATCCCCTTCAACCCCCCCTCCCACACCCTCCCACCCCGGGTCCCCATCCACCTAAGAATGTTGCCTAGGATCGGCGCCTATAGCCAACAAAAGATAGATCTCAGTGGGAGTGGGAGTGGGAGTGTGGTTGTGGCTTCCTCAAGCGCACCAGTTTGAGATATCTAGGGCAAGTGAGCTTGGTGAACTCTTGTGAGAGAAGTGTTATGAATGGTTGCCAGATCTCCCTAAAGTGTCCCCTTCTGGTTTAAGTGTCAATGAGAGTCTCTCCATCCCTAGTAAATCTCAGATCCAATGTATTCAAGACAATCTAGTCAGGACTCTGTCCGTGCCCCAAAGGGCTAGTATTGATTGATGTGCCTCCCTTAGGGTCAGTGTAATGTGTTAATGTGTCTGCCTCTCCTGGAACTGAGTGGGTAGGTTAGCAGATTGGGAAGTCCTAATGCCACATACTAGGGGAATCTAGGGAGCTGCGTGTAAAAATGGTAATCAATCTTGACAGGACATCTTCCCAGAAATTTACCAGTCTGGGACATTCCCAAAGGATATGTATCAGAGTCCCAGAGGAGTCCCCACATCTCCAGCTGTTGTCGCTATGTTCTGGATTCATCTTGTGCAGGCAGACTGGAGTAAAGTACAAATAGGTAGTGATCTTTACAGCTGTGTCTGTGCTGGATGTATTGGGCGTTGTATGTCTTGCTCTATAATATATGTCTCCCCACTCCTTCTGTGATAATTGTTGCCTCAATTCCCACTCCCACCGCAGTTGTGCAAAAGATTTTGTCTCAAGCTCTGGGCACATTAGGATTTTAAATAAATCAGTTTGTGGACTCCTTTCGGGGAAAGCACCTCTTGAAGTTGGTCAGATGTCTCTGTGTGGCCTCCCTCACCTCCGAACCCATCAACAAGTGTCTAATTTGTGTATAGCAGAATCTCTCATCTTCAGGAAGTGCATCGTCGGCTCTCAGGGTGTCGAAAAGGATAGGGCCCTCCTCATCAAAGAAGTGGCCTATTGATCTGCGCTCTGGCTACTGCAATACACTAAGCGCACCGCAATACACTCCCGGAGTGAAGTCTAAGTTCTCCGCTACTGGAGTGAGCAGAGAAGGGACCGACGTGAGGCCTTTCCTTGCACCCACTGCATCCCAAACCCTAAGCGTAGGTGCAGTGACCACAGAGAGGTAAAGGTTAGCTGGGTGGTTAGCTCTTTTCTAAAAGGGGACCTTCCACAGAGAGGTTCCCGCTAGTGCCATGTCCACGAACAATCAACCCTTTTCAGATTCTGGGCGGGACAACTCCACCAGGTGCCTGAGCTGTGGGGCTTGGAAGTAACATAGGATGGATGGAACGCTCAGGCCTCCTTCCTTTGGGGTTCACCAACTCAAGTCACATTGCATGTGAGGGCACTGATTCCACCAGACAAAGATCTGAAGGCCTTCTGGAGGGATTGGAGCATTCCTGCGGGGGTCCAGTGAGGCAAAGCCAGGAACAGGTAGAAAATTCTAGGGAGGGCTGTCATCTTTAGTGCCGCTACTCGTCCTAGCCACAACAGCGTACATGCTTGCCAGCGGGCTAGATCTGACTTCACTCTAACCACTAGGCCTCGGTAGTTAAGGGTCGCGACCCCTTGGGTGGTCGGGCGAGTTGGGTACCCAAGTATGAGATATTACTTCTCCAGCGAATTGAAAGAGCCTGCGCAAGATGATCCTGTGTAGCCTGCGAGGCTGTCAGACTAAATGCCTATGATTTGGCGATATTAATTCAGAACACTGAAACCGCTCCAAACCTCTCGACCTCGCTTAGAAAGCTCGGGAGCGATGCCCGAAGGCCGTCGAGAGAGACGAACACATAATTGGCAAAGAGAGTAATACGGTGTTCCTCACCCCCAATGCATATGCCATCACTTCCGGATCGTCCGGATAAAATACATATATTAATAAATGAGTGGCAAGAATACAATTCAAACCTGGACACCCAATTGGTTTGGCATATTGGACACTGTTAGAACCCCTATCACAGTTCATTTATTGTCTTTAAACATTTGTGGAAAAAACTAGAGCTGATATTCATGCTAATGAATCTATTGCTCCAAATTCTTGTGCTGGCAGGTTTGATTTTATATGTGTATGTGCTCTTGAATATGCAACATGTTGGAATGCATGACCGTCAATTCAGCACCAGATATATTGGGGAGTCTTGACACAGAATCACTCTACAACAACATAGCCCAAGGTGAAGCATTAGAAGTAATAAAGGCATATTAACTGAGACAGAAGAACCACAGAATGTATACACAGAGAACATCATAACCTTGGCTAAAATCACACTAGCAAGGAATTTTTTTCATACATGGGTAAGAGTTTTACGTACAAACCAAAGGTGTAGCCATAGTCTGTTCTGTTTCCCCGGAAATGGCCAATCTATATATGTCATACTCTGAAAACGGAAAGATGTTTGAAGAACAAAATCCATGTAGCAGAGCAATTACTCAGTGGGTCCACTACATTGATTACATCTTCTTCGTATGGCGAGGCTCCACTAAATTACTCAACAATTGTTATCAACAAGTAAACAATAGGTCCCCAGACTTTAAAATGTACAATAACCTCAAACAAATGTTATCTTATATTTTTAGCTCTATCTATCAATGTAGAGGATCAGATTCTGCTTACTAATATCTTTTCCAAACCAACTACATTATTACATTTTGAAAACTTTCATCCCTGTACACTAAAGGAGTATGGGCATTTCCTACAGATTAGATGAAATTGCTAAAAAAGTAAGATTATTTCAATAATGCATACATGTTGATGGATAAATTAACAAAATGTGGATATCCCTGAAAATTGTTAAAAAGGCACTTGATAGAACATGATTTACACCAAGAAAGGCATTACTCACCCCAAAACAAAGCAAACAAGAAAATTCTTTGACATGTGTGACTACTTTCGGTACCTTAACAAATCTGATTAAAATCATTATTTAAACATTTGAGGCTTTTAGCCTTGTAAATGAGGCAAATCACTTTTGCTCTTTTAAAGATGAAATAGCTGTTATATGATTTTTTAATTAGAGCTAATACACTAAATAGGAAAATTACTCTTACACCATTACGGGGTCTACCAGTGATTAAGGGTCATTATAGATGTGGGGAGTGTAGCATATGCAGTCTAACCATGTCAAACACACAATCACTGCCAATCGCTTGGGGTAACATTCCAACCTATTGTTCCTTTGCACACCATTTCACCTCAGGTTAGTTAGCTGTATGCAAATCAGTCTTGGGCCTGCTCCAGTAGGAACAGGCCAGCCAGAACTGCCTTGGTATGTCCTCTGTGAACCAGAGAACAAACAACCCAAGACCGATTTCGACTTATTGGGTTGTTTCAGTAAGGTGTTGCTTGGTTCCAGTGGCACAGTGAACAAGGGCCCAATGTCTGGACATACATTTGGCCACATATGGGTGTCGATTCCGATCCGGTAAAATCCCCATCCGTACGAATCGTATCCGGAGCCATTTCCGTACGACTCGTACGGACGCCGTACGACCGGACGATTCCGATCCCGATCGGCCGACCAGGATGCGATTCGTACGGTACACGTCGATTCGTACGGAAATGCGCAGGATCACCTACACACCGTACGGCGTGTACCCCCCATGATCGCAGGGGTACGCGCCGTACCCCTGTGATCATGCGGGGTACGTGCCGTACACCCAGCGTACATGGGGTACGGTGCGTACCCCATGTACGCTAGGTGTACGGCACGTACCCCGCATGATCACTGGGGTATGGCACGTACCCCTGCGATCATGGGGGGTACGTGCCGTACCTGGGGGGGGCGTTCCGTACCTGTTTCGGCGTGAACTCTGAGTTTACGACTGTTTTCGGCTCCCGTTGGAAAAGGGTCGTACGGTGCGTACCCGACGCGAATCGTACTTGCTGGGTCATAAAAACCAGCCGCGAACCGTAGCGATGTCGTGTACGGCGGGTTCCGAGTGAGACTCGTACGGATATTTTAGTCGTACGGAGTCCTGTACGACTCGTACGGACTTTGGCTCCTGGTGCGGATCGTACTTCGTCGTACGTACGGGGACGTTTACGGGTACGAATCGTACGGGGAAAAATGCTCCGTACGACGATTCGGAGCGCATTTTACCGGATCGGAATCGCCCCCTAGGTGTTACATCAAATACACAAATGGTGATTGGAGGAATGCTTGCAATAAGTCTAACCACTGGCAATTGCTCGGATTAACATTCCCACCCACTGTTGTTTTGCCCAGCATGCCATCTCATATTAGACCAAACCATATACAAATCAGTCATGTTTCTGCTCAAGTGAACTGTTAATCCAGGGCCTCTCTGAGCTGGAATACAAGCAATCCAAGAGGGGCTATGGAGTGATTGGGCCTTTTCTGTTGAGTGTATCTTGGTTCCAGTGGCACAGTTTCCTTTACCCATTCAATCTATAAGGATGTATGCAAGACAACTTGGGGTGTGTTAAACTAGTCATGGAAAGGCTACACACAACAGATCACAAAAGTCATGGCATGTTACTGTTATGTGCTTTTATAGTTAGGTATGCACAACGGGAAGCTACGTTGCTTAGTAATTTCTAGTATATTTAGTATGGTTGTTCTCAGCTCACGTGGTGTTAGTAAACCATAAGGAAGCTAGTAGGTAGCAGAGTAGTATCAGATCTTTACATGAAGTCAATAAATTGTGGGATGGATAAAAGAATGTGTAATTATTAATCTAAAGAAATGTTGAATAGGTGCAGTGGTGAATATCTCTTGTAATTATATTGAATTAGGAACCACTTAAACGAAATTGTTTTGCAAAGAGGTGATTGAAACCCTTGTTTATTGCAGAAATCGGAGATGCTGTGATTTTATTGACATAAGATGTATGATGTTTCAAGATCCATGTTGTTCTCACAGGAGGCCTATTAAATAAATGTGAGAGGCCGAAACATGTCAACACAAAATAGATCCAATTATTGAAAGAAAAGAAAGGTAAGTTACTCTTGTAAGTTACATGTGTAAGTTACTCTTACACTTTTGAGTAACTTTTACTACTTTTGAATATTCACAAAATCTGAAAGTAAACTTAACTAAAAGTGTAGACTTACATGTCTCCAAACCCTGAAAGGAGGGTAAAGTCATGAAACAGTAGTCCAAAACCACATATGTCCAACACCTCCCTAACGACAATAATGTAGGGAGGGACTGAAAATTTAAAAAAATAGGAAATAATGCTAAATTAAATTACAGTTTTTTTACATAGTCACAAATTTAAATATAATTTAATGTTAAAAATCTGGGGGAAATGGTTCAATCTACAGTCCTAAAGGGGTTGTACTCTTATGCTTATTGTCTGCCATAGATGTCATCTTACCTTGAAAGTTGATTTTCTAGGTCCAGTCTCCTCTCGTGTGGCTATATATAATCTCTATAGCATGCTTGTTTTTGCTGTCAATATAAATATGTGGTGTGTTCTAAAAGTCAATAAACTTGATTATAAAACAAAAATATGTAAAACATATTGTTTAATGATAAAATACTTCAATAATCTTGTTTAAATTTATAAATTAATAAACCTTAATGTTTTATTCAAATATAATTAAACTAATAATTAAAGTACTTGCAATTCATTCTATACCACACTTAAAAAATTAACAATGCATAATAAAAAATATTTTACTTCTGGGGAATTCATTTATTTATTTACATTTCAGAAAAAACATTTATATTTATTTTAATATTTTTAAATGAGTTAAATAACTCAAATACGTTTATAGTGCTGCACCATTTTTTTATTTTGTTTTACATTTAAAATAAATGTATAAAATTGACACTGACATTTAAAATAAACATATTTTTATTAATTAACTACACATTTTAATACACCTTTTCATTTTTGCTATATTTTTCCATAGGGAGATTTTTTGTATATGAAAAAACATGAATAGTGCCTTAGATTTTCTTTACAGCAACTACTAAGAGTGTGTGATGGTTTTTCTGTGGAATTCCATACACAATTTTGTCAAATTCTCTTTTCAATTTTATTTAAAAGGTGCAATTTTTGTATTAGAAAAATAAATGACAGGGTTCATTTACAGCCTAAATGTTATATGTGATAGACAAAAAAAATAGCAATCCAGAGTTATGCAAAATGAATAGGCCATTTTGTCTTATAAGCATTGCATGTTGCTAAATATTGGCTTTACAATTAGAGACTTACTAACATAAATATCTCAGTTGGGAACACTCAGACTTGCAAAAGGCTGCTTAACCACACATAATACAAGAACATTTCTTAATATTCTGAATGAATCCTGATAAGAGGCAGAAAAATCTTTTGATAGTGTTAGGTGTTATTTTTTCAGTGGCAATGGAGCAGTCCTCAATCTTGATTTCATTATTTCTGTTGTTACATTACCTCTCTTGGGACTCTAGTTAAATTAATTGTTTTATTTCTTCCTGTTTTCTACATAGGGTAGCCCTCTTTTGCCTCTTTTCTTCATCCTTTACTGTCACCATTTCTCACAAAGATGAGACAAAACCCATTTATTACAGACTTTGTATATGTTGGACAATAGTTTGCTTTATGTTTCAAACTCAGAAAGTGCAATACCCCTACATTTTTGTAATGAGATGGAAAAATGGTTTAAAGTATTAGGATACATGTTCCATATTGATATGGCTGAAGTTGTGCCTTTAAATACATGTTGTTATACATATTTAGATGCTTATAGGTTGGTATGGGATAGTTCTAAAGCAGAGTTTCGGTTTGCAAAATATTATAGCTATGGAGAATTTAATAAGGATTCTGTTAAACATAAAACAATCCCTACTAGTGGTCGGTGGAGTTTGCAGAGTTGCACAATGCGGCATTCCACGGAGCTGCATAAAAACGTAGTGGAATTCCACGGAGTTCCACTCCGCTCACTACGAACCATAAAATCTGTTACTAATGATTTAAAATTGCCGGTGACGCTGCTTGTTTGTTCTGGAGGAGCCTGACCTCTAGCGGCAAGAAGGAGCCTTGCACCTCCTGCTCCTTCAACGAGCCTCTGGTCAGTCCTTACCCATAGCGCCTCGAGCTGCTGTTCCGCAGATATGCACTTTTACCAGTCACTGATACGGACTGCTTCTGACGGACACCTCTCTACCCCTTCCCCTCCAGCACAGCTTTGCACCCTCCTCTTCTCCCTTGAACTTTTGTCACCCCCTCCCTAGCCACCCCCTCCCACAGCCACTTCCTCAACTTGTGCAAAACTTTTAAAAGTAAAACAAACAGAAAGTTGCAGATTTCCCTCCCATTACTTTTCCTCGTGATCACAGACAGTCTCTCATTATGCTGCCTTCTTCACACAGTCAGCAGTGCCTTATGCGCAGCAACGGCCTGTGGACGTGACGTGTTTGTGATGTTGATATGGATCGTCGGATGGCTCTTGGAGTCTGAGTCCCGTCAAGGCCAACTTCAGGAAGAGTCAGCCAGCACTGATTCTCTCACTATTTGTAGTCAAGTGTTCACAGTGTCAGCAAAAAGTTAACTAGTGTGGGCTTGCTCAGGGGGCGGTGGGGCCCTCCAGTGAAGGAAGACACCCCCTGATCCAGGGTATGTACCTAGTCCCTGGGGTATCCCATCCGAGGAGCTGCAGAAGTAGGCGGCCAGCAGTCTAACAAGGAGCAGGGGGCTGCAGAGGAGGTCAGGTGCCGCACACTGGGCTGTGGGGGGGCAGCCACTCGCACTGAACTGCCACTTAATGCCTTGCATGGGGCGATTAGGGACTGTTAGCCCTGGGGAGGGGTTCTGCAGCATGAGTGGCTCTGCGTGCAGCAGCCGTCACTTTCACTAGCTCCTATGCAGGGCCGGCGCTAGGCATGGGCAGCGTGGGCAGCTGCCCAGGGCCTCGCACTCAGCTCACCAGCATGGGGCCACGCACTGGTGATGCTTCCTGTCGGTTCCCAGGCGATCCATTTCAAAGAAAGGTGTCACCTTTCTTTGAAATGGAGGGGCCCCCTCCCCGGGCCTCTCAGGGATGGTATCTGGATACATAAGGTAGGGAAACGCTCCCTTCAATTGAAAGGAGACCCATTCACAGACACTGCGGGAGGCCTATTGTCCATCATTTTAGCCCCCATAGTTTTAACTTTTAGCCCACAAGCAATTCTCACACCTATCGGACTGAAGGTGTGAGAAATGCTTGTGGGCTCAAAGTTAAAACTGTGGGGGGCGACAAAATGCTGGACAATAGGCCTCCCACAGTGTCTGTGAATGGTCTCCTTGCAAGGGGCCACTTATCTACATTAGAGGGGCCTCGCACATTGATTTTTAGCCCAGGGTCTCGCAAATCCTAGAACCGGCCCTGCTCCTATGCACACAGCTCGGGACAAAGGACCTCAGAGTAGGGGACTTGCAGGCAGAGGGGCTTCCCTACCACCTTTGTTCCCCGCTAGGGATGGGCGGCAGTGGAGGCAAAGTCCGCCAAGAGGCGGAATCAGAGTTTTTTTTATGAACTCGGCACACTCCACTGGCGGAGTGGAGTTCACCGCTCACCCTTAATCCCTTGATGATAGATGACTTCAATACTTATTATCGTGCAAGGTACCTAAACTTTATTAAGATGATGCTAGCTACAATAATTAGCTACCCCTCAATACTTCCATTTACTTAACCCAAAATATTATTCAAAACACCAGATAGCTTGCCTTCAAACATTTCATGGAGGAAGAAAAAAACAATAATTTCCATGAAGTAACTGCCCAATGCATTTCTGGGAAATCATGTGCCCTTCTGCAGTAGTTTACAATAAACAAATGTTAATGTTTTCTTTGGGAAGATCTTTATTGGTTGTAAACACCATAATATTTTACTTATGGAAAATAAGCAATAACCTAAATTTATGGGATTGGCTAAATGATCTCAGCATACTTGCATTCATGAAATTAAGTTGTCCTGACAGAAATGTGATAGAGCTTAGCGAAAGTTAGTAGACCTCTAGGACTAATGTTATGTATCATCCGTTTATCACGTGCACTAGGCACATTTTACATGTTGCAAACATCCTTACCTCCCTTTTCTTCTATGACTGCTGTTCGTTTTTTTGTTTCTGTCCCTTTGTGCCTACCTTAAAAAAATCTTTTGCATTATTATGTGTGATATAATTCCAGTAATATGTGCCACTTTTGTATATGACTTACATTTCTGGTTGAAGACGTTTTAGATCATATGTTAATATCCATTGTAATATCAGTTTACCATTGAATTTATTTGAAAGTCAAGATACATGGAAATAATGAAAGTGGGTGTTAGCCTACCAGGTTGATATGAATCGTAAAGAACAGAAACCATACACCGTTGTGGGGATGCATATAAAAGAGTGACGGAGTGCGTTAATGTGGCTAATTGGCAGTTATGGAAAGCAGATCACAATCTGCTATTCTTTACTAGGGAGTAACAGGAAGCCCACTTTAATAAACAGGTGCATTTCACGCATTTACACCAACTCAAATTCCGCTAAAATTTCAAATGACCACATGAAAATACAGCCACAGGTCTGCTTATCACTCTAAGGCAATTGTTCAACAAGTACAGACAAAGCACAGAAAAGGCTAAAAAGGAGAAATTATGGAGAGGGCAGAATCATTCATATTCATATCTCTTTTCTTGAAAGTCTATCATACAAGCAAAAATCATAGCAGGTAAATACAGGAGACAGCAAGAGCAGAGTAAATGTGTGTATTGGGCCAGTTTAGTTCCCTATGTGATTTAAAACTGGAATGTATGCACTTTCTTTGAAAGTAAGGGTTGTTTTATAAACCACGGTTTACCTAACCCATACAATAACACCTAGTAACTCAGTTTGCAGTCTCCATTCCGCAAGAGTCTTATTCTGAGTAGTATGTTTATGACTGGTTTGCCACTTAGGCCCTTCTTGGTGATCTTGTCAATAATGTGTATTGTTGTGCTATTGGAAGTTTAAAAAAAACAATTGTTTTCACTGTAATACTTCTTGTGAGATTGATTTATTTATATCATTTATTTTCATTTTTAATAGATTGTTTAGTTTATAGTATGTTGGTGTAAAGAATAGATTTGCAATTAAAAGTGTTTTCAACATTTTGTGCAATGCAGGTTCAAAACATGAAAAAATAGAGAACATCTAAGCTCAACTAATAGAGAAACTTTCAAACAAATGTGCAAGTGCCCAGCATGTTTTTCAAGCAATGTTCAAGTGAACATTTTGGGTATATGGGCTGATGCTCTTTACCCTTTAGGCAGAATCATTTCCAAACCATTTGCCTTCAACATGCTTTTTTCTAAAAGTGTTTTTGCTGTCTTTTTGGACTCTGCGCACTTTACCCCGAGGTAAGACTTGTCATTCTTGGTGTGGTTTCCCCTGACTTTTTGTCTCTACCTCCTGTATTTTTGATGCTGCGCCGGATTTCGTTTCGGCTGGCTTAAATGCTTTGGGCACTTTGCCACTGCTAATCAGTGTCAAAGTGCAAGTGCTCTCTTTGTCAATTGTTATTACGATTGGTTGTTCAGGATTGGCATTTTGATTTATTGGCAAGTCACGTAAGGTGCACTGAATGTGTTAGGGCCTTTAATTCAAATGCTACTAGTGGGCCTGCAGCACTGATTGTGCCACCCACCTAAGTAGCCCTGGAAATGTATCTCAGACCTGTCACTGCAGTGTCTGAGCACAGTTGTTTACTGCCATGTTGACCTGGCAAGTGCGCCCACTTGCCAGGCCCTAACTGTCCCTTGTCTTACACATTAGACACCCCTCAGGAAGGCCCAAGGTGCCCCCATGGGCAGGGTGCAGTGTATGTGAAAGGTAGGACATGCACTTTTGTGTGTGACATGTCCTGATAGTGAAATACTGCAAATTTCGTTTTTCACTATTGAAAGGCCATCTGTCCCATAGGATAGCACGGGAGATACTTTGTAACATCTTACAAGTATAAGTTCCCATTGGGACAAGATAGAGGTGTAAAGTTTAGGATCTTTGAACTCAGAATTTAATACCACATCATTTAGTAAAGATGGTTTTTAAATCATGTGTTTGAAAATGCCACTTTTAGAAAGTAAAAAGAACAATTGATGGACAGAATGCAGAACAATGTCATACACTCACCCCAGTACAAAGATCTGGGCCTAAATCCATCGTTTTTTTGCTCATAAACCATTCCAGTTTAGACCCAGCCATATGTAAATCAGCTTGATCCTGCACCCAATGGGAACAGTCCAACCCGAACTGCCAGGCCAGGTCTTCCCTGGACTGGAAACAAGCATCCTAGGACCGTTTTTGGGCCTTCAGCCTTCATCAGCCAGGATAGCTTGACTCCAGTCACATGGAGAGCACAGGACCCACATCTGGGCATAACCGTCCCACTTGGGTGACAAATGCAAAAAGAACAATTGATGGACAGAATGCAGAACAATGTCATACATTCACCCCTTTCAGCCCTCATCAGCCAGGGTAGACATATATTCTCTTTATGACTATTGACAATATAAACCACATAATTACCTCCCATGTAACTCCCATAATTGCATGACCTTAACAGCATTCCCACATTCCAGTTCTTGCCTTTTACTGAATATTATACATTACAATAATATAGCTGCATATTATTCAAACAGGCCAGTATGTGCAGACAAATGTGAGAGCAAGGAACTATGTAACAGGCCGTGTGGCTGCATCAATGAATAAGAACTGTGACTTTTATTTCTTTTTAGGACTCAATAGTGACAGTTTTAGAAAAGAACAGAGAGATGGCCAATAGGTTACCTACCCTACAAATCGGCATTGTGGCATTCACATGTTGATCATCACACATTACAGCCACTAGTTGTGACTACAGACACTAGTTGTCCATATGTCAGTCATGGTCAAAACTTACATTGATGTAGTAGATGTAAGAGTCAGCATAGGGCAGGCAACCCTATAATGTTTATTTGTACTATGACAAAGGGGTGACTACCTGTCCAGAAATTCCCTGGAATGTTCAATTATTTCAGGATGCTATTCATTGTAATTACTGCTGCATCCCAGTATCATTTCAGGTCTTTGGATCAGCTCGTCACTACAGCCTTGATTTCAGAGGACTCACATTGGATGTGAAGATCTTCAGTTGCACCCATCATTGCTGACTGCCACTTGGCCTGTATGTCTGTATAGTGAATGATGGCACTTGGCACGGGAATTATGTTACTGGGGCTGCTGTGGGTATGACTTGAGTCCTGTGAATCTAAATCTGTAGTGAAGATCTGTGGTGAAAGCCATTGCCGACCAACGTCTGTGGTGGGGGTCTCAGCAGTGTGAAATGTTAAAGCCACGAGTGCCATGTTGCTTTGACTGTGACAGGCACTCATCGAGGTCTGGTATCTGCAGTGACTGGCGTGCCACAAGTCACAGAGGTGTGGGTGCCATCATCGAGTTCTGCCTGCCAGGCCTAGCAGGCTCAATTCTTGGTGCCACCTGTGGCCATTCACCCGATGGCATAGCTAGACGTACTGCCACTCGGGTGGCCCCTGAGATTGCCGCCCAGGTGCAGGTAAGGGGTGGGTACCAACTTGTTCTCTGGGATAGGGGGATGGTGGTAGTCGACAAACATGACTACCGCCGCCCCCAAAAACAGTGCCACCCAGGCTGGACCGCCGACTCCCTCCCCCCAGCTACGCACTGCATTATCACTTGGGCCTCTGATTTATTTATTTATATGTTGATTCAGAAGTTTTGTATAGTGCAGACAAGGCCAAAGTGATGACAGAATGCTTTGCATCATTTCTTAAATATAACATACGATTGAGGTAACTACATGTATGCAGTAATGCACAAAGGCAATAGGGATAAGATACAGAGTGTAAATCCCAAGGTTTATAGGGATAACATTCCAACTCATTCCTTGGTCAGGTTACAAAATGAGTTTAACCATGGAAAAAGGTGGTACTGAAGGCTTTTCAGTAGCTACCAAGAGATTGTCCTAACACTGGGAGGAAGGAAGGGGGAGAAATTCAAACCCTGGAAGTGCTCCCAGATTTGTTTTGTATTTTTGTTTTATTGAAGGAATTTCTAGGACGGAGGATGTTGAAGCTTTATAGATGATAGTGTCATCTGGATATAGGCAATTACGGAGCTAGGTAATTTGGCATTCCAAATTAAAGTTATTTATGGGTTATTCATGTCAGTTTTTAAGACATTTCCTGCTTCGCTAGGGAGTCATTTTACAGTGGCCAGAATTGAGGATATATGATGTAATTTTCTAATCTCTTTTTCTAAATTTCAATTTCTCTAAATTTTCATATTTGAAAAAAAAATGCTAAGGTCTACACACTGCAACAACATGTAGTGGTACTGTACGAGGAGCAAGGATTCCACTGAAAGACAATTCTCATGGTCAACCCTAGATTGCACCAGTGTTTGAACTACCTGTTGAAAGTTGCAAGTAAGGTACAGGGACTTTGATGGTGTCCAATTTATTTATTTATTTAACTTATAAGGCGCACAGCTACCCGCAATGCTTTAGTTATCATTGTGCCCCTTTTGCTATTGCATGATGTAAGATTGTATGTTTAGGTTTTTGCACCTATGGAAGCCAAGCGATTTATCGCATTCCACTAAGGATGGTTTGCTGCTTAGCACTGAGATTGAGTTACACGGTACAGTGAGAGCTGTTGGCTGCTGAGCTAATGAGGTACTAGGATTTAATGGGGTTTATCAATGGGCCATCAAGGATTGGATTCCAGCTAACATTTGGCCTGCAAATTCAATGCCTTTAGGAGATGAGCCTTTCCGGTAGAAAGTTTGTGTGAGCTCAGTGATTCCTGTAACACACAATGCGATCCAGACAAGGTCTCTGTAGTCTGGAGGGGCACACCATGTGCACCGGTCTTTCATAGAGCATAACAATTGTCAGCCTACTGCACTGTTGAGTGCTTACATTCGTGGACAGGACAGATTGTAGTGGAATTTTCTCTGTCATCTGCAAGAAGAGTTAACTGGTCTCTCCTGCATTTTTAAATTCACCTGCCAGTCCCCTGCAACTGGATTCTTCACTCAATTTTATGGGACATGGATGCAACCTGAGTATGTGTAACCTCTGTGTGTGGAGTTTAGGCATGGAGCATGTCTATTGCATGTGACTGCAACTACACAGTAAAACACTTTAATTTCCAGCAATGAAAGTGATACCTAGAACTGAGGCTCCACACAGCAATATGAATTACAGGGCTCTCCTAGGACCTTCCCGACGTCTTTTGTAGTGGGCCAGACTCTAGAGGATGAAGAATAGGAGACAGAGGATCCTTTTAAAGTATCAAGAAATGCCCCTTTACGGCACTATTATTCCCTGGAAGAGCTACCCCCACAGGGTAGCAAGTATTTCAGTAGGACAGCAAGTCCCTCTTCTGTGATCCTGTTTGGATCTCCCTTCCCATCTCCACTGCACCCCTCTGTAGACACCTGAAGACTAACACTGTGAATGGGCCAGTCTGGAAGGATTAAGCAAAAGACAGGAACAACCTGAAACCAGTCCCAGAACTGGACTCTTGGAATACACAAACTCTGCAACTATAGTATAAAGCTGGGGCAGAAACATCTAGTGAGTGTGCTGAGATTTCTCTACTAGAATTCAGGGAACCACACTAGTGGTAAATGAGAAACTCTTATGTGCTTTATGGTTGCTGTACTGACCACCAACACATGTTTCCAGTTTTGGGACCAGAAACCTTAGGAGTTCAAAAAGGCTTCCCAGACAAACTGCTTTAAGGACTGACTTGAACAAAGAAGTTGGTCAATTGCTTAGTAGGGGCGCTGGATCTGCCCTTGAATGAGGAAGTATTGCCTAGAACAAGGGAACAGCAAATAAGATGATGCAGGAAGAACTGAAGCCACAGCCACAACCTGGGGGACCCCTGCATTGCTCAGCCATAGAGTGCAGTCTGGGAGACCCAAGCATCCCCACAAAGTGTACTGAAGCTGGATTACCCATGACAGTGGGACACTGATGAGAATCTATTGGGTGATGAGCTTTATTTCCCGCTAAAGTAACCAAGCACATAGAAGTGCGAGGCACTAAAAGCATTGTGGCCATATGCTCAGCTAACGAACCTGAGTGCCAGAAGAAGTCCTGTCAAAGGAAGGCTGGTGTCCCACGTCAAAAATTCATTGACACCTCACCATCACTGATGCAACCTGGGGTGAGCTTATTTCTGGGTTGGTGTCTACCTTTGTATGATTGGCTTGTGTTTGGGCCTGAGGACGATCTAACAGAGAAGACATCTATTCGACCGTGAACAGTGTAAACTGAGTCTGTCCTTCCACCCTCATTCCTCCTAAACCGGCCGATGCGCACTTGATTGGCCAGCGCGCACGCATAGTAACACAGAATATAGTCGGTGAAAACTGAACACTCTTGCAACAAAATCCTCCCAGTCCCTTATTCAGTACCTTAAGCCTCCATTCTTGCCCCAGTCTGTTCAACCTATATATTGAACCACTAAGAGATATGATGAAGGTGTTCTTCCATCAATACGCTCATGACACTTAACTGCACATGAACGACAATAATGTCAGCAATGTCATTACTCTCAAAAGTTCCCTAACTAAATTTCAGAAATGGATGTCATCAAATGCATGGAAACTAATCCCAGACAAAACAGAATTAATCTTGCTCAGCAAAGAATTACTTCCTAAAATTAATGTCAGCAGGTTAGCTGAGTTCAAAGCTGAAGAATTCACAACCAAATTAATTCAAGGGGTTAAATTCATAGGATTCTTGATTTACTTGAACACCTCCCCGAACACTCATATCAATTATCAGCCCAATTATCTCTAAACCAACGCAGATCTGACCTCAATCTGGCTTTCACTCTGTAATCCAAGCGATTGCCATCTCAAGAATTGATTATGCTCATGTGCTTATAACAGGAACTACAAAACCATCACTTGCACCTTTAAATCCCTTCTTCACTCTGCTGCTCGTCTAAACACCAGGAAATAAGATTACATTAGCCCCATTTTGAGAGACCTCCATTAGCTCACTCTGGAGGTGAGGATTACATTTAAATGTGCTTGCTTGCCCTTCAAAGGCTTGAAAGTAGACACATTGACCTACCTACACTCCTGCTCCAAATCTCTGGCACAGAAAGAAATCTGAGAAATCTAAGGAGCAAAGAAGCCTTCCATCTAGAAAAAAAGACACATTGGGGCAGATGTAATCGCAAGAAGTGGTCACAACTCGCTTACCAACTTTTTCCAAAAAAGAAATTGTTTTGTGAACCCAGCTATTGATACAATCTGGGGGGCCCCTACCAGGAAGAAAGCAGGAACCTTGCAAGAGTGATGGTAGTGGATTAAGGAGGCACCGAATAGGCAGCCTTCATAACCTGCATGCAAACATTTAATAGCACCAATCGTAGGCTTCTGAGCACAGCTTTGGGCTCACTGTTTCACAAATTAAGCACAACTCATCATGAGTTTGAGTTTGAGTTTGAGTTTAAAAACCCTTCCAAATACTGACACTCTGAGTTACATAAGAGGCAGGCAGGGAGTTGTAGCAATTGTTTGTAGGCTTGTTTCTGGCTCATTCATTTGCTCCAAGTATCACTTATACATCTGTACCAGGGCCATATATTGCGCACAACCGCAGCACCGGAACAACTGAGCAAGTCCTGAGTGCCAATAAGTGCATAGAACATACAGGGTCACATGACAGTCAGTGGAGGACCAAATGATATGGAAGAATTGCCGAGGATTTGTGCAGTACAAGAGAGTCGGCCGGGGATTAGTAGCTGGGGAAAATGGAAAGCAATTAAAATGTAAGAACAGGGCCGTGGCTATAGGAAGATGAGGATAAGGGTGGTCTTGGGGGTGTAGACAATGAAGAACATGGAAAAGCAAGGCAAGTTGACTTGTGATTGGGAGTCAACGGAGTGTTGTATGTGCAAAGGAGCTGATGCAATGCAAATTGCACTGAAGTTGCCATGCTAAAATTGGCCACAGGAAGACTTCTCTACTGAAACCACCTAGATATACTTCCAATGTGGGAAATTAGTATCTATGGAAATGGAAGGCATTTTTTTTTGTTTTAATCTTTTTATTGACATTTATATTTTTAACAGTACAACAATAGTCAAATGACCACAAATGGCAGGTAGGGATACGTCTGTAAAACATATGGAGTGGTATTAGCAGTGAAGGCGGGAGTGTACTGTATCGGATATGGTGGAGCAAGGTTATCAACAACACCAGAACACTTGAGAGGAAGTGTATGCAAATGTATAGCCAACGCACTGCGTATTGTGGTGTTAAACTACACGTGATGTAGAGTAGTATTCAACGGTGGGTGGAGGGTACAACATAATGAGGGCAAAATAACTTGACTAAGGTAAAGGGGTAACCCCCCGTGACCCGAGGCCCTGAAGTGTGGCAAAGGCTCAATAACTGTTTGTGAAGCGCATGAAGGTACTGTGACTCGCCGGGGCGCGTGAGGATTGTATGAGGCAGCCCCCATTATGGCACCGCATTAACGGGAGTGGAGTGCCAACTTGACGCTGATGCGACCTCCGCCTTTTCCTGTGTGTCTGCTGTGGGTGTAGCTGACTTCTGCAATTCAATGGAAAGGGAAGGCGTCTGTGAGGGACTCTTTCGAGGGTTATACTATCTGGGCGAATAACAGATTGAGGTTTGAAGAGAATGCTCTCTGGGAGCCTCTCAGATGAAGAAACCTGCACTGAGCTGCAAACTACATGTAAGAAACGCTGTGCTTTGACAACAGAACAAGAAAAAAAATGTGTTGAGGAAGACAGTACAATTGAAGCAAGAAGGCGCAAAACCCACAGAAGAAGACATCTGTAAACTCTACACCCTTATAGCTACTGTACTGCATTTTACAAGGAACACTACAAACCACAGTAATTAAGAAGGCCTGGAAAGCATGTCACAAATCACTTTTATGGAAACTCTTTTCTCAAAGCCTGTCCAGTTCAGTAAGCTGCGCTGCACCGCCTCCATCTGGGATTTTGCTCATCTTTAGCTGACAGCCCAGCATTTTCCATTGCAGCCTTCTGTCTGCGATGCACACTGTCTGCCCTGGAGCCATCTTCCTATATCCAATGCTCATATAAACCCTTAAAATACAGAAATAATACATACAGAGTGCGTTCACCTAGTGCTGGTCAGAGGCAGGAGGAGGACGGAAAGTCTAGGATGATGTATTCTAGTAGGTATTGATTGGCGGTGAGCAGATTCGATACATTGTTGAGTGCTAATGTTCAGTACATTCCATTCACCGCCATTTTAAAAAAGCATCTTTGAAACCTCAAGGGACGCCATTTATAAAGTTTTGCAAAAAGTATCTTAGCACAGGGATGGTTGCCTTAAAGCAACACGCGATTATATGGAATCGCAGCCTTTGTTAAAAGAACCTGTCATTTTTCCATACTGCTGTCACGTACTAAAAAAACCATGAACCTATGGAAGCAAGACTGCATAGTTCCATTTTGCTATACTTAATTAATGTAAAAGTGCTCTTCTTAGAACTGAAAGCCCGTGGATTTTCTAACATTGCTTTGTTTGAGTCTGTATGCATAAAGGTATTTGTATATGCCTGTGTATCAATACATCAGTGTTCATGGGTATGTGTGTGTGTGCCCAGGAGCGCCTCCTCCGAGAGAGCGGAGGAACGTTCCCCGCTAAAAAAAATGGCCCAAACCAGCTAAAAAATAAAATGGTAATATTGTTTCTATATTACCATTTTATTTCTCAGCAACCTGTCCTGAACAGAGTGTCACGACGAGGCGGGGCGATTGCTGCTAAGTGGCAGCAGGGAGCTGTGCACTTATGTTTAAAGTGTGCATGTCCCTTAGTTGGCCATCTTGCGATGGCCAGCCAGACATGCGCATTTCAAACATCTCTAACCTAGGGTGGGTTAGAGAAAGCACAGATCTCCAGTGCTCTTAAGAGCGCTGAGAGAGGCTGCTTCCTCCAATCTTGAAGCTTCTCTCATGCTGTTTAACAGCATGAGAGCAATGCCAGGATTGGGTAGTGCAGTTCTCTGGATTAACAGCTTCAAGGAGAGAAGACACCCAAAAGAGGAGGACGTCGCTCGGCAAGTCAAAAAGGTAAGTAGTATTTTTTTAATTGTTTTAATATCACCCGTATTTGGCCCGTCCCATCACTCTATTACATGCCAGCCCCCTCCTGTGTGAGCGTGTTCTAATCTCAAGCAGCTAAGGAAATATCCTTTGACGATTCCTTGATAAGTCTATGGAAAATAACAGGTACAGGTCTATTTACACCTCAGCACGTATAATAGCAAGCAAGTGCAGTTCACATATCATTTGTACCGGGCTGCAGGGGGTAGTTGCACCGGATTTACACCTACTTGTAAAGGATTTCGAAAATAACATACACAAATAATTACTTAGTGTTTTGCACAGGCTATTACCTTTTGTGACAGGTTTACATAGCCAATTATCACCAGGTATGACCTTGTGCTAATTACTTGTGTGCCAAGCCCCCTTTCTTATGTTGAGCATGGTGAATAAGAGGCAGACACCTACACTCCTGATTTATACTATGGTTTGACATTGGAGCTGCAAAAGGAAGAGGAGTCTTACTCTCCGAAACTTAAACTAAAGTTGACCTAAATACTTTGAAAAACATGTTGCATAATATTAATTAGATAAGTTGTACCGACAATATCTTTATTATTTATTATTTGTTTTAAAATTGTGCCTTCACTTTTGTATTAGTGAACCATTTTCCCACTACATATAAATGAGATGGGCAAAGACTTTAAGACTGAGGACCTGATTTGGGGGTTGCAGACGGAGTAAAGGTAGATAGAGTGGCAAAGGACTTTGCATCCACCACCCTACCTTTACTCCACCCGCCACATTTTGAGCTCCCTGGACAATACTAAACGCTGGTAGGATCCTCCGTCATGGTGGTTCCTTTCAGTGTAGGAAAAGTTAGACCGATGCTAGAGTCTTTGTGCATTATTAACAATGTGCAGAATGTGAATTTATTCTCGATTTTACTTGAATACACTGAAGTAGTACTATTATCTTTGAAACAAAATTCCTATGACATAAAATTGTGCCTTCTTAGCCCCTATTAACTAGGCCTCAATTTATGCCCAGTTGCATTCTTTATCAAAATTGATGTCTTCCCCCTGCACATTATAATGTTAATTATTTCTGCAGCACACAGGCAAGCAGAGTCATGTTTGTTTATTTCTATTGAAGTTATTCTTGCTTTTGTCAATGAAATCTTTCCAGTGTAGGCATAGAAAATGATGCATCTTCCAAGGACCTTGCACTAGCTTATTGAGCTCTATTCATTCATAATGGTTTGCTGTTGTTCATGTAACTAGTTTGTTCTGCCATCTCTATGTGACATTAGCACAGAGTGAGCAGAATCAATATTAATGTAGTGGGACAGTGCTTAGGTGCCTAGCCAATAAGACGATTAATAAAACTGCGCTTTGATTTGCGAATAATGTGATACTTTTGCTCAAACCATGATGAATCTGCACGTTCTATTCTGTTCTATGAGAAGATTTCCAATATAAACCCTTGCATTCAGCATAGCATACTCTTTCAGTCACACCTGCCATTTTAACACAAATAACTTGCCACTGTGATGACTACAGTACTTCATTGTCCTACGTCAATTACAACCTGACATGACGAGTGACAGTATTTTTATTGGTAATTTATTCATGCTCAGGACCCTTCGCACCGGCAAGCAGCAAATGGAGAAATGATACCAACGTCCACTTTCCAGCTTGTCCCAACCCGAATCCCCACATCATTCCACCCCAAACATTCCACCCTACGCCTGTACATTCTAATAGATGAGGGGGGGGGGGGTGATGACAACACCCACGAGCAAAGAATGTACACCAACCCCCAAGAACTAAACACAACACTGTGCTACATGGTGTTGGGGATCCTGGCTCTTCATCCAAAATACTCCTCCTCTCATCCTACTATTCAGAATACTCTTAAATGAAGAAACAAATTGATGTCACAAAAACTATTTTTAGGTTCCAGAAAACTTCCAGCCTTTATCAGATCAGAATAGACAGTGCCTAAACTGTAAGTCATGTAACTAAGTCTCTTTTTCGAACGTTATGCCTCTCTTCTGCCCCTTTAAGTGATCGTGATGGAAAATATATTATTCTCTCTTTGCCATCCACCCCCTGTGTCAACACAGCATTCAGTCCCTACAATTCGCATTAGTGGTTACAATTATTCTCTTGATGTTGTCAAAACGTTCTAGGTTAGGCATTTTTCAAGTTCAGGTTTCACTTTAGAGAAAGATCCTACACATTCTGCTGGCCAAGTAAATGCCACCCCTTTCTTTAATAACATTCTCAGGGGCAAGACCATGCTTGCAAAGTTTGGAATAAACTTGGAGTAACAGTCCGCTAGTCCCAGAAAGGATCTGACTTCATCTTTGTCACAAGGAGGCAGAGCCTTGATGATTGACCTTGTCAGATAATTTGGGACTTACCCCTTCGCCTGATACTGTGTGTTCCAAGGAAGACACGGTTTCAAACCTGAATCTACACTTTTCCTCCTCACCTTCAACCATGTCAGGACTTTTTATACTGATAGAGCGCGGGTTCACCTGCTCAGGATTTTACCATTCTCACCTGGGCCCATAAAACATACACACTTTGAACAGGTAAACCTACGCTTAAACCAGTAATATTTACTTTTAGGACCTATACCTTGCCTTACCAATTCTAGTCACCGGTACCTAGAGTCCTAAGGGATCAAGGGAGTTAGCAAGAAAATAGGTAGTAAATAAACATTTGCACTCATAAAAAAATACCCACACACTCGGGAAAGATTTAAACACTTTATCTATGTAAATTCTTAAATGTCAGAGTCCATACTAAATTAGTCAAAGTATGTTCAATTAGGAAAAATATAATCAGAGCAAGATGATGCGGAAATATTATGAGACTTTCTTTAAGCATTGAATCATAGGTAGGGTAAGAAAAAGAAAACAGCACAATGACATACCCACACAACTTTATATTTACCTAGAATGGTGTGAAGACCAACCCTGGCCACGGGCTGGAATAAAGGACAGGACCCCCGATATTGCAGGTGGCAACAGGATAGAAAAAGGTGCAGACCAGAATCAGGATCAGTACGGACCAAATTGGATCAGGACAGGACCACCGCAGGTCAGGACCGGCACCCACAGCTAAAATGCAACGCCAGCGTCACACCCCTTTCTGCAGCTAAAAGTCAGACCCCGATTGGGTTATCAAACCTTCTCCCACAGAACCCTGATTGGGTTATCGAACTCCTTCCCAGAACCCCGATTGGGTTATCGAATCTTCTGACAGAGTGCTCCGCCAGCACCTCTGCTCTCGATCGCCTATTGAGTGCGTTGGGTCAGTGACAGGTCAGCTATTCGGACAAGTCGGACAATCTAACTAGCTAAGCCTACCTTAGTTATACCATTTTCCAGGGCAGTGTACCACCCCCCAATGTTGCAAATGTGTGTATTCCCTCAATTTGATTGGTCAAAAGACGAGGAGAGGTCATCACACCACACTAGTTATGAAGTCATTTCAGTCAAATATTCAAATTAATGTTCCCTCCCATGATTTTATTTTCCCATGCACTTTTATTCCACCCGGCAGTGAATGTATCAATAAGAATTACAATGTGATATAACATTTTTTACCTTCCTTCCAAAGGGTCAGGAAGTAAGCATCTACTAGCAAGTCAGGAGTTGGCCCGTGTTCAATGTCATGGCTTGTGGACTCGGGTGAACGTAGAGCATGCGCAGTCGCGGGACCCAAGATGGAGCAACATTGTACTTGATTGGTCCGAACACGAGCTAATAGCAAAGTCAAAGAAGAACAATTTTAGAAAAAATAATAAATGAATGCACTGTATACCACTTATCTCTACTCTATTCCCCTTACTTTATTTTAACTACAGCATTAGGGATTAGGCAGAATGAACAATTTAGTAAAAGCTGCAATGCAAACGTGAGTATGACAGACGCATGCGCAGAAAAGTTCATGCGTTGCGGCGGCCATTTTAGGTTAATCGAGTTACGGTTAGTAAAAACACATATGCAAGCTTCCCCAACTTATTAGAAATGTCGTGTTTTGCGTTTTTAATAAGACAAAACATGTTTATTAGTGTATTGCAGTTTATTTATTCATATACCCCAGCGGGTTGGGATTAGACAAGATAGGAAACCAGCCAAGCTGTATAGACCTTGGAAGGAACTGGATGGAAGGGCACTGGAGGATCAGCTCACATCTTCTATACTTATACTACCGACAGATGTAAATGAAGCTGCCGAAAAATACACAAACTGGATAGATAAAGCATGTACGACTTTAGGGCAGCCCAAACTCTGTCGCCCTACTCTTACAGTACCATCTGCTCCTTGATATACCCAGGAGTTACGAGACTATAAGGTGACATGTAAAAAACTTGAGCGCGTATGGCATGCAGACTATCTACAGCCAGACAAAATCAAACTTAAAGACAGCCAAAGAACATATAAAGATATGATTAAAAAGGCCAAAAGTATGTACTTTACTGTCCGCATCGAGGGAGCCAAAAACTCAACTAGAGAACTCTTCGATACAGTTGCCAGTTTGGTTACCCCTAAATCAGTTATCATCCCCCCAAGTTTTGAACTTTGCGAGACTCTCGCTAAATTCTTTTTAAACAAAGTGGAACTGATTTCTCAGAGTTAGAACACCAAGTTGAGTCATCTCTCCTTGAAGGAACACACAGGGCCACTCTGATGAATCCACACGCGGCGAAACTCTCTGAGTTCTGTCCGGTGAAACCAGAAGAGATAAAAAAGCTGCTTCTGGCATCTAAATCGGGCTCGCCTCAAGATCCCTGCCCAGCCTCTGTGGCACAATTGGCAGCCACTCCCATTTCATGCGTTCTGACATAGCTATTTAATGGGATGTTTGACTGTGGAGAATACCCAACATGCTGGAAACGAGTGTCAATTGCTCCTCTGCTTAAAAAAACCAACTCTTGACATCTCAGACCCTAATAGTTATCGGCCTATAGCCAGGCTACCACTACCGGCCAAACTCATTGAGAAAGTTATGAATGCACAGCTATGTGACTTTCTCAGGTCCTCTCAATGCCTGGACATAGCCCAACATGGGTTTAGGGAAGGCCACAGCACCGAGAATGCCCTTATCAAGTCTACGGAAGAGATTAAGAGGGTGATGGATGCAGGAGGACGTGCAGCTCTGGTACTCCTCGATCTCTCCGCGGCCTTCGACACGGTCCACCATAGTATATTGGTGGACCGTTTAGAAGGCTGCGGAATCCAAGGAACAGCCTTGAGGTTGCTGAAATCCTTCCTAGCTGACAGGGTACATGTGGTGGCCTTGGGAGAATTTGAATCTAGACCTTTCAAACTCCCAGGGGGGGTCCCTCAGGGCTCCTCTCTAAGCCCCACATTATTTAATATCTACGTTTCCTCCCTCGCCCCGGTAATTCGGTCATTTGGTTTCGAATTAACATCTTACGCAGATGATACACAAATTGGGGTATCTCTGCTCCCGGGAAGAGAAGAAGGAATAGCGGCGAGATTTCAGGACTGTATGACAGCAGTGAGCTCATGGATGGCTGGCAATTGCCTTAAGCTGAATTCCTCAAAAACTGAGGTGCTGCTTTTCGGTGCCAATGTTAGTTTTTGGAGCCCCAAATGGTGGCCCCATGATATGGGAGACCCACCCATTCCGGCAATGAAAGTAAAGAACTTAGGTGTTCTCATTGATAGTCAACTATCCTTCAAGCCACAAGTCAATGCTTTAACATCCTCCATTTATTGGATTATGAAAACCATCAGGAAAATTGTCCCTTTTTTATCAGACAGTAGCAGGAAAACGGTGGTGACAGCACTTGTGCTGTCCCACCTTGATTACTGCAACAGTCTTTTTTTGCAAGCCCAGCAAGGGATTCTTAACAAACTGCAAATGTTGCAAAATGCAGCTGTTCGACTAATCATTGGCCTGCCTAAGTTTGCTTCGGTCTCACATGAATTGAAGAAATTGCACTGGCTCCCGATACGCAAACGCATAATGTTTAAAGCATTATGTATGGTGTTCAAAGCAGTGAATGGAATTGGTCCATCCTTTCTTCAACAACATTTCCAACTGTACACACCAGGTAGACAGCTGAGATCAGCAAACAAAGGATTAGTTAAGACTCATCGGATCAGGAAAGCACGATGGGGAGGACGCAGTTTTATATCCGGAGCCACTTCCATCTGGAATAAATTGCCCCTGGTCTTGAAACAAAGTACCAGCCTGATGACGTTCAGGAAAAACATTAAGACTTGGCTTTTTGACCTTTAAAATCAATGACCATCTTATGGGAGAAATCATATCATTTCAGCGCCAGGACACCGCCCGGTAACAGCGCGCTTTAAAAATTGTATAAATAAATCAATTTAGAGAAGGTTGAGTACAAGCAAGTCTCTTTACGAGTGAAACCTTGCTCTATCAATAACGTCCAATCAGGTGAGTAGCCAGAAAATTAAAATGCCCCCACTTTGAGGCTCTGATGGCACTAATCAAGCAAGGCATGTGAGCCTGAACCTACCTAGAAGAACTCCCTTGTCTCTTATATACACAAATTGATCTATTCATTCTTTCACCCTTCCATCCACCCACTGATATCCACATTTCACCTTTACATTCTTTCATCCATCATTCAGTCTTTCATCATTTCATCCATCCATTCATTCACCCATCTATCTCAGATTTCCATTTTCTCTGCCATCCTTTCATCCAAGCATCTAGCCATCATCTCCCCCAAGCTTTTATCTGCCAAGCTGCAGATGAGAGGCCCATAAAGAACCCACCCCCACTGTAGTAGACAAAGCGGGGGCTCACGGCGCCCCTGTGTCCAACCCTGAATCTGCACTTTTCTCTCTTATCCTTCAACCTTGTCAGGGCTGTCTTAACGTCACATCACAGCTTGTTTTAACTTTACCATGCACAAGGGTATCATTCTAAAAGAAAAGAAAATCCTTATCAATGCTTTGTATTAGCCTTTGAAAGCATGTGTCATCATAAATCTATGGGCCTCTATTAGTGTAACATGAGGGGTCTGGAATCTTAACAGAGTAACGCCTGGTAGTATACTGAAGCAAAGATCCATCATGCTAAACACATTGGTCCAATTTAACATGGAAAGTGCTTCGGTTATGTTTGGCAATGGTTAACAATCTACCCATATGCATTGATTTAAGGCTCTGAGATCAACCCACACCCTTATTTTGGTGCCCTTGTACTTTGGAGCTAAAACCACAGGCACCAACCACTCCATGGCCTCTATCTCTTTGATGGCTTTCAACTGTACTAATCTATCTACCTCTTCTTTTACAGGTTTCAAATGATGTTAGATATTCTTCTCACTCTGGGCCTGATTTACAAGGTTATACTTACAAGTTTGTGTAAGTTTATGCTTTTGCTGTATTCACAAAACTGCATTCTAATAGTAAATTTAGAAGTCTGGAGAATCCACAGTTGAAGCGGGAAAGCCCACATTTTAAAAGATAGGCCTGTTCTATCTTTTTATGTGTGGAGTTTGCCGCCCTGACTGCGTAATCTCCACACTTATACACTTACTATTAGGATCACAATCAGGACGGAGAACTCCGCACATAAAAAGATAGGCCTGTCTTGTCTTTTATTGTGCAGTTTTCCTCCCTGACTGCGGAGTCTCCACACTGGTAAACTTACTATTAGAATGTAGTTTTGTGACTCGTGGAAAAGCATAAAGATGCACAAACATGTACGTTTACCTTAGTGAATCAGGTCCTCTATGAACAACTAGTTTGTCATTTTTCTTTAAGATACTCTTATGTTCAAAGTCTTTTAGAAGACCCAAACGCTCCTCAAAACTCTGGAAATGTTTCTACAATACCTCCATCCTCATTGATGTTTGCTCTTAAAAAGAAGTTGATTGGAAGACTAGGGAACGTCACTTTTTATGACGTTCGGGTGGCATAGGCCTCTCAATCATATCTATGAGTGGACGCAAAACCACCCTGCGTGGCTTTGCATCGCCTCATAGATATGGAGTAAGGCAGTGCAAACCCAGATAAGTTATGTCCTCTTTACCAAACCTACATTTTTCACCCTTGAACATCATTCCTGCCATTTCTAAGCTTCTCAGCACCAGATGCACTCTAGAATTGTGCTAATCTATGTTCGTCCAAAGACGAGGTCATCATCATAGTAATATGTAATGCACTTGATGGCATTCAGAAATGTGTGAGTGACTCTTTAAAACACAGTCATCATTGGCCCAAGGCCAAACCAGACAGCATCCTGAGAAATTTAAAGGAACTGATTGCTGAATTCCAATCTGGTAATATGTAGATGCCAAATCTAAGGTGGCGAAGTACCAGGCATCCAACACAACAACATGAATACCATCTCAGCTAATTGAAAAACTGGAATTTGCCAAGTATTACTTCCCTGTTCAGACCTCTTAGATTGACACACAATCTTTTGTCACAACTAGAATTGCATTTAACAACCACAGTAGCTAGCCATTGTGTAACCTCCCCAGGCTCAATCACACCTTATTCACACAGCCTTGTAAACCCATCGCTCACTGCCTCTTGCTCATTCAGAGGCATTCTCTTCACCTCAATAACAACAGGTACAGTATTCTTTTGGAGTCTCATTTTGTGAACCTATACTTAAAGACATCGTGTACTCAATCTACACACTGCAGGATATATTTTCTGAAAATCTTCAACCCACTGACAACTTGTCTCACACACATATGGGGATCGACATTAGGATCAAGATATATGCCCAGGTCTCTCTGATGGGACCAGCCTCAATATCATCCCCTCTAATGAACACATAAACCTTTCCCTCAGTAAAACAATTGTTAAAGTCAAATAAAGCATGAAAGAACCCCAGCATCTTAATGACTCGCCCACTCAAACCTCCAGGGAAATTATATCCATTGGTTTCAATTTTTTGTTCTGAAAGCTGTTCTAAAATTCCTTCATAGCAATGATGCTAATCCTTGAACAACTGTCTCTTCTGCAAGTGCTGTTCCCTCCTCAAAACAAACTCCTAAATAAATAAATGTACCGAAATGAGGTTTTGTGAACTACTCTTCCTGTGCAATAACCCCCATGGTTCATAGAGACCTCCACATTTCTCCGTGCACGAGAGGCTTTCCTGAAACACACTTTGCTTCCAATCTGAGGTATGTCATCAATGGTACTCGATGCATTCCACTGCCTTCTCCTCTTAGTAGTCTTTCATTAAATCAGCTGATTCATTTCATGGTCTTCTCACACAGAAACAAAACAGGATGCAGATGTTGCAGGATGCCATTATACAAACTGCAATGCTATGCATTTCACTGATGTGCCACTTTGACTGATGTCATCCCAAACTCTTCCCTAAACTGAAATTCTTCCTTGATGAGTGTTAACTGTCACAGAATCTACTTCACATGTTGGCACCGCAGATGACTTTGTTTGTAATGCCTCCTCCAACAATGGTGCCTTTACTCATCATGTTGTGGTCCACTACCCCACGCTCACCTGTGCTTTCCATCCTTGCACAGCACATTTCGTCAGTGTAAATTAGTGAGAAAGGCACACAGGAGGGCAAATAGACCTCACCCATATTGAACCGGGCTGTAGCTGCCACTGGAATGTGGCACTTTCAGCCACCCCAACATGATTCCAAAATGTATAGGCATGATACAGAGGAGAGTAAAGTACAACACATCACGCACAGGGGTACACAAGAATAGAGCACACTTTGTGCCTATTCACTTTCGGGTGGAAGGGGCGAAAGGGAATTGTGTTTGAGCCTTTTTTTAACACTAGAACAACAGTCTTAATGATCCTGATTGCGTTAAAGAAAGGAATAAAAAATGTGTGTCTCTTCTTCTGGTTAGATCTGCACACACATTAATGAGGACTTGTTACGTATGTCTCCTTTATTTCTTTATGTGTTACTTATGTTATTTATATTTTTGCTTTATGTGAAAGAGAATTGACAAAAAAGTGTTCACAGTTCAGAGTATAAACAAGGAAGTAGAAAATTAATTTTACACTAAATATATTATGTTATTTGTTTTCCATTTACCACTTAGCTTTTAACATTTGTTTAGAACCAGTCAACGTATGTCATAATCTTTTGATGGATTGGCAGTGCCTCCCTAATTTGCACTGTGGTGTAATATGGCATTTATATGGCGTTTCATACCCCACTGTGGAGTGCCGAAGCACCTTTTTGGATGGGTGGTATGCAACAACGTGGTGTAGGGATTGGTTCGAAGAGTATTGTTTTTTTGGTGTG
Source organism: Lissotriton helveticus (assembly GCF_964261635.1). NCBI lineage: Eukaryota > Metazoa > Chordata > Amphibia > Caudata > Salamandridae > Lissotriton > Lissotriton helveticus. The sequence continues at coordinate 1,136,654,644 of NC_136059.1, read as the reverse complement.
ATCATACATGGGCGGCGCTCCAGCCCACATATAGAAATGATCCATAAGGAGGTTTTATCACATACTATTTGTGCACATCCATTAGGTTCTGTGTACCTCTCTTTCACTTCCTTTTCTTTAAGACTGTTCCCAGTTGGGTATCAGGTCAGGATTTCGTCGATATTCCATCAAAAATATCACCATGCAGCTCTGCCACACCAAAGTCTACTGGATAATTGTGCTCCATGAGTGCGAATGAATTCAATAATATTTTTGAGTGAAATGCTTAAAAGTAGTATGATTGAAAGATAACTCATTGAGCGTTTTGCATTGTACCACTACACACAGGTTTTACTGTCTGTCTGTAATTTCTTCAAATTTCTGCTTATCACATTTGGGCCCAATCTTGTGTTTGCAATATGCCTAGCCAGACTCACAAGGGGCCTGAATGGTACAATAAAAAGATGATGTCACCTGGGATATGAGAGTGAAAATGCATGGAGATCGATTGCACATGAATGTGACCCTCTTTGCTTCTTGAATGGGTTATGAATCTGTGATAGATTGAGGAGGCCTAATGTCTGTTTGGTGTGATTGCCTGTCACTCATCAGTATACCTTTTTTATGTATGTGAGACTACCTTCTTGCTGGTATGTATGGAGTCTTTTGTTGGTGCCTAAGGACTGTAGCATGGTCCTTGCTGGCTGAGCACCCGGCAAGTTATGTGTTTGGAGGTGAGAAAGGAAGCAAATACATGTTTACACAAGGAATGGAGGCTGATATAAGAACGAGTGAGGCAATGGGTGTCCATCAGGGGTAACAAGCACTGTATAAAGGCAAACCTTTTTAGGTTTCGTCCTGGCGTTGCAACTGCGTAGCAGTTGCTCCGCCCAGGCGAAATCTAATGTTATCTCTATAGTGGGGACTTGACACCGCCCCTTCTTCCATTGGCTAGCTCCATAAATGGAGGCTAGCCATTGGAAGAGATTGGCCGTCAATCACGTTTTCCAGAGAAAACGCGATTCGGGGGCATTTCTGGGTCTTTTTTTAAGCCCCGCCCCTTGTTGCCGTGTGTCCCGGGCCGCGCTGTGATTGGCTGCAGGCCCGGGACACCCCAGTGACGTCATTTCCCGGGCCGCGCTGTGATTGGCTGCCGGCCCAGGACACCCCGTGACGTCAGCCAATCACAGCACGGCCCGGGACCTGACTTGTTTTAACAGCCATAGGCTCCTGCTACAAAGGCGAGTGTCTTTCATCCACAGTGTGTCATGTTTCAGATGTCTTGAACCCGTGAGAGTCATTTTGAGCACAGACAATGCTTTGTCATATATGCAGATCGTGGGGGCTCGTCCTGCAGATGTATGACCATAATAGAGATAGACAGGCCTTTTCTCCATATCATGCAGCCCGGGGGCTTGTCCTGCACACAGTGCCCTGTATAGGGGCGTTTTTCCTCCGTATAATAGTGCCTTGCCCTTCTTTTATGTTGGGCACCCTGCTCCAAGTGTGTAAATTAAAGTTTTGCTGCAGATGTGAATAGTGCCTTTTTCCCACGAGTGATTTTAGGGCGCCAGAGAGACTTTTCCTACAGATGCATTATTTTGTCCACATGCGTCATGTGTTCTGGGTGAACCGGGGTGTTGTTCACAGACACAGATTTTGCTGTGCCACACAAATTAAAAGGACGGATCTTACCTTGCATATATAGTGTCCTGTCGCAGTTGTGGACGGAGGCTTTTTCTACGTATTGCGACTGACCTGTCCGATTTGTAGGAAGGCTAGAAAATAGCTTTTCCTGTCACCTCCTTTGAACGCAGGGGGTTGACTTTTTCAGCTCATGCAGTGCTCAGTGAACGCGTTTAGTATATTTCTTGCTCGCACACACGTTGTTACAATATATTTCATACCTGACCAGTGTAAGAATTATAGACTCCAAAGCTGGGTACAAACATGTTGTACTATTAACAGTTTTTGTACACTGTCTTTACAGTCTGTTGGTTGTGATATTGTGTGTTTTCTAGGTCCTTAGTGCATTTTATTGAAAGGTGGAACATTGTGTTTTTTGGTCTTTCAGTTGTTTCTGGTATTTACTCAAGGAACAGGCAGTTTTGCCACTTCCTTTCTATTCAGGTAGTTCTTATTTTCCATGCACGACATGGCCGTTAAATGTCTACAACTATGTATATCTTTTCCTAGGGAATGAATGTGTCTATATATTTATGTGGTGACATTTATAAAGTGCGTTCCAAAGTAGACCCTTATAAATTCGCTTGAACAGTGGTCTTCAAACTTCTTAATACTGTGTATATTAGGTTCACTCGGGTCCCCTAAAATGACCAACCTATATGCTCACCTTTATTCCATAAAATGTTAAATACTGTAAGCGAGCTGAAGAATTACATTGAGGCTTGAGGGCACACCCTCTAGCAAATAAAAACAAAACTGATGTGCGCTGGTGCCTTTTAATTCACCAGAGTAAACATGTGTATTTTAAAGCATATATGTTCATGATTTTTTCTCTTTTTTTTCTCACTATCATACCCAGCTTGCATAGCTCTAACTTTGTCAAAGGCGAAACCGTTGAATTGTAAATGCTTGTTCCCTTTTCTATCACTCCCTAACCCTTTTCAATCCAAATAATTGACTAAGATATACACCACTCAAATTACTTTCATATTTCACTATACTAATTCTACAGTAATCCTTTATGGGTTCCGGAGTAGCGTGCTACACGCCAAAAAAGTGCTTCAAAACCCCATTAAGGGTAGCAAGCGCTATATAAATGCAAACCTCTTTTCCCTCTTCTGTCCCGTCGCTACCCTTCTCTATCCAAATAACTGACTAATATCCACAACTCAAATTACTTTCATAGTTCACTATACTAATTCACCACTAATCCTTTCTGGGTTTCCGGAGTAGCATGCTACTTCCCCCAAAAAAATTAAAAAGCGCTTAACAAGCGCTATATAAATACAAACCTTTTTTTCCTCTTCTATCCTTCCGCTATCCTTCTGAATCAAAATAATTGACTAACAGCACCAAATCTAAATCAGCTCATAATTGGCGACTGCTCTAGTCTGGATGGGGCCTTACGTATCCCCTGGTTGAATTACATAAAAGAGCAGACAGGATGGCTTGGCCGCCCTGATCTGTTCCTGAACCCAGGGATACTGAGCAAGACTGCTATTAGAGTACTTAAAAAACAGTTTTGGAGAAGTGGCAGATGCTCAGGGAGTTAGTAAAACCGTCTGTGAGGAGTTTTGTTATATTGAGCATGGGCCCACAGATGCTCCCATATATAACTTATGTTAACAAAGCATATCACCGCTTTGTATTGACAAGATTTCACCTGAATCTGGTCCCTTGGCTCTTGACATTTCCCCAAGGCTGCTCGAAGCCTGATTCGCTCAAAACGTACCCCTGCAACAATTTTTCAGTCCAGGATACACTACATTTTATGTTTTTCTGCACCTTTTACGATCCACAGCGCAGGTCCCATATTCTACCACTGTTTAAAGACTTCCAGTTTGTCCAAGTGAGGCAGGCTTTGACTTATCTTCAAATGCTATCCTCCCCCACTGTTTGCCTGGGGGTTGCAAGCTTTTTAATAGCGGCCATTCGATGTAGAAAAAGTTTGCAGGCACTAGAATCAGTATGTTCTGTTATTTAATGTGTATTTTGCTAGACAGATACACTTAGGTCATATATTAATTGCCTGTTTGTACCTTATACTGCTGCTCTGTTTGAATACCTATAGATGATTCGATGACATTGTAAATTGGGATACCTTTTTATCTGTTTTGCATAAGCATTTTTTGAATATAATCTCTTAATGTGTTTTAAGGTTTTATGTACCAACATCTTTCATTGAACTATGCTTTTATGACTCTTAGCTGTCAAATAAAGTATCTTTTGACTTGACTTGACTAACCGATCCACCACTTAAATCACTTTTATATTTCACTATACTATTTCAAAACTAATCCTTTATGGGTTCCGGAGGACCGTGCTACTCGCCAAAAAAGCACCTCGACGCCTTGTCAGGGGTAGTAAGCGCTATATAAATGCAATTAAAATACAATACAATATACCTTGCATTGATGCTGTGGTTAGGGACTGGCTGCACATTCATGGTTGTGTCAGCTTGGAGTAACTGTTTAGCTTAAAGTCAGAACAGAGCTGTTTTCTGGAGCCTCCGACCCTGCTAGGACTAAAAGGGAGGACAACCTTGTTAACCTTGTCATGCAATGGCTTCCTACCTGACAGCAATAACTGTACTCTCCACTGGACCCAATGTCTGGACAGCTAGACTAGCAAGCAGATTCTCACAGTACATCTTCGTCAAGAGTCCTTGACATAGATGGCCTAGGGGCAGCAGAGTGAGGGAAACGGAGAGGAGCTGCCAGAGATATAGCATCGGTGTTATATGGGGTTGGACACCTCCCATAATTATTTCCTAAATGGGTCTTGGCCTGGCAATGACAGCTGGATCAGCCAAGTAAATAGTTGGCATGTAAATAATGCAACAAACATCATGCAAAAATATGATAAAATTGCTTCAGTTGTTTTTTAAAGTGTATTTCTTTAAGATGCAAAAGTGTTTCACCTTAGTACTTCGATACAATCACTACTTTAATATGCATTTATTAAAAGTGATAGTTTTCAAACATGAACTAAGAAATACTCATGCATCCACTCGCATTAACAATAATGCTACAAGTGAAATCATAGGCAAGCCAGTTGTCATGTGTATCTTGTATGTGGCCTGGACACTTGCTATAAATGGAGCAACAGTATAGTCGTTTAAATCAAAAGTAAGGTTTTTGTACGGTGCACTTCCTGAACTCACACATTTGAAGGAGCTCTCAAATGTGAAAATGAAGAAAAAGGAGGTTCTGTGAAATAAAGTATATGCCTAGGATCACACAATTTGTTGAAGCCATGATTGATCTTAGCATTTCTGGTTTCCTATTGTGCAATTCTGCTACAAGATGGGTATCTCTTTGTCTCGCCTGTTTTACATCAAAGGTGACTACTTTGGTGCATGAGGTTAAAATGTGGGTGCAACAGATGCCACATGAAAGCTCTGGTAATTTTGGGTTTGATGGTCCATGTGGACCCAGATATAAGCCAGAGCCAGGCGCTCGTTCACCTCTGAAACTGGATGGCAGAGTGACCTCCGAAAATGTGTGTGATGCGCAGGCAGGGCAAAGGACAGGGATCTAATTGGGCTCCAGCCTGTCACTCACTCCACATCAGTGTGCAAACTGCATGGTTTTAAGTTAGCTGGTCCTGACAGGTCTCACATGCATTAGACATTAAAAACCGTCCTTGAATTGGGTCCCAAATGATTCCTAAATTTATGACCTTTACAAGTAAAAACAATGTCAAAATTTCCAACCACGACTGTAAGAAACCTTGAGGTGATCCATAACAACGATTCAGTCCCTTTTGACACTTCTACTTACATTTATCTCACATTCTCTAATAGTATTTATTTTTTATTCCACATGTTTCTGTAGTTGTTTCAGGCAACGTGAATTTTATGCGAACTGAGCCGCCTCTAGGCGTCTGGGGGATGTATGTCAGTACAACGCGATCTAAAAGATCGCGGTATTTGACAACGCTGTTTTTACAACGCAAGTCGTTACAACGACTTGCGTTGGAGGGCGCGGATTTTGGAATCTTATAATTTTATATTCCAACACCAGTCCACGTAACAGTAGGGAAGGTGTTGGAATATAAAATTACAACATTCCTTGCCCAACAGCGCCATCTAGCGCAAGTCGTAGTAACGACTTGCGTTGTAATGGCAGCGTTATAAAGGCACTGCGGTGTAAACACCGCGTTGTAAACGATGTTTCCCGTCTAAAGTCAGTGTGCTATAAAAGGTGTTCAGACCTTCTGCACATGCAACGCTTAGTCTCTCAACAGAGTGCACAGTATGATGGTCCCTGGGTGTATGTATACTAGCAACTTATAGTGCATGTTAAATATTATGGTAGAGCCCTGGGTGTATGTATACTAGCGACTTATAGCGCATGTTAAATATTATGGTAGAGCCCTGGGTGTATGTATACTAGCGACTTATAGTGCATGTTAAATATCATGGAAGACCCTTGGGTGTATGTATTCATGCAAATTATAGCGCATGTTCATTATTATGGAAGAGCCCTGGGTGTATGTATACAAGCGACTTACAGCGCATGTTAAATATTATGATAGAGCCCTGGGTGTATGTATACTAGTGACTTACAGCACAAAATAAATATTATGGTAGAGCCCTGGGTGAATGTATACTAGTGACTTATAGCGCATGTTAAATATTATGGTAGACCCCTGGGTGTATGAACACTAGCGACTTATAGCACATGTTAAATATTATGGTAGAGAAATATTGTTTTGAGTAGCTTGATGGTCATATATGTGCCAATTGTAATTGTCATTTTATGGCGAAGTGTTTGAAGGAGGTACAGAACTCAAAATATTGACAATGCGAAAGGAAAATAAAATGGAGTGCTTAAAGCTGAGTTGATGGGCTGGTGGTGTGTGGGGATGGTGAAGTGGGGACTGGATATCAACGCAAGTATGTGCAGAAGGCAAAAGTGCAAAGAGGGTGAGAAGATGGAAATGGTGTGTGAGATATGGAGATGATTTCAGAAAGATGCAGGAAGAAAAAGGAAGCAAGTGTATAACAGAGTGAGAGATGACAGAAGGAAGTTGTGTGAAGGGGAACAGAAGTGATTGAGATACTCTGAAGACCACCTTCTCTTCCACAGATCTTAGCAATGTTTAATTCAATCCCAAATCTTCAGAAGGGAAACATTTTCAATTCTTATTATATGCAAAATCAGTGTTATTACTTATTTGATACTGCTAAAAAAGTATTGGAAAAGTCTGTAGAGATGGCTTGATTTTTAGTATTGTTGGCCTGATTTAGAACTTGTTGGTAATGGTGACACTGTCACTTTTTTTACTGATTCACTACCCACCTACTTGGAGGTCTGCTCAATCTATTTAGATGTTGGCGGGTCCATGGACGAAAGACTGCCTGAGTCCCTTTGACTTCTCCAGGAATTCTCACCCGTGTCGATGGTGCACAGGCAGAAGCGGCTACCGGCGGGAGTCCAGCCACGATGACTACTGCGCTAATCACAATGTGGCTTCCATCAAGGCAAATGTGGCTGAAATACATCCTACTTTGAGATGGGAAATGGAAGGAAATGAGGTAAGAGCTAACATTTTTAAGTGTTTTCCACTTCCGTTTTTGTCTTGAACCCCATCATCCAGGTCCTTTCTTTGCTGCTCCAATTCTACCATGACCAGCTTTTACAATTGTCTTACTATGAAACGGGTGTTGCCAATTGCTATAGCATTATGTATTGTAGTATTGCTCTTACATAACATTTTATTCTAATGTGTAATGCAGTAGTGTTCATTTTCCAACTTATCAAGATTAATTGAACACGCCTGTATGGACACCTGTTGTGGTGCTTGGCGGTTTTGGACTTGTTGTGCCTGTGGGTGTGCATTTAATAGTGTGTGTATGTTGTTTGTGTATTAAACAATACAAGTAGAGGGACCCTTAAGTCCATGCGAATAGAAGTATCAAGTGATCGTTGAAACATGCGTTCACATGGAACTTATTCTGAAAAAACTCAATCCAAAAATACTAATGTTAAATCAAAAAATGATACCTCAGCCAGTATGTAACATGTTCAGCCAAACCTTGTTTTATTTAAAAGAATCACAAAATAATTCACACAGCTATTTTTGAAAGTGTGCAGTGAGAGAATATAGTAGCAAAAGACGCCAGGTGTGTAAACAAACCAGAACCAAAGAAAAAATAATAGGACAAAGTGAAATTAAGATTCAGCAAAAACAGATAGTTGGTTGATACAAATACGAGGCACCAGTTTCAGTTAAAAACACTCACGTATACATACATTAAATCATTGTATCACAAAAGGCAGAAACGTTGTCTGTCTCTGTAATCGTGTAGACTGCGTTTTGACCCTTTAAGGATCGTAGGGTATCATCAGGACTAGCGATGCCTGGGGTTTAGAGAAACAAAGGGCTAAGCAATAGGGAATAGTGGGAATCTAATGTGCTGTAATAATCTATTGATAAATAATAATACGTACTGGCTGGACTGTAAAACAAAATGAATTCAGTAGATTATTTGTACAATTCCTTGGTAGGAGGAGATTTCCTTTGAGGGCGGCAGCCCCAACAAAGAAAAGGCCAAAGTCAGGAGGGAGCAGTTATGGTTAAAAAAATGGAATTAGTGAGAGGTTATTTAGGAGGCTCACTTTTAATCCACTGTCAAGATTCACTGGTGGACCAACAAACAATTCCACAAAGACGAAGGGCTAACATCAATGCAAAGTCCCTAGAAGTAAAAAGAAGGGAGAATTGGAGCATACACAACTATTGCACCAACTGACCTGACCTGAAAAAAATCAGTGCAGAATTGTTGAATTTACCTGAGGAAGCATTGATCGTTCCCCTAAGCGCGCACACTCCTACGGATGAGGATGCTAAGTAGCGGCCTCCATGATGTGCGGAAGATAAGGACTACGGTGGGCCTCCGCATCGCGTCCTCATGGAGGGGAGTGTCGGGAGGTGTGCCGATTGACATCCCATCTCCAATGGTATTGCAGCATGTATGATAATGAACATGTAAATTAATCACTGTATCGATTTTAACCGTGGCAAGTGGTCAGATTGGGAGAACAAAGGGTGAATATTCTCCGAATGAAAATAAAAGTACAATTATAAATATAAATAAAAATACAGAATAAGAACGGCATGTGAGAGAATGGAGTTACGACCTCACGGATGGTTGAAATGACCACACGCTTAGTGATTCAGCAGTGGGGGAGAATTAATGGACATCATGCTATTTGGGTAGGCTCATAGTGGGTGAAGGTGATCTGAAATCAAAAAGCCAACGGGCAGAAATTTAAGGGAAAAAGTAGAAAGTGTTCTCACTAATTGGAATGAAAATGGATGGATGTTGGTCATATGACCTATTACACATATTAACATTTTAGCATGTTGGAAGGCTACCAGCTTCAACTGAAGACATCTGCTCTTAGCCTTTCATGAAGTGCAAGAGTATTAGAGTTGTGTCCCTTCAGACAGTGTTACACCTATGGACACATGTAAGGGCAGTACATTTATAATCATGTTAGTTCATTAAGGAAACAAAGTTACACCATCCATCACTGGTGTTAAGTCCATTTCTTATTGTGTCGTAAGTATCTATCCATTTGCAGTCGAGTCTTTGGAGAAAAACTTCATATCGCCCCCTCTTGATGGTAGCCTTGCTTCTTCTAGGCATAGCCATTTGATATCGTCTGGTGTGTGTTTTTTCTCCAAAAAATGAGGAACCAATGGTGCTGTAAGGACAGAACATCAAATTCTGCTCCTATGTTGTGAAAATCTTGCTCTGATTTGTTGGGTAGTCTGTCCCACATACATTAACCCACATTGACATCATATACAGTAAACAACATTGATGGATGCACAGTTGATATGGTATTGTAAGGTAGTTGTTATTTTCTCATGTGTGAATGTTTTGGTGTTGAAAGTGAACTCACAAGCAGTGCAGCTGCCACATCTATAGTGGCCAGTGATGGTCTGTAAGCCCCATCTCGGCAAGCTGGTGTTGTCATTTTGGGTTCTCTCTGTATTAATGTGGACAAGTGCCTGTTTTATATCTCTGCCTTAACTATAAGAGAAGAGTGGAAGTTCCATAAATTTTTCCATAGTTTCCAGTACTGGCCAGTGTATTTTTGATGATTTTCACTATCTTGTTTGTGTCAGGACAAAAGGTGGTGTCATACAGTTTTGTTCATTTTGGGTTTTATATGGGTTTGTAAGATCTATTCTCTTGCACTATACCAAACTCTTTTCATGGAGTTTCTGATGAGGCACTTAGAGTAACCTCTTTCACGTAGTTTATTGCTCAGAATGGTACATTCTCTGAAGAAGTCTACCTTTATGGAGCAGTTCCTACGGAAACCTGAGAAATTGGCCAAAGGGCAGGCCATTCTTCAGAGCTCGAGAATGAAAACCTTTGTATTGTAGTAAGGTGTTACGTTCAGTGGGCTTCCTGTAGAGGGATACAATGAGCCGATTGTCTAGATGTTTAATCTTCAGATCAAGGAAAGGGATGGACAGGAACCCCATCCCTTTTAAAGGATCTGGGCTGTGTTCTGGAAAGGAAACACAAAAACATAGCAATAGGAAGCTTAATAAATTTTGAATGCATGTCCCTAGTACGAAGTTTCTCTCTATCTCATTACACTCTGTTCTTGGTTCATATACAGTATCTGGACATTGTTGAACATTTTCAGAGTAAACAATTACCACTAAATCCCTGGCAGCCTTTCACTTACTTGCCTTCTGTGAAATAAAAGTGTTTAAAAACAATACATGATAAGTGAAGTTTATCAGCTTCTGTGAAATCGTGTTTCTTATTTTTTTTAAATCACTGGAAAAAAATGCAGTGTGTAGAGGAAAAAACATGATTATATTGAAGCAGAATTAATTATCATGTGAAAATGTATAACAACATGAACAAATGTACATTTGTATTCAAAACCAATACCTAAATAAACAGCATATACAACTCAAGATTGGAAATACCTAGAAGAGAAAATATATGATGATTATAACATTATTTTGATAGACTATGATTAATATGATATTATATTATAGATCGACATGCATAGGTTACATATATTATAATTAAATACATACATGTAGAGTTACATATTCATTTTAATATATAAATAATTTATTCAATATAAACTCTGCTACATCAATGCATTCTTTGTAACATGGATCATGAAGACATAATTAATACTTTGAAAGTATTAACTGTACTATTAACTAACTATAATACTCTAGACATACAGATGATAGTATAGTTATGTGTATATAAAAATAATTACTATTCTTGCAGTGATTGATCTTATTTTCTGATTGTACTGAATTGTAAGAGACATCTGCTATCATTTTGAGATTTACTATTCTGGGAGAGATTGAGCTTATTTTCTGATGTACTGAGTTGTAATGAAATGAAATGAAAGGAGGATTTATAAAGCGCGACATGTACCCTGAGGTATCTAGGCGCTACCTTCTGAAAAAGACTGCATAGAGACAGTTGGAGATCATTGTCAAAATAGCCAGGTTTTCAGGCTCGTCCTGAATCTTAAAAGATTGGGGGGGGCATATTAAAAAGGACAAGCGATAATTATCACTAAACGCGCTTAGAAGGTTTTTCATTATCGTCGTCTATCGCTGGAATACATCGCTGTGTTAGCAGCGTACCAGCAACGCTTAGCTCATAGGCGATGTAAAATCTTGCGATAGACAGCGATAACCAGCAATAACATTGGAAATGCAGCGATAATTGTACATCGCAACTGAACAGTTTGCTAATATGCAAGTGTGCACTTAACCATTCAATCCACCTCCCATGCAAATGATGATTAAGTCAAGAATAAAGCAGGTGCTACGATAACCCCGCTTAGCGCGACTTTTTTTATCGCGAAGCAGGTCCTGCGCCGTATTGTAAATAGTGAGTAGTTGTGTCTGTGACTGTTGCCATGTAGGTTTAGGGAGGAACGCCCACTTTGCATGTGATTAGCTGACATGTAAAGTGGAGAAAAGACAGCTGCTAACTCAAGGAAACATGCATTAGCGTGTCCTTGATAATAGAGTGATATTTAAATCGCCGCTTTTTGGCTGAAAACGGATGCTAAAACGGCGAAATTGGGCTTTATAATATGCCCCTGAAATCCTTCTTCAGTGTTAATGGGATGGAGTTCCAGAGCCTGGCAGTCGTGGCAGCAAAACTCCTACCACCCCAACTCACTCTTTTGAATCTAGAAACAATAGGATTACCGTTGGCCACTGATTTAAGGGATTTTGCGGGAATAAGGTTTAAGGTATTATGATAGCTGCTCGGGCGAAGGCCATGCAGAGACTTGAAGCCTATACACAGGGCCTTAAACTGAATGTGTTTTGTTATAGGCAACCAATGCAATTGCACTAGGGTTTGAGAAGCCGGCTTGGGTGAGATACCCATTAGTAGTCGAGCTGCTGAGTTTTATGATATCTGTAACTTGTTAATGCACCGCTTTTGTGTGCTGATGAACAGAGTATTGCAATAGTCAAGTCTAGAAGATATAAGTTCAGTGACTATTGTTTTTTGCAGATCCGGGGGAATGAGGGGGAGTATCTTCCTTAAAACTTTAAGGATGAAAAAGCATGAGGAAGTAATCTGACTGATCTGTCTTTCTAACGAGAGTTTAGTATCGAATATAACTCCTAGATTGTTTGCTTTATTCATTATAGTTGGGAGGGGGCTGAGTTGGTAAGGACACCAGTTGGCTCTCTAGAATGAGGGATTGTTACTGCAAAGTAGAACTTCGGTTTTTGATGAGTTGAGCTTTAAGCAATTATCTAGAATCCAGTTGCCGATATGACACATGCAGTCATGGAAACGGACAGCTGTTGAGTTTGGTGAGCTAGTTACTGAAACGATTATTTGCGTGTCCTCAGCATATGACACAAGAGCAAATCCATACATTTTTATAAGTTCAGCCAATGGGGGGACATAAAGGTTGAACAGAGTGGGGTTCAATATTGATCCCTAGGGACCTCCACAGGGAAACGAAAAGGAGTGTGAAATATGATCACCCAAGGCAACAGATTGCGTTCGCTGAATGAGGAAGGAAGGTAGTCGAGATAGTGCTTTTTCTTTGATCCCGAGCGAAGTTAGACAGTCAACCAGAAGTTTATCGTTGACCATATCGAAGGATAGATCGATAGCCGATTGATCCAATAAGATCAAGGCAGTGCTGCCTCCATTGTCCAGGGTTTGTCTGAGCTCCTCAGTGGCGGTGATCAAAGACAACTCTGTGCTGTGATGTGCCCGGAAGCCAAATTGGGATGGGTCAAGGGTAGAAGTTTTTTTTATAAACATAGTCAGTTCCATATTTATGGCTTTCTCTACTACCTTGGATGTAAAAGGGAGTCTTGAGATTAGTCTATAGCTGAGAGGATAACCGATGTCCAAATTCAGATTTTTCAAGAGTGGAAATATTGAGGCCTTCTTCCACTCCTTTGGATAGAGTCTAGGGTGAACATCCTGTTAAAAAACAGAGTAAGGTAGGTAGCTATAATCTCGGGAGACATGTGTATAATTCTGGGTGGACATTGGCCCCAAGGGGATCCCAAATTGAGGCTAATATATTGAGGGTATGATCTTTAGTCAGTATAGTGAAGGTCGAGAGGGTATTTGTGGATGGAGTTGTAAGGTCTTCATGTGGGGGACGTCTACATTGTACCTTTTGCTGTTGAAAGGGTGTCTGGACAGAACACTTATCTGAAAGCAAGAAGGTATCGTATACAGACTTTACCTTGTCCTGAAAGGAAGTGGCCAGAGAGTTGCAGAATTGTTGACTTAATATGTTTTTTTTTGGTTCTGCAAGTTAAGATAGTTTTTTCACTGTGGCGAATAATTCTTTAGGGCAACCATTAGCAGCTTTGATTCTTTCTGTGTAATAGGAGGTTTTTTTCTTTCAAGATTACATTTTTGTAGGCGTGGATAGAGGCTTTGTATTTAATTTTGTCATGGATGTTATAATCTAATATCCATTTTCTTTCGAGTCTCCGACATGTTTGTTTTGGGGATTTTAGTGCATCGTTGAACCAGGGTTCAGGTGGGAGAGTCCTGGAATGCCCATGATTATTCGGTGGAGGTCAGCGAAATTTGCTGTCATTTTGAGATTACCTATTGGTGTGATAAGGTACCTTCAAAGGGCCTAGTCATGATAACCTTATATGAAAGGAAAATTACAGGTTTGATATTTTTTAAGAAAGCACACATAATGATATTTATATAAAATCAAATATTTATATTTATTTGGTTTATTTCCATATACACTGGATGGGTTACATATGTACCATGCCATGCCTTAATTTATAATTAGATGAGGCATACATACAGGCAACTAGATACAATAAAGTTACATAACATGTTTCATATGTTTACTACTCCATTATGTAGTATACCAAGCAAATCATTTTTAATTCTAAAGACACCAACTGTGACATAAGTACATCAGAACACATTTGTAACTCTTACTTTATCTTATTACATTACATCTGTTTTATAGCTAATTTGAAATTTTTCTTTTAAGAATAATGTTTAAGTAACAGAAAACTGCTCACACATGAATATGCTTTAGGTTCAGATTTTTAAGATTAGCAAATCCATTTAATTTCTTTTTATTTTATGTTGTATTGTATTGTATTTTATATAGTATGTATAAAGCGCAACAAACGCCCTACGGGTACCCTGTCGCTGTGGTATGCGACGCAAACCATCATAAATCGAAGAGGGTAGAAACCGATTAGACAGCACTTAAAGACAAGAGATCAGATTCTGGGGAACAGTCAAGTTTTAATACTTTTCCTAAACAGAGACAAGGTGTTGCATTGTCTAATTTCAAGTGGTAGCTCGTTCCATAGCCTCACAGCTACAGTGCTAAAAGCCCTCCCTCCCATTCTAATCTTGCTGAAACTACAGACCTTCGCCAAACAAGCAGAGGAGGAGTGGAGTCTCCGAGTGGGAGTGTACCAGACCAGCTTCCTCTGAAGAGGCTTAGGGCCTGATCCATGCAGATGGTTGTTGTACTATTTTTCTTTATAAACAGTATAATTGTGATTTAAGACACAATGCGTCTCAATATTAGAATTGAAAAATTACTCTTATTTCTGATAACACAAGCATATCTACTCATTTAGAGACATAAAACATTGACTAACACAGAAGTGGTACAGATCATCATTAGGAATTATGTGTGAGAGGTGACATGAAAAAGTCCCTTAACTAGTAGTAGCACATCTCCATAAACACCACTCTCTAAGCGGTTATTAATGGTGGAATGTCTCAAGATATAGGAGCCATGGGCTCTCCTTGAATACTTAGCTACTACACTGGTGAAGCATTACCGGTCATTGATTTTGTCCTGAACATTGATGGAACAGGTGTGCTTGTAAGTCCTGCACAGAGTGTGAGGATGTAAGTCACACAGGCATAGTCCATAACATTGGACTGTCTTATAGTAGCCTTGCTTGACCTGTTGCTGTTCATGTCAAGGTTTTCAGAAGTGTAGGTACACGTGTCAATTTCAGGATGGCATCCAGGACAGATGGCAGTGAACTCTGTGGCACGAATGAGCATGAGCTGCATGTCACTTGGTTGTGGTAGACTCCAAAGTGGATCCTGTTTTTGCCAACAAATGCTTTACGATGTCCTTATTAGTTCTAGATAATGTTATAATGTCCTTATCTCTTTGATTAAGAAATGTGACTCTCTGCTTCAAGATCATTTCCTTTCTTTGGCATCTTCTTCTACCACATTGATGTACTTACTGACTGTGTCACAGGATAATTATTTTCATAGTTGTATGCATTTGTAAAGAGTGTGGTACTTTGCTCTTTTGTATAGTGCTGCAGCGTTAGCCCACATTTTGGAACTCCTGTTATTTTCGCTGCAAAAAGGCGTTTGCGCTACACTGTGTGACTTTGCTTGAAAGTAGTAGACCACTTTCATGTGTGGGCTTTGTGATGATTCCACCCTTACATGCCCACCTTGTATACATTAAGAAGTAATTTCATGATCACCTCGCAATGAAGTTTTCGCACCACGACTATCCAAAAACAATGCAGATTCTATTTTGTGCAACCTAGTTAATACTAATTTGACAACTGTGTTGGTTTGCATGACACAATCACAGTGCAATAGCATAGTAAATCTAGATCCAAGTCTTCCTTTTTGCCCTCTCATCCAAAACAGCTTCATCCACACACACTTCCTTACTCTGTTCATCTACCATGGGCACAAATGTTTATTACTAAGAATTTCCAAATGTACCACAACACTTGTGGAACATGAACGACTGTGGTAAGCCTTCACTTTTTCTTTCTTTTTTACATTTAACATCAGAAACCTTGACATGAAGACAAAAAGCTAAGATGTTCAATGATTATACAGTCCTACAATGAGTAAAGGGCACCAGATTCTGAAATTAGTAAATTTGACTGCAGTGAATCATAAAATATTTATTGGTAATACAGTAAATACATGTGATGAGTAGAAGCGCACATTGGATGTAAAACAAGGTCGAGGAACAAAAGAGAATAAAAGTATCACAAACAGCAATGGGATAGCAGTGCAAAGGTAAGCCCAATAGCGTGAATAAATATTTCCAATAAACACCGCCTGAGGGTGAAGTGCATGAAGCTGCATGTGAAATGGTCATATATTTCAAGAAAAGTTTCCCCAAAAGCTGTTGTAAAAATCCAATTTGTCAGAAATTAAGAATTACGTTTTTTCCAAATGAAACAAAGAAGATATCTGTATCGACCATTTGTCATTTGAAACACTGTTAATAGATTGTCAGTTTTTAAGCAATACAAATGTGTGACACCATTAAGGCTTTGACAACTCACTGTTTCTGAAATAAATTGTAAGACTTTAAAGAGGAAACGTTTTTAAGTATAATTCTCAGAAGACCCATGGCAATGTTTACTCCCAAAACCAATAAGGCTGCCTTCACCACACCCTTCCAAAGTTCAGCAGCCACTTTACAATCTACCAGGATGTGAGATAGACTTGCGGGAGGCACTCTGCAGCTACAACAAGGTGAGTCTTCTTTCAATCCAAGCGTTGAAATCTTCTGAGGTGATCAGTATTCGTCAATAGGTATTCTTTGGGCTGTGTACACATTGTCAAGATTCCGCTACAATCTTGGAATTCTGCTCAAGCGTCTCCAGGCAAATGACCTCTGGCATTTCTTAATTAGGTTCATTTTCTCCATCCCTTTTAAATGTCCATGATATCAACAGACATATATTTTTAAAGTTTGAAGATAATACTCCAAGAGAACACAGAAGAGGTACCAGGTTAGTTGTCTTATCAGTATGGTTCTCAATTAACTACTGATCTTAATCTAATGTCCATTCATAACTCTAGGCAGCAAATAGGATTTATGTAACACATTGAAGGGAGCAAAGGAGTGACCTAGAGCAAGTTGGCAAATAAAATGAATGCCTTTTTGGAATCATAAGGGTCAGCAAACACTCCTGCAATGATATCTTAGTTCAGAATTATTCCAGACTAATGATTCAAGTGATCTAATTTTCACACCAAATTTCAGGCTAATCTGAGCTCTCACTTTCTCTGCTGTCAAATGGACTTTCACCGGAAGGCCCCTCAATGGCTGGCGATTCTATGTGCACCTAATTATAGCAAATCTTACAAGGACCTTTTCTCACTTCCTGTAAACTAAATTGCTGCAATGTAAACATAAGGCATGTGTACAATTCGAGGCAGTATTTTCATCTTTACTACATTGAATCTGGGTAAAAAAACTGACGCTCTCAAATTTTTAACAATTTTAGTCATCCAATTGTCTCAGTTTGCCAAACACTTATGCAGATTCCAGTAAAATATTTAGTAGAACTATAAACTTGACAATTATATTCAGGGTGATAACGCACTACCTTCTTAAGAACAATTCTCCTTCACTTTAATGCATCTCTATTTCAGCAAAAGCCAGTTGAAAACCATTGTCCTTCAAAATAGGAGAATGAAATCTCTCTGTTGTCAAAACTTGCACTAAAATTATAATCACAAGCCATTCGCACTTCTCAAACCTCAGTTGAAACCAAAATCGGAGAGGTGTGCGTTGACATGGCTCTCATATGACAAGACCTGTGCAACGCCACGACGAGGATCACTGAGGCAGAATCCCACATAGCTACAGTGGAAGACAACGTTACCACTCTTAAGACACAAGTCTCCCGACTACTGTCACACACAGCTGAGCTCCATCGCCGGGTAGAGGACACGGAAAACTGCTCACCGGCATAACAACATGTACTTCCTATGCAATCCAGAGGGGGCAGGACCCACGCAGGCAGCAACCTTCATGGAAAACTGGATCAGATCCTGGATGCCTCCCGATCGTCTTTCCCCATGGTTTGACATTGAGCAGGTGCATTGGGCCTTGACACTGAAGCTACCTCAGGGAGCCCCCCACAGACCAATGATTGCCTGCATCCTTAACTTTAGGGATCAAGATGCTGTCTTGCAGGAGGTCTACACCCACTCCAATTTATCCTACAAAAGTAACAAAGTCCTTATATTAATGGACTATACCGGGGAGGTACAGTCACAGCGTTGTTCTGACGCCGCAGTTAAGCAGAAGCTCCAGACCCTTAATATCCCTTACCGACTGCTGTTGCCGGCCCGCCTCAGAGTGTTCTTCGCCAATAAAAGTCACTTTTTCAACACCCCGGAGACAGCCTGGACATGGCTTCCCGAGGAACGGCCATTCCATGCACCGGGCATCTCCCCATCCTCTTCTTCATGACCGACTGGATCAACCAGATCAGGCACGGCCCCCAAGCCACGGAGACAGTGCACTCGCTCATGCAGGGGGCAA
Source organism: Lissotriton helveticus (assembly GCF_964261635.1). Classification (NCBI taxonomy): domain Eukaryota; kingdom Metazoa; phylum Chordata; class Amphibia; order Caudata; family Salamandridae; genus Lissotriton; species Lissotriton helveticus. The sequence goes on along the minus strand of NC_136059.1, from coordinate 1,136,636,129 downwards.
AGTACCAAGAGATTGATCTGCTTGTCGCCCACCTTGATGGCAGGGGACCTGACAGGGTTCCCTCCACCTGCCCTCATACCTCCTGTGATGTTGGACTCAGCTTTGAACCACGACAATTCTCATGTACAGCCCGCCACTCCACCAGCTGCCCATGTGGAGGATACAGACCTTTCACAGAGCCCCACGCTCTAACGGGGCAATGGCCTTACCTATTGGCAGGGATTGGGCGATATCTCCGTTACTTACCAAATTACCTTGGTTCCTGAGTTTTGCTCATGATCCTAAAACATGGAGGGGTCCACCACTCCGTTGCCGAGTTCAAACTGTGTTTTCTTTTAGTTTTCATTTATGGGGCGACAGATGCTTCTGGGGGTGAAATATGGAGAGGGGTGTTGGGTGGGGGAAAGTTGGGGTATGCGTTAAACTGTTGCTGCACTTTCACTTCCGGTGATCCCAGTCACTTTAGACATTATTGTTTCTCTTTTATGTTGTGTTTGTCTTCCCCTACCCTATTGCTCCACCCCAGGTGTTGGCTGCCCACGTATGTTTGGTAGTAGCCCTATGATGAAGCATGTCACACAACTGTGCGAATGAGGGCTGTATTAAGACACACAGCATGTTCCACCACGAAATAGAGACATTTTTATCACTCCCTACTCCTTCAGGTGTATAAAAAGTATTGTCTGGGGGTCCGGAGTAGGTGAGTCTGTTACCCTTACCCCTCCTCTTTTGTGTGAATTATGACACTCCCAAGACTCTCCCCACAAATTTGGGCATGGTAGGATTTCTTACATGAAACTTACCCAACAGTTGTGGAGCATGAATGTGACCAACAGGCTCCCAGGTTGTTATCTAGGTGTACCCTTTCTAGTCTACAAGATTAAAGAGTTGACAATGGGCTCTCTATGAATCTATGTTTGCTTTGACCTCGTTATTTCAGCAATTTCAACTTTGATTGGTAATACAGGAGTTGACAAACAGGGTTCCTCTGTAACCGATTTTAATAAGGACTTGAAAAAAATGGTTGTACTGGTAAAGTGACTTGTAATTCTAGTTTTACTGCTATATACTGGATACATTCTTTGTAGGACCTTGAAGGGTACAATATATTTGGCTTGAAATGTATTTCTAAACCTCCAAACACAACTTTTTTGTAGATAGGCAAGTCATGGATTCAGTGTTGAATGCTGGACTAATATGTTGATGCTTATCTCCATATGTTTTATATCTTTATTTGGCTAAGGATAAGGTTATGGTTTGGCATGGTTATGTTTTCTTGAGCTAGTTTTGGAATTTTTACAAAATGCTCATGAAACTCTTGCAATGATGGGACTGACTGAGTGGGATCGACATCAAGACTTATCATTCGAGGAAGGCATCTGTGTGCCCTGTAAAATTGATAATATTTAGATGATGTATTAACAGGGTTGCTAAACAAAAATTCTGACATCCATAAGGATTCTCCTCTATCTGTGCTATCACCCAGCAATTGACACCATAGATATTGCTTGAGACACTGATTCATCTCTCAATGTTCCCTTCTATCAGTGGTTGGTGACTAGAGGATAATCATGCATCAATTTGTATTTGTTTACAAAGAGATTTCCAAAAGTGGAAGATAAACTAGGAAGCTCTATCATACATTAACATGGAAGTGACACCATGTAAACAAACTACTGCTTCCAGAAACACAGTAACTGGATAAAATATGACATCTAAAGTAATCACTCTTGTGATGTACCCTTCTTTAGATTGAGGTAATTTAAAGATGAAGTCTAGAGAGACAGTGTACCATGCCTTTGGCAGTATTGGTAAGGGTGAAATAAAACCTGCAGGACCTAGATGAGAGGTATTACTGTGTGCACATATTTCATAAATCTCTTTGTGTCCATACAAATTGATGTCCATCAGACATAGCATTGTATTAGCTCCTAGGTTTTCCCTGCCACAGGATGTCCTGTTAGAGGACTAGAATGGCAGCATCATAGAGAATGCTCTTATAAGGTTGTCATTGGGCGGTATGGAGCATTCATAACATTACATAAATCATTTTCTACTCATCCTTCCTAATCGTGTATAATATTTTGTACATCAAAGTCTTTCTGGGACTTCTGTAAATGGAACATTAATTCTGGAGCTCAAATGGCTCCTACAAACATTTCTGGTAGCACATTGTCCTAGACATTTTCTAATGTGCATTTCCATAACAGGACAGAGCATCTGCCTTTCCATTTTTCATGCCAGGTTAAAATTGGGTTGCAAAATTGTAATCACTGAAAAATTGTCTGTATTGCAAAAGTCTTGCTAATAAAGCTCTTGCTGGCTTAAGAAATTGTAGGTTGCAATGGTCAGTTAGGATTCTCACTGTATTGGTAGTGCCGCCATTCCTGAGATGCTACCCTGTTTTCAAAATAGTTCTCTGTCAGACCCTGCACAGTTCATTTTCGCTGGACTTAGTTTTCAGGAGAAATATCCTACTGAATGTAATTGTCAAATCATTAGATCCCGCTTCGATAGGACACCTCCTATAGCCATCTGCTGCAACAAAAAATGCTGGCTGGAATCTGAATGCTGTAAAATCATGGCTCTTACAAAGTTTTGTTTTAAATGTTGAAGCACTAAGGGGTCCATTAAGATGGCGGGCAGATTGCCACAGCCCGTATGGTGCTGGCGATCTGCCTGCCATTCTCGTCCGGCCGCCTAACATTTACCCCCGCCATATTACGATGGCGGTGGGGACCCAGGCGGACGGAAAGACAGTCAACCAGTTTTCCGCCGGTAGGCAATCCGCCCGATTGCCTACCGGGCAGAAAAGGCCTGCAATATGGTGGCAGTGCCTTGCAGGCACCGCCATCCATATTATGATGATGGCGGGGTCATGCCTTTCCATGGCGGAGACTCTGCCATGGAAAGGCATGCGGTCTTTTCTTTGCGGGCCCGTTGCGGGCCCCGAGGGGGTTGAGAGGTAGGTGGCTGCACTTGGGGGGTACCCATGGTACCCCCCAGACATTTGCATGCACAAGGTGGCAGGCACCGCGGGAGTGCCTGTCACCTTGTGCATGCAGATGCACAACATGCCTTTTTAACATTGTGGCGGGTGCTGAATACAGCACCACCCGCCACAATGTTAAATATACAGGATGCGACCGCCATGGTGGCGGTCGCATCTTAATAGGCACAGTGGGACCGCCGCACTGCTTACAGTCGGTCCCGTTTATCATTACGGTAGTGGGCGGGCATTGTCCGCCCGCCATCGTAATAGGCCCCCAAGTTTGCCTCTTTACTCCAATGGTATTTTTTATTTTTTTATTTATCAGTTTTATCATAAACTCGGTTAACAGATACATGTCACACTTCAGACACAAGCAATATTCAAGAGATATACAAAATACAATATCCATAATCTCAGTTTGGCCATCATTATGAACTCATGTAGTCATCCTATACAATACACTTATTCTCTGGTACTTTATTGTCAGGAATGGCATAAGTTATGACTTAGGAACAAGTCATAGTGTCAGGAGTCTCTTCAGTTAGATCTGGGTTGGTGCGTAAATACTCCGAAAGCGGGCCCCAAATATCAGAGGGTTTGGATGCAGTTGGTAGCTCCTCTGCGTACATCATGAAATTGTCCCTGCAGTAGGCAGCGTCAATCAGCCAGTCTTTAATCTGTGGGGCGCGCAGGGGAGAGTCTGCGCTTCGCCAGCAGCAGTAAGATAGCCATTAGCTTCTTGCCTTGTGCCCAGAGTGGAACATCTAAGCCCAGCAGACACACCCTGGGAGTACATGGAACTTCACATAACAGTAATTTCGTCAAATGGGCAGTGACCTTTATCCAGTACTGCTGTACCTTCGCACAGCCCCATGCTAGGTGTGTAAAGTCCGCATCATCCATATTACACCGCTTACATTTTGCATCATCACGCAGTTTAAGTTTATACATCTTGAGGGGGGTGTGATATACCTGGTGTAAATATTTATAATTAATAATACGCAGGTTTCCATTTGGGGTGAGGAGCGAGGTCAGTGTGCAAGCAGTCGTCCAGTCCTCCTCCTTGAGGGGGGCATCTAGCATTGTAGACCATTTATCTCTCATCGGGTCGGTGTTAGCACCAATTTCATCCTGTGCTTGTCTGTACAGTTTGGATAGAATGTGAGCACGAGTGGGTGTAGTGATTAGCAATTGCAAAGAGTGAAGGGTTTGGGGTTCGTCGGGGAAGGAGGGGTAGAACTCTCGAGCCGCGGCCCGCAGTCTATAGTAGAGGAAACGGAAGAGTGGAGTTTGGTTACTAATATATGCCAGATCGTCCTGCGTAATGAACGAGCCGTTGGGGTAGAGGTCTCCCAGGGTCGAAAAGCCCACCTGTTCTAGTATGGACATGTTATTCCGTTCCATCGTGACAGAGAGACCGGAATGCCACGCCAGTGGGAGGTTTGGGGCATAGATAGGAGATTTATGAGCTAATGTGCTAAGTCGTTCGCAAGCATGAGTTGTGGTGCGGAGAGTGTTTATCTCCCGTGCCGCGAGATGATGCCTACTGTGGGATAGAATGCTAGTGAGTGGTATCGGGTGTGCGTCCCCTTCCTCGACTGCTAGATGTGGCAAATACCATACTGGGTGGTGCCAATAGTATGCAAAGTGCGCCTGTGCGCATAGGTAGTAAATGTAAGCATCAGGTACCGTGAAGCCGCCTGCGCTGTATGGAAGAGTGAGAGTGCAGAGACTAATTCTCGCCTGTTTCCCTGCCCAAATAAGCTGTATAAACGCTGTGCGGAGTCTAGCAAAGACCGAAGAGGGAGGAGTGATCGGTATGTTAACAAAGAGGTATAGAAAAAAAAAAAAAGAGTGTCAGAGGGTCTATCCAGTCTATGTGTGGTTCATTAAACTAACAGAACAGTGTCAACTCATCTAACCGTGATAGAGAAAATTGCTGGATACCAGTGATCACTTACAGGATATCCATCAGTCACCACACGGAACCGCCCTTCATCATTTGGCATTCCTGTTGGCCACAAAGATTGGTACACCACTGGCTCAAAAAGGGGGGGGTCAGTTGGTATAACCTCCCAAGAGTCAGGTGGCGGCCAAATAGTGGTAGAGTGTCACAAACTACCCATCAATTTGTTAGGTGGGGGACTGATTTGCAGTGCTGTGAAAAGTGGTGTGTGAAAAAGGGTGAGTGAAAATATATAAAATTGGGTGAGTGAGCAGAAATAAGGAAACTTTATTAGGTTCTATGCTCGCTCCGCCAATATTAAAAAGCAGCATAGGTAGATTTAACAAATATCTACTCTGGTATCAAAATGGTCAACATGTTTCAGCAATATACTAGGGACTCATGAGTCCATTGCTTTCATCAGGACCGGTAAATGTTAGAATGCTACTGCAAATAGTGAAGTGGTGGATAAAAAGCTTATTTTAGTAACTGAATATATGCATTTCGTGCAACATGAAAAAAGATCACCTGATGTTTGAGGTGTATTCCTTTGTTTGCAGTCGGTATATTCGTCACATAATAGTTGGAGTAAATGGCTCCACCCCGCCTGGCAACGGCTCAGGACACGAGGGAAGCACCGCTCTCTCCGTCGGTACTCCTACACCTCCATCTGAGCCGATTGGGGAGGTCAAAGAGGTATAGCAACTTTGGGAGCACCACCATTTTCAACAGAGAGATCCTGTCAGCCAGTGAGAGCGGGAGTGTTGTCCACCTCTGTATCTGTGTTTCAATGTGGTCAACCACTGTGCCATAATTATGCCGGATGACTAGTTCCACATCTCTGTGCACCCATACACCCAGGTGTTTAATTGGGTCTTCTTGCCACACAAGAGGGAAATCCATCTGCGGAGGACTTGTGCATGTGGTCAACGGAATCACAGCAGATTTGGACCAGTTAATAGTGAGGCCAGACTGTCTGCCAAATTTCACGTACTCACGGAGCACAGGTAATACGTTAGTATCTGGGTCTCAAAGGTAGAGGACCATATCATCCGCATAGAGCGAGATGCTTATAGGTCGAAGGCAGAATCCAAGCGCAGTGTGAGCATAAGTTTGGCGAATTTTACAGGCCAATGGCTCCAGTACGATCGAAAAGAGTAACGGGGAGAGTGGCCATCCCTGCCTGGTGCCTCGCTGTATGGGTAGGGAATGCGCGAATTCACTAGCCCCCGGTCCATCTCCACTCAGGGTGCTCCAGCGGAGACCTGGGCTAACACTATTGCCAATTTCTTTACCACCAAAATTAGGCAAATCCAGGTTTCCTTTTCGCAGAGAGCCCCAGATGATGTGTCTGTGATGCCGATCGAGACAGCGTCTCTGTCTCCCTCAGGCCCAGCTCTGCTTGATTTTCCTCCCCTCTCGGTTGCCACATCTTTAGCCTTGATGAGGAACCTCAAGTCGGGCTCACCATTAGATCCGTGCCCGGCAAAATTTCTGGCAAAAATGGCAGATGCCATCAACCCCATAGCCAATCCCATTCTTAATTTATCCCTGAGCGAGGGCTTTCTGCCCCAGACCTGGAAGCAAGCCATGGTCATCCCTCTGATTAAGAAGCCCAATCTTGACCCAGAGGCACCCTCCAACTACAGGCCAATCTCGCTCCTTCCAGCACTGACCAAGATCTTGGAGAAACACGTGCATAGCGTGCTTTCCAACTTCCTGGAGTCCAATGATTTACTTCATGAATCCCAATCGGGCTTTCGCTCCAACTTAAGTACCGAGACGGCGCTCTTGGAAGTCTCGGAGATCGTAAAAGAGGTGCTGGACATGGGAGGCAGGGTGATGTTAGTTATGCTAGACCTGTCGGCGGCGTTTGACACCGTCCCCCATGAGGATCTCCTCACCAGGCTCCGTGACATCGGGCTAGGGGGGACGGTGCTCAACTGGTTTTCTTCCTTTCTGGCCAACCGCCGCCAGACGGTCTGGGTCCCACCCGGATCCGCCGAGATGCCGCCATTGGGATTCGGAGTGCCTCAGGGCTCTATTTTGAGCCCCACTCTATTTAACATCCTTATGACCCCTCTGGCGACATTGGCGGAGTCCTATGGGGCCCGGATCGTCTCTTATGCTGACGACACTCAGCTCCTTTTCACCTGTCGTAAGAGCGAAGAGTTCGATGGAGAAAGGATCCGTGAGTGCCTTGGGGCTGTTTTCAGCTGGTTTTCACATAACAGCCTTAAGTGCAACTCGGACAAATCCGAAATACTATTCTTCGGATGCCCATCAGAACCAGATTGGCAAGGATGGTGGCCTGCCGACATGTTCCCTCCCACACAGTCCTCTAAGTGGGCTAAGAACCTGGGAGTTAAAATTGACAACGAGCTTTCGCTCAAATCCCAGGTTTCCACTCTTACGGGAACTTGCTTTGGGATTCTCAGAATGTTGCGCAAGTTTTTTTCCCCTTCTTTCGGAGCAACATCGGAGGATCACTGTTCAGGCCCTTATAGGGTCCAGATTGGACTATGCCAATGTCCTATATCTGGGCTTGCCTGAATATCTCCTCCAACGTTTGCAGGTCACCCAGAACGCTGCTGCGCGTGCCATTTTTGGCCTTCATCGCCGCACTAGCGCCTCTAATCTCCTTGTATCCCTCCACTGGCTTCCGGTGCGGAAGAGGATACTGTTTAAGGCCATGACTCTTGGCCATAAGGCCTTGCATGGCAATGGCGCCAAGTATCTCCAGAGGAGGCTGGACTTCTATCGACCTGCACGTTCCCTCAGGTCAGAAGCCTTGGCTTTGGCTCGGGTACCACGCATTAAAAAGGCTCGGCTAGGCGGCCGGTCTTTTAGCTTCCTTGCTCCTCAGCTATGGAACTCGTTACCGTTGTCCCTGCGAAACACCTCAAATCTGCTTGTCTTCAGGAAAGACTTGAAAACCTGGTTGTTCGCTGGATAATTCTTCCCCTTCCTTGGGCCCCGTTCTGTTACTGTTATGTTTCTTGCTCTTTTCCATGGTCTGGAGCTCAAAGCGCCGGGACACTCCTTTGGAGTAGCCGTTGCGCTATAAAAGTCCCATTTTAACATAACATAACATAACATTTTAACATAACTCTGAGACATAGCCGTTGACCCTCACTCGGGCCGTGGGGTTTGTGTACAGCAACTTGATCCAGGTTAGCAGACGTAAGGGTAGGCCTATCTGTCTCAGTATCACGAACATGTATGTCCACTCCACCGAGTCAAAGGCCTTGGCTGCATCCAGCAGCACCGCCACCGCATGCAGGTCCAGCCTCAATTGGTACATGAGCGCGAAGATCGTGCGCAGGTTGTGTGTGGTGGATCTGTCAGGGATGAAGCCCGATTGATCAGGCAGCACAATCGAGGGCATGAGTGGTTGCAATCTTGCAACAATTATTTTCGCTAATATTGTGACATCCGTGTTTATTAATGATAGGGGTCGATAGGAGTCTGCCCTTGTGGCATCTTTATCAGGCTTGAGTAGCGCTACTATAATTGCCTCCCTCAACGTTTGTGGGAGAGTGCCATTAGTGTGGGCTTCATCGTACATTTCAAGGAGGTGAGGAATAATGTCCTCCGCATATGCCTTATAAAATTCTGCCGTGAACCCATCCGGGCCTGGGGCTTTCCCATTCGGTAAGGACTTAATAGCTGCAAGAGTTTCCTTCTCCGTTATGGGTAATGCCAAGGCTACTCGATGTGAGTCTGACAACCACGCCAATGCCACATCTGCAATGTAGTCTAATATTTCCGACTCGGTGGCCGTGTGCTGTGTGGTGTAGAATTCACGGTACGTGGTGACAAACGTGTGTAAGATGCTAGGGGTGTCAAAGTGCAATTCTCCCTGGTCATCTTTTAATTGCGTAATCAATTGTTGCTTATTTTGCATGCATACCTTCTGTGCCAGTACCCGACCGGGGCGTCCCCCCTCTCCCAGCCTGCGCGCTTTATGCCTCTTGGACCTGTATTTTATTTCGTCATCCGCTAGTTCGTTATATCGTGTGATTGCCTCACGTATGTCAGCTAATTTCCCTGTATCTTGTGTGGAGTCGAACTCTGATTCCAGCAGTCGAATATCGTTCTCGCAGTTCTGTAGTGGTGTTCTGATATCTTTCAGGATTCCCACAGTAGTGGAAATACATACCCCGCGAAGTATCGCCTTAAAAGCTTCCCAGAGCGTGCCAGCACTATCTACAGACTTGCCATTGATAGCAAAGAATTCCTCTATTGCCTTGTGTAGTGTTTCCTTATATAGAGGGTCAACAAGCGCTGAGGCATTAAAGCGCCACGTGAACGGCGGGGGGGTGTATGCTGGGAACGCCAGGGACAGGACCACCGGATTATGATCCGACAGTGTTTTAGGGAGATGTGTGACATCAGTGGTCCACGTAGAGGCCCGTTCTGATAGCAACCAATAATCAAGCCGTGACCAACTGGCGTGCGCTGCGGAGGAGTGTGTGCTTTCTCGGTGTGTAGGGTGACGGTCTCTCCAGACATCTCGTAAATTAAATTTGTCAATGCCATGAAGGAGAGCGTCCGCTGCGCGTTTATGGTGTTCAACAGTATCATGCGAGCGATCTAGAGCGGGATCAAGTACAACATTCAGATCTCCACCCCAGATCCATTCTACCGGGGGATGGTTGCACAGTTTGGTGAACAGAGACAAATAGAAATCAGGGTCATCCGTATTTGGTCCATATATATTTACAATTCCCACTCTAGTGCCGCGCAGTGTACCAGTAACGATAACAAATCTACCATTGTGGTCTACATCTGTGCTCTCTAAGTGAAACTGAACCCCACGACGCACCAGGACCACCACCCCACGAGCACAGGAGGAGTATGTGGCAGAGGCAGAGTGTTCAGCCCAGCGGTATCCCAGTGTTTTAGCCTTCCCAGGGAGGAGGTGGGTTTCTTGTAGGAGCGCCAGATCTATAGCATGACGGTCTAAGTAAGCAAATACCTGCTTAATTCTCTTAGGACTGTTAAGGCCCCTGACATTCCATGTCAATAACTTTAAGCGTCTACCCATAACCATTTGAGCATTTCCGCCTTACCTGTAGGCGTAGTGTATCATTGCAACCGAGACAGGAGTATCTAGAACCTGAAACATAGTTGTGGCAGAAGCAATTTGTGACATCATCAACCATAGTAAAACCCTCTCCCCCACCCACCACCCACTCCGTCATCCCAATCATGACAAAGCCTGTACCCAAATCAGTCTGCCCAGAACATAATAAAACACAGGTAAGCATCCACAACATCAGGGTGCTCACGAACTTGGAACCTCAAACAGGGCAGGTAATGTGGATCACACAGGGGGGGGGCGGTCGCAACCCGCCAAAGGCCCAGCATTATTATGCTAGGTGATCAAGCCGCTCACGTTAGTGCGAGTCAGTGATAGTTGGGTCTTAGTGTACATAGCAAGTATTTTAGTCTTGATGACATATCGCCACCTACAATCGAACAAAACTGACATTCCGGGTATGATTCTGTAAACGCTGCAGCAATTGTATATAGATAATCTATCAACAATGTACCAGTATGTGCAGGTGTGTAGTCATGTCCTCTTGTATACGGCAACTGCATCAAGTAAGTTACTGCCAACGAATAGACAATAGTTATTCCGCATCTGAAGGGGGATCTTGTTCGTGTTGTTGACCCCGTGGTGATTTGCGTCTCAGGACATGTGGGTGGCTTGCAGATATTTAATTACTTCTCTCGGCGTGTTACAGATCACACTTTTCCCATCCAGAGTCACCTTCAAACGCGCCGGGTAGAGCATTGCATATGGAACATCGTTTTCTCTCAGCTTCCATTTGATGTCCATATATTGTTTCCTGGCTTCCTGTACCTGAGACGTAAAGTCCGGGTATATTGAGATATTCATGCCCTCATGTGTGAGAGACCCGAGCTCGCGGGCTTTCCGGAGCGCGGCATCCCTATCTCTATAGGTCAGCAGTTTGGCTATGATAGGGCGCGGCTTAGCTCCAACCGCCGGTTTGGGCGCCAAAGTGCGATGCGCCCGTTCCACGATGAATACCGCAGAAAAAATGTCTTTGCCTAAAATGGTGGTTAGGAGAGTCTCAACATATGCCTGCATGTTGTTTATATGTGTCGTCTCTGCGATGCCCAGGATTCGTAGTTTGCAGCGTCGCGAACGCGCTTCTAAATCCTCTGTCTTAGCCGCAAGGCCTTGCAAGAGTGCGTCCACCTTCTTATGTTTTAATTCGAGCTGTTGCGTTGCGTCCTCAGTCTCCGTTATTCGGCGTTCCGCCATGTCCATGCGTTCCGCCTGTTTGTCCAAGCGCTCCGACATGCGGTCTACCCGATAAGTGAGTGTGTCGATCTTTCCGTCTATATTGGTCAGGGTGGACTGAATAGCGGTAATCATGGCCTGCACATCCAGCGCTGTCTGAGCCGTAGAAGAGGGCACAGAGTCGCGGGGTGGCGTCTGGCGGTCGGCAGATGATGTGTGGAGCTTCCTCTGGTTATCAAATTGTATTTTCGTTTGTGTTTTCTCCGATTTGCCCATGTTGTCGGCGTGGGTCACTGCCGTCCGTCCCGGCCCCGCACGCTTCAACAGTAAGGCCGCGGCCTAGTGGGGGGAATAGCACTCTGTGGAGGTGCAAGTCAACGTGTTCCAGCCAGTATCCGACTGTGGCGCGAGCTGGTGTCAGAGCGCCCCTTTAGTGAGCGCCGACCCTCTGCAGGCTTTTATCGTCAGGGATGAAGGGCAGGTCAGGGAGAGTGCCTCACCGTACCCCTGCGATCATGGGGTGTACACACTGTACCCCATGATCGCAGGGTGTACACCCCATACACCCTACGATCATGGGGTACGGTGCGTACACCCCATGATCGTGGGATACGGTGCGTACACCCCATGATCGCAGGGGTACGCACTGTACCCCTGCGATCATGGGGTGTACGCACTGTACCCGGGGGGGGCGTTCCGTACCTGTTTCGAGGCGTACTCTGCTTCTCCGGATGTTTTGGGCTCCTGTAAATAAAGCGTTGTAGGGTGCGTACCCGACACAAATCCTACTTGCTGGGTCGGGAAAACCTGCTTCGAACCATACGGATGTCGCGCACAGTGGGTTCCGAAGGAGAATCGTACGGAGATTGGAGTCGTACGGTCTTTGTACGATTCGTACGGAGTCCTGCTCCTGGTACGAATCGTACTTCAATGTACATACGGGGGAGGCTGCAGGGTACGATTCGTACAGGAAAAACGCTCCGTAAGGCTATTCGGTGTGTTTTTTCCCGAATTGGAATCGACCCCTATATGTATTAGTTATTATTTTTAAATATGTTTTAATATTTTTAACTATACTTATTTTTATTATTTATTATTTACTTAATTTTACATTATTATTAAAACATTTTAAAAAATTACATTTTTTATCGATATTTTTGACAATATTTGTTTTTCAATATTTTTGTACTTACCATTATGTAGATTGGACTTCAATATTTTTGACTTCAATATTTTTGTGTTGATATTTTTGTAGTTCGATTTTCTGTCCGTCGATATTCTGTCAGACATTCAGCTGCACGCAGATCTAGTTACATATAAATAGTTTCTATCTTTACTTGATCTACTACATTTGAAATTAGGTGTAATATTAGCAGTTCTTAATAGTAATTCAATTCACAGTCCTGTAATCATACATGTTCTCTATTCCCCTGCACCCTATGTTTGCAAACAGAACATGGCAGGGAGGGGGCAGGAGATTGATATGGTTAAATGAATTTGTCCAAATATTCTTTTAAATGTAATTTAACTTTTTCAGCACATGTATATTTGCCATCTGAGTTGCCAGGATTTTTGGAATTGAAGGTTCTATGAGATAGCAACTCACTAGCCTCAACCTAGTCAAATACATCAGCCACATGTTGTTAAGGAGCTGGTATAGTAACTCCACCAGAATCTAAAACACATTGGATTGTGGTGTTGGTACTGGGGGTTAACAATGAGTTGCTGTAGGAAAGTGCCCCTTTTTGCATGGTTAAACTGCAATTTTTGCCTGACACAGGAAGAAGAGGACACCAACTGCTTTGGCCCCAGCCCTACTTGCCTATCACGACTCCGACCTGAATAAATTGAAACCCCGGCATGTCCAACAGTCAGTAGCCCACCAGAGACCGAAGGACCTGCCCTGCAACCATCTTGAAGCCTCTGTTTCTGTGAGCACCAGATTTGCTCAACAAAGACTCACCCACAGAATCTGGATTCAGGTGGCTCTGCGATTTTGCACCACTCTGCACCCAACTCCCATTGCCCTGGTTCAAGTGGCCCAACACCACAAGGAGCTCTCCCCAGTGATCCTGACCTGGGATCTGGTGATCTGCAACCTCCCTCAAGCTTCAATCCGACACCTACCTACTTGCAAAAGGACACCCCTGCACCCAACACCCCAAGGCCTTGGTTAGCACAACCGATGTTCCCCAGGCATCCCCCAAGAACCTAACTTACCTCGCAAGCCAGGGGTCACCTCAAGGAAGCCTCCCTGCCTGAGCACTTTTTTGGCAAACTGGAGGTCTCCATTGGTAATCCACTGTGCCCCTGAAGCCTCCTTGGCACTCTGCACCCGGTCGCCCCTGCGCCGCTGGTGGTGCTGCTCCTGTGCTGATTGTTTGCCCCTGCATTGCTGATCTATACCACAGGAGCTTTGCTCTCACAGCCAAGTGATCTGCTCGCAAGCAAGGCCCCCTTAGCCCCATTAGCTAACATTGGTCCCCTGCACCCGGTCGCGCTAGTGCAGCTGGTGGTGCAATTGGAGTGCATACCTGAACTTTGGGGAAACTTGGTTTTATCCCCCAAAAACTATTCTAGCAGGCCGTTTACTTACCTGCAAACCAATAATCTTCTTTTTCCCATAGGAACCAATGTTGTGATGTTTAGGGGGTCATTATCATGGCGGGCGGATCACCATCACCCGGCCGGCGGTGGCTTTCTGCCTGCTATCACAACATGATTTACCCCCGCCACCTTAGCATGGCGGGGGGTACCGTGGTGGATGGAAAGTCGGGCAGGCCTGGGGCATAACATGGTGGCGGTACCTCCAAGGCACCGCCAACCATATTATGTTGACGGGCGGACAAGGCCTTGGCTGGCAGGATTCGGTTTGGAGACTCGTTGCGGGCCCCTGAGGGGGAGGAGGGTGGGGTGATGCACTTGGGGGTTACATATGGTATCCCCTTCATTGCCATACACAAGGTGGCAGGCAACGCGTGGTGCCTGCCACGTTGTGCATGGCAATGCACAGCATGCCTCATTGGCATTGGGGCAGGTGTTGCTTACAGCAGCACCCGCCACAATGTCATGATGCGGAATGCGACCGCCAGGGTGGCGGTCGCATCCTAATTGGCAGTGCGGGACTGCCGCGCCGCTGGAGGCCGGTCTCAGCACCGCTAGGGTCCGCCCGCCATACTAATAAGCCCCAAAGTTCCTAAAATGTTACGTTGAGCTCTTGTATGAAAAGAAAGTAACTGTGCTTTAATTTAAGAATTGATGTACTTACTTGTAAATAAAACCAGCCAGTTTGTGATATCTCGGCATATCACCTTAGGATCTAAAAATAACTGAAAAGTAATCCAAGAGTAATCAAAAGTAATCTCACTGTATTTTAAACAGTTTTAGAAGTAATACAAACCTGTAAAGGATTCCAATACAATCCACAATCGCAGTTCTGTGTACAGCTTTGCACTTGAAAGTGTTACTTACCTGTGCCAAGCCTTTCTTGGTTCTACAAAATAGAATAAAAGTATACCTTTTTATACTTACCTAATTGGTCTGGATTCAGTCTCTGAGTGTGTGCATACAATAAATGCTCAACACACCCTCTGTATAAGCCTAACTGTTCACCCACACTACTACAAACAGATCTGTTAGTACTTGTGTAATTTTGACTCTGCTATACCTCTGGAGACTCCCTGAACTCTGTGCACATTATACTTTTCTTTGGTATAGTATATACAAAGCTAGTTTCCTGGAGTTGTACAATGAGGTGATTGTAGTTCAAACTGTGTAGCTGACCAATCAATAGGGGGGTTATGTTTTTGTAACCAGGGGACCTCCAGTATAGTCTTGAACTTTGATGTGTCAAATAATCAAATTGGATTTTTTCTTCATGATACTTTTATAAAGTCATGCTCAAAGTATAAATCCAATTGGTCACTGGGTTTGAGGATAATTCACTAGCATCTATACTGCGCAAGTAGTGTCCATAAGATTCCCTATACCCCCTGAGACCAATAACATTTTTACAGAGAATAATTTTGTTCAATAACCAAAATAACCTGACAGAAACATCAAAATGTTGGTAGGTGTTTCCTAAAGAAATTATGGCTAATCAATGGGGGATCTTGCAAACAATAACACCCAAAGAGATGTTCTGCTGACCTACTACTGTTTCTTCATTTTCTGAGTTTCCTTTAGAAACTTCTGCTATCTTGAGCTAGCTTCTGCTAGCTCAAGAAGCTACGTTCCTTCCCACAGTATAAAAATAACTTTCGATCTCAACGGTGCTCTCATTCCTCCTTTATCAAGGATCCTCTCAAAACGTTGGTTTGCATGTGTTCACTTTCATCATTGCTTTCACTGACCTCAGGTTCATTTTCTCTATAATAATCAACTTATAGTCTGAACATCCATGACTGCTACTACATTCTGTTAAACAACGCTCTAATTTGGCAAACAAATCTATGAAACCTTCACAAGGTCCAGATGGATTGATGACTTAGGATAAAAAATCAGTTAATTAAGGCCCTGATTTAGAGTTAAGTGGGGATGGAACTCTGTCACAATGGAGGAGGATTATTATCCCTGGAAAACTGCCAGTGTGCTGGCCTAATTTAGAGGGAGTCTGACTGAAAGTATGTTGATCACTGAGTCTATTCTGGCTCTGTCGCCAACATATCTCTCTGTTGGCCCGACGGAATACTGGCCATGAGAGGTGAGCCATCCAACTGTCTGGCCTATTTAGGGTGTGCGGTCAGATGCCATGTTTTGCTGTCCATCACCACCAGGTAAAACTTGGTGGTAAGGGACCATAAATAAAATAATGACATCCACACCATGCAAGTAAACTCTCATGGTGTGTGGACCATTCGTTTCTCATTTTTCATTAACAAACTCCAGCTTTGGGGAAACCTCCGTTACTGCGCGGACTTTTCTTCGCGTACCGTTACTACGCAAGCGTTAGTACGCTTGCTGTTACATCGCATGCGTACTTACAACACATGCGTAGTGGGCGGACGCCATTTTTGGATGTCGTTACATTGGCCATTTGCGCCCTGGGTCTGCTGCTGCGGAGGAGGATGTAGGAAGCCGGAGGAAGCAGGAAGGGGGAGAAGGATGGAACCAAGCATGGAATGAGGTAAGTGGGGCTGTGTAGGGTCATGTAGGGGCTGTGTAGGGGAGTGCAGGTTTGTGTACTTGTGTTGGGTTGTACTTTTTTAGGGTGGTGTCGTGCAGAGTAGTGTTTGGGAGTAGGGAAGGTTCTGTAGGTGTAGTGTAGAGTAGTGTATTTGGGTGTAGGGTAGTATAGAAGGTAGTGTTTAGGTAGTGAAAGGTTAGTGTTTAGAGTAGTGTTTTAGGGTGTAGGGTAATGTTGTTGGGTTAATGTAGTGTAGGGTAGTGTATTTGGGTGTAGGGTAGTGTAGAGTGTAGTGTTTAGGTAGTGTAAGGTTAGGGTTTAGGGTAGTGTTGTGGGTTTAGTGTGGTGTAGGGTAGTGTATTTGGGTGTAGGTTAGTGTAGAGGGTAGTGTTTAGGTAGTGTAAGGATAGGGTTTAGGGTAGTGTTGTGGGGTTAGTGTAGTGTAGGGTAGTGTATTTTGGGTGTATGGTAGTGTAGACGGTAGTGTTTAGATACTGTAAGGTTAGGGTTTAGGGTAGTGTTGTGGGGTTAGGGTAGTGTATTTGGGTGTAGGGTAGTGTAGAGGGTAGTGTTTAGGTAGTGTAAGGTTAGGGTTTAAGGTTGTGTTGGGTTAGGGGTAGGGTTGTGCTGGGGGTAGAGTTTGAGAGTTTAGGGTAGTGTTTTAGTGTTTGTGTAGTGTAGGGTAGTGGTTTAGGGTTTAGTGTAGTGTCAGGGGGTTGTGTAGGGTAGTGTTACAGTGTAGGGGAAGGACTTGGGGTAGGGGTTGGGTCATGCTGGGGGTAGTGTTGTAGTGTTTGTTTAGGGTAGTGTAAGGGGGTAGTGTAGGATAGAGTTACAGTGTAGGGGATGGACTTGGGGTAGGGGTAGGGTCGTGCTAGGGGTAGTGTTTTAGTGTTTAGGGTAGTGTTGTAGTGTAGTGTAGTGTTTTAGGGTTCAGGATAGTGTCGGGGGTTGTGCAGGGTAGTGGTTAAGTGTAGGGAACGGACAGGGGGTAGGTGTATGATCACCAAGTAGTAATATGCGTAGAAAGGTTAGGCGAAGTAAAAGTAAATTAATATCTTATTAATTCATTTGCATAGTAATTGAATGCTAATGAAAATTATGAAAGTAAAGGCATTTGCTATGTAAAAACTGCACAGGAAAAACATGAGAAGTAATGGCATGCTAAGTATCGTCATAAAACCCCAGCTTTGGGAGTTTGCTGCTGAAAAATGTCAAACTTTGTAAAAGTTTGATGGAGGGCTGTCATGTTTGATGGAGCCGTCCGTCAAACTTTTACAACATTGACAGGACCAGATGAGAAGGCAAAGTTAAACCCTGAGGGACACCACTGGGGTTTTTTGCTGATTTTAATAAGCCTGTCCATGTGACACCCAACATACCTTGCAGGCCTTCTATAATTTACTTCTAAAACATACACCATTAAAACATCACGTATGCTACCACACACCATCAAAAATGACCTTCACCAATATGGGACACGAAACGATTAGGCAGACTTCGAAACAGTAAAGGCTTCGATCAGTGGGATGATATGGGAATATCGACGGTGGGTGATATGTGGCAGGGAGGTGAAATACTGTCATTTGAGCGTTTACAACAACTCTATGAATTGGCTCCCTCCTAACTATTTAGATACACGCAGGTTAGACATGCCCTGATGTCGGCACTTCCACCCGGCTCCGAAGTCCCGAGGCATCCCCTATGGAGGATAGGCTGTTAACTGACTACATGCCGAAGAAGGCCACTTCTTTAACATACCGCAAATTAATGAATAACCTGCCCGACCCAACGGGACCCCTGAGAGCTTAATGGTCTCATGACATAGGTGATATTGATGACTCAGAAAGGCAGGAAGCGATGGCATCCCCAAGGGAGGTGGGCATATCCTCACGCCTCAGGCTTGTGCAACTCCGAATTTTGCATCGATCATATTAGACCAGAAGTGTTCTGCACAGGATGGGGAGAGTAAACCATCCCTTCTGCCTCCGTGGCTGCGGAGAAGAAGGTACCTTTTTTCATACTATGTGGGACTGTCCTAGAATAGCAGCATACTGGACACAAGTAATGCGCACTATATCGCAGTCAGAAGGGGTGTCGCTCACGCTGAACCACGGCGATGCCTGTTGAATAAATGGGAACCAAATGATCTCACACAACATGGACAGAGTTGGGTTGTACTAGGATTAACGATTGCCAAGAGGAACATAGCACAAAAGTGGGGTGGGACGGAGGAACCCTCTCTTGCAGTGTGGGGGAGAGACATGGATGAAGCAATGGTAACAGAAAGGGCAGTATTTACTAATAGAGGATGCCCTAAAAAATGGACTAAAATCTGGGGGACATGGAATGCGTACAGGGGGGATATTTGCGACCCACCGTCAGATGGAGAAGATGATGACTCAGATTCGGATGGGGGGTGAGAGGCTGCGGGCGGCAGGACAGGGTTTGATTTTAAATGATGAAAGCTGGCAAAACTGTACATTTGTGCTAATTGGTGAAATGTGTAATAATATAATGCTGTGCTATACTGATTTTCTATGTAAACGACTGCTTTATTTTGCTGAAATAATACAAAAAAGTTAAAAAATAAAAAAATAAAATGACCTTCACACACACACACACCACCAAACACACTCACAATTACACCCATGACAAACATATGCATATCACACCAACACACACTTTCACCTTGGCACACACATACCATAACATGTACTGTTTAACAAATCATAGGATAACAATCACACATATACACTCACACATGATCATCCCATCAGACTCTATCTTAACCTCTTCCATGCTCGTGACGGAACCGTTCCGTCACGAGCCACGGGTGGGCTGTGCTGGTGACGGAGCGGTTCCGTCACGGCCCTGCTGCCGCGCCTGCGCGGCGCGAATTCCGCACCTGCGCTGACGTTCTAAAGAACGGGCGGGGCCGTGACGGAACCGTTCCGTCACAAGCACAGCTCACCCACGAGCCGTGACGGAGTGGTTCCGTCACAAGCACGGAACCGACGCGCGGCCGCCCCACACCCTTAGTGCTGCGGCGGAATAGCCGCCGCAGCGAAGGGGTTAATATCACATACTATAAAAACAAAACCATCACTCATGTCATCATACCACAGCACACATATTTGCAGACTAACACACCCACCTATACCATTAACCAATAGTCTAACACTCTCCATCAGTACACCAGATATTCCATTACATCACCACACACTCCATCGCATCAACTTACGTGCCATCACACCAAGATATATCATACATCAGATACACCTTCACATGAACACCAAAGATCACACAAAACATACCTAGAACTGACCAAGAATCCATTTTGTTGTCAATGATAAATGTTACATAGGAGACCACATACCATCACATAACAAACATGGCATAAACCACTTGTGCACCATCATACCTCATCATATGTATTAACAAGTGACACAAGCAAATAATACCAAAACCCATTACACCTGCACACACATCACACTCATCTCACACACTCATTAGCACACACATGCACACCGTCTCACACACATGCACCATGACGTGCATGAACACCATCACACCATAACCAAAAAACCACCAAACACCATCACATACACCATCGTACATAGACCATTATACACACCATCCTAGACCCAAAATCACACAATCGTTACATCCATTGCCATCACACACATGCCATTATAAATGCTGCTGTGAAGGAACACACTGCTCTAGTCTGTGTTGTAACTGTTCTGTGTACATTAACTGCATTTGCAATGCTGCACCCTTTATGTGTGTGTTATTTGTATTCGCTATTGGTGTTTATATTTATCAGCGATATTAGGCACTATCAGCCATTGCTAAGGCATTGCAACACATTGGGTAGTTAAGGGGTGACTTTCCAAACGGATCCGGGGTTACCTTCGCAGAACGGAATCTGCTTGAGTTTTCAGATATATATATATGAGTGAAAGAATATTCTTCTGTTATGTGAATGTGTCAGCCCAAGTAAGTTGTGGGTTTAAAGGGGGAGGCTAGAAGGCTGCAAGTGGTAACTTACACCTCTATTCATTTGGTATACCTGCCAATGGTCTGTCAGGTGTATTGGTGTGTTGGGCAGCTCAGAAAATTACTAGCAGACACTTAATTTAATATTTGGGACAGCTCTGCTGCAAATAGTGAATGCACTGTCCTGTGTATCTGTGTATCTGAGGAACCTTGTCAATGCACATGCAGTGCCTATTATTTGTGTGTGTGAGGAAGCATGCCGCGCTGCTGCTTGTGTTGTACCTTTTTTTGTAAATTAGGAAAGCTTGGTAAAAACCTTTTCATGATACTAAAGTAAAACTGTTTCGGCATTACCCATGCTTTTTCACATCATCTCCTCTGCCCCTGGAGAGACAGACACTGGTGCTAGACATAGATAGCTGGAACAAAAGCCACTAGAACAGTTTATGAATATGGACATTGCAACACCCTATGCCGAGATTCCTTTCTAAAGCATCCTTCCGCATGAGTCCACTTCCCAAAACTATTTGTGCACCAAAGTCATACTCACCGCACAATTACAAGTAGGACGGAGAATGGCGGTGGGGGGTGAAATTACTAGGGCCAGTACTGTACCACTACACGTTTTTTTCTGACCAGAATGGGGAATAACAAGCAGGACTCAGATTTACCATACCTATTCCTACATACTTTCCCAAATTGCAGCTTGTTTCCAGCACAAGAACTTTATGCTGGAAGCACCAAGGAAGACACTGGGTGAGACTGCCACCTGGTGCAACTCAAAATCAGGGGGAGTTTGATCTCCCATAGAGATAATGTGTTGCCTGACTTGTAATCAGACCCTATGTTTTGGAAATAGCACTTGCGAGACAAAATTAATTCTGATATTCACAGACAATGAATATGCACCAGCAAATGTACCAGTGGGCTGCAATTGTGCATGTGAGTAAAGAAGATTGTGGGTCATACCCACAAAAGTTTGTGCACACCCACCAAATTGCATGTTTCTGGGCATCCGCAAAACAGAGAATTGTTCCTCTTAAATGCTGTGGCAAATGTAGTTTCAAGGCGGTAAAAGGAAAGGACACACCCAAATTAGTGTGGGAGCTATAGAAAGATATTTCTCTTGGGGAAAAGACAAAGAACAGCTTTAGACAAGCACCACTACAAGTCTTTGTGAATTTCAAGAAAGTCAGAAATTTGCTTCAAATCTATAAGCATCTCTAAGGGAGCACTTATATTTTGTGGATTGAATGGAATGAATTTCTTATGTGGTGCAAGCAAACAATCCATGAAACTTGATAATTAAGGAAATTAAATGAATTTTAGACCGCTCTGTAAAAGTGCCAATATGCACCACTTTTTGAGGTGCAAGAAAACTCCTCAAAGGAAATCATATTTTTCTGTCTCTGTTCCTGAGGCTAGGGGGAGCTTCTGCAGAAACACCAGGGGGTCATCCTTGATGTCCAATTATCGAGTTTGCCATAAAGCATAAAGGGTTTCCCATCTCTTTTCAAAGAGCACTTGTTCTGTTCTTTAAACCACTTCCTGATGTTTCAAGTTGCAGTGTTTCTGTTCTTTCGCCTCCCCATTCTTAGCAAGGAGGTGATTCTTTTGGAAGTTCAACTATAACATTACTTTTCATGTGGGGAAAGAGATAAGCACGACATTCTATTGAACTGTACCATAGCTGAAAACTATCTTCCTTTCTACCAAGTCAATTATTAGAATAAATTATAGCAAACTCATAGTATGCAATCTTCCCGAACAGATATGTATAGAGCCTTCTAGTCACTCATTATGTTCATTGCTACAAGTCCAAGTCTTACTTCGTCAAAGCACTTAAGTTCCTGCACTCCTAGTTATGGAGAGAGGAGAAGCTAACCAGAGATTTCTTTTTTATAAGAAAATATTTTTTTTTGATAGGGCAAGTGTTGAAGTTTCACCACAATGAAGTAAACATTCTTTTTTTAAGTTTCAAAGAAGTACGTTTATTGAAAGAAATTGAGTAAACATCAATACATTGTACAATTAAACATCAAAAATTACATAGGAAGCAACACAAACATTACATATTCTGTTTGAGAGAGAGAAACAAAATATTTTAAGAAATACAAAGAGCTGGTTCCTGGAAGTCTTAATAAAAGAAGAAAAAAGAAGAGGGACTTGATATACTAGAGAGCTGTAATCTTATGAATAATACAGAAATACTGTAATAAACAATGTCATTCTCAATGTAAGGGAAGCCAGGCAGGCTGAACAACTGCTTTTACCAAATGAGTGGGGGTAAAGGATTTTTTTGTAATACTATCTAAAAACTGTGTGACAGGAGACCATTGTTGTAGACGTTTCTTAGCAAGGGATATAGGATATCCAAAGGTTGTATCCAATCTGTGATTATGGCAAACAGCATACCATCAAGTTAAATATGATAGTTTAGATGTATCCTTCCAATTCTTTGTTATTTGTTGAAAAGCAACTGTTAACAACAAGTCCATGACTTGTTTTTTTGATTGCCCTATAGTCCAGTCGATAGATAGGCTCCCTAGAAAAATGATGTTGGGTGAAAAAGGGACTGTGGTATTAAAGATAGTTTAAATCGGAGCCCAGGCTTGTTTCCAAAATTTTAGTACGTTTGGGCATGTAAAAGGTAAGTGCTTTTAATCAGCGGACACAAGGGAACATGACCAGCAGGTATCAGGAATTTCAACATGCATTTTGTACAAAATTGTGCGTGTTAAGAGTAGCCTGTTATATGAAGTAAGAATTCTAATGATAAAAACAAAGTGTCCAATTCTCAAAGAAAGTTGGAAAATTACATTCTGAGATCTCAGCCTTCTCTTGGACATAATTTTCTGACTATCTAGAATTCACAAACGTTCACAGAAGTGCACCTGGAAAGCAGTGCCAAGCACCCCAAAACAGGTCCCAGGATGCTTGCTTCTGGTGCAGGGAAGACCTGGCTTGGCAGTTCCCGCTGGACTGTTCTCATGAGGAACAGGGTCAAGACTGATTTGCATATGGCTGGGTCTAAACTGGGAAAGCATGGCATGGTGATCAAAAGAACAATTGATTTAACCCAGATCTCTTGACTGGGGTGAATGTTTGATTTGGTCCACATTCCGTCCATCACTTGTGTATATTTTCCAGACATACTTCGAAGAAGACCATGCAAAATTCCTATTGGGATCCTATTCCTGATGTGAGCAGTCCTCCACTGCAGAGACCTACTCACGGGAAAACTGAATCCCCTGTGTAGAGCATATTTTTTTTCTCCCCGGGTAAAATATTTTTCCCGTGGTGAAAGCCCTCCTCATACACCTGTCTCCACTCCCCTACATCTGGAGGTGATGCATCCATTCTCCTTTCCACCTTGGCAAGGTATTCACAGCAGCCCCCGCTAGGATAAAATCCTATGTCTTCCAGCATCTGCATGGGAAGGAGAGGAGCTTGTGAATGTCCGCAATTGTACATTTTTGGGGGTTTACGAACATCCAAGGCCAACCGTGCCATTTTTCCACCCCTGGAGTGGTATTTATGGGTGCAGAGAACTCCATACATGTAAATGGTTTTACATATGCTAGGAATCCCTTTGCGGGATTCTTGCAGGCGTAAAACAGGTAAACTCGGTCCTACGCGTTTTGTTTACATCCAAATTGGCCTTTGAGAATAGGCCATGAGGTCTTAATGCGCTAGGATACAAGTCTTTCAGTATATCCTTCATACATTCTCACACCATCGGTTTACAACGCACAGCGGGTGTCTAATCCTTTCGCTCTTCCAAAAAATTATATTAAAATTATAGCGTAATGCATTTATGAATGTGAATTTTCAAATTGGAGCAAGGTCAACTGCAAAAACATATTTAGTCGAAAACAGGTGATTAGAGTGAACGTGTACCTAAGTCCAGTTTTAATTTGTTACTGCGTGTGTGTCGTTTTTCAGCCTGTGATCTGTGCTGAGAAGCAGCTGACGTCCTTCACCCAGCCACGGAAGAGACACAGCAGGGGCAGCGAGGGCTTCCCCTCGCCGGCTGGACAATCTGCCTCAGCCCAACCCGGAAGGGGTCACAGCGACAAGGGTCACGGGGAGGTTCTGCCAGTGGCCTCTCTGATAAGACTGTCAACAGAGGTGCCAATTAGCTCCATCAAACTCACTCCACGGAGGCCACCGAGCATCCGCCAGATACAATGGCAGTGACTTTTGGCGCCAAAGGATGATTCTGTAAGACCAATAGCATCCCTGCCACAAACACACACACCGACCACTCTCAGTATAATGAAAGAAGAACGTGTGTGTGCGTGTGTAACCCCTCCCTCCCTGAGGAGATTCCTTTAGAAGCGTGTGATGTTTTTTTGGCACAGGCGAGCCTGTCAGCATCAGACCAGGGTCACAGTACTGACTCTTATTAACAATGGGCACAGAACGGGATGGAATAGTCCCTCTCTTCGTATGTCCTTGAAATGCTCCAAGTACATTTGAACACGCATAGCTTTAAATAAATATGTTTAATACCAACTGCACTGCTTCAAAGTCACGGCAGCGTTTTAGAAGTTCAAATAAGCTCATGGATAAAATGAGAAAGGTTTACATGCTTCCACACTTTGGTTGAAGTTAACAAAATGTGCGCAGTTACCTTGTAGCCTGTGTATAATTTGATAGCATCATTTTGCCTAGCGTTCTAGCGGCAGAGAATTAAATTATCCCAGGCCTTTAGATACAGAGGAGCAAAACAAGAACAATTTAAAAAAAATACATAATTCTTTTAAATAGATACAAGCATGTTTACGAAGTCAGTACTGGAAATTAATTACACAAAAAATAGAAAAAATAGGGTGCGTCATTCTGCGATTCCATAATCAACATTACAAGACTGAAGTTTTTAAACTACTTTAACTAAAATGGATTTCTCCACCCTCTACTAATGTAACCCTAACCCTAATCTCAAATCATACCTCTACACTATTCACCATTACTAAACATGGCCTTTAGTCTAACCCTTACTCTGACTTATACAGGAACCCATAACTTAAACCGGTCCATTATACGTGCTCCTAATATTGCTAACAACTTTAACCCTATATTTAAAATATTCTGTGCTTTTAACTAATCCTCAAAAAAAATATGTATTTGTTCACCGGGACACAAAATGACTGATTTAGGCCGTGATGTCCGGTGGCGGCCCAGAATGTGCAGCAAGGGTGTGACACGCTCACACACATGCACACTCTTTTTCACACACGCACAACACATACACCCAGCACTAAAAGACTCACACACCAGTTTACACAGTTTACAGCATGCACGCATGCACAAATACACAAATATTAATACATACACACAAGAACCCAATACTAACAAAAAACGTACCCAGTCGCAGTCTTGATCTCAAGATGGCAGGAGGAAATCATCTGTTATTTCCTAGTGGAAGGAAAATTCCCCCGCCCCCTTACATTGGCTGACCTTTTCAAAGGCCAGCCAATGAGAGGAGGACCTTTATTACCTGGTCACAGAGTGTGGTGGAGTCAGTGAGAGTTGCTGATGGACACTCGGCCCTGGGCAATTCAGGGATTAAAACTGAAGTGTCAAGGTCCAATTCTATTAGACACGCTCCCTCTCATCATGAGTGGGAAGCTCACAGGAGACTGCCAGGCTGAGGGGGTCACGCCCACCTGGCTGTGAAATCTTTAGTCTGGCAAAGTTTGACTCAGGCAGCCAAGTGCCTGCTCATTTAGCACATGTACTGCGCCTGGCTGCCGGACCAGACCATAAAGAGTGTTTGTCAGGCTGACCTTTGCTCAGACTGACAGACACTCTTCCTGCCTCTGAAAAAGCTGGCGGGGTGGGCCCATCTGCGCTTAACAACAAGCCTCTACTGCAGGTGTCTAGGTGGTGTGATAGACTATACACTTCTGCCGCAATGGCATATATAGGGCTGCCATATTTCAAGTTTCTCAACAAGTTTGCCATTTTTAGATCTGGTGTTAGTCAATACTTTTTGATTTTACTAAAATATGTAAAATATACTGGCATATATGGGATTCCTGTGCTGAGACTGTGTGTGGGTGTTGACCCTTTAAACGATTCCTGTGCGGAGTGCTGCTTCCTGGACGCTGTGCCCACCTCTCGTGGCCCCCGCTCCGCGGGCGCCGCTCGTGTGTTGAACTATTGGAGGGCAGTGACTTGAGCCTTTCCTCAGATTCCGCGGGACTACGAGGACCAGCGGGCTGTGCGGATTTCAACTTGCCACAGCTGGTCCTCTTCCCGCTCCCACCTCCCAGCGCGATTTAAGGAGTAAGCTGTCCTTTACTTCGTTGGATTCCTGTGCTGAGACTGTGTGTGGGTGTTGACCCTTTAAACGATTCCTGTGCTGAGTGCTGCTTCCTGGACCCTGTGCCCACCTCTCACGGCCCCCGCTCCGCGGGCGCCGCTCGTGTGTTGAACTATTGGAGGGCAGTGACTTGAGCCTTTCCTCGGACCCCGCGGGACTGCGAGGACCAGCGGGCTGTGCGGCTTTCAACTTGCCACAGCTGGTCCTCTTCCCGCTCCCACCTCCTCTACCTATTTAGAGTTAACAGGGACCCGCGCACGCAGGACGCGCGCGGGTCGCAGCCCGGGGCGAAGCCCGGGCAAAGGGCGGGCCCTCTGAGGCCGGAGGAGGCCGGAGGAGCCCGGTCCGGGCCCCCCCTTACAGTTCCGATAAGTTATATGGAGGTATGATTGGCTATTAAGGTTTCCTCTGAGTCTTTGGTATAGTGAGTCCTACCCTGTTGCTTGCTCTTAACTAAAGACATTAGGCAATTATTACTGTGACCCTCTTCCTTGCTATTAGTGGCGGTGTATTGATCACATTAAGCGGCCATAATGATTTCACTGGTTCATGTTAATCCATGCTTGGTGGGTGGTGGGGAAAAACAGGGAACACTGGATAATTATTTCAAAAAGGCTTCCGTGGATATGGAGAAAAATATTATTCTAGCCGAACGACGGGCTGAAAGACGTCGCTCAGTAGAATTAATAAAGAATAAACGGTCTTCCCTGGGCTCATTACAACAGGCATTGTCCCCACTACCTACCATTGACTGTGAAAGTGACGGAAATGAAGTTTCACCTAGTAATAGTAACGGCATTCCACTACTTCTTCAAAATACTCCCCCACCCATGCTCACAAATAATGATTTGCTTATTGATTTTTCTTTTTCTCCTGGAACTTTGACACAATCGGTCGGGGGCTTGACGGCGTCACCATTCTCGGAGGTTGATACTGCTAAGAGCTGTATAAATGCTTCAACAAACCCACGGCCGAAAGGTCCACCCCCCAAAAAAAGGAGAAAAGGGGGTAATAGACCCCGACTTAATAAATCAAACTACACCAAATCTAAGAGTCCTACATCCTCTATACCTGTCCCGTCTGTCTTACCCATTGAACCATCCCTCCCAACACATGATCAATTAGGTGTTAACCTAATGGATAAAATTGAAAAATTAATTAGGTCGCTCATGTTACCCCTGGTAGAGAGATTGCAAAAAATAGCCCAATAATTGGGGAATCTGGAACAGGCAATAATTGACATTAAAGGAGGAATGAGGGATCCTGCAACATCATCTGCAGTACTCGCAACGAAGGAGACGCCTTCTAATGCTGCAGATTTATCAATTACTAAATCTATAAAGTTTCCCACATTAGAAGTCCCAAAATTAACGCCCACCAAATTATCACAGATAAAAGGAAAAAATAGCTCTAGAGTAGGTGAAGAAAAAGGAAGGCCAAACTCGCTAGTAACTGCAGATAAAATTATTGGCCATGAGACTGTAACGAGGTCAATCGCCCCCAAGAGGCTTAACGTAGAGCTGCCCCCGGAAGCTGTACCGCTAGTGGTGGTGCTCACCGGAGTCCCGCCCCTGGAGGAAGGTACAGACGGAAAAAATCATAACCAATTAAAAAATAAGGTCATATTTTGGCTAAAGAAAAATCGACCACTTCCTCCACATGTTAATGGTGAAATCTTACATGTGAGGCGTCTCCATTGGTTAGGTCCTAGTCCAAAAAATATTACGGGGGACACTGTCATAATACATTTTAGAGATCCTAAGGCAGTTAGTTACATTCTAGACTGGCCTCCTCCCAATGGTAGTAACGAAATTACAGCTCGAGACCTTACGTATTTTTATCCCAGAAACATGGTATTTCCGACTAATTCTAAAACATCGATTAAATACCAGGCTGACAATATCAGACCTTTATTCGATGAAGTAACTCCTCACAAGAGACCATTTTTTGATAAATTTGTTGAGTATCCCGGATTTTTATCCAACCCGCAGGTTGTCTCCTATAGACCCTCCTATCCGCATCAGGCCAATTACCGCCGATCCACCCCTCAGCATTATACTGATCCTGCTAGGACCTTCTGGGATCATTATCCCTTATTACGGAAAGGCCCACATACATGGGAGGGGAGTTACAACTATCCCCCGTTAGTAAGACCTTTCATGATCCCTACTCAGAATCGCTTTGACATCTTGTCAGGCCTAGACGAAAACGAGTGACTAACTATCCTCCCGACTTCTTTAAATGACTATAACCCCCCTCTCCTGGATAGGCCGACCATGGTCGTAAAGGACAGCCCAATGGTGGATCATCGTGGTGTCCTTACTGATAACATCGATTCCTTAAATAAGGCCCATGACAAGCATCCTACGATCTGTGAGCACCGCAGTAAAGTACAGGACCCCCCCCTGTCATATCAAGGGTGGATTGCGGAGACGGTCCCTCTTCCCGAAGATCCTTGCGGTAACCCCCCACGCATTATTGATCCCCTTAATAAGTTCATCGATACCGGTCTCCCGAACGAAGGGCCCACCACCTTACCACAAATCGGTTTTTTGTTGCCGCAGGAGCCAGCTGTGGTTATCGAAACTCAGCCCATACAGAGGCAATCTTCCCCTATGGCCCTACAATCGAGTAGTCTGATTCTTTCTATCCTGTTCTGGAATGTCGCAGGTTTGCGGACTAAAATTGAGCAACCCAATTGGTTAGAAATAATAAGAACTCACACTGTAGTATGCTGCCAGGAAACATGGTCGGAAATCGAAATACAACTGCAGGGTTATAGACTGTATTTTTCCAGTGCTTGTGCTTCTCCTTCCGGTAGACCCAAGGGAGGCCTATCAGTTTATGTAGCTAATACCCTTCCACTCAAGAATATTACAGAAATAGCATCTGAAGAGAACTACCAAATTCTTAAATTTTCAGTGGATCAAGGGCACATATATTTACTGGTAAATTTTTATGATAATATGTTACCCTTGGAATTTGCCAAAGTAGTTAATAAGATAACCACCATCTTAGAGGAACATTGGAAACGTTGTCTTTCTCTTCCTCTTAAGCTAATCTGGGGTGGTGATTACAACATTCCTTTATGTAGTGAATACTCTAACTCTAATTGTGTTATTGTGGATGAGGAGGGAAGCCCTTTAACTCATTTTGCTCACTCAAATGTCGGGAATATCTTAAATGAAAAACTTTTTATTTTAGGACTGGGTTTTGCAAACGAGTTAGTCGTACACTCAATTGATTTTTCACCCACATTTCATGGCAGGGGATGTAGCACCACAATTGATTTCATTTTAACCTCGAATCACATGAGGGCTGATTTACAAACATTTTGTACTGAAGACGACGCTAGTAGCGATCATTTCCCAAACAGTGTGACTTTTACAATCCCGTTTGGACCCTCTCCAATTGATAATTTGGGCCTGCTGAATCAAAGAGCCTTAAACTTGGATAAAAGTAATGGGTATTCGGTTAAATGGGCAAAGGTCGACCCAGACGCTATTACCCAAAACGTTATTGTTAAAACTTTTCCTATGCTAGAAACATGTCTAAATCCCCTTTCCACCGCAGAGGAAATATTGAATAATTTTATCGATATAACCAAAGTGATTAGCAACGAGCTCCTCCGCAGACAAAAGCAGAACGGCCATCACGAAAAGAGATGGTTTAACTCTGATTGTCGCAAAGCCCTATCCGCCTTAAAATCAGCCCTACATAAGACCAAGAGGGACCAACTAGAAATCGGGAGGCTGAGAAAACTCTATAATAAGGCGATAAAAGATTGTAAAAAAGAGAGGAAAAAAGATCTTTGGGAGAAGCTCCATGAGAGCTGTAAAAAGAAAGATAGCTTACTGTTTTGGAAAGTGGTTAACTCACCCTTCTTGAATACGGTGAAGAACGGCCCCAGTGTGGAAGTAGCGATCACCGCAGAGGGCTGGGTTTCCCACTTTTCACAGATTTTTCTGGGTGAGGACATACATTACAGTGAAAACCATTTCCCATCCCCCTATCCCCTTGATCTATCCTTCAGCCACGAGGAAGTAACTAATGCTCTGTCTTCTTCAAAGTCTGGCAAAGCTCCAGGGCCAGATGGTGTCCCACTCGACATCTATACGCATACCCAGGAGCTTTGGTCGCCAGTATTAACTAGAGTAATCGAAGCGGCATTAAAAGGTGGTCTAATAAAAACTTGGTCTACATCTATCCTGCTCCCCATCTTCAAGAAGGGGGATCGTAACAATCCAGCATGCTACAGGCCCATTTCCCTCCTGTATTCCCTTGGTAAAGTTGCAGGTCGCTTGATCTTGGAGAGATTGCGGGTCTGGTCTGAAGATAACAACATCATGACAGACCTGCAATACGGTTTCCGGGAGGGACTGGGTACCGTGGAGCAAGCCCTGAATCTCTCCCTTCTAATTGGGAAATACGTCCAGGCGAAGAAAGGCAATCTTCACCTGGTTTACGTGGATTTGACCGCAGCCTTTGATTGTGTATCACACTCTAGGCTGTGGTCAATCCTTGCGGAGATGGGAGTGGACCCCCATATAATTTCCTTCTTACGTGAGCTGTATTCAGGAGCATCGGCAAGGGTGAGATTTGGGGTGAATGGGGAGCTCACCCATTCATTTGCAGTAACTAAGGGAGTCAGACAAGGGTGCATCCTGGCTCCTTTTCTATTTAATCTGTACACAAATGGCCTTGAGAAGGCCTTGCTAGAAGGGAGTCAGGACCTCTCAACAATTGCCCGTCGTCCGATTTCCGCGTTACTTTATGCGGACGACGCGGTAATTATGACTCGGACCCCAGTACAACTCCAGAACCAACTAAACTCATACTGTAGATTCATGGCCTCACTAGACTTAAAGGTCAATATTAAGAAAACCCTAGTTATGCATTTAGGCAAAAAGAGATCTAAGAAAAAATCGATATGTATAGAAAAAGCTAAGTTGGATTGCACTAGGACATACCCTTATTTAGGTATATTATTTGATAATATCTCCTCTTGGAAATCGGCCATTGACAGTAGATATCTTTTATTTTTAAGAGCCTCCTCTGCTTTGATTGCTTTCTCTCGCAAATTAGGAAAACCACCCCCAAAAGAACTCTTGCAAATATACTACGCTAAGTGCCACAGCGTTGCTGTATATGTCGCTGGGGTGTGGGGCTATGTATCTGTGGTCACTTTGCAAAGGGCAGAGAACAATTTCATCCGCTATCTTCTGGCCGTTCCTCAGTGCTCTCCAACTTTTGCATGTCATATAGAATTGGGCATGGATTATATCGCTGACCATATAAAAATCCAGCCAATATTATTGTGGCACCGCATCTGGACGACGGAGCAGTGTAGCTTAACCCGTGCATTAATTGCAGATTGCCTGCTCCTAGATAACTGGCTGGATGTCCCATGGTTGTCATATGTACATAATTTTTTTAATGATCTGGGCCTTTCCGAATATTTCAAAGAACCGTCAGTCTTAAACACCATTGCTAGAAAGGCCCTGCGATCGCTTTGTTTATCTCATCTAAGGGAACTCCGTATGACTCAAGAAATTCATAAAGTTACAAACTGTCATATTTTAACTATCCAATGTACTTCGGGCATTCAGCCGTATCTTACTTTTTGTTTGTCTACCTATGAAAAATACTTGTTAACTCGGTTAAGACTTAATTTGTTCTTCCGCTTGGTTACATTCCCAGGGAGACAGGATTGGTCAACTTCCATCATTCAGTGCCCTTGTGATGGTTCCTCTGAACAGTCAAATATCCATGTATTACTGTTCTGTAAATATTATGACGTACCACGCAAACGATGGATTATCCCTATCCTACTATCCCTGGGATTGAGAAGATGCCGTCCAGCCTTTACGGCGTTACAACGTTTAGATACAGTATCAAATGCTAAATGCATAGCTATGTTTCTTAAGACCTGTTTGAAAATTCGAGCCACTCTTGGAGATCCATAGTGACTTAAAATTAGACCACTTTTAATCGTTATGCTTGATTTTGCACAGAATCCAAAACTTCTTTTTACATGATCCTTTGTATGGTTGAAAGGCTTTACTATGTGTATATACATATACATTGTTTAATACTATTTTTATTGTGTATTTATGATGCATATGAACCTGTATATAATGACTGTTGCTTTTATGATTTTACATTGTTCTAAAATCGAATAAAGCTTTTCTACTACTACTACTGGCATATAGGGGCTTTCAGCCACCGCTTTTCATCTATTGGTCTGCTGTGTCATTTACGTTTTTCCGCCGCCCACAATACCATTTAGCATGGGGTAGTGGGTCAGCATACTTAAGCCCCTGGTTAACTTCCCTTTGAGTGACTGCATTTTGCTCTCTCACAAGGAGTACATCCGCACAAAAGCTAGATCCCTTTAATACCAGTGTTTCTGTTTGTACTCTATATTTACTTTAGTGTTGAGTTAGTGTTTAGAGCGTGGTGTGATAACAGGACTCGTCTGATGCCCATTCCATCTTTATCAGATTCCAACTCATGTCATGTAAATTGCATATCGAGTGTTTTGGTTTTCTGACTGCTGCTATTTCACAGCATACCAGATTCTGTCGATTTGAAACTTTTCTGTATTAAGTTATCCTCTTTTTATTTTATTTCTTTCTTTCTTTTCTTTCTTTCTTTTTCTTTCTTTCTTTCTTTTTTCTTTCTTCCTGTTTCCTTTTTGCCTTCTTTCATTCTATTTCTCTTTCCTTTTCTCCTTCTTTCTTTTTATTCCCTTTGTGTCTTTTCTTTCCTTTTCTTTCTCGCTTCACTTTTCTTCCTTCTTTCTCTCTTTCTTTCCTTCCTTTACCTCCTTTAACTCTTGACTTCTTTCAGTCTTTCTTTCTCATTTGTTCTTTCTTTCTCTTTCTCTTACCTTCCTTTTTCTCTTTCCTTCTTTTTTCACTTTCTTTCTTTTTTTCTTTCCTTCTTGAAACAGGCTTTCATCGAATGCCAAACTGATTGACAATTTAAGTAGTTCCCTTCAGTCCCAGAATTTTTTTTATATATCTTTTTATTGAAAGATGAATCAACACAACATCACAATTCTGTGAGCAGTGGTGTATAAAAGTCATGCAGTTGTTTCCAGCTCGGCGTCCCACCCCTCCTCAGGGGATTAGACCCCTTGTATGTGGGTGATCCCACAAAATATAGATTTTAGTAACAATTTGGCTGAATGAAGTGCAATTTTTTAAATATCTATTTTAAAAGCACACACATCACAGCTCAGATGATAACTCCCTTGCAACACCTCTCAAATAAAATAAATCTGGGTCATCAGGAACGGTCAAGTGATTCTGTCAATTAAAGCCAATTCCAGCTTCTAGCACCTTTTACATTTGCAGATTGACCAGTTGGACACATTTACATTTCTTTCAGGCAAGCAGGCACCCTGGCAAAAGGGCTTGTTTAGCTGTCTGTCCCTCCCTTGGTTTCACAGCACAGAAGACTCCTGCCTTACACTTCAGCTTAAGCGCTTCATATGTCGAAATAAACCGGTCCGGGACATCTGTCTTTTCACAAAAAGTAGGGGAATTGTTTTTCTTAAATTAAAAATGTTTGGGCACGTATCGAATTTTATCATCAGGACACAGAAATATCAGGAAAAAAATATTGGGACACAAAATTATTGTGATGCAGAAATATCATTTTTAAGAATATCGCTTTTTTTAGTAAGTAATATCGTTGTTAAGATTATAGTTGTTTTTGATATCATTTTCTATAATATAGTTTCAAAAATATAAAATTTTGATTATCGTAATGTGTTTTAGTGTACATATGAATTTTATGTTAGTATTAATTTATGACTGTTATAAAAATGTTTAAATATAGCATGTAATTGAAAGTGATTTAGATTTTTTTTAATTAATTGCTAATGGTAATTTATAGTGTCATAGTTGGTTGTTGGGTAGGGTTGGAAGATAATTAAATAATAATTAATTATTAATTAATTAATCATTTTTAAGTAAGTATGAGATTGATATTAATTTTGTACATTATGTCATGCTGATTTATTTTTATTTTATTTTAGGTGTGCGTTGCTAGGTTTGTGGGGGTATAGGGAGGGGAGTTAATTAAGTAATATTAAAAAAATAATTTGTTAATAATGTGTATCACTCTTTTAATTGATCAATAGTTATTTATATTGTGAAATAATTACATGTTCTAGTTATATTTTAGTTGTGGGCTGCTGGGCTTGTAGGACTATAGGGTGGGAAGTTCATTAAGTAATAATTGATGAACAATTAATGAATTAATTAATTATTTAATTGATTATTAATTATGTAAATTGTGTTATACTTATTTGTTTTAGTTGTATTTTAGGTGTGGGCTGCTAGGTTTGTTGGGGTGTAGGTTAGGAAGTTAATTAAGTAGAAATGGGATAACAAATATTTTGTGATTAATTATTATGAAATTATTTATTAATTATGTAAATTGTTTAATAGTTTTTCATTTTGTAATATGGATATTTTTTATGTTAATTAATATTGTTTATATAAAGAGTTTCATAATTTTCATGATAAATTATTAGTGTTATTGAAATATTTAATGTGTTTGAAGTGAAGCACTTTTCTCTACTAAGAATGGAGTGGGAATAGTAAATGTAACCCTTCTGAAGTCCAACACTTTCCCTACTGTAGTGCAGACTGGAGTGGGAATAGTAACTCTTCCCACCTCCAAAGTCAAACGCTTTTCCTACTGAAGCACAGACTGGAACGAGAATAGTAAATATTATTCCTCTGAAGTCCAACACCTTTCCTACTGTTCCATAGACTCGAGTGGGAATAGTAAATTTAACCACTCTGAAGTCCAGCACTTTTCCTCCTGTTGCACAGACTGGAGTAGGAATAGCAAATGTAATCCCGCCCCCGAAGTCCAACACTTACCCTACTGTAGCACAGACTGGAGTGGGAATAGTCAGTTTTACCCCTCTGAAGACCAACTCTTTCGCTACTATTGTATAGACTGGAATGGGAATGGTAAATCTTCCCTCCCTCCGAAGTCTAACACCTTTCCTACTGTTACACAAACTGGAGTGGGAATAGTAAACATTACCCCTCCAAAGTCCAACCCTTTACCTACTGTTGCACAGACTGGAGTGGGAATAGTAAATTTAAACCCTCCGAAGTCCAACACTTTATCGTAGCATAGACTGTAGTCGGAAGAGTACATTTTACCACTCCAAAGTCCAATACTTACGTTACTGATGTACAGACTAGAGTGGAAATAGTAAATCTTACCCCTCCAAAGTCCAACGCTTTCCGTACTATTGCATAGAGTGGAATTGGAATAGTAAATCTTCTTCCCTTCAAAGTTTAATGCTTTTCCTACTGTTGCACAGACTGGAATAGGAATTTGTATCCCTCCAAACTCCAATGCTTTTCCTACTGTGCACAGAATGGAGTGGGAATAATAAATGTAACCCCTCTGAAGTCCAACGCTTTTCCTACTGTTGCATAGACTAAAGCGGGAATAATAAATATTATCCCTCTGAAGTCCAACACTTTCCCCACTATAGCACAGACTGGAGTAGGAATAGTAAAGCTTTCCTCTCCAAAGTCCAATGTTTTCCCTAGTGCTGTACATACTGGAGTGGGAGTAGTAAATGTAACTGCTCTGAAGACCAACACCTTCCCTACTATTGCAGAGACTGGAGTGGGAATAGTAAATCTCCTCCCTTCAAAGTTTAATGCTTTTCCTACTGTTGCACAGACTGGAATAGGAATAGGAATTTTTATCCCTCTGAACTCCAATGCTTTTCCTATAGTTGCACAGAATGGAGTGGGAATAGTAAATCTTACCCCTGCAAAGTCCTACGATTTTCCTAATGTTGTACAGACTGGAGTGGGAATAGTAAATTTCACCCCTCAGAAGGCCAACGCTTTCCCTACAATTGCACAGCCTAATGTGGGAATAGTCAATTCTACCCCTCTGAAATCCAATGCCTTTCCTACTGTTGGATAGACTGGAGTCTGAATAGTAAATGTAACCCTTTTGAAGTCCAACTCTTTACCTACTGTAGCAAGACTGGAGTGGGAATAGTTTATCTTACTGCTCCGAAGTCTAACACTTTCCTTACTTGTACAAACTGGAGTGGGAATAGTAAATTCAGTCCCTCCACCAAAGTCCAGCACTTTCCCTGGTCATATTGTATTTCCAGTAAATGTGTTTTGGGGGGTTAACATTTTTTATCTTTAATTTATTGTCTAAATTAATTCAGATATTTTTGCTAGTATATTGTTTATATTTAAGGTTTTATTGCATGTAAGCCTATATATTCATATATACACAAACAATGAAACACAAATACAACATAAACATAGCCATGTCGGACGACACGGTAAGAAACAGAGAATAGGCGGCATTGGATGTCTTTGATGATGAACAATACGCCAGCAAGAAGGACAGTGTGGTCAGAGCTAAAGAAACTGTTTCTAATACACTAATTGAGAAATTCAGGGCATTGGAGAAAATAAGTAAAGTGGAACAAAGTAAGTGGTGGGAGTCGCGCTCCCTCCAAAGATACATCGATGCCTCCGGATATCCCTGGCACCAAGCTACGAAAATCCTAACATTGATATGATGCGTGAATGGGCTGAATGCAATTTAGACTCATCAAAGCGTTTGGTTATGATACTAATAAAATACGCTGACATAGACAGAGCTGGAGCGGATAAGTAAACTGAATGAGGAAATAGAGGCAATGGGAATGGAGGAAGAAAGGAGCAAACTGCGCAGGGAAATGAATACAAGATTATCAAAAGAGGAAGAAATAATAAAAGCCCGCAAGAAGTTTAAATTTAACCAAGATAAAATGGACAATGAAAGGGGCAAATATTTACGTTTGCAAAGAAATATGAAGCAATACGTTCATCCACCAAGAACAAACAGACTGTACTTCCCAAAATTAATGCAATCGAACACTACCTTAACAAAGAGACAAATCACAATGTGGAACATAAGAGAATGTTGTTGGATATGATTTTATACTGCCTTACAAAATAACGTGTTCATGTTTAATAACATCCTATATCAGCAGATCAGAGGAGTGGCAATGGGGGCCAGCTTCTCCCCAAGCTATGCCTGCCTACACATGGGCAGGTGGGAGGAGTTGGTCCTCATGCCCCTCATGCAAAGTAACAGCAGATATATATCGTGGCTACGGTATATAGACAATGTCTTTGCTATATGGGATGGATCAAATGAATCTGCTGCACAGTTTGTAATTGATATAAACAGTAATGAGATCAATCTGCAGTTCACAGCCAGCAATAGCGGTCACTCCATTACGTTTCTTGATACTGAAGTCTTTATTAAAGATGGGCAAATTAATACCAAGCTGTTTAGGAAACCCACAGCAGGGAACTCAACATTGCATGCGAGTAGTGCTCATCCGCAGCACTTCATCAACAGCATTCCGTATGGTGAGATGCTGCGGATGAGACGGTTGCATAGCAGTGAAGAAGATCTCAAAATTGCCCAAAATGAGTGCATGCATAGATTTTTATCCAGACGCTATTCTCGCAAAGCAATTGAATCAGCCATCAGCAAATCTATGATAAAGACCAGAATTGAGCTCCTACAAGATAGAGTGGCAGAAGGATCAGACACCAAAACTACATCCCAGAAAGGGGATGAAGGTGGGGATAGGGTATTCAGGATGGTACTCCAATACAGCAACCAGCAGAGTCAAATCAAAACAATTATACACAAAAATTGGCCATTGGTCCTTCCTGATCCGGTTATTGGATTGGACCTACCAACTAGATTATCTATTACACATAGTCGAGGGCCATCCATGAGGGATCAGCTGGTAGACACTAATCCTGAAACCATTGACTCAGCGAACTGGCTGAAAAACAGAACGGGCTTCTATCACTGCAAGACATGTAAAGCATGCCAACATGGTACTAACAAAACAGAGTATAAGACTCCTTCAGCGATAGGAAAAGGACCATCAACAAATTGTTAACCTGCAAAACAGATCATGTGGTATACATTTTGACTTGCTCCTGCGATTTAATTTATGTAGGGAGCACCAAATTCGCAGCGCATAACTGCATTTTGCAGCATCTCAGGGCCATCAGCAATCAAGATAATACGTACCCAGTAGCCAGACATTTTAAGGACAAGCACTCTTCAAACAACAAAGAGCTTACATTCTATGTAATTGATACTATTCCGCCAAGTAGAAGGGGGAGACAGGGAGAGTGCGTTGAGGCTACTGGAGACACGGTATATCTTAGAACTCAACACCAAACAACCAAATGGCCTTAACGTTTCAGAAGATATGTATACCTGTCTATAAACATGATCAGCCTATCTCTGCTATCCTGGGTCCTCAGCTATCACAGAGTAAAATATGAGACTGTTTTTTATGATGAATCAAATACAACACAAGCCACACCGCTTATATGACTATAATAGGATAATGTCCATGGTACATGTTGATACCCCGGTTACCTCATATTCAGTGCGAGTAGAACTAGGACATGGGATAAGTATAATCAGGTTTTTAGATATGTGGTTTTACAAGTACTATTTATATATTTATCGATCTTATATAATAATTTTTATAGTTGATGTATTTATATAACGCGATTTTGCACAATTTATACAAAATATTTATGTATTTATTGGATGTTTTTATGTGAAAGCGATTTTGCACTATGCAGGTAATCAACTACCAATGGATTCACATTTGACTCAACTAATGCACTATTATGAGTGGTACATTGGGTATTTTACCATAATATAACCCTGTTAAATTATAGAATTATAGATTGAGACCCATGGTCATAGGACTTTGGAAATTATAGCATTAAGCCTTTAGTCTTCAAATGTTGGTGTCCGCACTGTGTAACTGTACATACTGAAACACTTCAAATACAGCCTGCAAACCGGGGGTCATTTTCGATATTAATTTACAGTAGGAACAACATGAACTGTAATAATGGAGATCATGGGAATTTGACTACTTCTCACCATCTTTTCGCTATCCATTACTGCCATGTAGATCTGACCAACAATTCCGTGCACTGTCACTTTACTCAGTTATTTATTATTTCACACTCACTTCTAATATTACACACATTGAGAAATTTAGTATGAGGCACAGTGGATTACTACACATTAAACCATCTGCCGCAAAGAATTCAGCCATGTTATGATGTAGTACATGATGTATTTAAACAGATACGATTTGTAACTGCAGTTTGAAAATGTCAATATTTATATTGGTATGTATACTTTGATCTAAAATGCAAACAGTTACAATGATTCGAAATAAGCTGGGTTTTCACATTAGATAATATATAACTGTGGCCAATAGTCATTCCACTGTGTCGATTGTTGAGCACTAGCACGTGAGCACGAATTGTCAGCACTTTCACTTTGAAAGTAAAAAAAAGTCAGTTGTACCTTGTCATGTGATCTTTTTTTGGCACAATTCAAGTGGTCCGTCTCCGTCTTAAGCGTGGATGCTGTTGAAGGACGGAGTGCTGTGAAAGATATATATATATATATATATATATATAGATATATATATATATATATATATATATATATATATATAGATATATATATATATATATATATATATATATTACCTACTGGTGGTCGCCAGTAGGTAGTTATAGTTAGGATTGTTTTCCATAGGAAATCCGCAATATATATATAGATATATAGATATTTTTTTCTTTTTTGTCCCGTAAGGTACTCAGAATTCTGCAGACCCCGTACTAGTGAAAAGACACTCCCCCTTTTCTGAACTGTGCATATTTAAATTCAATCATGTCCAGTATCGAAGAGAGGGAATCTGCGGAGGCTGACATGTTCAGGTCCGTCAGCGATGTCCCTACGAGAGCCGAAAACGTTACAACGCCACAAACACCTATCAGCAATCTAAAAGTTTTGTACCAACAACTAGAAAAAATGCAGGAGAGAAAAATTAGAAAGTGGTGGGAAGCCACTTCACTAAAGCGTATGCAGACTGCAATAGGATCCCGAGAGGCCTACGCATCTTCACAGTACCGTCTTATGAAAATCCTGACCCTGCCCTCTTGAAAGAATGGGCTGAATACACGGCCGACTCAGTCAAGGGGATGGTACTGATCCTAATAAAATATGCGTGGAGCAACCAGGAAAAATGCCTGATAGAAATACGCAAACTTGAGGAACTAATCAAAAAAGAGAAAGACACAAAGTCCAGTGAAGAACTTAGAAATTCCATGGTGAAGAGACTTAAAGATTACAAAACTTGTATAAAGAAAAGGAAACAAACTAAGTTTCAATGAGACGAGCAGGATTACAAAACGGGCCGAATCCTAACGTTTGCCCGCAAATTTGATGCCACAAGAAAACGATTGGCACAAGGTACCCCAAGTGTCAACAACAGAGACACCTCAGAATCAGAAGCAGATGCATCTGAGGGGGAGCAGACAACAAATCTAAGGGCAAATGATAGATCGAATGAGCTTCCTTTTTTTGACGAATACCATGTAATCAAGGAAACTCGGCAGAGACCCCAACAGCGAACACACCCCCCACAACAAAATCCAAAAGGAAAACAAGGAGGGGCAAGAGGCGCAGATCTACCTACCGCCTCACCGAGGGTAACACGCAGCCGGGCCAGGCAGGAACAAATGGTAATGAAAACAGAGGACAATAATATCATCAATCTATCAAATCGGGTACTAACGGAGGAAGAGATGAAAGTACTCAAAAGAGGACTACGTTTTTGTCCATCTGCGGAATTCGATCTAGTACAAACACGGATAGACGTATTCAAATATATTCGAAAATTGAAGTTTCAAAAAATATTTCTCCTACATCCCAGCACAAGCAACATGGGAGAAGAATACAACAATGTAGGCGAGGACACTGTGGAATTACAAGGGGAAGATTTAGCGACTTTGCTCGCAATCCAATCTATGGACCAAACCCAAAAGGAAATTGGGGGTGATCTAACTGCACAGGTGGAGGAATCAGGAGTCGTACAAATGAGAGACCTCAGTAATTTCAAAAATAAATCAAAAAAACTCCTGAATACACCACATGATGCCATAGATGTTTTTAACGAAGCAATCCTCATGGACCTAGAGAAACTAGTGAAAACAAAGAGTGGAACGAGTAAGAAACTTTCCAATATAACACGTAAGAATGGGAGACAATAAAATCTTTGAAAAGCGACGGAAGAATTGAAATAAAGCCCTCCGACAAATGGGGAAACATCGTGATTTTCAAAAAGGAGACTTATGTGCAAGAAGCACTACGCCAACTCACAGACACTGAGTGTTATATAACAATTAAGAAATCTGAATATGTCCAATGCACCTTTGACTACCAAAACCTGTTGGAGGGCTGGAAAAATGAAGGAATGCTAAACATGGAACAATTTCAATTCCTAAAATGCGAGGCATCAACAATACCAACTTTCTATCACCTCCCTAAGGTGCACAAGAACGCCAAAAGCCCACCAGGGAGGCCGTTCGTATCCTCTATTGTTAGCCTATTGGAGAACACTTCAAGATTCATTGATTCTTTTCTGGCACGATCATGAAAGACTTGTATGTGAGAGATACGCAGGACTTCCTCCGACTTATGGACAATATAATGTGGGAACCAGACATGCTTCTTATCACGTTAGATGTTACCAACCTTTATACATGTATAGCCCTTGAAGATGAGATTGCAGCAGTAAAATGGTTTCTGGAAAGAAAACCTTTGAAGTATTACAAACATAACCAGATGCTGCTTAGCATGATAAGATTCTGTCTATATAATAACATCTTTTTCTTTGCAGGCAAAATCTACAAACAAACGAGGGGGACCACAATGGGCACGTGCTTCGCCCCCAGCTAACCGAATTTATTCGTGGGCTGGTGGGAGAAGCACGTGGCCAGGGGCGA
The DNA here is from genome assembly GCF_964261635.1 of Lissotriton helveticus. Lineage (NCBI taxonomy): Eukaryota > Metazoa > Chordata > Amphibia > Caudata > Salamandridae > Lissotriton > Lissotriton helveticus. Next base: position 1,136,593,531 of record NC_136059.1, on the reverse strand, counting down.
TGCCCATGATCACTGGACAGACAAAATATTGCTATGGACCAGATATATAGACAATCTTTTTGTCATCTGGCGCGGTGACTGCTCCTCGGCTGAGGAGTACATGGCCGCGCTGAAGGACAATGATTGGAACTTGAGATTCACCAGCACCAAGAGCTCAACCTCTATTTGTAGAGGTTTTTGTAGATAACAACGTCCTCCAAACTAGATTATACAGAAAGCCCACGGCGGGTAACGCCGTGTTGCATGCAGCAAGCCATCACCCCAGGAGTCTGGTATGAAACATCCCCTTTGGTGAATTCCTACACCCGAAGCGTAACTGCTCAGCGGAGGAAGACTACCAAAGTGCTAAAAATTAAGCCAGCACCAGATTTAAGATCAGGGGATATTCAAACAACATTTTAAAGAAGGCTGCAGATAAGGTAGCTAAGGTAAATAGGAGGGATCTTCTGGTAGTGAAACCTGTAATCAAAAGAGAAGAACCTACCAGAATGATTACGGACTTTAACATAAAATCAGGAGAGGTTGTGCACATTTTCAAGAAAAATTGACACATCCTAAAAACAGATAATGTTCTAAAGAGGCATCTCCCTGACTGTCCACCAATAACCTACCGACGTTACCAATCACTTAGGGACCACCTGGTCCATAGTCATTTCTCAACCCTGCCACAGTCCCACAAAATATTAACTCCAAAGGGATTTTTTCCATGTCTGTGCTGTAAAGCCTGCAAGCATAGTAAAAAGGCATCAAACTATTTAGGAAGACCAGATGATGTTAAACCCCCAGAGCGATCAAATAACTTCTGAATTGCAACTCGGAATACACCATATACTGCCTAGAATGTCCATGCGCTAAACGCTACATAGGCAGCACGATCCACCCAGAGAAGAAGCGCATACTTGAGCACATGTGTGCTATAACTAATACGGATAAGACCTACCCTGTAGCACGTCATTTTTCTAAATATCATCAGAGCAACAGGGACTTATTGAGTTTCTACTGCATAGATCAGGTGGATCGTAAGGAAAGGGGAGGAGATAGAGTAAAGGCACTAAGGATCCTGGAATCCAAATATATCATCGATCTCCAAACCAGGGCCCCTTGGGGTTTGAACAATTATGAAGAGATTTGGGTACATCTATGAATATATAAGAGTATACATGGATAGATTGAAAATCGAAACACAAGGCGATGTAACAGGTTGAACTCTTCGAATTAAGAAAACATAATGAAAATATAAGAAAGTGAGCTATTCCTTTAGTAGATTTTAGATCAAAACTAATAATAGGAAAATAGGTTTCTTCATCTAAATGCTCACACAAATACTGAGACATTTGCCTATACAGGGCTAGATATTCTGATGGGGATGCATTATCGAAACGAATTGAAAACATATGATTGTGCAAGTTTGTGAGACGAATTGGTCATTAAGTATATTTAAACAAAAGGCTATGAATTTATAATGCAAACCTTACAAAATGACCGTTTTACAATATGTATGAATTATTTATGAACGATATATGCTAAAAGATGGCCGCCGCATTCGTAACTTGTGCAGTGGTCCCTCTTTTATGTTCTTGTAATGTGTAGGATGTATCGTGAGTAGAAATGGTCGCACTTTGTACAAAACAAACCATGTGATCAAGGGCTTCAGGGCCCGAAACGCGTCATGGCGGACGGAGTGGTGCACATTACTAAATAAATATAGCAACTCTACCTACTTGGGTCCGTGTCGTTTTTCCGCGGCAAGCGACGAAGAAAAGCGAAGTTCCAGTAAAATATATATATACACGGCTAGATCGTATTCTGTCTCTGATGTATACTATGCAGCTCTTCATAACCTGGTAATAGAGTTAATTCTCTTGGGTTATTTATGCCAGTTCAACGCCGATACACGGCGATATAGTTTTGGTTTTCTGGCAGTGGAAAAAAGTCAGTATGAGACACATAATTTATTCATTTACTTACGCAATGTTGCGATTCTAAATGCTTTACATAAAAGGAATAGCGTGTATCAATTCAGTATATGCATTCATTGTTTATGTATGACTCGTACAATATGGCTGCCACACTTAACCCATTTTCACGATCACACGTTCAAATGTTTTACTTTACTTTAAAAAGTCCGCCTTCTGTTTCTATGGGGACGTTACAAAAAAGCGTCACAGAATGAGTGTCGGCGACACTGAAGAAGGACTATTGTCCGAAACGCGTCTGTCATCAGCGTTGCCGTTTGCTAAATAAAAATCTGTTGCCAAACCCGGAGTGCTTATATTCTCTTTCCAAGACGGGAGGGAGATTCAGGAGCTTGCATATATATATATATATATATATACAATTACCACTCTTGGTGCATAGGCTCACCATACAACGAGAAACGGACACTTAAAATTCAATCGACTGCAGGCAGAAATATTTCATAATTCTTTATTTTTCTTCCATCAGCGCATGCAGGGCGGGATTATATATATATATATATATATATATATATATATATATATATATATATATATATATTTGTTTTATTTTCACAGTAATAGATGTTAACTATTTAAAAAATAATATAACTTAAAATAAATAATTTCATTGTTACACTATATATATATAAATATATATTTATTTATATGAACACAAACATATTTATGTATACATATGTGTTTGTGTGTTTATATAATTATGTGTAGCATTAAATATGAATGAAATGTATTTCATTTAAATAATTAAAATGTATATATTAGAACATATAACATCTACTACTTTAAATTCTGTTTATATTTTTAAAAAATCGAGAATTTTGTATATTTTGTGATGATATCAGTGTTAACGATATTCTGTATCCTATAGTTTTGTACTTACAATTATAATTATAAGGACAGGATATTTTGATAAACGATATTTTGACTAGATATTTGTGTCAAACGATATTGTTTACCTCGATATTGTGTCAGTGATCCGGGAACGTCGTGCCCCTCAAATCCCGCCCACTGGTCGCATTGGAATAGTTTTGCATGTTGACATGGCACTAATGAGTGTGAAACTACATTATGCAAACCTCTTTTGTAACTGACAGCTTGAGGCCTTTTAAGGGTATTTCAGGGGGCTACTCATCGAAATTCAAAATAAATGAGGTGAAAATCCACAGACTCAAATTATGTTACTGTATTTTCTGGCGTATAAGACGACTTTTTAACCCTTGAAAATCTTTTCAAAAGTTGGGGGTCATCTTATACGCCGGTGTCATTTAATAAGCAAGCGAATATAGCCCAAACCCTATATTTTAAAAGGAAAACTAGGGGGTCGTCTTATACGCCCAGTCGTCTTATACGCCAGAAAATACGGGTACTTTTCACAAACAATTGCAATACCATGCTCACACATCACAAAACTTCAAAATGTAGACCTAAATGAACCAAGTGTGATAAGTATATTAAGTGCAGAAAAGCACCCACCATTTTTCAAGCACATGCATGGAAAGAGGAAGACGCCCTTGTGCTTTTCCACCAGACCGTGGTGGAGTCAATGTTTACTGGGCAATCTCCCTTGTGGATAATAGTTGTTTACCACTGATGACCCAGAACTTGTGCACTAAATCAATTCTCACTGTTGCAAATATTTATTTTATAGTTGCTGCCTAATCAAAATGGTACCACGGTCAAACAGTCCAGCCTGCTGAAAAGTAATAAAGATTGAGAATTCAAATACTGTATGTCCTCAATAATAACAGGAATGTGTATTCAATGAGAGACAGGCTTGAACTGCCTGTGCTGGCTGTCTTCTGTGTCCAGAAAAAGGATGCCCTTAGTTGGTTTAAGGAACATGTATAAGAACAAAACATGAGTTAGACTTCCCATGTACATGAAAACTATCTCTGGCCAGTTATAGGAGATAGGCTACTGAAAAGGCCAAATCAGTTTTACTCAGACTTTTGTTTTCAGGCAGGACTCTGGGCACAAGTAAAATGCAGCAACGAAAAAAAACCACAAAGCAGCAAAAGTGCTTTATGGTCTAACCTTTTTTGTAATAAGAGCTACTTATGTTCAATGAAAATCACCCTGAGTTACAAATATTATAAGTGTTGTAAATGTGAACACATCAGACAAGATTACATTGGTGGCCACAATATGCATGATTACCAGCAGTGATCACCCTAGTGCATCAACCATGGGTGCCAGTAGCTATGGAATTATCAATGACATATCAGCTGTAAATATATTTTGAAAATTCATCCATTTTTCTCCAAATATCAGCTTATAATTACACACATTTTCATCTTGAATGGGAGATTTTCAATGTTGACATACATATATTATTCAACCCATCAAAATCTTCCAATTTAGTAGGCTGGGCACGCAGGAGAGGTACTGACATAGCTGGAGAACCACCTGTAGTTCATGAGCTACTCCTTGGAGAAGTCTTGTCTAAGAGGTTCAGTCTCCTCTGGCTGTTCCAGGGACAATGAAGTCAGAATGACCTTAATCTTGCAGTGTACCAGCTTTTTGAACTGAATGCAAAATGTTCTCAATGGGGACGCCATTTATATTGCACAGGTCATTAGGCATACCACTCACAAGCAATGCACTCTGGGTGAATTAAGGGGTCCTATTCATTGAGGACTGCTCAGAATTCTATGGGTCTCCATTCTCCGCTATGGGTGCTGGTATTCTTTAGGTGTACCACCACTTCAGCAGGGTCCAGTACCCTACTGGGGGGAACCACCAAACTCATATAGCATTCCGCAGAGATCTTGGGATGTGAGGCAACCAATCAGAGGAATACATAGGGCAGGCCAGAACGCACAAACTCTAGATGGGAAACATCTATTACAATGCAGGAATTACATCGTAGTGCATTTGCAATGCAGTCAGTACCATGACTGTGACGTTACCACGAGTTCCATTACAACGCAAGTCATTACAACGAATTGATTTAGGGAATGCGGTGTTGGACTGGTGTTGGATTTTAAGTCCAATACCTTCCCTACTGTTACACCAACTGGAGTTGGAATAGTAATTTGAACTATTCCAAAGTCATTGCCCTTCCCTAAAACAAGTTGTTGTAGTGACTTGCGTTGTAATGGAACTCGTGGTAACGACACAGTCATGGTATTGACTGCGCTGTTAAGCCATGCTTAGTTTTAGCATGCATGGAAAAGCAGCAACGAAATTCGTTTCATTTATTGATATGTTTACTTACCTGTATTTGGCCATATTCCATACTACCCCCCACCCTGCCCCTCCCCCGCCCACGTCACCGCCCGGCAGCACTCCCACCACCGACCGCTACTGCTAGACAGGATATTACAATCAACCATTCAGGGACTCACGCCCCAACCGCACAAAGAATTTCTTTTTCAGGGGAAGAAAAAAAAGACAACTTTTATAAATCCACACATGCAGGCATTCCACAGTTCAGAGAATCCAGACATGTAGGGTTAGGTATCACCCCAGGATTGTTACATAACAATGCATGCCCCCGGCATATGCCTAATGTGCCGAATGCGTATGGAGAAATAACGATCTGTGTAGATCCAGTACTCAGGTCTCCGAGCTATTTAGCGGCCCCTCACTTCTGGATCACTCCGCATCACCAAAGCCCCACAGAATAAAGTTCTGCAAGCCCGCGCGGCGAACCAAGAGAATAATTCATTGCTATTTAAAACCTGCCGTTTGCCATTCTTATTAGCTGCATCTGTTACTGAAAGCAGAGCTAATAAACCAGCGGCTCCTTCGCGAGGCGCGCCCCTTGTGGATTTCGTCTTGACGAAGACATACTGTACATAAAATTGTGGTTCTTAAGTGTGCTGGCCTCCTAGTCCGTGACTCATATAAGTGTACAATTAGGGGCTCATTAAGCTATGTAACACTCTTCAGAAAGGGATTGTGGGAAGAGAGGCTCGTTACACCTGCCAAGCAATCATGCGAGTTGCAGAGGACTTGAGAGGCAGATAGCACTGTTGGTAAAACCCCGACAAGCCTCTCGCACAGTTTCATTTCTATCTAGGGCCCACAAGAAATGCATTTATAAAAGTGGCTTCCCTATATAATTAGCAAATATATGTATTATGTGGCATGGACAAAACAATTAACTGCATTACGTATTTAATAAACTATTAACATGTTGCAAAAGTGGATTGATTGCCCTTTTTCTCAGTGCAGGCTTATTCATGTATATTTCATACTATTTATATAAGTAGTTCAATAGTACAAAAGGAGGCAGGATGGGCCAAAAACAGTTCATCCAAAGTGCACGTTTTGGGTTTGTACCGCTCTTGTCAGGACGATCCCAGGGGTACACTAAAGTCAGAGGCGGTCTTTGCTAGGATAGCGCCCTGGGTGTGGGTGGAGAGAAATTTGGCACAATTGCTGACGGTTGTGAATTAAATGAGGCAGCAAGGGGTCCCTTTTGTGTTCCTGGTCAGTACCTGGATGAGCAGGGTCGGGCCCCTGAACAAAAAGATCCCCAGACCTCCCCCAGCACCAGGGCCGGACTGGGAACCACAACCGGCCCCGGCAAAGTGCTTGGCCGGCCCCCCTCCCCACTCGGAGGGGGGGGGGATTGGGGGCGCCGCCAAGCTCTTTCCCGGGGCCGGTTTTCGGCCGATTTTGTTACAGGGCGATTTTACAGCGATGCTGCAAAAACGGGCCTGTAACAAAAACGGCCCCCAGGGGCCCAACACCGGCCCCCACCCGTGCGGCGCACCAGGGGATTGCCCGGTGCCCGCTATGGCCAGTCCGGCCCTGCCCAGCACCTACATCACCGATAGCTAAGCTGCCTCAAGGCTGACGGTTTTGTTGATGTGTGTCAGCAGGGGTCAGAAGGCGAAGGGAGAGCAAGGAAGGAAGCTAAAAGGGTGTTAAAAAAACATCACAGCCATATGTTAATGAAGGACTTAGACCACTTTAAACTGGCAAACCAGACAGAAATGAACAGGCAGGGACAAGGACAAGGCAGGTGCAAGATGAGAAGGGCGCTGTTGTTGACAGAACCTTAATGCACACAGCTCCATGCGTCCCTCAGAATATTGACGCCCTGGGCCTGGCCTAGCTCGCCAATGCTAAAGTCCGGTCCTGCCGCCATCCCCCATTGCCAGCTCCAGCAATGTCCTGGTGTGCCCACCCCCGGGACATTGGTGTTTTATATGGCTTGGCGGGAGCATTATCGCTCCTGCCAAGCCATGGCAAACACTGCCCCGCTTCCGGCAAGCAAGAGCATTAAAAATGCTCTTGCTTGCTGAAAGTGGAGCAGAATTGCTTTTGGACAGAAGAAGCTGTATGTTCAGCAGCCTCCTCTGTTCAAAAGCAATGCCAGCTTCCACAGGATGTGGGGAGCCAGCAGGGACCATGGGGGCGTTCAGGCTCCCCCCACGGTCCACAACAAAAATGATTTGGTGCTGTGGGTGGGACCAGTGGTGTAACGAAACTTGAGGGGGCCCCTGCTGTGTTACACCACTGGGTGGGACCAGGGCACTCAGTACAGAGGCCAGGCCCCAAGGGATTGGGTCCCTGGGACCAAAATTGCTGTGGAGCCCCTTCCTTTCTTTAAAAAGTTTTTTTTAATTATAAAGGGACAGGCCCTGGGGAATAGGGTCCCCGGGTCTGTAATCGGCCCCGGAGGTGGCAGTGTTCCTTTTAATAAAAAATAAAAAAAATTGATAAAAGAAAGAAAGACCAGGCCCTGGGTGATTGGGTTCCTAGGGCCAAAAATCGGCCTGGGCAGTGGGGCCACATGCCCCTCCTTATTGTTCTAAGAATGCCTGGCGCCAGGGACGGGTCCCTGGGGCAGAAATCTGACCAGGAAAGGGGGGCTACACAGACCCACTTCCCTAAAAATAGAAATAAAAAAATTAATTAAAAAAAGCCCGGCAACTTGCCGGAGTCCCCGCCACCTTTCTCCACTACTCTGAAAACACGCCTCCTGGCACGCTGCTGGTTGGGAGATGAAGTCTCCTTGCCTCCAGAGGGTCCTTGGGGGCAAACAACTCATGTAATATGTGAGGTCATAAGCAGTACATTGTTGGAGCGTACGTTATAGAAAGAACACTTTTTGTTATTTGCTGTAAATCCATTCAGCATTTTTTGAGATACTAAAGAAAATCCAAATTTGTATATCTAGGGTCACGACTAATTTGTGAATACTCCCGAGCTTGTGCAGAAATTTGAGTGGCTGCCATAATTTCAACCAGGAAGTATCAGCAGCAATTTTGGGTCTCAGCCGGGTCCCAAAAGAATAAAAATGAATAAGGGGCAGGAAAGGAATACCCTAACCCCCTACCCTTGGTGCTGGGGTCCCCCAAGGAACCCGCCAGAGCAAAAAAGCATTTTTTTTAAATTTGTGCTGTGAAATTGTGAACATTTATGAATTCACTGCAAAAAAAAGAAAAAACAAGTGCAGTCTCCCCGCATGTTTTTAGTTAAGCCCCCGGGTGGACCAGATCCTGATGGCATGCTTTAAAATAGGAAGGGGATGCATGTGTTCTTCCTACTATGGTTCTTTTGAGCCCCAGGGACCACCATATTAATATATTGGAGGGGGATCACTGACATAACCTCGACAGACCGAATATCGACTGGACAAAATATCGATGACTAATTATCGACAACAAAATTATCGATTGACTATACTTAAACAACAAACCTCAAAAATATCGAATCCACAATATCGACTACTAAAAACAACGACTACAACAATATCGACTAACAACATTATCGATTTCTAAAACATCGATTATTACATATTTATATAAAAACAGTCAAAATATCGAATACAAAAATATAGATAGCCAATTGATCGATTTTTAAAAAATATCGCCATTAATACATCCTAGAATAAATGACTTTATTATTTATAAATTGAGTCATACTAATCATAATTATTCAGATATTGTTAATATAAATAGATAAAATATATTATATATTTTCCTAACATTTACAACACACAATAAATACAAACATACATTTTATAATACATAAACAATGTTTCGAACCACTACACATTTCTTACAGCTAATTATATATATTCCTCCACTTTACAAATATCAAGATAACATTACCTATACTAAATAAGGCCTTACACATTAAATAAACGTTAATTGGCGTCACCCATATAAGGAAAGCAATTAGCATAACAGATAAAAAAATTCAAATCCACAAATAAAAACAGACTATCAATTTAAACAACCAATCCTATTTCTGAAACAATTAAAGTAATACTATATAAACGAGATCACAGCAAACTAAAAATGCAGGATACATCTCCTAACTAAAGGAAGACGAAACTCTGCAGGATTTCAGAAAGAAAACTGATTGACTTCAACAGAAAGAGAGCTACACATATCTAAAGTAAGTACTACTACATTATTAGTCAGCGAAAATGTAACTCTCAAACCTCACACCTATGTTTAAAAGCCAAATACCTCAAATATATGTATTTTTTTTTACCACTCATCCTACAGACAAAAAGAAAATACAGAAGACCTACACAACACCTGGACATCAAAAGTTACATATAAATAAGTAAGTATATATTAGAAATGTAAATTCGACATTTAATAGATAGGTAACTAAATAGAAAGTAGCTAAAAACGTCTATCAAAATATCATAAATAGTAATAAAATATTTGTACACATTTTCTCAACTTCCACAGGTACAAAAAGATATACACAGAAAATAACAGTTTGAAGAACATCAACACCTGGAAATAACGACTTGAAATCATCAAAAGATTTACAGGTAAAATAAAAATGTACTAAACTGTATAATGTGATTAGAACATTATTTTTTCTAAAAATATAATGACATTCTCTTTTAATTACCTCCTAGCACTACAATACAATCATGACTGAAGGAGCTAAATTCATTTATTCACAAAAAGGGAAAATGCTTCTTTGTTACATGGGATATGTCTACACTCAAGAGAAACAAAAAGATTTGAAAGTGTTTTGGAAGTGTACGAAATATTATGCCAACAAATGTTATGGTAGAGCTATAACTCAGGAAACTACTGTTACTTATACTAAAGAACATAATCACCCACCCAATGTAATAGAAATAGAGATTAGACAAATGCTAGATTCCCTTAAAGAAGCTAGTACTAGAACTGATCAACCAACAACTGCTATTCTGAAACACCATTTAAGTGTACTTCCCCAACATGCTTCTAGCCAATTACCATCTATCGAATCCCTTAAAAGAACTGTAGCTAGACAAAAAAGAGCAACATGCACTACTCCTCCCACACCAAAAACTTTAGAAGAAGTCCAAATTCCCCCTGAACTCTCTGTAACTCACAATAAAGAAAATGTTATACTCTATGACAACAAATCTAAAGATAAAAGAATTATACTGTTTGCCACAGCAAACAACATGACTAAACTTACCCAATGCCAAACTTGGATGATGGACGGTACTTTTTCTGTATGCCCCAAACCTTTTTATCAATTATACACCATCCATGGTCATTTCCAAAATGCAAATATTCCATTCCTTTATGCCCTTCTACCAAACAAACAGCAAGCTACCTATCAAGAAATACTAACTGAAGTCATTCAACATACTAACAACTATTTCCCACAAAAAATTATCATTGACTTTGAAAAAGCAATGATAAACAGCATCCTTAAAACATACCCACACACAGCAATACAAGGTTGCTATTACCACTTTAATCAATGTATCTGGCGACATCTACAAAAATCAACCTTGAGTATCCAATACGCCACTGATAGCACATTTGCTTATCAAATCAAAAAACTCATCGCCCTAGCCTATGTTCCACTAACAGATGTAACTTAGCACTATAACTTATTAATAGACAGCCCCTACTATAAAAGAAACGAAGATAAACTAAGCCCTATGCTTGACTACTTCGAAGACACATGGGTAGGAAGGCTACACAGATCAGGCCATAGAAGACAACCCAAATACCAAATAGCTTGGTGGAATGTCTACCTTAGCACACTAAATAAGGAAGCAAAAACAAACAATGCAGTTGAAGGATGGCACAATGCCTTCCAAGCAACTACAGGCCGAGGAACGCCTACCCTTCACAAATTAATACAATCCTTACAAAAAGAACAGAGTTACCAGGAGCTCCGAATGGAGCAATCAGTAACTTTGATCGGACCTAAACTCACCAAAGAAACTAAAAAAATGTATAACACACTCCAAAGTCAAGTTACCCTCTATCCAACTAGCAAAGGACTAGAATATCTATCAATGATAGCAAAAACAATTCTTTAAAACATTACATAACTATACACATTAAATTAAGCATTTTTTTCCTAAAATCCTTGATTATAACATGTAACAATTTGCAATTAAATTATCAAATACATAATATTAACATATATAAAATGTATTTAGATAATGTATTTACAAAATGTTACATACAACGTAAGTAAAGCAACATTTAAAACAGTTTCCCCACCCATTAAATGTTCAGAAAATACTTACATTTCTGTTGCAGCTTCAAACGTAATCCAATTCCAAGCAATCCATACGACACCATTGCAAAAACCCATACAATCCATGGAAGCCCAAAAAAAAATGCAAAAATACAAGCAAATCCATAGCGACTCCTTTCCACTTTAATAGACACAAGATACGATAGAAAACCCGAAAAACAGTAATGCAGAAAAAAAAACGCTCCAGGAAAACTTGAAATCCCAAAAATTTGTGTGCAAAAAAAGAGTATATAATACTCGTCACACAGCTCTGATCAAAAAAGAAGGAAGTCCTCCAAAACAGCGAAACGCGACGATAACCTAGAAAAAATAAAATACATACCCACCCACACAAAAACACCCACACATATATAAATACACATATTTGTACACCAAACATATTATCTTAGTAACATTTAAACATATTGCCTCACCTCACACACCTCCAACAAAAACGCGGTAAAAATCAAATATCGTACACTCTACCTAACACCGAACACACAATCTTCTCTTAATAACTCTATCTACATAAACCTAAACACAACACACATACACTAAGAATAACTTCATTAACTTGTAAAAAACAATTAAAACAAACTTACCCTCTCTAACGCGAAGCAGCATCCAACCGCGATCTGTTGAAGCACCAAATAAGCCTAAGTAACATTACGCGGTTAAAAAGTAGTCCCTGTATACAGCAAAATCCTCTTTAATTTCTATATTCCAACACTTAAAAAAATACACAGAGTATTATATTAAGTGTAAATAATTATTTAAATTGTATAAAATTATTTCATAAACATTCATTACTTAGAAATAATTATTCAACTGTTATGTGATACTTAAAATAATATTTGATGATTTATAAATACATTTAGAAAATAATGTATATGTAAAAAAAATTGCATATATAACTTTGTTACAAATAAATTGTTATTAAAAATTGGAAATATTATTTTAAACATTTTAGTATGTATATAAAAAAATGTTTTTGTGTTTATGTAAAAATTATTATTATAAATATGTTCAATATTCATAATAATAATTTTAAAAAAATAACATGACTTGGTAAAAAACAAAAATGTTACTGTTACAAAAAAAATGTACATATTTTTCTATGACAATATATTCAATGTGTATGTGAATAACATTTTTGTTATTAAATAAAAAGTACATATTACCAATTTGTTTCTTTAACTATTTAAATTTGAATATATGTAAAAAACATAAAATTATGTTAATATCATTTATGTGTTAAAAACATATATATGTACTTCATATATTTTTTGGGATAATAAAAACTGTGTATTAAAATTTTTCAATACAAATAAAAAATTAATCTCTACTTACACTTATTTTTTTATATGTTAATAAACTGTTTTTCATTTATTGCATTTAACCCTGTGTATGTTTCCTTCTTTATTATTGTATATAAATATTATTGCATATGAAATATTCTATTTAAAAATGCCTTATAAATTTTAATATTTTTAAAAATGTATTAATATTTTAAGTACTACAATAACAATAATTATAATGAGAAAATAAAAGTTCTATGTAATGTAAAAACTTTATTATATTATCCTACCAATAATAAGTATTTATTTAAAAATTGTTTTCTTATTTCCACTGCACCAATTATAAACTCACAAAACCATACTACACATTAAAACCATACAAATTACTATTCCCATTTCACCAATTGTAAAGTCATGGAAGGTGCTGGACACTGAACCCATACTAATTACTATTCCCACTCCAGTGGGTGCAAGAGTAGGGAAAGTAAATACTTCATATATTAATAAATTAATGAAAAAATCATATCTATATTATATTTTTAATAAATGATTAACAATTAAATTTAACATAATAATTAATATTTTAAAATTACTAATTAACTATCATTATGTATCTTACTTTCCTATTAATAATAATTTACAACTAATTACCAATAATTTATGAGATAATTTAAAAATTAATTAATTTTTTTTTCTATTTAATACAATTAACTAAAACATGTATTAACTTTTAACACATACTTTTACAACGCGTACCTTTACAACGAAACTTTAACAAAGCAAATACCATTACACCACATTAATTTACAACAAATATTTTTACAAAATAAATACCTTTACAACGCATAACATTACAACATAACTATTTATAATTATATAATATTGTGTTTAATGTATATTAATAGAAATATTTTTTATTAAAAATTAACTAATGTAATAAAAATTTACATTTACCTTATTTGTACCCTGTACCCCTCTAACCTAAAACCCCAAACTGACCCTGAACCCTAAAAACACCCCTTTACCCACAAACTGAAAACTGACCCAGAACCCAAAAAATACCCCTTTAGCCACAAACTCAAAACTGACCCTGAACCCTAAAAATACCCCTTTAGCGCCAAACTGAAAACTGACCCAGACCCCTAAAAATACCCCTTTACCCACAAACTGAAAACTGACCCTGACCCCTAAAAATACCCCTTTACCCAAAAACTGAAAACTGACCCTGACCCCTAAAAATACCCCTTTACCCACAAACAGAAAACTGACCCTGAAACCTAAAAATACCCCTTTACCCAAAAACTGAAAACTGACCCTGAACCCAAAAAATAACCCTTTATCCACAAACTGAAAACTGACCCTGAAACCAAAAACTACCCCTTTACCAAAATACTGAAAACTGACCCTGAACCCTAAAAATACCCCTTTACCCACAAACTGAAAACTGACCCTGACCCCTAAAAATACCCCTTTACCCAAAAACTGAAAACTGACCCTGACCCCTAAAAATACCCCTTTACCCAAAAACTGAAAACTGACCCTGACCCCTAAAAATACCCCTTTACCCACAAACAGAAAACTGACCCTGAAACCTAAAAATACCCCTTTACCCAAAAACTGAAAACTGACCCTGAACCCAAAAAATAACCCTTTATCCACAAACTGAAAACTGACCCTGAAACCAAAAACTACCCCTTTACCAAAATACTGAAAACTGACCCTGAACCCTAAAAATACCCCTTTACCCACAAACTGAAAACTGACCCTGACCCCTAAAAATACCCCTTTACCCAAAAACTGAAAACTGACCCTGACCCCTAAAAATACCCCTTTACCCACAAACAGAAAACTGACCCTGAAACCTAAAAATACCCCTTTACCCAAAAACTGAAAACTGACCCTGAACCCAAAAAATAACCCTTTATCCACAAACTGAAAACTGACCCTGAAACCAAAAACTACCCCTTTACCAAAATACTGAAAACTGACCCTGAACCCTAAAAATACCCCTTTACCCACAAACTGAAAACTGACCCTGACCCCAAAAAATACCCCTTTACCCACAAACAAACAACTGACCCTGATCCCTAAAAATACCCCTTTACCCACTAACTGAAAACTGACCCTGACCCCTAAAAATACCCCTTTACCCACAAACAGAAAACTGACCCTGAAACCTAAAAATACCCCTTTACCCAAAAACTGAAAACTGACCCTGAACCATAAAAATACCCCTTTACCCACAAACTGAAAACTGACCCTGAACCCTAAAAATACCCCTTTACCAAAACATTGAAAACTGACCCTGCACACAACATATACCCCTTAATCCCCAAACTGAAAACTAACCCTGAACACTAAAACGACCCCTTTACCCAAATACTGAAAACTGACCAAGAACACTAACAATACCCCTTTACCCAAAAATCCAAAGCTATAACATTTTTTATATATTTATATACTTACCAACACTTACGTTGTAATAGTATACAATGCAAAAATACCTGCCTAGTTAAAACATTTAATGTAAATACATACCTTGCTATGCTTTTGGCGTTGTAAAAGTTTCATTGTAAAGGTAGTGCATTTTAAACGTTGTGTGCTAAACGTTTTATACATTATTTAAATATTAATATTTCCTTATGTATTTATATATTACTTCCCAATCTATTCCCCTCTAAAAAAACAACCCACTCCAGAAAAGGAAAAATTAAATGTTACATAATTAAGAATTCAACAATTAGATTACATTATTTATCAAATATATTTTAAATAATGAACATTAATTTTTTTAATGAGCAATTAATTAAATATTACTACCAATTAATAAAATTAAATATTTAATTGATGATCATTTAATTACTAACCACCCTATTTCCCTATAAACTCACAACCCCCTACATAACATAAATTACTTTAAATAACATAAATAGCAATTACTCAATTAAATTATATTATTTACCAATTATATTTTATATAAATAACATACTTTATTTAAATAACAATTATTATAATATGACGACCAATTACAATTGTTTACTTTTGTAAATAATAATAATAACATTACTTACCACCCGATTCCCCTATAAACCCACAACTGGCGACATGACATTAATTTAATAATATTACATAATTAGCTATTATTCAATAACATTAATTACCAATTAAATTTATTATAAGTAAAATATATGATTTACTGAACAATTATTTAATTTTAAATACCAATTAATTAATTAACATATTTAATTAATTATAATTAAATTACTTCCCACCCTATTCCCCTATAAACCCACAACCCGCTACATGACATAAAACATTACATTTTACATTATGAACAATTATTCAATTTATTTAAATAAATTACCAATTAAATTATATATAATTAACATATTTTATTTAATTAACAATTATTTAATTATTAATACCAATTAATTAATTAACATATTTAATTAATTATAATTAAATTACTTCCCACCCTATTCCCCTATAAACCCACAACCCGCTACATGACATAAAACATTACATTTTACATTATGAACAATTATTCAATTTATTTAAATAAATTACCAATTAAATTAGATATAATTAACATATTTTATTTAATTAACAATTCTTTAATTATTAATACCAATTAATTAATTAACATATTTAATTAATTATAATTAAATTACTTCCCACCCTATTCCCCTATAAACCCACAACCCGCTACATGACATAAATTATTTAAATAAGCATTATTATCAAAGAATCGATTAAATTAAAATATTTACCAATTAAATATTATATATTTAATTAAATTTTAATTTAACAATTAATTAAATATTCATACCAATTAATATATTTACATATTTAATTAATTATATTTAAAATACTTCCCACCCTATTCCCCTAAAAACCCACTACCCGCTCCTAGAAATTATTATAGTAATTTAATACTTTTTTTAAATTATTATTTATTTTTTCAATTAATTCTATATAAATAAATAAATAATAATAATATATTTTAACAAAATATGTATTTATTAAACATTAAAACAGTGTACATTTAACTGTTAGATATTATTTATATCCATATTAAGAGTCGATATCATGACAGTCGATATCATGACAGTCGATAACACAACTTTCGATATTTTTAAACTACTAAACAAATCGATATTTTTTACTAACGATATTACTTACTCGATATTTTATCTATCGATATTTTTTTACATACATAACAATCGATAAAAATTACATCGATATTATTTACCTCGATATTAATGCCATCTCGATATTCTGTAGTCGATATTATGTCCATTCGAAATAAATAACTCGATATTAAGACTGTACACCATTGGAGGGGGGTCATGCAGCCCCCCTTGCGGCTCATTAGGGGATGGAGTTCCCTTGGATGCTGATGGTCCTTGTGGGACAAGAACCTCTCCTGTTGCCACCAGTAAGTCCCACACAGCAGGATTTCTGAGAGCTCATCAGAGGCCCACCCCCTTTGTGCATCAGTCTGCAAACACACCTCCTGGTGCACTACTTGTTGGGAGATGAATTCCCCTTGGGCGCTGAGGGTCCTTGGGGGTCAAGAACCCCTCCTGTTACCACCAGTAAGTCCTAGATTGCTGTGAGTTTGTCGGAAGGCCCGTCCCCTTTTTCAACCACTCTGCAAACGTGCCTCCTGGTGTACTATTCATTAGGGGATGAAGTCCCCTTGGATGCTGAGGTTCCTTGGAAGTCACGTACCCCTCCTGTTACCACCAGTAAGTCTCACACAGCGGGATTGCTGAGAGCTCGCCGGAGGCCCTACCCCATTTCTCAAACACTTTGCAAACACGTCCCCTGGCGCACTACTTGTTGGGGAATGGAGTCCCCTTGGAGTCTGAGGCTCAATGATGGACAGGAACTCCTCCTGTAACTGTTACCACCAGTAAGTCCCACACAGTGGGATTACTGAAAGGTTGTCAGAGGCCCGCCCCCTTTGTCCAGCACTCTGCAAAAATGCCTCCTGGTGCACTACTCATTGGGTGATGAAGTCCCCTTGAATGCTGCGGGTCATTTGGGGGATAAGAACCCCTCCTGTTACCACCAGTAAGACCCTCATAGAGGGATTGCTGAGAGCTCATTGAAGTCCCTGCCCATTTTCTTCACCCACTGTATAGACCCATACAGCCACTCACACATCAACACAGCATCTCCCACATCCAGACCCATATAGCCACTCACAAACCCCTCACAAACCCATACATCCACTCACACACCCACTCACCGACCTATACAGCTACTCACACACCCATTCACTGACCTATACAGTCACTCACACACCCATTCCGAAAGGTTACAGGTTACAGGTTACAGGTAGGAAATAAAATATGGCGGTCCCACCACTATGAAAAGGCAGACGGAAAAAGACTTTGGGGGCCCCAAGCGGTGCCACTGCTAAGTGGCCCTGGGGGCACATGTTATGCCCCCCACACACATCCATGCACTGTATGCCAGGTACCAATGGTGCCTGGCACACAGTGAATGGATGTGCACAAAGTGCTTTTTTCTACTGTGTCTTGTGCTGCTGCCCTTTTCCTGGGCTGGAATGCCAGAAACCGGTCTTCGGAAGCTTGTTTCCGGTCCAGGGAAGACATGGCTTGGCAGTTCGGGCTGGACTGTTCCCATGAGGCACTGGGTCAGACTGATTTGCATAGAGCCATGTCTGAACTGGGGTGGCAGAGTGGGCTAAAGAACGGTGATGGATTCAACCCAGATCTTTTGACTGGGTGTGAGTGTTTAATTGATTCAGATGCTCCGTCCATCACAACCCCCTTTTGTACCGCTTTTGGCCGCCATAAGTGTGGCAGGGTATGCTCAGACGTGAGTCCCTTGCTCACTTTGCCACTGGATTCAAGCAAGCCGGGCTGAAGACGGCTGGAATGCCAGAAACCGGTCCTCGGAACCTTGTTTCCGGTCCAGGGAACACATGGCTTGGCAGTTCGGGCTGGACTGTTCCCATGAGGCACAGGGTCAGACTGATTTGCATATAGCCATGTCTGAACTGGGGTGGCAGAGTGGGCTAAAGAACGGTGATGGATTCAACCCAGATCTTTTGACTGGGTGTGAGTGTCTGATTGATTCAGATGCTCCCTCCATCACCACCCCCTTTTGTACCGCTTTTCCTGGGCTGCAGCACAGGCCGCAGTAGAAAAAAGCACTTTCCGACCGCTGTACTGGTTGTCTCATTGAAATAGGGCAGGTGGGACCGCCGACTCATTGTCGGATGGCCCCCTGCCTGATGCGATGGCAGTCGGCGGTCCAACCGAACGCCATCATAATTAGGACCTTTTTTGGGTATAAAGTTTCCCCAGCATAGGCTTTCTCTGGGACTTTAAAGACTCTTCCTGATATTTAATGGAAGGGAGTTCCCCATGGTGGTGCTAGGATGCCCACTGGGTAACAGTAGCGCTCTACAGATCTATATTCATTTATCATTTCATTCATTCCCTACCTTCGTATGAAATGAGCATTGCTACCTGCATCAATACTTCCCTAACTGCTTCCATTTTTGTCACTGTTGGGGCAATGTTCTGTTGATGCCACTTTCTTTTTTATTTTCTATTTTTAACACATACTTTATTAAGTTTTACAGTTGCAACATTACATTGTTAAATATTGCTTCATACATGTTGAATTTTCATTAATACGAGTTTCATATTATAGCATGCTATAAACTCGTTATGCAGGATATTCAACTGTCAGTAAGCAGAGTCACGCCATTTCACCAGGAATAAATTATCTTCCATGTAGTTATAACAATACAGCATAAATTGCATGACTAATGAATGTATTGACTAAAACCCAATGCAATCCACCTACCCTATCCCACCCACGTACCCCAACCCATAACAAAACTAAACCAAAAAAAGGGACGCTGTGTAGGTACTACATTTTGTCCAGGTAAGAGTACCAGGTGATACCGTTTGTGGTGAGGAGGAAAGGGGGGGAGGGGGAGGAGGACAACAGCAATGCGAGGAGCAAAGAAGAAAAAAGGAGGTAGGGAACAGGCTATCCACATTGAGGACATTTGCTATCAACTAAGTCACTATGTGAGGGGGTATCAATTATCCACTCCTCTAATATTATATTCCGGCAGTCCAACAATTCTAAGATTATTACGCCAGGCCCAACCTTCCGCATCATCTTTACGGGCCTGGAGGAAGTCAATCTGATGGCACATTTGACTAAGTTGTTCATCATGAGCAGCTTCCTGTGGCACCACTGTTTCCAGAGTTTGTTCTGCAGACTTAACTTTATCCGCTTACTTTCCATTGTCGGCCTTGAGGAGATTGAGCTCCACAGAGATCGTGACCAAACGTTTTTCCACTGCTGTTCGGGAATCACAAATTTCTTTCAAAATCACATCTAACTTATCCTTCAGAGGGTTGGACAAGGCTCCGTCCTCGGAGTGGCGGGAGCAACCGGAGAAATGTTCAGAGTGTGGTGAGAGTGACCCGGTCGTCTCGGATCTGGAGGTGGATTCTGTCTTACCCCTACCCATTATGGTTGGCGTGTTGGGCTGGAGCAGACCAGGTCGCGGGTTATTTCAAAACCAGCGGGGATTCGCCTGAGTAGTGCGGGATCCACCACCACTGACCCCAAGGCACGCCCCAGGAAAGGGATTATATCACCAGAGCGGACTATAGAGGCAGGCACCGCAGATCAGCAATCATAGGTTCCGATATCATGGGTCGTCGGGCAAGCAAGAGAACCCAGGGTCCACAGCTACACCATCCCACGCAGCGATACAGGCCCACGTCAGCTCCAGAGCGGGAGATGCAGGCCACCAGATCTGAGGGGCCCCCAGTACCTCACAGAAAATCAGTCCAGGCTACAGAGCCAGCCAGTAGGAGAAAGGCCCAGATCCAGGATGGCCCAAGCCAAGACCCCAGCCGGTGTCAAGGCAGTGCAGCCCGGTAACCAGTGCGGGCAAATCAGGGCAGTGGAGATCCCACGTCTCTGTTAGGCCCAGCAACGCCACAGAGACACTGCCAATCCACACCGCAGGTCTGCGAGCCCCCCAAGACTAAGGAGGCCCCAAGTGCGGTCCGCGGCCCCCTCAGGGTGACAAGGCCGAGGATCCCTGGTCTCCTCAGGGGAGAGAGGAGCAGCGCCATATTCCACGGGGATTCCCAGGCCAGCAACAAACCCAGGTAACTTACGAAGAGCCCCCCGCCTGAGGGCACAAAACCTCTCCAGGTAAAGCTAAGGAAGCCCCAGGAGGTGCTGCAGAGCAATGAGAAACAGTGCTTCCCCCACAGGGGACACAGCCAGGCAGCAGAATGGTAAAGCCATTGTAAGGCCCCGACCCGGGGGGGGGGGGTGTCACGCACTGGTTGATCCCAGAGGCACGCTGTTTGGCAGTAGGTATATGCCCGGCGGCTGGTGGAAGGTCTCCGCATGGGGCCCGAGGTTTTCCACGGCAATGGCACTGGGTACCCTTCAGGACACCATGGGGCAGGAAGGAGCAGCGTCGCACCTACCAGGGGCTATCCAGTCATCAATTGCAGGAAACCGCTTCAACGCCCCCACCCGGGGGCTCAAGTCGGGACGTCAGCCGCCCCAGGGGCACACAGCTTGGCACCAGATGTAGGCAAGGACACGGCGCCGCAAGCCTCATGTCACAGCCAGGCCCAGAAGCACTCCAGATTCCTCCCAGACCCGTATCACAGGATCACAAGCCTCTGTGAGTCCCAAATTGCCTGTTGCAGCTCGCAGGCAGGAGACAGCAGCAGCCCGTACCTCCCGGTGTCGTCGGAGCAAGCCAGGGAGTTCGGATTATGGTTTGATCAATGCCCCCGGCCTGGAGCACGTCGCTTAGGTAACCACCATCTTGGGCTGCAAACCACGCCCTCCCTGTTGATGCCACTTACGCAGAATGCTGGTGCATCATCTGCAAACCTCTAATTCAAGGTCTGTATATACATGTCATAGTAGAAGCTGTTTAAATTATGTCTTCCATGTTGATTCACATCTGTGTAAATTTTTTTAGGGTAGATTGCACACTTTACTTGAAACAGTCTTGTTTTGAGCCGAACTGCGTTCTTGCACACACAACCAATGTGTGTTTTTTACGCATTTCAGTGTTGTTTTTCGTTGGTACTTCTGACAGGGTGCACACCCACCACTGGCGCCAACATGGAACAGTGGATGTAACCCCTGCTACGTTCCTGCAAATATATTTGATAACAATTTCTGCTGTCTCCAGATAGAAACTGCACCAGTGATAGAGGGTTGTACGACGGTACAATGCAGGTAAATGCATCGTATGCCACGCATTTGTCAGGACGCATGTTTTTACAGCGAATATGCATTTATAACGCATGCCAATACCACGCATTGTTTTTTATTTAAAAACAATGTATTTGTGGGGGGAGACCCCCAGCCCCCCAACTTTCCCTAAATGCGTGGTAAAGGCATGCGTTGTAAATGCATATTCGCTGCAAAGGGTCTACATATGAGAACCACATCTTGAACTCCTAGGACAATGGTCGGAGTACAAGGCAAAAAAAACAAATAAATGCTAGAGATCCTGGCAAATATGAAAAAATTATTTAGAATCCACCAAAAAGGAACTTGGCAAACTGAAGGAAGGAATCAGCAAACAAAAAGATGAAACTCCAGTTAAAGATTTTTTGAAACCACTACAATTTAAATTATCCATAGATGAACACTAAATAAAAGCAAAAAAGCAACGCGGTTCCTTAGGGGCTAGGATGTTTGTCTATGCGGAAGGATACATGCTCATATTTGCTAAAAGATATGGCATTCCAAGAAAGGAATTAAAAATGTCATCAGCACAGAGAAAACAAACAGTTATTGACAAAAGAATCAGGCTCTGATATCAGTACTGAACCTGAGGAGAAATCAACTGCACGTACTGGATTCCAAAAACCTTGCTTGCTTTTAGAGGAATTCAGCATCAACACAGAAAGAGAAAGACCACAGGGGCAAATAAAGGTGGAACAGAGGAATCACAAAACCAGGAGTGCAAGAGAAGGACCAAGGGAAAGATTCTACCCCCTCACACCAACAAGAATTAGACAGCAGAGCACTGGGTGAGAGAATCGTCATTAACTTAACTTATCATAATTTGAGAGGGACTGAACGCATTGTGTTAACTAAAGGGTTGCCATTTAGTCTTGCGACTAACTTTTGATTATCCTCATACAAGAATTGATTAATTGTTGTTTATACGCAAGCGTAAACTACTAAAGATACATCATTAATTGGCCCTCCCAAGAACCAAAAAAGTGACTAATTCGATTTATCAAAATTTCAGATAAATGACATTGAAGAACTCTGCATTGAAGAACTTTTTGCTGATGATGCCTCAAATAGTGGTTTTAAACCCAAAAGGTGATTGAACCATAATACACCAAACGATGCAATAGATATGTTTTATGAAGTACTCAAAGTTGAAATGAAATCTTTGAGGAAGAATAAAAATCATATTAATTACAAATTGACTTTAGAGCAGAATAAGGCTATACATACACTGGAGAATAGTCATAATATCACAAACCTTTCTGACATGGGGGAAATATTGTCATTATGGACATGGAAAACTATATAGAGGACTTCCTGTACATGTCAAACTTAAGCTGAGTATCTAGAATTAAGCCCAATGACTTTGCAGATGTGGCAAGTTTGGACGGAAAAACACTGCTGTTCTAATTGTTGATGTAGCCGAAGACATCATACTTTTTATCCAAGTCTGCATTTCAAGATGAAAGTAGTAAGTTTCTGAAGGCTGATAATGTAGTTCATTCTCAAGTATAACTTGGTGCAGTCAACATATTGATGAAAACAACACTGTTTTTCTGAAGATTTTTCCCAGCGGTTCAGTGCCTAGACTGAACAGAGTTGGGGTCCATGATCGGGCACATAAAATGATCTTCTGCGGTTGGAGGTTGTTATGACAGTCTTAGCTTGGTAAAAATGGTTTGTAAGCTGCGGTCAGAACCAATATATTACAACACTTTCAAAACCCATTTGCTCATGTATAGAGTGAGGAGAATGTCATGGTCGATTGTATCACGATCTAACGGTTGGTAGAGAAGCACTAACGGTAAACTTTCCAATGGCAAACACTTTCTTTGATAGAGGGTTTGAGTTGTTTGCACAAAATATTGGAGAAAAAAATGTTGTGAGATCAAAATATTGTATCAAGAATATCAAGAACAAAAGTATTGTGAATTTAAGTTTCTATAAGTAAGCAAATTCTGAATATACTTGGTTATATATATGTGCCTCCTTGATAATATATATATCTATAAGGTATGTAGTGAATATATCCAGCCCAGTGAAGCTATCTTATTTCCTAATCTACAGGAAGAATGTTTTAAAGCAGATTAAGAATCCTCACTAGGTTTTACTCATCCATCTGTGCTGACTGTGTTTTCGTCATAGACAGTTATTATCAGGATTTTAGAAAATGAGTAATAAACTTAGCCTCACAGGAAAAAAAATACTATTTTTGATGCAAAGAAAGGGTAGAATTTGCTTCAAATCATTTTAACCTGAAGTCATATTTTGAGCACACAAATATGACAAAAAAGGATAAAGATTGGAAAAAACATTTTTAGCAAAAGAAAGTCTTAGCCCACCAATGCTGGCACTGAAGTACACTTCATTTTAGCTGGACTTCCATTATGTCCTAGGCTTGGCACACAACTGGGCTCTTAATGCTTACATGATGTGTACACTTGGAACCACATGTTTAAACTAGCTGCCCCCAATATGGAAATATGCATACTCTTGTTTCTTTCTACTGCTTACATTTTCTGATCGCTTGCTATCTCAAGAAGACTTCTCTCACTATACCCCTATACCCCAAAAATTGTGCATGAAAGATTGACATTGACAAACTCTCTTTCCTCAGAGTGGCCCTCTTCTTACCTTCCATCCTCTGCATACCTATTTCTGAGTATTGATTCTTCTCAGTCTCATGCCTGCCTGCCTCATTAATTATTACTGTAATTATTCTGCAATTAGCTGATACCTCATTTCATAGATCATAACTGCTCCTCTTTATTACCTTATCCCTGTAATCTTACATTACTCAATCTCTGCCAGCCTCTCAATCTCACCAACCATTCACTTGAATCCACATAGCCCCCACTAATGATCACATCTACCTGGTACTAAAATATCACAAAGTAACTGGAGTAAATGCATGCTTTTTTCTTGAGAGAACACAACTAATCACAATAACCAACATTAACCAGTAACCTTGGGTACTGGAGTAGTGTGCTACTCACCGTAAAGCACTTCAGCATCTCGTGAGGGGTAGTAAGCGCTATATAAATACAATTATAATAGAGCAGACGCCCTCAGGCATTTGACAGATACCAGTTATAAATTTAGAAAGACCATACAGGGCGGATTAGGACGTTTTTATTTTTATTGCCATAGCCACTCTGCGTGCAATGCCGGATGCTACAGCGCCGGGACACCTCTGTTTGAAGTAGCTGTTGCGCTATACAAGCTCCAGTATTATTATTATTATACAGGAGTATTATGATTGCCTCTGGGAATGGAAAGAACTTGGTCTAATTGATTATGATAAATTTGGCTTTTTCACAAAAGACAAAATGCGTAAACCCAGGTTGTATCTGAGACCAAAAATTCATAAACATCCCAAGACCTATATTCTTTTCCAACTGTGGTTTCTTAGAAAATGAAGCAATTTTTTTAAATTACGTCCTAGCATCTTTTATCCCTACCTTACCATCATACTGTAAAGATACACTGACTTCCTGAAGAAAATGTATGTTGTTAAATGGGAGCCAGTTACATTCTTGTCACACTAGATGTGAATTTGTTTTATAGTTCCATTAAGTATGATCAAGGAATAAAGGCACGCATACATTAGATCAGCAATACACCAATAACATTGTATGATCATATTGATATGTTAACAGACATGCTACAATTTTATTTGGAACAAAACATTGTTATTTTTTAAAACATGTATTACTGACAGATATCCAGAATTGTGATGTGCTCCTGATTCTCCCCCAGCTTTACAAACGTTTTCATGGGCTGGTAGGAGGAGCTGGTCTGGATAGTGGAATTTGAACGGTGGACATTCCATATACTATTATGGATAAGATACATCAATGATTTGTTTCTGGTATGTGTTGTTAAATGCTGGGTTTCTCTCTGAGTGAGTGCAGCACTACCTTGTTTTCTTGTTCTGTTGTGTTTTATCTTTCCCACCTTCCCTTGTTTTATTTATTTGTGCCGTGCATAGTTGGGTGAAACACAGGGTCTCATGCCCCGATAAATTGCCTTTAAGTTAACTATGGCAATGAATTATGTCGACGGTTCTTAACGTTCTGGTCAAAACATCTTAGAGTGTTTTTAATCATGAGCCTAGATATACATATTAAAGAATTCGAGGGATGCCATGTGGACTAATTTTTATATATTTTGCATCAAGAGAAAGGAACCAACTCTTGTAGTTTGAGGACCCTCATAAATATGGGTGCAGGAGATTGATACAATAGCTGTGACACTGATTATTTAATCACATACACCTACTACAGCTAGAGACATACACAATATTGGCTTATCCTACTGTAATAGGAAAGTACCATTGATGACAGAATAAACTAGTTGATAAACATTAGCCAACGTGCTCTTGGTTGTAGCTTACGTGAGGCACTTCCTCTAACTTCACTAACCATAGGAAGGTTGAGTATTATCTAGTGATGCTGGTTAGGCTTTACTATACAATTCAGTTCAATAACTCTTGATTCGGTCAATATAGACCATAAAAGCACATGTAAAACACAAATGAAATTTGATATGCATGCTTTACACATGTACATAAAAACAAGCCGTGACACTGCGCGTTATATAAAACTTTATAAATAAAAAATACCAATTTTACAACTATAAATGTCCATGAATCGCCCTTTACACAGCGCCTTATCAATGTTTTTAAAGGGTCACTGCAGGTTTTGGAAAGAATAGTTTTTCGTATTTGATACTTACAGTAAAACTAACAATGCTTATTAAAATATGCAAATGTAATACTGTGCAAATCTTAATTAAAAACTAGGCTAAAATGATGGTTGCATAGAACAAATATGAATGGCTCATCCAACAAAAACCTCAAAATTTGGGTCCGCTATGTTAGCAAGAGATGCGCGGGCCTCCTATTAACCATTAATCTGGTCATATAAACATATATTTAAAGTGCAAATGCATCATTATAGTACCAGGACAGAAAGTGCAGTCACAAAACTATCCCCACTCTTGACTCTTCATAGGGCTATCCATAAAAATGTAACAAATATCACGGTACACTTATTAAAAGCAATAAAACCAGTAGCATAATTAAAAGAAAACCCCCTTTAGTCATTAAATAACTTTTTTCTGAGTCTAAGACAAGAAGCTTGCGACCCCAAAGCAGACCAAGGGGAAAATAGATCCGTGCCTTAATATGCGGTAAAAATCAACAACAAAAAATATAAAGTTCACAGTGTCTTGCTCCGAGAAATGATCACAAGGACATAGCTTTAGATGTTCCGCCTTGTGAAATCCTTTGAGGGCAGCTAAAATCCAGAGTATTGTATTAAACCTGAAACTTGTCAGTAGGAAGAGCTGCTGTGCATTGTTTACTATCGATAAATAAGGTGCCCCAGGGGCAAGTTTTCAGCAAAATATACAATTGGACAGTGGGTTTTAGAAAGTTCCCTTTCCTGTCTTTCACATTGCCACTTATATAACAAATTCGTCTTTTTAGGTCATGCATCTCCCTTGGCCATTGTGGTCTAGGATGGGTGAACAGTTCTATACATCTCACGTCCTCCAACATGTCCTTTACGTAACCAAGCCATGGAATATGCAGTTCGCCCACAAGTTATCTGTGGTCCTCAATCACCATTTGGTTTAGATTAAGGGCAGGCTGGACCAAATTGTAAGCCATCACGTGATGGGTGCCAGCGCGATTAGATCATAAATATACCCTAGTCCAACCTCTTCATGAACTATAAACAAGGGAGTGCTGGTGGGAACAGCTAGGAGTCTATGCAACAATTTATTTCCAACTACCTGAAGCTCTTCAATGTACTTGTACCCCCAAACACCACACCCATAACTTGCTATTGGATGCATTTATCTCGATACATTTTTACTATAGTTTGGATCGGTTTGGCTACACGACATTTGGCAAAATCCATTGTTGGACCTACTGCCCTCAATTAAATCTTCTTTTTAAGGGATTTTTGTGCAATCCAGGACCCTCTATTATCAAAGAGTACCCCCAAATAAGGGAAGTTAGAGACTTTGGTAAGTACGACCCCTTCACCAAAAAACTTTGTTCCAGCGACTTTCCAACCGCCAATCATCATCTTATGTAATTTAGTATAGTTGGTTGATAGATCTAGGAATTCATAAAATCAATAAAGGGATTCAGGAGAAGTTAGAGACCCACAGCAGCCCGTGCAATCATTACCTCATCATCTGCATATAACAAAGTTGGAATAAGTTTAGAACCCCCCTCCCAGGGAATTTCCCTGCAAGCCCCTAACAAAACCTCCCCCAAATTGTTAATGTATACAGTAAATGTATAAAGTAAATAGAAGGGGTGCAAAAATGCACCCCAGCTTTACACCCCTCTGTAACCGCCAGGAAGCAGTCAAGCTGCCATTCTCATCATATCTCATGAGGCAGAGAGGTTGGAGTGGGAACTGTGTAAAAAGGCCACTTACCCAGTTTCCATGCTCAAATCCAGAAGAGCCCACAGCGTTGCCTTAGAGCAATTAACTCGGCCGAATACTGAGGTGAGATCCATGAAAGCAATGTGCAGGCAACCCCCCTTGGCTATAGTATATTTCCCCACAATCAGATGTAAATTGACACACTGGTCCAGCATCCCTCTCCCTGGCCTAAAGCTGTATTGTAGCTCAGATATTATGTTGAAGTTATCGAGCCATTTCGGCAACCACCTTTACTCGACACCGCACCTCGAGGGATCACTGCAAAACCTTCATCTAACGTAAGCAATGACTTTGCTGTTGACTTTTTGCACCCGTTTCCTCACCAGCACTGTGTACGCAGTAAAACCAGCTCCCTACCAACTTCCATTTAATCACTGAGAACAGCCAGGATAACTCGCCAACCAGTCTTCTCGACCCAGGTAAAATTAAACTGACAGTCATGGCTTGGTCCTGGAACCGACATCACCTTTACCTTCCTTGGGTTCCACGCGACTCAACCTGCAAGTTGACCTTAGCCATACTTTTTGCGGCCGAATCTAAAAGTGAATTGGGACGATAACAACATGAATCATCCCTTGCCTCTTTTTTTTTAAATCTGAGGCCGCAGATGTGAGTTGCAGGATCGTTTGGTCAGTGGAACGGGGCAGTCAGACAGGAGGGGAGCATCTGCCTCCCGAACTCCATGCACCAGAACCTGAGAAATACGAGACGCCCGGTGCTGGGCTCGGCGAGCGACTGGCAGGGACCTGATGGCGGCTGGGACTTCCTCCGGCAGCCAGGACAGTCTCCTCTGCAGTTGGCGGGCCCGTCTTTATGTGGGAGGAGAGAAGGCTCTGTGGCAGGCTGCCAAAGGGGATGATAGACGGAGTGTTGAACATTGCAAGCACTCACCCCCAGTCAACTGATCTGGGTTTAATCCATCATCATTCTTTAGCTCACTCTGCCGCCTCAATTCAGACATGGCCATATGCAAATCAGTCTGACCCTGTGCCTCATGGCAACAGTCCAGCCCGAACTGCTAAGTCACGTCTTCCTTGGACCGGAAACAAGCATCCTGGGACCAGTTTCTGGCTAATCAGCAAATCCGCAATCATCAGCCAGGCTAGCTTGGATCTAGTGGCAAAGTGAGCAAGGGACCCACGTCTGGGCATACACTGATGACTTAGGGCGAACAAAGCAAACCAAAGGGGATGATGGACGGAGTGTTGAACATTGCAAGCACTCACCCCCAGTCAACTGATATGGGTTTAATCCATCATCATTCTTTAGCTCACTCCGCCACCCCAGTTCAACATCGTCAAAGAATTTACCAACCCCTCAGCCAACTCCAACGACATCACTCCCTCTCAAACCCTCTGCGACTCCCTTGCCTCGTTCTTCCACAACAAAATCGCAGACATCCACAACAGCTTCGACAACCAACACGGAGACCAACCCACCCAACCTTCTGCCGTACCCTCACCCCCCTTGAACATCCTTACTGATTGGAACCCAATCTCCACTGAGGACACCATCCGCCTGATGAACTCCATCCACTCAGGATCCCCCACAGACCCATGCCCTCACCATATCTTCAACAAAGCTGACTCCATCATAGCACCACACCTCCGAGACGTCATCAACTGCTCCCTCAACTCTGCCACCTTCCCGGAAAGCTGGAAACACGCCGAACTCAGCGCCCTTCTGAAAAAACCCACAGCTGACCCCACCGAACTCAAAAACTACCGCCCCATCTCGCTCCTACCATTCCCGGCCAAAGTCATCGAGAAAGCCGTCAACAACCAGCTCGCCGCCTTCCTCGAAACCAACAAATCCCTCGACTCCTCACAGTCCGGCTTCCGAGCAAAACACAACACTGAGACCGCACTCATCGCAGCAACAGACGACATTCGAACCCTACTGGACAATGGAGACACAGTCGCCCTCATCCTCCTCGACCTCTCCGCAGCCTTCGACACAGTCTGTCATAACACCCTCCTACAATGCCTCAGAAACATCGGAATCCAAGGAAAAGCACTGGATTGGATCACCTCGTTCCTTACCGGAAGAACTCAGAGAGTTCGCCTTCCACCATTCAAGTCAGAAGCCACTGAAGTCATTTGCGGCGTACCACAAGGATCTTCACTCAGCCCCACTCTCTTCAACGTATACATGAGCCCCCTCGCGACCATCGCACGCCAACACAACCTCAACATCATCTCCTACGCTGATGACACTCAACTGATCCTCTCTCTCACCAAAGACCCAAACACCGCCAAAACCAACCTACATGAAGGAATGAAAGAAGTAGCCGAGTGGATGAAACACAGCCGTCTGAAACTGAACTCAGACAAAACAGAAGTCCTTATCTTAGGCACCTCCCCTTCCGCCTGGGATGATTCTTGGTGGCCAGAGGCCCTTGGAAAAGCACCCATCCCGACGAACCACGCACGGAACCTGGGCTTCATCCTGGACTCCTCACTCTCGATGAACAGACAAGTCAACGCCGTTTCATCATCGTGCTTCAACATTCTTCGCATGCTCAAAAAAACATTTCACTGGATACCCACCGAAACTAGAAAAACGGTCACCCACGCACTGGTCACGAGCTGACTGGACTACGGTAACACCCTATACGCCGGTACCACCGCAAAACTTCAGAAAAAACTCCAACGCATCCAGAACGCTTCAGCCAGACTCATACTAGACATCCCGCGTTAAAAAACCACACTTCTAGTCACCTGAAAAACCTCCACTGGCTCCCCGTCAATAAGAGAATAACCTTCCGCCTCTTAACCCACGCACACAAAGCACTTTACGAACTCGGACCCGAATGCCTCAACACACGACTTTCCTTCTACACCCCCTCCCGCCAGCTTCGCTCCTCCAACCAAGCCCTTGCTGCCATACCCCGCATCAACAAAACCACCATGGGAGGAAGATCCTTCTCCTACCTGGCAGCTAAAACCTGGAACTCACTCCCCACTCACCTTCGCCTCACTCAGAACCACCTAGCATTCAGAAAGCAACTTAAAACTTGGATATTCGACAAGTAATTCCCCACCCTTCCTCAAGCGCCTTGAGACCCTCTGGGTATGTAGCGCGCTATATAAATTATTTGACTTGACTTGACTTGAGTTCAGACATGGCCATATGCAAATCATTCTGACCCTGTGCCTCATGGCAACAGTCCAGCCCGAACTGCTAAGTCACGTCTTCCTTGGACCGGAAACAAGCATCCTGGGACCGGTTTCTGGCTAATCAGCAAATCCGCAATCATCAGCCAGGCTAGCTTGGATCCAGTGGCAAAGTGAGCAAGGGACCCACGTCTGGGCATACACTGACGACTTAGGGCGAACAAAGCAAACCAAAGGGGATGATGGACGGAGTGTTGAACATTGCAAGCACTCACCCCAGTCAACTGATCTGGGTTTAATCCATCATCATTCTTTAGCTCACTCCGCCACCCCAGTTCAGACATGGCCATATGCAAATCATTCTGATCCTGTGCCTCATGAGAACAGTCCAGCCCGTACTGCCAAGCCATGTCTTCCCTGGACCGGAAACAAGCATCCTGGGACCGGTTTCTGGCTAATCAGCCGCCATCAGCCAGGCTAGCTTGAATCCAGAGGCAAAGTGAGCAAGGGACCCATGTCTGGGCATACCCTGCCAACTTAGGGCGAACAAAGCAAAACCAAAGGGGATGATGGACGGAGTGTTGAACATTGCAAGCACTCACTCCCAGTCAACTGATCTGGGTTTAATCCATCATCATTCTTTAGCTCACTCCGCCACCCCAGTTCAGACCAGGACATATGCACATCGGTATGACCCTGTGCCTCATGGGAACAGTACAGCCTGAACTGCCAAGCAATGTCTTCCCAGGACAAGAAACAAGAATCCTGGGAATGGTTTCTGGCTAATCAGCCGTCATGAAGCCAGGCTGGCTTGAATGCAGTGGCAAAGTGAGCAAGGGACCCACGTTTGGGCATACCCTGCCAACTTAGGGCGAACAAAGCAAAATCAAAGGGAATGTGTCTGTGGCAAGCTGCTCCATATATTCCAACTGTTTGGCAGCAACTCAGAGTATCAAATACATTAGGATAAGTCTCTCCTTTTTGGTCTCACTGGCGAGGCTCTGTCCCTGCTAAATAGAGGGATCCCACTTCAAATTAGCAACCAGTTTATCTAAACTTGTCTCTATTAACGTATTGTAACATATCTGTATCACTGTTTAATGAACAGAGTCAGAATTCCTAGAGGATAACTTGATGCCTCAGCTGGAGCGTCTGAAAAGAGATGTGATATATTGGAGGAGATTTTGATTTCTTTAATGGGAAGGGCAGTGCTCTCCAAAATGATTACTTTTCCAGGTATGCTGTATGTCCTACAGAATACTCCTTACAGGATACCAGACAGTTTTTCCAGGATTTGGATAGTGAACTGCAGAAGCTCCTGTTGGATGGGGGTGTCTCCAAGATAGTGCTAAGCAAGCTCCAGAGGAGTGTCTATGAGGGCGGTCTGGTGGTACAGCACATTAGAAAGTATTACTGGGCCTCCCACATGGTAGCGCTCAATGAATGGGTGTTTCCGGACAGAAGAGAACCACCTAGTGATGGGGCAGAGGGGATACCCTGCAGCACTACACCGGGAAGGCGGGAATAAGCAGCTGCCTCCGCATACTCAAGCAGTGGTTTGAGTGTGGCGGGGGATCCACTAAATTCCTTGGGTGGGAGAATAGGCTGACAGAACGGACCCCATTGTGGGATAGCAACATGCTACATGAGGTGGAGAGCCTCCAGAGGTTTGGCAAGTGGGGATTACTGAGCATAGACCACTTGGGGGATGTATGGAAATGACAGACAATAATTAAAGTTGAAGGCCTATAGAAAGAATATCATCTGGCTGACTTAGAACGTTACTGATACATGCCGCTGGAACACGCACTCCGCAGGCATATCCGTGAAGGGTATCAGCTGCCGCAATATGCTACCCTGGAAGATAGATTATTAATGGACCCAATTTTCAACAAGGCCACACCCCTAATATATAGGAAACAATGAATAATGCATCTGACCATCTTGGGGCCCTGCGGGAGGAATGGGAAGCGGATATCGGGATGCTAGAGGACGATGATTGGGCGGAGGTGATTCAAAGCCCAAGGAAGGTGGCGAACCGGGGCAGATTCCGACCGGTACAGCTTCATATGCTCTATTGGCCTACTCCCCCAGGGTGCTCATGCACAAGCTGGGATGCTATCCTTCAAACCAATGCGCCAGGGGTCTCCTGTAAGTGGGTACCTTCTTCCATATACTCTGGGGATGTCTGACGTACAGAAATACTGGGAGAGGGTGACACAAACCATGTCTGAAGTGAAGGGTCAAGCAAAAACACTGGTGACTAGGTGGCACATAATATGTGTAACAGGTGAGGAGACATGTCCGAGATACCAAAAGTTGTGACTAATGGTGGTGGCTATGGTGGCCAAGAGAAATATTGCCAGGGCCTGGGGGGCGAGCCTCCCTCCAAGGGTGGGGCAATGGAAATCCCACTTGGATTGGTGCTGTGCCACAGAAAGAGTGATTTATGAAAGGAGAGGTTGCCCTCAGAAATGGGGAAAGGTGTGGTATCGCTGGGTTGAGTATAGGGGACTCTGCAAGTTCTAAGGGCCAGGAAGGAGTGGGGGGAAGCAGGAAGAACCCTCTCTTGTTAACCAATGGGATTATAAGTAAATTACTGTCAACTCCTATGATATCCCTCTGGTCTGATGTCAGTTAATTTAAATGTAAGTGTTGAATTGCAATGTACTGTGCTTATTACCATAAAGCCTGTTGTTGTGATACTATACTCTGCAACTGAAGAATGTTTAATAAAAAGATATAAAAAATGTGGGTCAAAATCCTGGCCCAAATTAGAGAGTCAGCTTTATAAAGATCTGGGGGGACTCCATCAAGGCCCGGCGCTTTTCCCCTTGCTATGGCAGAGATAGCTTTAGACACTTTTTCCAAAGTAAACGTCAATGGTGGGATTTCACTCCCTGGCAACCACGAGGTATCAGAGTCCTCCACAATCCTCCAACTATACATCCCCTTATAATGGATGACCCATTTATCAGGCGGGATCGTACAATCCACTCTAGAATTAACAGATCCTGTGAAGAAAGTTCTATTTATTACGATCTCCTAGAATTTGGCAAAATCGGCTTTAACACTAGGGTGAAGTAACTCCTCCTAGGCCTATTATTTTATGTCCCTTTTTCTCCTCTGATATAGGAAAGTAGAGTATTATATAGTGATGCTAGTTAGGCTTGACTGTGCAATACTCTCATCATACATCAAAGATGGTCCTTGGATTCACAATAATAAATCCTCCACTCAGTCCTGTTAGAGTAGTAAAGAGCAGTCGCGTCTGTCAGGAACTTTAGCATTGCCACTATAGGAGAACCCAAACTAAGCAAAAGGACCTGTACAACCTTTAAAACCAAGCAGGTAAATGTTTGGTTTCCTTGTAACATTTAAATTGACTTTAGCAATCTTGTAAATAGCGCCCTTTATTTACTTTGTCTCATTCCCCTCCTAAGATGGCCGCCGCGGTGGCTC
This sequence comes from Lissotriton helveticus, assembly GCF_964261635.1. Lineage (NCBI taxonomy): Eukaryota > Metazoa > Chordata > Amphibia > Caudata > Salamandridae > Lissotriton > Lissotriton helveticus. The sequence goes on along the minus strand of NC_136059.1, from coordinate 1,136,558,447 downwards.
CTGTTTTTTCTGGAGAGTAGTGTAGGCTAGTGTATCTAGGAAGCGCGCGAGTTAGTAACTGTGCACTTCAACGAAGGATTTCCAAGAAGCCACAGCGGAATTCTGTAACTCCGCATATTATTTCATTCGGGAGTTGCAGAGTCCTTTTTTCCAAGCAATTTCCAGATATTTCATGAAGACGTATTAGTCTTCGAGTTTCGAGCAGTAATTCTGCTTTTCTGTTAATTCCGTTTTGGGTTCGAGATTCTGTCTCGAAGTCTCGAGTTGAAACTTCTGAGGTGACTTCGACAAAACGGCAGTAAGAGAACTCTTTTACTAGGAGTCCTTCAAGGTTCCGTGCAGCATTTTGAAAGCGGAGCGAGAATTCCACAGAAGCAACAGCAGCAATAGCGCTTCAGTCAGTAAGTGAACTTGAAACCTGAGCAGCGTCAGAGGAAGAAGCGCTTATGACAAGAGCTGAACTATTGTTTAAGGCAGCAGCAAGAGTAAGCTTGAAATAATCAGCAGCGTAGTCTTTTCCAGCAGTTAACTGTCCTATAGAATTTTCCTATTTGTGCTTTACCTATTCTTACCTGTCCTCCCCTGTTCCTACCCAGTTCCTTTTTGCGCGCCATAAGGATTCAAGGACTAGAGACTGCTTGGCTACATTGTGAACATTTGGATAACTATAAAGAACCCATTCAAGACAAGTGCAGGAAGTCTTTCAGGTATATGATAAATAGAATAAACAGATACCAGGAGTCCATAGCAAATAGATATATGTATTTCAATGTAGTTCTCCTTACCTTTACAGATAGAAAGCTTCCTGCTCAACATTTATACATATACACGAAGAGTAGCTATTGCCTTGAGCACCACTGGTAGGATAAGCTTAATTATTTCACATAGAGTGATGTAAGAAAAAGTGGGTTGTTGTTTATTCTCTTCCTCATTCTGTGTATTAGGCTTTCCCACTGGGCAGAGGAACAAAGCGAATAGCGTCCAGCAGCCAGTGTGTGTAGCAGAGGATTCAAGGTGTCTCTTCTTTTCTTCCACTTCCCCTTTTCCCTTTGACTGGTGGACTTTGCTCTTGAAGCGGAGACACTGGTTGGAGGGCGATTGGGACTAGCATCTATACTGCCTCTGCGAAGTGCTTGGAGCATCTTGACAGATTGAAGTGCCCACGTATTTTACTTCGCCCGGGCAGTATGGCTGAGGGAATGGATTTGAAGGCCTTGGGGAACATCTTGGAGGGAATCCAAAGAGAGTTAGGAGCAGTGCGGGAGGAGAATTAAGGTTTGAAACAAGAATTGGTGGCGTCTCGTCTTGAGACTAGAACATTAGCTCAGAAGGTTGATGGATTGGCTATGGGGAATCCAGTTCAGAGTACGTCAGTTCCTAGTACCAGTAATCCAAGCTCTGATCCTAAGGCAGTTGCACAGGTTATACATTCGGTCTCTCCTTTGATTCCGTTGGCAGCTCCAGAAAGATTTACTGGGGATCCCCAAAAAGCACAACTTTTCTTAACTCAATGCTCCTTACATTTTATGTGCCGTCCCACGCTCTTTCTCAATGCTCAGTCTAGGGTGGCCTTTATTCTATCCTATCTGGGTGGCGATGTAGCTAATTGGGCCATGCTATTGATTAGTGCAGATGATCCCCTTCTATGTGATTTTGATCTATTTAAGAGAGAATTTCTTAGAATTTTTGACAGGAGAAGGATTTCCCAGGCTACCGATAATGAGTTGCTAGAGTTACGTCAAGGCTCTAAGGATCTCATCACTTATCTCACTCAATTCAATAAACTCATTCCGGAAACTAACTGGCCTGAAGAAAAGAGAGCAGCCCTGTTTTACCGAGGCTTGAGAGATGAAATAAAGGACACTCTAGCCGACACAACTATCAGCGTTGGTGGATTTGGTGTTGGAATTGGATTTCCGTAGTTCTGAACGCAAAGGAGAGAAGAGAAAAGATTGGAGAGTCAATTTTCCCCGTTTTGATCGAACACGATCTGAGAAAGGATCTGTTGGTAACAATGACAGTGAACCGATGCAGATTGGAGCAGTGAGAGGTCCCTTGTGTAAAGAGGAAAAGGAACAGAGACGATTGAAGAGGTTGTGTTTATACTTTGGTGGCTCCGGTCATTTTGTGAAGGAATGCACTAAGCGACCCAAAACACCGTTGAAGGGAAACGAGACAAGCCATCAGTAGACGGAGTCGCTCTGGTGGTGAAGGAGGATAAAACGACTCCAGATTCTCATCTGATCCTAAACACTCTGCAGACAATGTCTCCTCATGTGATTCTTCATATGACGTTAAAGTTTCGTGAACATCACATTTTTGGAGTGGCCATAATGTTAGACTCTGGGGCCACAGGCATTTTCTGCGACATCAAGTACGCCCGAAGTATGGGAATTTGTGCTATCCGAAAAGAAAGACAGGAACCTGTACATGCAGTGGATGGAACGAATTTGACTTCCGGCCCTATCACCAGTCATACAGAGGAATTAATGTTGACTCAATCCGATGGTCATTGGGAGATATTACAATTCAATCTAATTGATGCACCACAATTTCAATTGATTTTAGGGTTACCGTGGCTAACCACTCACAATCTGATCATCGATTGGGAGAACCGAACAGTCAGCATGAAATCTAAATTTTGTTTGTAACATTGTTATGGTCCCAAAGAAGTTTTGGAAGAACCATCTCAGGCAACCTTACTTTCGTTTGGAGGGCAGTCTATTGGAGTTATCTCTTCTGGAGAAATCCCTACAGAGTACCGAGATCTAGCGGCTGTCTTTAGTGAACAAGAAGCTGAGGTGTTACCACCCCATCGTTCATACGATTGCACTATTGACTTGGTGCCTGGGGCAGTACTTCCGTGCAATCGGATTTATGCTCTTACGGAAGCAGAGAATGAGCACCTTAAAGAGTATTTGGATCGTTTTCTTGCTAACGGTTTCATTAGACCATCCCAATCGCCGGTTTCCTCTCCCTTATTTTTTATTCCAAAGAAGCAAGAGGGGAGTTTAAGAACTTGTATTGACTACCGTGCTTTGAATCAAGTGACTATAAAGAACAGATACCCCATACCGTTAATTTCGGTTTTGTTGGATCAAGTTAAGGAAGCCCAGATTTTCACCAAGCTTGATTTGCGGGGTGCTTATCACCTGATTCGCATGAAAGAAGGGCACGAGTGGAAAACAGCTTTCCGTACCAAGTTCGGACTCTTTGAATACTGTGTGATGCCCTTCGGTTTGTGCAATGCACCTGCGGTGTTTCAACATTTCATAAATGACATCGTGGGAGACTTGATTGATAACATTGCCATAATTTATTTGGATGACATTTTGATTTTCTCCAATAATTCACAAGTCCATCTCAAACATGTACGATTGGTGTTGGAGAGACTAAGATCTCATCATTTGTTCGTCAAGCTGGAAAAATGTGTCTTCCATGTGAGCAGAGTGGAATTCTTGGGATTTGTCATTTCTTCTCAGGGAATCACTATGGATCCTGGAAAGGTGTTAGCTGTGGAGAATTGGCCAGCTCCTCATAATATCAAGGAGATTCAACGATTTTTGGGGTTCGCCAATTTTTACAGACGTTTTATCCAAGGATTTTCTCAGTTAATTGCTCCCATTACCCGTCTGTTAAAGAAAGGAGTCAAGTTCGAGTGGAACCTGGAGGCGGAAAAGGCCTTTCTGGATTTGAAGAAGAAATTTGTGTCTGCTCCTATTCTGTTACATGCGGATTCTGCAGAACACTTTTTCGTGGAAGCTGACGTTTCAGATCAAGCAATTGGTGGAGTTCTTTCTCAGCGTCATCAGCAAACTGGGCAACTTCATCCGGTAGCATACCGTTCAAGGAAATTGAATCCGGCTGAATTGAATTACACAATTACGGAAAAAGAATTATTGACTTTGAAAGATGCTTTAGAAGATTGGAGACATTACTTGTTGGGGGCCAAACACACGGTGACGGTATTCACGGATCATAAAAATCTGCAGTTTTTAAAGACGGCCAAGACTTTAACCCCGTGACAATTACGCTGGTCTTTGTATTTTGCAGATTTTGATTTTGTGATCACTTATCGTCCGGGCACTAAAAACAGGAAAGCTGATGCATTGTCCCGTTTGAACATGGAAGAATGTGAACATGCAGTGGATCCACAACCAATCATTCCAGAGACCAAGATTATTTGTACTCTTTCCATAGACAATTTTCAAGAAGAAGTCCGGAAAAGTTTGACTCTTGAAGAGATTCAGAAGCGGGTCTTGTTGGGTAAAGAAAGACGTTGTCATCAGCAACTACCTTATTTCAAGGCGGCTTTATACCTTCCCACGTCCACTCTCCAACAGAAGGCGTTACAAAGCTGTCATGATCATCCTTTAGCTGGTCATAAAGGAGTTTCCAAGACTCTTGATTTGGTGCAGCGTTACTTTTGGTGGCCTGGGCTATCCTCTCAAGTCAAACAATATGTGCAGTCTTGTGAGTTATGCCCACGAAGTAAACCTAGTAGGCAGGCTCCACAGGGATTTTTACAACTACTTCCCACTCCTACCCATCCGTGGCACACCATTTCCATGGATCTTATTGTAGATTTGCCTGTCAGTAAGGGGTTTAACACCATTTTGGTGATAGTGGATACTTTCACTAAGATGAGTCACTTTATTCCACTGTCTGGTACCACTACCTCTCCTGAGTTAGCCCGAGTCTTCAGTGAAAACATAGTTAAGATGCATGGAGTCCCAAAGATTGTGGTGTCAGATCGAGACCCTCAGTTTATCTCTCATTTTTGGAAGGCTTTTCTTAAGGGTCTGGGAATTGAGAGTAGATTATCTACCAGTTATCATCCTGAATCTGATGGACCGACGGAGAGAATTAATCAGGAGTTAGAGCAATATCTCCGTTTGTTTCTCATTGATCAGGGTGGTGAATGGGCAGATCGGTTGTGGATGGCCGAGTTTGCTTGTAATAACGCTAAGAGTGTTTCTACTGGCTATTCCCCGTTTTACCTGAATTTTGGTCGCCACCCTAATCCCTTTATTACTCAGGAAGATTTGGTGGTACCTGCAGTTAAGAATTTGATTTCAGAAATCTCTTCACTTCATAAATCTGCAGAACAAAATTTGATTAAGGCTAAACTCTCTTATAAGAAAATTGCAGACCGACATAGACAGTCCGCGCCACAATATCAGAAGGGAGATCGGGTTTGGCTTTCCACTAAGAACCTTCATTTAAAGGGGAATAGGAAGTTCCAACCTAGGTTCGCGGGTCCTTATACTATTGAGAAGGTTCTGGGTCCAGTGAATGTAAGATTAAAATTGCCAGCTAAAATAGGCATTCACCCAGTGTTTCATGTATCCTTATTGAAAAAGGTTAAACCACGAGTGCGGTTGAGTAAACCTCCGGAACCTTTAGACATTCAGGGTCAGTCTGAGTATGAAGTCAAAGACATCTTAGATTCTAAAATTAAAAAAGGGAAACTACATTATTTGGTTGACTGGAAAGGTTATGGCCCAGAAGATAGATCTTGGGAACCTGTTGCTAACATTCATGCACCACAGTTGATTAAGAGATTTCACACACAGAAACCACTCAAACCAGGACCGATGAATCGGTCTTTGAGAGGGGGTACTGTCAGGAACTTTAGCATTGCCACTATAGGAGTACTCAAACTAAGCAAAAGGACCTGTACAACCTTTAAAACCAAGCAGGTAAATGTTTGGTTTCCTTGTCACATTTAAATTGACTTTAGCAATCTTGTAAATAGCGCCCTTTATTTACTGTGTCTCATTCCCCTCCTAAGATGGCCGCCGCGGTGGCTCCTGTTTTTTCTGTAGAGTAGTGTAGGCTAGTGTATCTGGGAAGCGCGCGAGTTAGTAACTGCGCACTTCAACGAAGGATTTCCAAGAAGCCACAACGGAATTCTGTAACTCCGCGTATTATTTCAGTCGGGACTTACAGAGTCCTTTTTTCCATGCAATTTCCAGATATTTCATGAAGATGTATTAGTCTTCGAGTTTCGAGCAGTAATTCTGCTTTTCTGTTAATTCCGTTTTGGGTTCGAGATTCTGGCTCGAAGTCTCGAGTTGAAACTTCTGAGGTGACTTCCACAAAACGGCAGTAAGAGAACTCTTTTACTAGGAGTCCTTGAAGGTTCCGTGCAGCATTTTGAAAGCGGAGCGAGAATTCCACAGAAGCAACAGCAGCAATAGCGCTTCAGTCAGTAAGTGAACTTGAAACCTAAGCAGCGTCAGGGGAAGAAGCGCTTATGACAAGAGCTGAACTATTGTTTAAGGCAGCAGCAAGAGTAAGCTTGAAATAATCAGCAGCGTAGTCTTTTCCAGCAGTTAACTGTCCTATAGAATTTTCCTATTTGCGCTTTACCTATTCTTACCTGTCCTCCCCTGTTCCTACCCAGTTCCTTTTTGCGCGCCATAAGGATTCAAGGACTAGAGACTGCTTGGCTACATTGTGAACATTTGGATAACTATAAAGAACCCATTCAAGACAAGTGCAGGAAGTCTTTCAGGTATATGATAAATAGAATAAACAGATACCAGGAGTCCATAGCAAATAGATATATGTATTTTAATGTAGTTCTCCTTACCTTTGCAGATAGAAAGCTTCCTGCACAACATTTATACATATACACGAAGAGTAGCTATTGCCTTGAGTACCACTGGTAGGATAAGCTTAATTATTTCACATAGAGTGATGTAAGAAAAAGTGGGTTGTTGTTTATTCTCTTCCTCATTCTGTGTATTAGGCTTTCCCACTGGGCAGAGGAACGAAGCGAATAGCGTCCAGCAGCCAGTGTGTGTAGCAGAGGATTCAAGGTGTCTCTTCTTTTCTTCCACTTCCCCTTTTCCCTTTGACTGGTGGACTTTGCTCTTGAAGCGGAGACACTGGTTGGAGGGCGATTGGGACTAGCATCTATACTGCCTCTGCGAAGTGCTTGGAGCATCTTGATAGCGTCTTACTAGAGGAACATGTGTTAAGTATTTCAAGGTACCAACATGGACGATAAGTAATTGAAACGACTCAAAATAAATCAATCCAACGCTAATTTATAAACATAAAGCAGATTTTTATCAAAATTTAGATACCAAAACAAAGTCAATGGATAAGTATAACCGGAGCTATGGATTTTAGAAGCAGAATTAAATCAGTGCAAAACAATACTGAAAAACTTTATCATTGCGGTCAATGGGAAAAAGCACTCATGACAATCAGTCACTTAAAGTTAAGTTAAGTGGAACCCAAAGAGGGTGAGGGCAATGTGGGTCCCAGGACCAAGCCATGACAGTCAGTAAAATGTTACCAGTCTCGAGAAGACTGGGTGCAGAGTTATCCTGTCTTTCCTTAGTGATGAAGCGGGAGTTGCGGGGTGCTGGTTTTACAGCTTACACAGTGCTGGTGAGGAAACGGGTGGAAAAAGTCAACAGCAAAGCCATTGCTGATGTTTGATGAAGGTTTCCCCTCGAGATGCAGCATCGAGTAAAGGTGGTGGACTGGCCACCAACAAGCCTTGGCAGTGGCAAGTTCAGTTATTTTGAAATACTGGGGGTCAGTGGGAAAAAGGTAGCTGCCTGAAACTTGCTGGAGGTTAGGACTATATGTCCCACAATGCACTAGAACATCAGAATATTACTCCTTTGGTTTCTGCAGCTCCTGTTGTCGCAGACTTGTGTCTCTTCTGTGTCCATTGTTGCAAATCAGATCAATCTGGTGTCAGGGGCAGCCATTAAATCGTATATTTAAGGGAGCTAGTGGTGTGGGTGCAAGTGGCTAAATGGGCTGCAGGCCCCAGTGGCTAATCTGCCCCTGGGGTGATCACATCTGGTGGTGTGGGTGACCGTTTCTGCTCAGAACTCTGTATTCTGCCACTTTTAAAAATAGCAGAACCCTTACCTAGCTGTACAAAAAGGTAACCTACCCAATAGGTGTGGCTAACCTTCTGGGGATGTGCACCTCCGAATACCTCACTTTCCCACCTGTGCAGGTGCAAAAGTGCCTAGGGGAGGCAGCCTGATTGCTTATCACAGGCGGTGAAGGCCTTGAAGCTCACTGTCTTGATGTGCTAGTGAAGCCATTCTGTCAGGGAGGGAGGTGTGACCTCCTTCGGGTCCAGGCCATTTTTTCTGACTCCTGGGAGAGTTCACACCTCCTAGCAGGGGGTCACATTCCTGTCTTGGTGGCAGCAGCTGTGGGCAGGCAGCAAGAACACAGGAAAGGCTGGGGGAATCAGGTGGGCAACGTCTAAGGTAGCCACCTGGGTGCATGCCACATCGTCCTCGACACAAGATTAGTGTCAGGGGTGATGAGGTGCGTTGATTGATACCAAACATGACATATTTCGGCGGTACCATTATGGAGCTGCAACCTTGATGCCGACCCATGCTGTCCTATGGATTGCTAATCACTTATAGTAGCCTTTAATAGAAAAGGCCTCTTTAGGCAGATGTAAGATTGCACTTATATGGCCTCATCTATATTATAATGCCTTCCTTAGCAGTGACTGGCATACATAAAAAATAGCAAAATGTGCACAAACAAAACAGTTCTGAGGGTGGTTGCAAAAAGGAAATCTAAACAATTTGTGGTTTATATAAAATTATAACAATTTTAATATATTTCTTTTAAAAAAAACAAGACATTGCATAAATGACATTACATAAAAAACTTTACATAAAAAACGTAATTCAATAAGGTTACACAATTCAAAAAAATTCGTTAAAAAGGAGTGGCAATTAATATTTTCGACGCGCGTTTCGGCGTTCTGAAAAAACGCCTTCTTCAGGAGCCACAGTTTATTTTAAAATATAATTCAAAACTCTAACAGCTTATATTCTTATTGTTATTGCTGATTTTCGGACTTGTGGTTTAATTGATGCCACAGTCAGTAAACTAAATATAGATACGCAGTCCGCTCTGTTGTGGATTTCTGGTAATGAACGTGTTCTTTATTGGCGGATTATCTCATATTAATATCGTTTGTAGATTTCAACGTCTTTCCTAGATAATACTAAAACGGCAGAGGGGCTGTATTTAGCCTAGGAAACTCTGTTCTGTATTAGTCAAATTCAGGTAGAACCTAAAAGCGCATCCGTCATGCGGAGTCTTTTTCTTTTAGTGGAAAGATCGGCACGGAAAGGAGACAAGCAGGCGAATCTTAAAATAAATTGCTTTCTGTCATATTCCGACACTGCTGGCGTTTTGGGGCCGTTAGGAAAAGATGTATCCTTTCCTAACGGCCCCAAAACGCCAGCAGCCATCATATGCAGAGTCTCTAACGATACGTATAACGTGGAGAACGGGAGCACGGGTATTTTAAAGTGTCGGAATATGACGGAAAGCAATTTATTTTAAGATTCGCCTGCTTGTCTCCTTTCCGCGCCGATCTTTCCACTAAAAGAAAAAGACTCCGCATGACGGATGCGCTTTTAGGTTCTACCTGAATTTGGCTAATACAGAACAGAGTTTCCTAGGCTAAATACAGCCCCTCTGCCGTTTTAGTATTATCTAGGAAAGACGTTGAAATCTACAAACGATATTAATATGAGATAATCCGCCAATAAAGAACACGACCATTACCAGAAATCCACAACAGAGCGGACTGCGTATCTATATTTAGTTTACTGACTGTGGCATCAATTAAACCACAAGTCCGAAAATCAGCAATAACAATAAGAATATAAGCTGTTAGAGTTTTGAATTATATTTTAAAATAAACTGTGGCTCCTGAAGAAGGCGTTTTTTCAGAACGCCGAAACGCGCGTCGAAAATATTAATTGCCACTCCTTTTTAACGAATTTTTTTGAATTGTGTAACCTTATTGAATTACGTTTTTTATGTAATGTCATTTATGCAATGTCTTGTTTTTTTTAAAAGAAATATATAAAAATTGTTATAATTTTATATAAACCACACATTGTTTAGATTTCCTTTTTGCAACCACCCTCAGAACTGTTTTGTTTGTGCACATTTTGCTTATTTCCCTGACACACAGTATTTTATTTGGAATCAGGGGGTCCTTGTTATTTACATTATACATAAAAAATAGTGCATTGACTTTGCCACACGTTGTGAGGGCAAAGTCAAGTTTGAGCTTCAGGCCCTGGTAACCCATTTAAAACCCATGCCCTGGTACCATTGGTACGATTTACTAGGGACTTATAAGTGAGTTAAAGTCCTTGCCAATTGGGGTTGCCAATACACATGTACCAGTTTTAGGGAGAGAGCACTGGCACTGGAGCCTGGGCACCAGGCTCCAGTGCACTTTCAGAGTCATAACCATCAGCACTGGAGCAAAAAATGGGGGTGACCATACATAAAGGGCGCTTTCCTCCATGTCCCCCCCTCCCAGATGAAAGGTGACGAGCAACTAGCCTACCCCTTGTAGTGCTCATCATCCAAGTTAAAAAAACAGGAATTGGAATGGTCAGTCCCTGGTCTATGTTCCACTAAAAGTCCATAGCTTGTAGGGAAATGGACTATCTAAAAAATCTGGGGTTCATTCCTCTCCTTTCAGAGGCCTGTGGTTGAACCTTGAAGTGATCCCCAAACAAGTATGATCTCTTCAGGCAAAGGCTTCCCTCTTAATGGCATTCCAACACTGCTCTTGAGGAGTCGCCTACTGGTTGATCCTGGCCCTCATCATTTGTTTGTGACAGCAGTGCTCTTTCAGCATCTGTTTTGTACAATGAGCCCCTTTCTTCAGGACAGGTGCTGAGCATATAGGCTCTTTCAGGTTGTCAAAGGCCTTTTAGCATCCTGTGGTCAAGATGACCTTCTTAGGCTGTTTTTTAGGGGTAAGTTTAGAGAGTGTGGCCACAATGGTAATAAACCTCCTGTAATACCAAGTCAAGCCAAGGATAGCCCTGACTTGGGTCTGGATTTTGGAAGCCTCCCGCTTCCAGAATGGTCTGGAGTTTGGGTTGGAGAGGTTGTACTTGGTCTCCACCAACAAGGTGGCCCAAGTCCACAACAGCACTCTGCCTTATCTGGCACTTACTAGCCTTGAAAGTTAGATCTGCCTGCTGCAGGGTCTGTAAAACTTCCCTTAGGTGGACCAGGTGATCCTCCCAGGTGGAACGAAAGTCAGCTATATATCTAGTTATGGTGCACTAAAATTGTCCATGCCTGAAAGAACTCAATACACCACCCTTTGGAAAGTAGTAGACCAAAATGCATCAACGTAAATTGAAAGTGGCCTTCAGGGGCTGAAAATTCTGACCTCTACTTTGCTCCCTGGGTGAGTCCAATATGCCAGTACCGAGACGATAATTCAAAAGTCCCCAAGACAAGAATTTTTCTGAACCAAGATTGTCAAGGAGCACCTCTGCTCTTGGAATAGGGTGTGCATCAGTATTCAATCAAACAATCAAGTCCTACTTGTATAGCGCATCTTATCACCCGAGGGTGTATCCAGGCGCTGTGCTGCAGGTTTCAGTCAAAGAGCCAGGTCTTGAGTCGCTTCCTGAAGTGGGTCAACGAGGGTGATGTGCAGAGGTGGGGGCTGCATTCCAGGATTTGGCTGCAAGGTGGGAAAAGAAGCGCCCTCCAAAGTGGCAGCAGTGGATGCGTAGTATTTGGGATAGGGTGAGGTGTGTGGAGTGGAGGTTCCTGGGAGGTCGGTGAAAGTGCAGGGTGGTGTTTCATGTAGGTGGGACCATGGCCATGGAGGGCTTTGTTGGCATGGGTTAGAAGCTTGAATTGACTCTTCTGGTCCGGGAGCCAGTGGAGGTCTTTTAGGTGCTGGATGATGTGGGTCCTCTTGGGCATGTTGAGGATCAGTCTGGCATCTGTGTTCCAGATTGTCTTGAGTCTTTTCATAAGTTCGGTGGTGGTACCAGCATAGAGTGCATTGCCGTAGTACAGCCGACTGGTGATTAGTGCCTACGTTACTGTTTTCCTGGTACTGATGGGGAGCCACGTGAAGACTTTGCGGAGCATGGGGAGCATGTGGAAGCAGGCTGAGGAGACAGTGCTAACCTGCCGTTTCATGGCGATTTAAATGTCCAAGAAGATGCTGAGGTTGCGGGCGTGGTCTTTCAAAGTGAGAGTGGGTCCAAGTTTTGATGGCCACCAGGAGTCATCCAGAGGGCATTTTGTCTGTCGAACATCAGAACTCCAGTTTTATATGTGTTGAGCTTTAGACAATTGCTCTTCACCCAGGCTAAGACGTTCTTCATTCAGTTGTGAAAGTTGGTCTCCATTGAGGTGGGGTCAGTTGAGAGTGAGAGGACAAGGTAGGTATCGTTGGCATATGAGAGGAATATGTCTTGTGATCTGACGATGTCTGCGAGTGGTGTTGTGTAGATGTTAAAGAGGGTTGGGCTGAGGGATGAGCCTTGGGGGACGCCGCAGATGGTATGCTTGGGTTGTGAGGTGAAGGGAGGGAGCCAGGCTCTCTGGGTGAGCTCGTGAGAAAGGATGCTATCTATCTGAGCGCATCGTCAGTGATTCCAATCAGGCAAGTTGATCGATAAGTGTGTGGTGTGAGATGGTGTTGAAGGCTGCTTAGAGGTTGGGCAGGATCAGGGCAGCTGGTTCTTCTCAGTCTACTAGGGTGGGGATGTTGTTTGTTGTTATTATTTATTACTTAAATATTTGTAAAGCGCGACGTTCACCCAGCGGGCATCTTGGCCCTATGACATTGTTAGTCTACGCAGAAGATTTTTTTTCCAGAAATGATTGCTTATGGGAAGATTGTATTATATTGCAACTATCTGGGAAAAAGCCATGTCTTCAGATTTTTCCGAAAGCTGAGCAGATTTTTTTTATCTCAGGGTATTTGGCGGTTTGTTCCAAATTTGTGCTGCCTTCACTTGAAAAGATCTCTCAAGGCCTGTCTATTTATATCTAGGCACACTGACCAGACCTGCTGAGGATGATCCTAAGGACCTTGGAGGTTTGTAGTAGAACAAAATGTCTCTTGTAGTAGCCTAGGTCCCATTTCATTGAGGGCTTTATGGATTAGACACATGGACTCAAAGATACATCTCTCCTTGACTGCCAACCAATGGAGTTCTTTCAAGGTACCAGTTGGTAAATCAAATCTGCTTAGAATCTCCCAGAAAAATAGGACTAGATCCAGTCAAGAAGGGCACCACCTACCCCTATCTCTTTTAGTCTCTTAAATAGGATTTGATGGTTGTCGGTGTCAAAGGCATCCGACAGATCCAAAAAGACCCGGACTGCTAATCGATCACTGTCAATCATCATTCTTAGGTCATCTGTTGCTACAACCAGTGCTGCCTCCGTGCCATGGACTGGCTTGAAACCTATTTGCTCTGGTTTCAATAAATCATTGGATTTGTTGCGGTGATCAGTGCTGTCTCTGTGCTGTGGTTGGCTCTGAACTCTGATTGAGAAGGGGCTAGCATATTGTTTCTCTCCAAGCGTTCCGTGAGTTGGAGGTTGATGATCTTTTTTAGGACTTTGGAAGGGAACGGGAGGAGTGAGATGGGACAGTAGTTCTGGAGCTCGCTTGGGTCTGCAGAGGGTTTCTTGAGGAGGGGCCTCATCTTTGCGTGTTTCCAGGCATCGGGAAAGGTAGGTGTGGTTATGGAGGTGTTGTCGATGGTGGTTAGCTGATATATGATCTCGTCTCTTCCGAGGATGAAATGTCAGTGGGGGCATGGGTCGGTGGGTGCCCCGGAGTGGATGGAGTTCTTTGGAGCAGTGGTGTTCGTTGTGCTGAGCTGTTCCCATGCTGTGAGCGGGTGGTCAGCAGTGGTGATCGATGGGATGTTGTGGAGGTCAGTAGGTTGGGGATCGAAACTTCTGTAGATGGTGTCGCAGAGTTCCTGTGAGGAGGGGATTGGGTCTTTGGTGGCTTAGAGGTGGGTGAACTCTCTGACGATGGTGAAGAGTTCCTTGGTTTGGTTAGCGTTGGTCTCGATCCGAAGAGCAGGGCCTCCTTTTTTGTGACTTTGAGCCGACGGTGGTTGTCAATTAGGGCTGATTTGAAGGTGGCTCAGTCGGTGTGGTTCTTGCTGGTGTGCCATCTTCTATCCAGTTGTTTGCACCTGTGCTTTGACCTGCTGAGTTCCGGGGTGGTAGGTTTGTGCATTTTGGCCGGTTTGGTGAGAATGACTTAGTTGGCAGCACAGGTGATCCAGTCATTGAAGTTCTCTACTACAAGGTCCAAGTTGGTAGTTACTTTGGGCTGTATGATGCTAACGGTGTCCGTCCATTGGTGCTGAGTGACCTTGGTCTAGCTGCGAACATCAGTGTACACATCATGGACACACCATGTTGCCTGATGAGGGTCAACAAAAAGAGCTCATCAAAGTGGCCTAGGACTTGCCTGAAATCAGATTGCTGTTGCACAGTAAAAGAGTCTAATAAAACAACACCATCTACTGAACCATCTTGTGGGTAATGTGACAGTAGATCACAGCGGGTTTCAATCTCCTCCTCCTGGCCTCCATCAGTTACCATGAGCTTGATCATATGAGCTCTGTCCTTGGAGAACTCTGTGAGGACTCCTAAGGGTGCCTAAGTCTACCAAGTAGGTGACTTCCCCTTTCTTCTCCAAAATGGGACAGAGCCCACTCTACTTGTCTTGGAGGGTCCTGGGAGCCACAGGTTCCAACACCCACACCAACTGATCTGGTTAGTACGCAGCTAGTGCATCCGTTTGGTCATACCAGTGCTTGATAAGTTCCTGGCTGGCCTCCAAATGTGTTTTCATTCTCTTCATATACTCAGCCATGCCCAGACAGCCGGACCAGTTTATAGTCCACTATTTCCTGTTTCGGCTCTTTGAGAGGTTTCTTCCATCCTTCTCTCACCAAACTTAGGGGACCCCTTACAGGATGGCCAAACAGAAGTTCAAAAGGGCTGAATCCAACCCCCTTCTGTGGCACCTTTATGTAGGCAAACAAGAGGCAAGGTAACAGGATCTCCCATCTCCTTCTGAGTTTTTCATGCCTTTCATGGTTTTGTTGTATCTTTCAACTAAACCATTTGTCTGGTGGTGATAGGGGTGGTGAACTTGAGGCTCACACCAAATTCATCCCACATA
Organism: Lissotriton helveticus; assembly: GCF_964261635.1. Classification (NCBI taxonomy): domain Eukaryota; kingdom Metazoa; phylum Chordata; class Amphibia; order Caudata; family Salamandridae; genus Lissotriton; species Lissotriton helveticus. Next base: position 1,136,543,422 of record NC_136059.1, on the reverse strand, counting down.
CCTTTTAGATATGCAGGCATGAAATGTGCACCTCTATCAGAGACCAATTCTTTAGGAAATCTCACACTGGTAATGATACCAAGAAGGGCTTTGCCACTATAGGGGCAGTGACAGTCCCCTACCACTAAAATTAATATGTTCCAAGATGCTGTATGTGGCTTAGATGAGAACAACAATGTCAATTTCTACTCTCTTAAAAGGAGTCCCAACCACTGGAAGTGGAATCAAGAAAGCCTTTGGTTGTGTCCCTGTGTCACCACTGTCTTGAGAGGTGACCACAGAAGCAACAAAACTCCTTCACTTTCTCAGACATCTGGGGTCAATAAAAATGGGCAACCAACCTTTCCCAGGTTTTAGTTTGTCCCAGACATCCAGCTAGGAAGACGTCATATGCTAAGCTCATAAAAAACTCTCTGTACACATGGGGTACACTTCTTTCCTGCATGTTCCTTGTTTTGGGGTCCCTAGCATCAGTGTACATAAGCCCATCTTCCCAGTAGACCCTGTGGAAAGTGCTCCTTCATAATTACATTATATTGCCCATCATACGTGTCCACCTCATTGCCTTTTATCCAGCCCATTACTGCTTTGACTGAAAAGTCCACAAAGTCCACATGTTTTGAACTTCATAGGTGTACCTAAACTTCAATCTATATTTTTCTGTGGTGAGTCTAAATACTTCTATCAAGTTCTCCTTCATATGCTGATAGGACTCAGCCACATCGTAATTCAGGGTCAGAAGTATGTCTCTGCCCTTGACTGAGAATAACTCCAACAGTAGAGAGCCCTAGTGCTGGTGACCTATCCTCCTTATTTTGCAGTCCCTTTCAAAGGCTGTAAACCTCTTGTCAATATCACCACATCACTAAACTTGGGGACAATCCCTTTGGGGATCTTAGGGTCAAAGGTTTCCTCTTTTTCCCTATTACAGTTGCTGCCACAATTATCTATGGGCTTGAAGTACATCTTGACGCATCTATCTTCTAGGGCTAGTCTCCTTTCCTCAAGTTCAATCTTTTTCTCCTTTAGTGAGAGGAGATCAAGCTCTTCATCAAGGCTTACTATCACCTTACCAGTAGCGGGTCTGCTGGAGTGACTCCTGTTACTTCCCACTGGTGAATGGGGTCTGGGGAAGAGTGGAGAGTGTTGGTATTCAGCTTCTTCTCCATCAACGTCAATTTGGGCTATGGCATCATCCTCACTTTCTTCAAGGTCTTCCTCTAAGGAATGGTCCTCCCTCTCTAGTTTCTCTTACTCATAGGAGCTGAGTACTTTTTCAAGTTCCTCCTTTTTTGGTGTGACTCCTTCACTAATGCCCCAGCCGTGCGCAAAACCTTTAGGTCACTGATTTTAAGGGGTGGAATGAGTGACTGGTAGAGATTCTTACCAGTCTTCATTGTGCCTAACATTTTACCTGAAAGTTGGGCCTTTTAAAAAAAAATTCTCCTAATTTTCTATGTCTTTTGTTTTACTATTGGAATGGCCCTTGAAATTCCAATTTAAAAAGATCAAAACCATTTTGAATGTTTTTTTTTTAGTCTAAAGTCAATAGTGGATTTCTCGTGCAAAAATCACTTATGACTAAGTGGTACTGCAAAACACAAGTTCAGGATGCTACCGTTAGAACACCAATGTAGGAAGGTAGTGTATTAGGTAGAGATGCTGATTAGGCTTGACTATGCAATACTCTCACAATACCCCAAAGCTGGTCCTTGGATTCACAACAATAAAACCCTTAGATCAGTCCCGGTAGAGTGACAAAGAGCAGTCAGGCTTTACAAAATTAAGCATTTTAGAGTTCCAACATGGATGATACGTTATTGACACGACTCAAAATAAATCCAATGCTAATTTATAAAAATAAAGCATTCATGAAGCAACCTTTGCAAAGATCCGTTGAGGAGACCAAGAGCAGCTCACTGATACCATTGCCGTCAATAGGGGCATCCGTCAAGGATGCGTCTTTGCTCCCACAATGTTTTCATTATACATGAACAGCGTTGTTCAATTTCTACAGCAGGAGCCTTCTGATGCCCGAATGTTGGGGGGCGATAGGATCGCGACACTTTTGCTTGTGGACGACACCTTGCTGGTGTCAAAAACCCCAGGGGGATTACAGAAATTGATCGCTCGCTTTAAAGATTTCTGTGAATTGCATGGTCTTGAGATCAACACTTCTAAAACTAAGTTCTTAATGATCGATCCCCATAGGTCATATAAGGGAAGACCATCCCTAGGAGGCACTTTGGTGGAGAGTGTAACCAACTTTGAATATTTGGGAATCACCCTTTCTGAAACAATGCCGTGGAAACACCAAGTGGCTAAATCCACTCTGAAACTCTCTCAAGTAGCTGGGGTTTTAAGCAAAGAACAGTGCTCCTCATGTAGTAAACCAGTGGTGGCGCCTCTAATGATCTATGAAACAAAAACAGTAAGGTCCGCCCTCTATGGAGCAGAGCTGTGGGGGTTCAACAGGATGGGTGATCTCTTTAAGGCTAAGAATAAATTCCTGAGGAGTCTAGTACAACTTCCCCAGAGTACCCCGCTCCATCCTGTGTTATTCTGGTGGAGAATATGAACAACTCCTGAGTTAAGCCACATTGCTAAAGAGTTTGAAGAAGTATTTTATTAGACCAACAGAGCAAACTAAGCTGGCTAAAGAATTTAAAGCATTGGCTAGTTGACATTGGGCTTGGGGAGTACAGGGAGCCAGCATAATTTCCCTCTAGAAAATCAAATAAAGCTCCAGAATTGTGGTTGGGTTTTCCTCTAAGCTGCTGCCAAATCTAATGAAGACCGGCTAAGTAGGGAATTTATGGACTTTAAGCCCAATCCCATCTTAGAGCCTTTTTTAGATATCATCAAAACCCCACTGGATAGGAAGATGTATATGCATTTCAGATTCGGTACACTTCCACTCAATGCCTGCACTGGCTTACTGCGCAATTCTACCATAAGTACACGGTTCTGCCCTCTCTGTACTGCATCACTTGAATCTACAGCGCACGTCTTCATTGCCTGCCCGGCCTATTCTCGCCCCAGAACTAAGTGGCTCAAACCCCTATGTTAACAACTAGGGTCCCGAGTTTATATTGAAGCCATCGCATATTAAGATCTGACTCTAGACAATCTTTAGCTTGATCAGTCGCAAAGTTCCTGGGTCATATGTGGGGTATAAGGAGGAATTTACTGCAAAGAGGAGACTGTTAATTTGGCACTTAAAACCTTTTGTATGAAACAGCTACATAGCATTCCTTGTTGGATTCGTACATGTTTGTGATGCAAGTTGTCCTAAGTTTCGGGGCCCTAGAGAGACCTGGGCCATGTGATTTGATACAAGCCGGGCTGCGTGATCAGAGGAGAACCGTTTTTTTAAATCTTGTACAAAGATTAGTTTTAACTGCGCCTATGCTTTTTTTTGTATCTTTTTAGCCTTTGTATAAAATCAACTGCATAAGTACTAATGAATTTGTAATGACACTTTATGTCCCATCCAACTGTGGGCAATGGAATGTATTAGCAGATGTGTTTATTGTACTTTTATGTTCAACGACCAAATTAAGTGATTAAATGAATGACAAAAATAAAGTAGATTTTTTGACACCAAAATGACGTCAATCAGATAAGTATAACCGGAGTTAAGGATTTTAGGATCAAAATTAAATTAGTGCAAAACAATACTACAAACCTTTATCATTGCGGTTAATGGGAAAAAGCACTTGTGACAATCGGTCCCTCACAGGTAGAATTGCGTGGAACTAAAGGAGGATAAAGGTGATGCAGGGCTCAGGGCCAAGCCATGATAGTTAGTTTGATTTTACCCGGCTCGAGAAGCTCAGGTACAGAGTTGTCCTGGCTGTCCTTGGTGGTGAAGAGGGCGCTGCTGGTTTTACAGCTTCCAGGGTGCTGGTGAATAAACTGGTGCAAAAAGTCAACAACTAAACTACTGTTGATGCTGGGTGAAGGTTTTGCAGTGTTTCTCCGAGATTCAGCGTCAAGTAAATGTGGCGGTTGCAGGGCTGACCACTAACAAGCCTTGGCAGTGGAAATCTTAGCAGAAAGTTATTTCAATGTCCGTAAGTCCGGTGGAAAACGGTAGCCATCTGAAACTTGCTGGAGGTCAGGATTATGTTTCCCAAAATACACTGGACCATCTCCGTTTGGGAGATCCCTCAGAGGGATCGATGGCCAGTGATTCTTTAGTTTCGGTACTTTGTTTTTACTTGCGGTGTGCAAGGGACTAGTGTTGCTAGTCAAGGGGAGTCTGGAGTTGCCTTTGGCTCTCACAGGGGTATCTCTGTCTGGGGGAACCAATCTTTGGTCCGGGAGAGTTCCCACAGGTGCAGAGTATCACGCCTTTGGCTTCTGTACCTCCTGTTGTCTCAGACTTGTGTCTCTTCTGTGTCCTTTGTTGCAAATCAGATAAGAACTGAGGTTCTGGTGTCATGCATAGCTCATAAATCCTAGATTTAGGGGTGTGGCTGCAAGTTGCCAATAGACTACTAGACCCAGCGTCTAATCCGTCTCTGAGGTGATCACATTTGGGGGTGTGGGTCACCGTTTCTACCCAGAACCCTCCATTCTGCCACTTTTAAAAATGGCAGTAACATTTTTTAGCTGTACAGACCAGGTAACCCACCCTAGAGGTGTGACTAGTCTTCTGAGGATGTACACCTCCTGATTACATACTTTTACCACCTGCCCAGTTGCAGATGTGCCTGGGGGCAGAGGGAAAGTTGTTTCCTCCTTTGGGAGGCAGTCTGGTTGCATATCACAGGCATGGAAGGCTTTGAAGCTCTTGCCTTGATGTGCCACGTCACTAGCCATCCTGTCAGGGAGGGGGAGTGACCTCCTTCCCACCCAGGCCATTGTATCTGTCTCCTGGGAGAGTTCACACCTCCTGATAGGGGGGTCAGATTCCTGTCTTGGCGGCAGCAGTTGCGGACTGGCAGTCAGAGCACATGAAAGGCTGGGACAACAAGGTGGGTAACCTATAAAGTAGCCACCTGGGTGCATGCCACATCATCCTTGACACAAGATTCACGTGGTGAAGAGGCACGTTGTTTGATACCAAACATAACAGATTTTGGTGGTACCATAATAAAGCTGGTGACCTTGAGTTTGCCTACGTGCCAGCCTATGTTATCCTATGGACTGCTTATTCTTTACATTAGGCATTAAACAAAAAGGCCACTATAGGGACATATAAGCCTGCACTTATATGTCCTCACCTTTAAAACAATACCCTCTGCTCCTGGGTTCCAGGAGGCCTACCTTAGGGTTGGCTTGCATATATTAAATATAGTGCATTGACTTTGCCACACGTGGTGAGGGCTAAGTCGAGTTCGAGCAGTTTGCATTGTTCCACAGTCTGCAATGGTGGGATTGCTGTCATCTGTTTACTTGGATCACTCATGGTGGCACAAACAGTGCTTAAGGCCCTGGCGGCCCTTTTAAAACACCTTTGGCCTGGGTACCACAGCACCATATACTAGGGAGTTGCAAGTGAGGTAAAGTCCTTGCCGATTGGGGTTGCTAATTCACATGTATCACTGGGACCTGGGCAGCAGGCTCCAGTGCACTGTCAGAGTCATAATCATCAGCATTAGAGCAAAAGTGAAGGGTGGCGATACGAAAAGGGCACTTTCCTACACTAACACTCCTTTGTTGCGAGGTTTTGTGTTCCTCGGCATCATGTCCTCCTTTTTCCATTTACACCCTGGTAGTTGATCTGACTCTGAGTTGTACCAGAGCAGGCCCATTCTCTAGAATTGATTGGGCAACAGGGGTTTTGTGACAAGTAGCTAATAGAAATAATTTTTGAGTGGGGTGTGTGACGTTGGGGCTTTATTTGTTCTAAGTTGGTCTTGAGTAGAAGGCACCTCTCTGTCTTATTGTCCATCTTTAGCTCCTCTGTTTGTGTACATATTGCTCTCTCTTTCGCCATTCTATACATTGACTGGTTTGACAAGGAGCTTGCCTGAGGCCGACCCATTTGCCAAGATATGGTTGGATCACATTATCTTCTGGGTTAGATATGTTGATTATATACTGGTTATCAGGAATGGAATGGAATTTGAGTTACAGTAGTTCTATTGATTCTTGAATAACAGATACAATATGCATTTCACAATAAAATACCATAAGCAGACTATATTATTGTTGGATTTATTATATGTTGATGGTAAGGCTGTACAAAAGTAGATGCTTTGCAAGAAAGCTACTTGTAACAATGTCCTACACGAACCTGAGATCTTCGTGACTCCTTACGGAGAAATGGTACTGGCTAGATGCAATTGAAGTCATGAAACTGAATTTTACACCAATATCAGTGAAAGAAAGGGAGACTTAACAAAGAGGTTATAGTGATAGTTGTCTTGATCATGCTGAGAACAAGAGTAAAGCCTAACAACATGGCAACCAAGCAAATCTGCAGCATTGTCCCCAAAATACATAGGTGATACACAGTGTACAAGGGCGGTCAAGTCCAGGCCATTCCATGGGGGTACTGATCCCCAGTTTATCTACAGTGAGGACAAATATAATTATCTACGGAATCACAAGCACATACTGAAGGAGCCAGCAATGTTACAAGAATTTGTTCCAACTAAACTAAAGATTGTATATTGTAAAGGCTTCACATTCAACAATAAAAATGTGTCCTAGTTATGTCAGAATATGTAGACCAAGCAAAAATCAGGTAGAATGGCTTTCAGAAAAAAGTGTGGCTTCTTTAGATGTAAAAGTTGTAACATAATCCTTTTTGGCAAAAATAATGGCATTTTGTTACAATAGTAAATAACACATACAGTATCAAAGAGTCTATTAATTGTGAAAATATACACACAGTATATGTAATTGGTTGCATACGCAATAAGATATAATTTGGGAGTGGCATATAGCTACTTTAACAGAATATACAAGAAGATGTAAGGGATATTAAAACCAGAAATACAAACTACCCTGTAGCAACACATTGCCAAGAGATGCATTTGACTTAATCTAAGATCTGGTTACGTGTTTGAGCTCACATTGGAGTCAATGTCAGAGATGGGGACAGGGAATTACAGTTAAGACGAGCAGAAGGAGCGGGGATATGTAGATTAAGAAGTGAGGAAATGGGACACAACACTCAATATGAGTTACACCACTTCCACTGATACTTATAAATACAATGTTTCCTCCTCGTGATAGCCTCTGTTAACTATACAGGTTGTTACCATGCTCATTGTTTTGCAATCATGAATTTTATACTGGTCAGAAGTAGACGTAATGTGTCATATTTGGCTAGTCGTTGGTATAACCAATATGCGTAACACGGTTGACTATTGGCTCACTATGCTACTTTGCTCCTGTGACTTATTGCAGGTATAATGCCCTAGGGTAACTGTAACTTGCACCCTCGCCATGCACTGCTTCTTACCCCACATATTACATAAGAAATGACATCATGTATAACATCACAAAAATTATGATGTTAAAACTGTGCATGTTTGGGGCACGAGTTATAGTTACCTTAGGGCACGAGTTATAGTTTCTTGAGATAGCTATAGCTGTTGAATTTCGATGGTTTTGTGCGCATAAAATCTGAACCTAACTATAACATCCCTCTAACCGTTGGTTTATTAGTGAATTTCTAATGTTTTTTTCTCATTCTACTTCCTAACTATAACATCCTTGTAACCTTTGTATTTTCAGTGAATATATATATATATATATATATATATATATATATATATATATATATATATATATATATATATATATATATATATATATATATATATATATATATATATATATATATATATGATCAAGGCCACTCGGCCGGCGAAACATGTCTTGACTGGATGTGAGAAAAACAATAAAATAATGCTGAAGTACAGAGTTGTCAAAATTCAATAGGGCGACCCAATATTCCCAAGGAACTGGCTATATTCAATAACAGAAAAACAATATTCCTTAGGCGAATAATTTCAGTTTAGCTTCACAGTTAAAGGATTGTCACTATAGTGAACATAAATTTCGTTTTTTCAAGAGAAAATACAAATAGTAAATCATTTGTTTTTATTCAGTCATATTCATCATAAATCATAAGAATATGTATATACATTATATTTCAATCCACTTTCGGCAACACAATGGTATACTGTTTACTCAGTTTTCACAAAATATATACAGCACCATGAGACACTTTTGTAATGAATATGGACAGTATTTAAGGGGGCGTGGCTTGACTGCCGAGCGGAATGGCTGCCTGAAAGCGCAGCTCCGCCGATCGAGCAAATTAATCCGCTTCTACTGTACCTGAGACTCGGGTCTCGTGCCCCTTGAACCAGCGGAGTACCCCCACCTCGATTCGCGACGGATTGGCGGAAATGCGCCCAAGCTCTAGGTGAGACCTGCCTCCCTGACCTGAAGACGCTGTGAGGCCCGCTGCAGCGTGGAGCGCCGGGAGCTTGCGCTGGTGCTGGCCGGCCGGAAGTGACTGCATGCCCGACAACACGCAGGCAGACTGTGCCGCCTGATACATCGGCTGGGGGCTCTGACCGCACCCGCTGGCTGGCGGACGCCTCGTGACGGAGTCTGGCAGCGGCGGCAGTATACGCCTCTGCTCCGGACGCTGAGACCGAGGCGGCCAAGGAAATCGTTGCGAGGACCCGCGGCGTGAGTGGTTGCAGACGCGCGGCCGCAGCGGAGGACATGGAGAAGACACGCGACCACCGATACGGAGTGAGTGGGATGTCCGGTGAGCTGCCTGACCGCGACTGCGTCTAGTGGAGGGAGAAAGGCTTTAAAACGCGTAGCGTTCATGGTCCCCCGTAAACGAATATTGCCATCGATCGCAGGATAAGGGAGAATGGGCGCGAACCGCCATTTTGTCCAAGAGTCCGCGAACTGACGCTTCGGCGGTTGGAGGTGTCGACAGCAGCAGGAAAATAGGTCTGCTTGACTACAGTGGCGAACTGGCTGGCTTTAGTGTGCCACACTGTAGATATGTATGGGCATACTAACTGAGGCACCCTGAAGTCGGCCATCACAGTGCTGGAAGAGAATATAAGGTGCAACTGAGCGTCGCGCTTGCGGACTGGGGAGGCCGCTCACAAAGCCAGATCACGCTGCCTGCGACTGAAAATATAACGTGACACACAGAGGTCCAGCGCTGCGACAGCTGTCGAATTAATTGCCCGGGTTGGATGGTGCAAGTAGAAGTGGGGTGTACCCATGCGACCGTAGGTGGACGCGACGAGACCGGGCATCGCCATGGGCAAGCCAGACACGCGACAGCCCAGAATCCCGTTCGACAAGACGACCAAGAAACCACCAAGCCAAGATGCGCTGGATCAGGAATCATCGGGGGAAGCCCGACCTGTGCTGCCAGCAGATGACATCAAGGCCATGTTTCAAGATCTCAAATCGAGTCTGCAAGGCATAGATGGTAAGATGGACGCACTGGCTGCAAGGATGGACAGCATGACAAGGAGAATGGACAAGCAAGAAGGAGTGGTTGGGGGACTGGAAATGCGTGTGACGGAAACGGAGGAATGCCAGTCAGACCTTGACAAGAAGCTGCGAGGAATGGACAAAGTGTTATCCCTGATTCAAATGAAGAATGAAGATTTGGAAGCGAGGTCCAGAAGAAATAACGTACGCATCACGGGAGTGGCAGAATCGACGGACATTGTAAATATGGAACGCTACGTTGAGCAGATGATGAAAGATCTTTTTGGAGAGGGTCTGTCCCCAATGTTCCTGGTGGAGAGGGCACATCGCACGTTGGGACCAGTGCCCAAGCCGGGAGCTCAACCAAGGCCCATACTTGCCTGAATTCTGAACTATAGAGACAGAGACTCGATACTGCGATTGGCACGCAATATGGTAGATTTGCAATACAAAGGAAACCGGATTGCTATGTACCCTGATTTCACGCTTCAAGTACAATCAGCCAGGCGGGAATTTTTGCCAGCAAAGAAGGTTTTCCAGCAAACCGGCACGAAATACTCCTTAATCTACCCGGCAAAGCTGAGGGTGCAAGGCCCGGGTAAACCCACCTTCTTCACGGACGCAAAAGCGGCATTGAAGTTTGCCAAACAGCTTGCTAAAGACCAGAAAGGACAATCAGAGGCGGAAAAGCGGGGGGACTCTGACCAGCTAAGTGATGTTGAATGATGTCCTATGTTATTGAGTATGGCACTGTTGGGACCCTTTAAGGAGGGAGGGAAAACGCGAACATAAACCAAAAAGTGATAAGGCGCTAACTGCTTGAGTGGGGAGTTATCGTACTAATTACTGACTATTCCAGATACCCGATACTGGGTAACTGATACTCCGCTTGGCTTGAGGTTCGGGAGGCCCTGAAGCGCACAGAGTCAGATTTGCGCTCGATCGCCCTGTCAAAAGTACAGGGTTTGAGGGCACATACCTGTGCACCCCAAGGGATGTCTCCCAAAATGTGGCTAGACCATCTACTATTGTTGTTACTTGGTTCTGTTGGGATGGTACGAGGGGGGATGACTGCACAACCTAATTGGGGGGTTGGAGCGGGTAGGAAGGGTGGGATAGGGTTTGGTTCTGTTTGGTTTGCAATGTTAACCTATGAAAGCGCTGTGTTGCATATGTCACCAAAGATTTTTCGCATGATAGTCACTGACGCTGACGCGATATGCTTGGGGGGAGGATGGTCATGGTTGCTTTTACAATTGACTGAGGAGTTGGGGCCTCTGTGCCTTCAGCGGACTGCATCGAGCGCTCTGCTGATCCGCTTGCACCTTCATTTTTTGGTATTGGTATGGAAGCTAAAGATAGCTTAAAGACTGGAGAGACTAATAACCCTGGTGTGCATGCCGCGATGACATCGATAACATGCTTATCTTGGAATGTGAGAGGAATGAATGACAGGAGGAAAGCGAGACTGGTGCATGCCTATTTATCAAGGAAACAAGTAGATATTTGTATGCTTCAAGAAACACATTTACATACCACGGATGCCCCGCAACTCAAACACACTAGATGGGTGGAGGTGGTGTATGCCCCATACTCGAATTATGCCAGGGGGGTGGCGGTTCTGATCCGACGAGGCCTACACTAGGTGACACACCAGGTGCTGAGAGATGAGGAAGGAAGATACACATTAATCCTGGGAGTACTGTGTGGCGTCCAGATGTTGCTGGTGAATGTTTATGGCCCGAACGATGATAATCCTAATTTTTATGAGAAACTATGGGATAAAATGCGTCCATTTGTTAATGCAGCAATACTGTGGGCGGGTGATTTCAATTTAGTGCTGTCCGACGCTGTGGATCGCCAGGGCACTGCCCGAGAACACCACCCAAGGGCGGCTGAGGCACTGGGAGGCATTATCATGGAAGCATCCCTGGTTGACTCCTGGAGGCAGTTGCACCCACATACGCGGGCGGGAACTTGCATTACGGCTCACAGGGCCGCATGGTCGAGACTGGACTACTGGCTACTGTCCAGGGACCTACATGCTTCGGTCTTGGCAGCGGTACACTTGCCGAGATCACTGTCAGACCAGGCCCCGGTGGGAGTGACAAGAGCCACCCCCGCACAATACACACAACCGTTTAGCTGGAGATTTCCGTTGCAGGCCTTACTAGATCAGGTGTTTAAGGAGGAGCTGAGAGGTAAACTAGAAGAATTCTTTGAGCTCAATGAAGGGACTGTAGATTTGCCTGGAACGCTTTGGGAGGCCTGCAAGGTGGTCACTAGGGGACACTGTATGGCACTCAAAACGGGAGTACTGCCATCCATCAGAAACACACTAGATACGCTAGAGAAAGAGTTGGCGGCTCTGGAAGTCGAGCTAACTATATCGCCTACTACTGGGGCCCGAGCGACTTTCAGGGCGAAACTCACTCAGTATCAAGAAGAAGCTGAGAGGGAAGTGAAACTCTTGCATAAATACACTCAGGCTCGGAGATATGGGGAGGAGGACCGCCCTGGAAGGACGCTAGCCGCCATGCTTAGAAAGCCCAGGGGTGCGGAATATATTTTGGAACTGACCGCTGAGACCGGCGAGTCTGTCCGGACGCCGAGCGATATCTTGCACACTATGGCAGTTTATTATGAGAACCTGTACACCTCCAAAGTACAACCAGAAGACGAGGTGATAACGGACTACCTAGACACAATAGCGCTAGCGTGGTTCAACAACGGGGCACGCGAATACATGGACTTACCGATAACGCAGGATGACATACGGATGACCATAGCTGGCATGCCCTCGGGTAAGGCGCCGGGACCTGATGGTCTCACGGCATCGTTCTATAAAGAGTATGCGGATATCCTTGTCCCCAGGTTACATAAGATGTACATGGAAGCGATTGAGGCTGGGAGCCTTCCCCCGTCGCTTCGTGAAGCCATGATCATCACACTCCTAAAACCAGACAAAGACCCTACGTGTCCAGATTCGTATAGGCGGCTCTCCCTGATAAACCTAGGTGCCAAGATTTATGCTAAACTCTTGGCAGAACGACTGAAACCAATGCTACCCCAGATAGCGCTGTCGGATCAGTCGGGATTTGTGACGGGAAGATCCACCTCGCACAATTTGCGCACATTATTTGGATTGCTTCATTACCTAGACCCAAAGGTCCAGGCCGCAGCTGCCTTGTTAGATGCCACTAAGGCATTCGACTCTCTCAAATGGAAATTTCTACAAGTGCTGTTCACAAGAATGGGATTCAGCAAGCAATTTATTCAGAAAATGTGCATCCTTTACAATTGTCCCATGGCAAGAGTAAAGGTAAATGGACAGGTCTCGCAGCCTATGCGGATCACTAGAGGGACCAGGCAGGGCTGCCCCTTATCGCCACTGCTGTTTGCCATCCCCACAGAGCCGCTTGCGGCAAGACTTCGGCAACACAACACCCAGCGAAGTATAGGGTTTACTTCCAGAGGGTTGTTAGTGTCTTTATACGCTGATGACATGACAATATTTATGCAAAACCCAGCGGAAAATTTCGACCCCCTCATGAGAGAACTAGTGCGATATAGTGGTTTGACGGGCATTAACATTAACTGGTCTAAATCTACGATACTACCGCTGACGGACGGCACGGCACAATGTCATACCGAATTCCCCATAACCTGGGTAGTAGAAGAGGTAAAATACCTGGGAATCCACATAAGCCGCTCGATACAGGACCTGTGGCTTTTGAACTATGGCACTGCAGTGGAATGGCTCGAGACCAAGGTGAAAAAGTGGGTCACCCTGCCGCTGTCAATGACAGGACGTATAGCCATAACTAAAATGGTTGTACTACCAAAATTCTTATATTTGTTTGCGAACATACCCCTGCCGCTTACACTATCCTTCTTTAAACGCATACGCTCCGCGCTTCTGGATCTAGTATGGGCGGGCAAACAGCCTAGAGTGCAGTGGAGGGTGTTAACGCTTCCTTTTCGTCAGGGTGGTCTGGCGGCCCCAGATTTTGAGCTCTATGCATACTGCGCTCAGGCCAAATACCTGCATTTCTGGCAAAACCCGATCCCATATCAACCACACGTGGCGATCGAGAAAGACGTGTCGGCACCCACCCCCTTGATAACGACGCTCTACCAAAAATACAAACGTTCACCGGAAGATGTGAACACGGTGGAAACAGTGAGATGGGCCTGGCAAAACATAGCAAAACGGGCGGAAATTACTGAACTATACGCCCCGTCCATGCCGTTAGGCGGTATTCCACTGCTGGGTCCTTTACAGGACGCGGCGATATCTGAAAGGGCGCGCAAGAGCGGTCTGTTGGTTGCAAGTGACCTCTACCCAGACGACGCATCTGTGGAGCTGGGAGACATCTGCAAGTCGGAGGTGCCGACGGCATCTGAATTGCTACTATATTACCAACTGCGAGCGGCATGTAAGGCCAGATACCCGATGTTCCCAGCAGTGCCGCCATCACTCTCGGCACTGGAAGACATACTAACAAACAGCTCCCCGAACAAACTAATCACCCGGATCTATAAAATAACACAAGACACGGCACCGTGGATACGACCCAGTTCGAAAGCGCAATGGGAAGTAGAGGCGGGAATAAGCATAACGGACAAACAATGGACGTTCTGCTGCAATCAATTAGAAAACTTGTCACCTAATTACAGGCTGAGATTAATACACTTTAATTTCCTGCAAAGAACATACCGCACGCCGGCGCAGCTCTTCAAAATAGGATTACTAGCTGAATCTCGGTGTTGGCGATGTGGTGCTGTAGATGCAACTTTCTTTCACCTCACATGGAACTGCACTCCCATGCAGCACTATTGGGTAGAGGTGTTTTTGAAACTGGGACAAATAATAGGAGAGCCGTTGCTTCCTGATCCACTGATGGCTTTACTGGGATTTGTGGCCGGCATACCCAGTGCCTCAAGGAAATTGGTCGCTATGTTGCTCCTACTGGCGAAGAGACAGATTGCACTACATTGGAAGCAAGGGGCGGCTCCAAAGGTGGTGGGCTGGATTAACTCGGCTCTATACTGTCGAGATCAACTGACCACATATTGGGAACTCCTACCACTGAGATCCAGACCTGCTGATATCTGGCAACCCCTGACGACCTGGCTGGCTGGGGAAGAGATGGATGAGTAAAGTAGGTGGTGCGGTGGTGAGAGCGCATTGAGATAGTAGATAGCCGAAACATAAGAGTCAGAAAGCCATGGTGATAAGATTAACGGGTAGAGGAATGGGTGATGATATGACTGAGTGAGGATGGGCCTTGGCCGTGTGATTGCGCGTAGGAGACCGAGTGGGATGACTGATGTGAATTGCCAATTGTGAGGCCCCCCCACCCCCACCCCCACCTCCCCCCACCTCCCCTCTAAGACAAAATCTACCGGACTCACTCCGGTGATGGTGACACGATACTCTTTGTATTGACAAATTTAACGTAACAAAACACAAAGCGCTATTGGTTTGGTTGTATGTGTTTGTTTTTTGTTTTTCTTTCTTCTCTCTTTTACATAAATTCATGTAGCAAGATATGTACGAATGTTTACAAAACGGGACCACATGATGAGGTCACATTGACGATACTGATGCTACCTGCCTCCGGGTTGTTGGCTGAATAGCGGTGTACTGACTTGCAACTCTGAATAAAAGTTTTAAAAAAATAAATAAAAAATATGGACAGTATTTACATATCTTCCATATATACAATAATTTTGTACAAACTATATACAAAATTACAATTCAGTCAATGCTGATACTATTTACAAAGAAGTGTCGTTGCGTCGACGTTTCGGTCTCATACAATACAATATAGCGAGACCATCATCACGACATAAGTTGCACCATGGACCTATAGTGAACCAATGTAAATAGAATCACAACTATGTCTGTACATACTCTTGAAAACAAAGTCTAGATCGTCTGCCCACACCAAACCAAATGGTGAACTTATGAATAAATAAAAAGTGCCAACAACTGTGTCAAGGGGCAAAAGTGTCCTATTTACAAATATATATAAATATTTACATAGTGGCCATGCCGCAAAACGACATGCACCCACACCGTAAAATCACTGTGAAAGGGAATATACATATAAACAAATACTTACAGAAAACCAATGGAATTAACTCTAATCCTATTGGAAATATAACAAACAACACAAATGTCCGAATTGTCTAAAGCAGGTATACATAGCAGTGTCCAAAAAAGTTTTGGCTGACAATAGAAAAGCAATCTGGTCGTACCTTCAGTAGTATTGAATAGAGCACTCAATTCAAGGGGCACTTCAATCTGCTCCGTCGTATCTGTACCAAGACAGAACCACGAGGAACAGTAAGGCACAAATTGTCACAGTGGAATGATTAGAAAAGTGGATTAAAAGAACCGGGGTATAACTTACTTATGTGCGAGTAAATCGGCACTCGTATTGTAGCAGTTGTCGGTGAAAACGCGAACAGATTCTAGCGTTTTCCCAGAATACCTAGCTGAGACCTGCGATCTCGTGATAGAACGTGCCGCGTCACGGCCGCCATATTGAGTCGACGGAAGGTGCCTGACTTTGCATAGGGATATTATTGAGAGTCAGGCAAGACGTCCCCAAGTCGAAGAGTGTAAACGACTTATGACAGTATGAAAACTTAGTAGAGAAAGTACTTCGGGTCAGGCAAAATATGCACTATATATATGTTTACTTAAGAAGAAGGCATCTGTTAAATCAAAGAATGGGAGAGCTACACCAAAGGGGTCATCAAATCCAACCATACGTTAAAAGATGCAGAAATGCAAATCATCAACCATACAGCTGCAGGAGCTAATAACAGCATGCAGGGTTTCAACGGAAAGTTGCCAAGACTTGCCATTCGACAAAGGAATTAAGTCCCTTGGCCACAGTGTTAGCTGACCAAATCCACCTGTTTTCTTTTTGTGTGAGCAGGCGGTCAATGTCACATCTCCGTTTTGACTGTTTAACACTTTCCAAAACAAACCCTTGCATATCACATGAGAGTGTTGTTTGTGTAAATAGTGTTCAACTAAAGGTGCTGTTTCTACTTTACATCTGATTCTTGATTGATGTTGTGTGATTCTTTTCCTTACCTCTTGTGTGGTTTTTCCTATATAGTATAGGGAGCACGGACATTTGATGCAGTATATAACATTTTTTGTTAGACAGTTAGTGTGATTTCTCAAAGTCCAGTTTTTTCCATTTATACAACAGGTCTTAGTTATTGTTGTTGTTTGGCA
Source organism: Lissotriton helveticus (assembly GCF_964261635.1). Lineage (NCBI taxonomy): Eukaryota > Metazoa > Chordata > Amphibia > Caudata > Salamandridae > Lissotriton > Lissotriton helveticus. The sequence continues at coordinate 1,136,526,714 of NC_136059.1, read as the reverse complement.
TTCAACACATGAACCACAGGGATAGTGTCCCACTATGGGTGGCAAACCCCAGATGTTTTGAATGGTATTTACAGTCGGTTCTTTGTAGGCTTTGACTAAGTGGTCCCTTAGATTACGTGCCCTTTTGAACGCAAAGCGTGGTAACGGTAACTGTGGTTCAATCTTTTGGATGAGATGCCAATTTTTTGTTATAATTTTCTTAATGCGGTTGGATTCTGATCCAAAAGTGGTGACACATGTTACTATATCATTTACAGGGTCTGGTTTGGTGTTTCCTTCCAGTAGTGCCTGTCTGTCGTAGTACCACGCTCTTTTCATTGAGCGTTTTACAAGTCTGTAAGGGTAGCCTCTCATTGCTAGTTTAGTTTGTAGCACTTTGGCTTCTGTGAAGTAATCACTGCGTTTGGTACAGTTACGTTTTATCCTTAAAAACTGTCCAAACGGCAGGTTGTCACGTAAATTACGTGGATGGTGGCTCGTATATTTTAACAACCTATTACGTGCTGTAGGTTTAGTAAAGAGACTAGTTGAAAGTTGTCCCTCATCATCCCAAATTTTAAGATCCAGAAAGTGAATTGATTCCTTATCATATTCCATGGTGAATTGTAAATTACTGTTTTGTAAATGCAACCATACATGGAAATCCTGTAGTTTAGATAACGGACCATCCCAAATTAGGCAGACGTCATCTATATATCGTAGATATTCTAGAATGTAGTTCTTAAATGGGTTATTGTTGTAAATGACCTTTTCCTCAAATGCAGCAACATGTAGATTGGCTATATCTGGGGCAAAAATTGCCCCCATTGCGACGCCCTTTATTTGTCCGTAAAAAGTGCCGTTGAAGATGAAATAATTGTCATTTAGTGCAATTTTAGCACATTCGGTTATGAATTCGGTCGGGACTTGATGTGGGCGTGGTCTGTTGTTCAGCACGTCTGTGATTACATGAAGTGCCTCTGTTTGAGGTATGTTGAGGTACAGACTTTCAATGTCCATAGTAACTAGGACGTTGGTCTGTCTGTTATATTCTTTTCCCTCTAAACGATTGATTACACTTGTACTGTCTCTGGAATGGGATTTGGTAAGTGATACGTCAGGTTTTATCAAATGATCAACGTATTCAGCTAGAGGTTGGAGTATCGATAGGCAACCTGCTACAATGGGTCTACCAGGTGGTTTTTTGTCATCTTTATGCACTTTAGGTAAAGTGTAAAAGGCTGGGATGGAATAATCGTTTTTGTTTAGATAGTCGAATTCTTTCGAATCTAACCAACCACCCTCTATTCCCTGTTTAGTAAGACTTAAGATCCGTGATCTGATATTATCAGTAGGATCCGATAATAGTTTTTTGTAGTGTAAGATATTCTGTGGTTGTCTCATAGCTTCGTCATCATAGTCTGTTTTATCCTGAACAATAATACTCCCACCCTTGTCAGCCGGTTTGATAATAATATCATCACGGCTGGCAAGTTTTTTTAAGGTCTCATGTTCGTCCTTTGAGAAGTTATATTTAATATATCTTCTGTCATCAAACATTTGGTCAATCTCATTGAGTACCACATTTTCAAAGGTGATTAAATCTTTGGGCATTAGATTAGTTGCCGGGTAGAATGTTGAAGGGCAACGTAATCCAGTGATTGTTTTTTCAAGTGGAGGAGCATTATTGAAGAAACATTTTAGTCGTATTGTTCTAAATAATCTGAACATTTCTACTTGTGTGTTGAAACGGTCATTCCTACATGTAGGTATGAACGAGAGCCCATGGCTTAGTACATCTATTTCTTTTTTGCTCAATATGTGTTTGGACAGATTGAAAATTGGGACTACTTCCAGATTGCAGTTGTTGTGATTTGAACCAACAATAACTAAGACCTGTTGTATAAATGGAAAAAACTGTACTTTGAGAAATCACACTAACTGTCTAACAAAAAATGTTATATACTGCATCAAATGTCCGTGCTCCCTATATTATATAGGAAAAACCACACAAGAGGTAAGGAAAAGAATCACACATCAATCAAGAATCAGATGTAAAATAGAAACAGCACCTTTAGTTGAACACTATTTACACAAACAACACTCTCCATGTGATATGCAATGGTTTGTGTTGGAAAGTGTTAAACAGTCAAAACGGAGATGTGACATTGACCGCCTGCTCACACAAAAAGAAAACAGGTGGATTTGGTCAGCTAACACTGTGGCCAAGAGACTTAATTCCTTTGTCGAATGGCAAGTCTTGGCAACTTTCCGTTGAAACCCTGCATGCTGTTATTAGCTCCTGCAGCTATATGGTTGATGATTTGCATTTCTGCATCTTTTAACGTATGGTTGGTTTTGATGACCCCTTTGGTGTAGCTCTCCCATTCTTTGATTTACAGATGCCTTCCTCTTAAGTAAACATATATATAGTGCATATTTTGCCTGATCCGAAGTACTTTCTCTACTAAGTTTTCATACTGTCATAAGTTGTTTACACTCTTCGACTTGGGGACGTCTTGCCTGACTCTCAATAATATCCCTATGCAAAGTCAGGCACCTTCTGTTGACCCAATATGGCGGCCGTGACGCGGCACGTTCTATCACGTGATCGCGGGTCTCAGCTAGGTATTCTGGGAAAACGCTAGAATCTGTTCGCGTTTTCACCGACAACTGCTACAATACCAGTGCCGATTTACTCGCACATAAGTAAGTTATACCCCGGTTCTTTTAATCCACTTTTCTAATCATTCCACTGTGACAATTTGTGCCTTACTGTTCCTCGTGGTTCTGTCTTGGTACAGATACGACGGAGCAGATTGAAGTGCCCCTTGAATTGAGTGCTCTATTCAATACTACTGAAGGTACGACCAGATTGCTTTTCTATTGTCAGCCAAAACTTTTTTGGACACTGCTATGTATACCTGCTTTAGACAATTCGGACATTTGTGTTGTTTGTTATATATCCAATAGGATTAGAGTTAATTCCATTGGTTTTCTGTAAGTATTTGTTTTCATGTATATTCCCTTTCACGGTGATTTTACGGTGTGGGTGCATGTCGTTTTGGGGCATGGCCACTATGTAAATATTTATATATATTTGTAAATAGGACACTTTAGTCCCTTGACACAGTTGTTGGCACTTTTTATTAATTCATAAGTTCACCATTCGGTTTGGTGTGGGCAGACGATCTAGACTTTGTTTTCAAGAGTATGTACAGACATAGTTGTGATTCTATTTACATTGTTTCACTATAGGTCCATGGTGCAACTTATGTTCCGATGATGGTCTCGCTATATTGTATTGTATGAGACCGAAACGTTGACGCAACGACACTTCTTTGTAAATAGTATCAGCATTGACTGTATTGTAATTTTGTATATAGTTTGTGCAACATTATTGTATATATGGAAGATATGTAAATACTGTCCATATTCATTACAAAAGTGTCTCATGGTGCTGTATATATTTTGTGAAAACTGAGTAAACAGTATACCATTGTGTTGCCGAAAGTGGATTGAAATATAATGTATAAACATATTCTTATGATTTAGGATGAATATGACTGAATAAAAACAAATGATTTACTATTTGTATTTTCGCTTGAAAAAACGAAATTTATGTTCACTATAGTGACAATCCTTTAACTGTGAAGCTAAACTGAAATAATTCGCCTAAGGAACATTGTTTTTCTGTTATTGAAGTACAGAGTTGGTCTGCGCCCGTGATTCCACGTTCAGGCGGTGTTTTCGCGAGTTGCTGCTGATATATAATATATATATATATATATCCACAAATTCCTCCTGTTGATCAGCAAAAGGATGACAAGCCACACCAGCCAGGTACAGTATAGATATTTATTCGGGCACAAACAGACGCGTTACGAGCTCACGGGCTCTTGGTCACAATTTTTGCAGTGAATATATATATATATATTCACTGCAAAAATCCAAAGGTTACAGAGACGTTACAGGTTGACATTTTACCCACACAATCATGGAAATGCAGCAGTTATAGTTATACTTATAGTTATACTTATGTTAAGAAACTATATCCCATGGCCTTAAGTTACTTAACAGCATGACTTACAGTTTCTTCAAATGAGAATAACTATATGTGTAACAATAACTGCTGAATTTCCATAGTTTTCTGTAGGTAAAACGTCAAGCTAACATTACCGTCCCTGTAAGCTTTGTTTTTTTCAGTGAATTTCTATGTTTTTTTTAAACTTAAAGTAATATTGGGTGACTTTTTTTTTTCCTATTGGGATTTGGATCCATGGATACCTGGGGGTACCGGTGGATCCACGAAGAATCAATACCCCTATATATCTATAAATTGCTTTCTTTAATAACTGCCAAACTACTGAAAAGATTTACACAATATTACAAAAATATCTCTTTCTAGAGCACAATCTTAATTTCTGCAAAATTGGTGTAATTACGCTCGGCGGTACAGGCGTTGTTCATGTCAACAATGTGTAAAATCCCCATTGTATGGGGAAAAGCATTTTGGGACCCCCTTTTTCTTAGCCCCACTTCACAAATCATCCAGAAACGTTCTACAAATCAGATCAACTAACTTTGGTAATAGTTTTGAAAATGTCCTGATGATTCTTTAAACGGCGCCAAGGTTATTAGCAAAATAAAAAATGGTTCATCTATGGAAAAAGTTGGTTCTAACTATATTTCACCAGTGATGTCATCAGTGATGTCACTGACCATGTCATGAGTGATGTAATATGTGACGTCATCAGCAGTGCATTGCGGGCGCGCGAGTTATAGTTAGCTCAACTAACTATAACTGGCGAATTTCTCTGGTTTTATATGAGTCAAATGTCCAACTAACTATAACGTCCCTGAAACCTATGTTTTTTTTCAGTGAATTTCTAAATTTTTTTTAAATGCTAATTCCTAACTATAACGCCTGTAACACCTATGTTCTTTTTCATTGAATTTCAAAGGTTTTTTAAATGTTAATTTAATATTTTAATATTTATAAAATCTATATTTTTTCTAATTGTTTTTTTAATATTTTGCAACTCTATTATCCTTCTTTTTAACATTAAAAATTATGTAATGTTTTATATCTTCCCCCAAAAATATGTGTATCTTTTTTTTTCTTTTTAGAAAACTACAGTTCTGTACCGGTAGTCTACCAAGCTCGATCAGCACGCAAATACTATCCACCCCATTTAAATGATGCACATTTCTTATCCACCGGGTTTGTGGCACCGAGTTCCCCATAACAACATATACATATGAGGTCACACCATTTACTACTTTGGTATGTAATGGGTACGCACTAGCAAGCTGCGCGTTACGTCATGTACGTATAGGCTCGCGCCGCGTACTCCATTCACTCATTGTTTTTGTCTCAAAACTATATGTAAATAACTTTGAAGTGTATATGAGAACAAGCGATAAACAAAAATATTTTAAACATTGATATATTTCTAACTGTAATAAACTTATATTAAAGTAAATATATTTTCTCAAAATCACATCAGGTGTGGTCTCCTGACACGCTGGGTGCGCGATTGCCATGTGACCATGAAAAAAGCATTTCATTAGTTCATAACATTTCCCATTGTAACAGTTGGAAAACGCCACCAATTTCAGTCAATCTCTGTACTGCATTTGATAAGACACACCTCTTCTGCTTAGTGAGCTTTTTTCTAAACTTTTTGCTACGTACACCTATCTTACACTACACACAACGTGCAACCATGATCTTCATCAATATTCATGGTCTGTAAAGTAGCCTTCCACCTGTGATAGCCATACACCTAAAAGTTACATAACCTAAGTTTTCTCCACTACCAGAGGTAACATGGTTGCATACACTGTCCACAGCACAATGTAATGTGGTACATCCCAGGTGCAGTATCATGCATAGATAATGAACACAATGACACAGATAGATAGTGAAGTGGGTACAGGCACGTGCGCTCAACACCTTTTTATTACCAGGGTCACCTATCCAGTGAAGTCTATGCTGGATGCGTGTGGGGTGAGTGTAAGCATCCCTCAGGGAATAGTTGCTGCTACGATCAACTAAAACAGTAATCATTGGATCACACACATAGATTCAATATTAAAAGAATCGATAATTTCTGCTGCACTAAGGTAGATGTGAGGTGGATGTGAAATAATACAGAAAACATTATATCATAAAAGAACCACAACTTGTGGTATACTGAGACACAATCAATAGATCTAAAATAATACACAAAAAGATTATATCCTTAACGCTCCATTAGTTCTAGTGCACTCAGATAGCCACATCAAAAGCATTCAGCATGTGCACAGCCAACGATGATGCGTGCTGCAGGCGGGCCGTACTAGGAGCAATATCTGTTACCATCAACACTGCATCAATCTGAATTGTGAACACTGCTGTCTGCAGTGTAGGCCACAGAGAGCGGTCAGCAACGACCCACAGCTACGTAAGGTGACTTAAGCTGCCCAGTTTGTCGTAAGCGAAGCAACAAAAAAGCATGTGCGGAGCCTGCAATGATACGTATCCATGGTGCAGACAGTATGCACTGGAGCAATGTCTTTTCCTACAAGACTACCTCATCTACAATACCTACTCGAGCTCAAGTGTGAACACTGCTGTCTGCAGTGTAGGTCAGACAGAGCAGTCAGCAAAGGCCCACAGCCACGTGGCATTGACTTGAGCTCCACAGTTTGCAATACATGAAGTAACAAAAAAGCTTGTGCGGAGCCTGCAATGATGCGTATGAGTGGTGCAGACAGAGCACACTGGAGCAATGGCTTTTCTTATAGAAGTGCGTCATCTACAATACCGACTCAATGTCAAATGTGAGCACTGAAGTCTGCAGTATAGCCAGAGGCAGCAAGGGCTCGCAGCCACGTGACATTGACCTGAGCTTAGAAAAACCAAATGAAATGATGGACGGAGCATTGACAATACAAGCACTCACCCCCAGTCAACTGATCTGGGTTTTATCCATCACGTTCTTTAGCCCACTCTGCCACCCCAGTTTAGACATGGTCATATGCCAATCAGTCTGACCCTGTGCCTCATGGGAACAGTCCAGCCCGAACTGCCAAGCCATGCCTTCCCAGGACAGGAAACAAGCTACAGAGGACCGGTTTCTGGCATTTCAGCCATCTTCAGCCCGGCTTGCTTGAATCCAGTGTCAAAGTGAGCAAGGGACTCACGTCTGGGCATTCCCTGCCAACTTATGGCGAACAAAGAAAAACCAAAGAAAAAGTCCTCGGTAGCTTGTTTCCGGTCCAGGGAAGGCATGGCTTGGCAGTTCGGGCTGGACTGTTCCCATGAAGCACAGGGTCAGACTGATTTGCAGATGGCCATGTCTGAACTGGGGTGGCAGAGTGGGCTAAAGAACGGTGATGGATTAAACCCAGATCAGTTGACTGGGGGTGAGTGCTTGTATTGTCAACGCTCCATCCATCATTTCCTTTGGTTTTTCTTTGTTCGCCATAAGTTGGCAGGATATGCTCAGACGTGAGTCCCTTGCTCACTTTGCCACCGGATTCAAGCAAGCCGGGCTGAAGACGGCTGAAATGCCAGAAACCGGTCCTTGGTAGCTTGTTTCCGGTCCAGGGAAGGCATGGATTGTCAGTTCGGGCTGACTGTTCCCATGAGGCACAGGGTCAGACTGATTTGCATATGGCCATGTCTGAACTGGGGTGGCAGAGTGGGCTAAAGAACGGTGATGGATTAAACCCAGATCAGTTGACTGGGGGTGAGTGCTTGTATTGTCAACGCTCCGTCCATCATTTCCTTTGGTTTTTCTTTGTTCGCCATAAGTTGGCAGGGTATGCTCAGATGTGAGTCCCTTGCTCACTTTGCCACTGGATTCAAGGAAGCCGGGCTGAAGACGGCTGAAATGCCAGAAACCGGTCCTCGGTAGCTTGTTTCCTGTCCAGGGAAGACATGGCTTGGTAGTTCGGGCTGGACTGTTCCCATGAGGCACAGGGTCAGACTGATTTGCATATGGCCATGTCTGAACTGGGGTGGCAGAGTGGGCTAAAGAACGGTGATGTATTAAACCCACATCAGTTCACTGGGGGTGAGTGCTTGTATTGTCAACGCTCCGTCCATCATTTCCTTTGGTTTTTCTTTGTTCGCCATAAGTTGGCAGGGTATGCTCAGACGTGAGTCTCTTGCTCACTTTGCCACTGGATTCAAGCAAGCCGGGCTGAAGATGGCTGAAATGCCAGAAACCGGTCCTCGGTAGCTTGTTTCCGGTCCAGGGAAGGCATGGCTTGGCAGTTCAGGCTGGACTGTTCCCATGAGGCACAGGGTCAGACTGATTTGCATATGGCCATGTCTGAACTGGGGTGGCAGAGTGGGATAAAGAACGGTGATGGATTAAACCCAGATCAGTTGACTGGGGGTGAGTGCTTGTATTGTCAACGCTCCGTCCATCATTTCCTTTGGTTTTTCTTTGTTCACCATAAGTTGGCAGGGTATGCTCAGACGTGAGTCTCTTGCTCACTTTGCCACTGGATTCAAGCAAGCCGGGCTGAAGACGGCTGAAATGCCAGAAACCGGTCCTCGGTAGCTTGTTTCCGGTCCAGGGAAGGCATGGCTTGGCAGTTCGGGCTGGACTGTTCCCATAAGGCACAGGGTCAGACTGATTTGCATATGGCCATGTCTGAACTGGGGTGGCAGAGTGGGCTAAAGAACGGTGATGGATTAAACCCAGATCAGTTGACTGGGGGTGAGTGCTTGTATTGTCAACGCTCCGTCCATCATTTCCTTTGGTTTTTCTTTGTTCGCCATAAGTTGGCAGTGTATGCTCAAACGTGAGTCCCTTGCTCACTTTGCCGCTGGATTCAAGCAAGCCGGGCTGAAGACGGCTGAAATGCCAGAAACCGGTCCTCGGTAGCTTGTTTCCGGTCCAGGGAAGGCATGGCTTGGCAGTTCGGGCTGGACTGTTCCCATGAGGCACAGGGTCAGACTGATTTGCATATAGCCATGTCTGAACTGGGGTGGCAGAGTGGGCTAAAGAACGGTGATGGATGAAACCCAGATCAGTTGACTGGGGGTGAGTGCTTGTATTGTCAACGCTCCGTCCATCATTTCCTTTGGTTTTTCTTTGTTCACCATAAGTTGGCAGGGTATGCTCAGACGTGAGTCCCTTGCTCACTTTGCCACTGGATTCAAGCAAGCCGGGCTGAAGACAGCTGAAATGCCAGAAACCGGTCCTCGGTAGCTTGTTTCCGGTCCAGGGAAGGCATGGCTTGGCAGTTCGGGCTGGACTGTTCCCATGAGGCACAGGGTCAGACTGATTTGCATATGGCCATGTCTGAACTGGGGTGGCAGAGTGGGCTAAAGAACGGTGATGGATTAAACCCAGATCAGTTGACTGGGGGTGAGTGCTTGTATTGTCAACGCTCCGTCCATCATTTCCATTGGTTTTTCTTTGTTCGCCATAAGTTGGCAGGGTATGCTCAGACGTAAGTCCCTTGCTCACTTTGCCACCGGATTCAAGCAAGCCGGGCTGAAGACGGCTGAAATGCCAGAAACCGGTCCTTGGTAGCTTGTTTCCGGTCCAGGGAAGGCATGGCTTGTCAGTTCGGGCTGGACTGTTCCCATGAGGCACAGGGTTAGACTGATTTGCATATGGCCATGTCTGAACTGGGGTGGCAGAGTGGGCTAAAGAACGGTGATGGATTAAACCCAAATCAGTTGACTGGGGGTGAGTGCTTGTATTGTCAACGCTCCGTCCATCATTTCCTTTGGTTTTTCTTTGTTCGCCATAAGTTGGCAGGGTATGCTCAGACGTGAGTCCCTTGCTCACTTTGCCACTGGATTCAAGCAAGCCGGGCTGAAGACGGCTGAAATGCCAGAAACCGGTCCTCGGTAGCTTGTTTCCTGTCCAGGGAAGACATGGCTTGGTAGTTCGGGCTGGACTGTTCCCATGAGGCACAGGGTCAGACTGATTTGCATATGGCCATGTCTGAACTGGGGTGGCAGAGTGGGCTAAAGAACGGTGATGGATTAAACCCAGTTTGCTTGTATTGTCAACGCTCCGTCCATCATTTCCTTTGGTTTTTCATTGACCTGAGCTTCCAAGTTTGTCATACCCAAAGCAAAAAAAAGCATGTGCAGATCCTGCAATGATGTGTATGCATGGTGGGGACAGAGCACACTGGAGCAATGTCTTTTCCTACAGGACTGCATCATCTACAATATCGACTCAATCTCAAATCTGAACACTGCTGTCTGCAGTGTTGGCCAGAGACACCGTTCATCAAGGGCCCACTGCCACGTGGCATTGACTTGACCTCCACGGTTTTCAATGCGTTAAGCCACAAAGACCGTGTATGGAGCTTGCAATGATGCATATGAGTGGTGCAGACAGAGCGCACTACAGCAATGTCTTTTCTTACAGGACTGTGTCATCTACAATAGAGACCCGATCTGAATTGTGAACACTACTGTCTGCATTGTTAATTAAAGGCAGAACTCACTCACACAACTATGAATACTTTTTCTCACTGCCTCTTCATAAAATACAACATAAATTACAGAAAACTCTGCAATAAATGAATCAAAACAATTCGAATTGCGATTTCATCTGTCCACAGTCTACACTATTCACTGTTACTTTTGACTTGCAAGATGAATATGGTCACTTTACTAAACCTATAACTCATCTAAAAAAAGTTCTTCAAGCAAGTATACTAAAACAATATTGTGTATATTTCAATAGCCATTGCATTTACTTGACTACTGGATTCTGTGATTAAACAATCACCACTCGATCTAAATTGTGAACCCTGCTAACCGTAGTGTAACCCAGAGGTACTGGTCATTAACGACTCACAGTCACTTGCCATTGGATTCGAAAGCACGGAGTTGGTTGCACCTGATCAGAGGGGGTACTCAGAAATCAACACCGACTTTAACTTATGTCATCCTCAATCATAGAATCAAGACCCCGTTTACTGTTCGGACCTGCTGTACCGCGGTGTACTCCACCAACTGGTGTCAACCAAACACAATCATCATGTGTTGCAGTTAGCTACGTAAGCACAGAGTCTGATGCACCTCAGTGGAGGGAGTTCTGTGAAAACCAAGCAGAATGTAATATCGGACATCTTCCAATGTTGGATCAAGACACCGTTCCACTGTTGGGACCTAGAGTTGGTTGCACCTGGTCGAAGTGAGTACCTTCATCTCCACTCTCAGATGCAGTTCTAACATCGTCCATTGTGGGATCAAGACAGAGTTCCACTGTTGGGACCTAGAGTTGGTCGTACCTGGTCGAAGGGAGTACCTTCATCTCCACTCTCAGATGCAGTTCTAACATCGTCCATTGTGGGATCAAGACACCGTTCCACTGTTGGGACCTAGAGTTGGTTACACCTGGTCGAAGGAAGTACCTTCATCTCCACTCTCAGATGCAGTTCTACCATCATCCATTGTGGGATCAAGACACTGTTCCACTGTTGGGACCTAGAGTTGGTTGCACCTGATCGGAGGGGGTACACAGAAATCATCACAGACTTTAACTTCTGACATCCTCAATCATAGAATCAAGACCCAGTTTCACTGTTCGGATCTGCTGTACCGCAGTGTACTGCACCGACTGGTGTCAACCAAGCATAGTAATCATGTGTAACACTTAGCTACGCAAGCACAGAGTCTGATGCACCTCAACGGAGGCAGTTCTGTGAAAACCAAGCAACATGTAATATCGTACATCTTCCAATGTGGGATCAAGACACCGTTCCACTGTTGGGAACTAGAGTTGGTTGCAACTGGTCGAAGGGAGTACCTTCATCTTCACTCTCAGATACAGTTCTAGCTTTGTCCACTATAGTATCAAAACACTGTTCCACTGTTGGTACCTGTTGGACAACTGTGTTAGTAATACACAGAGCACTCCACGCTCCTAGGCCTCAGGCTATGCGCTGTGTGCCTCTCTTGCGGTAGCCAGCGTTAATCTCAGAGGCTCCCGAGCTCGCAGACCTCGGCTCAGGAGGTTCCGCCGGCACATGGTGGGCCCTCTTTCACATACGGTGGTGTCGAAAAGTGAACTGTGGAGCATATGTGTGTCGCAGCGGCCATGACGCTTTCTGGATACCAGCATGCTGAAAGCATCATGCACGCAGCCACCTTCGGTCACGGCGTCAGCCTCGTGGGGATGTAAGCTGCGCAGACTTATCAGACACGTTCGCCAATCCAGAAGAGAACCACACCCAGAGAAACGTGCCTTTTATTCATACCCCTACGCTAGCTTTGTGTACGCCCAGCCAGGCCACTATCCTAAACATTTGGGGGGGGGGGGGGTATGCGCTACGTTTCAGTAATCTTCCCTACTGACTGTACTATTATGGTTGTGTCCACTGTCCACTTCACTCAATAGACCATCATTGTATGTTATCAAATACATGTCTGTGCTCTGTATATGCAAGTCTGTCCGGCACATCCCCTCAACAGTTTGCATTGCATACTTTTGTAATCGAGAATTACTTGCCACCTACGCACATACTTTGCTCCCATCTGTCCCCGCATTCTGCATTGCGTGGCAGAGGTGCCATGCCATGTTTGCCTTGTGCACATGGCTAGCCACGGTTCCCACAGTACATATGTCGTTGTGTCTGCTAGGTATACATGTTGTTTGTCATGTTGTATGTGATTATATAAGGTAGCACGAGCAGTGGTTTCTCCCATTTACATATCTCTGTCTTAAAGAGCATACAGAAGTTTTTCTCACAGGTGAAAAGTGCGACCGCAATGGCATTCATTCATTACTATCCAAGAATGTCCAACTACACTGCGCTTCTAAGCTTACAGCCCCCAATCTTGCGTCTTTTCTTAAAAGGACACCAACTCCCACAATCACACCAACATTCACACAGCTTTCTAACAGCAGTTATCTCCTTCTCAATAACATGCACTCCTTCAGAATGTGAGCTGGCATACCGCATGTCCTTACTATTTCAAACCGAGTAACTTCCTGTGGCAATGTCTATTCCAACTCACACAAACTAACTCCCAAACTTCAACTTGACCTTCAATCCCTACTTTGAAAACAGATTTCATTAAACAAACTTTTGTTCAGAACAGAAGTCTCCCTCACTTCTGCAAAAGAAATTTATCGAATCCAGATACACCGAACGTCAAGTAAAATACACTCCCTTTTAAATACGAACCTCCAATTACACTTTGTGAATTGTTACACAATTTTCAACACTTCTCACACTCAAGGTCTAGCACACTTTTTTAACACGGTCTCCTACGGCCTTCTATCATGCTTTCAAACTGTTTTTCTTTTAATACAAGACTTCATTCATTCGATCATCTCTGGAAGAACAGAAACAGTGCCCATAATTCTCGCTCTCTTTGCGGTCACACTACTACTAATTCTGCTTGTAAAAAATGGCTACGCTCTCTGTGGTAACAACTGTGTCCGACATAATACGACTCTATGTCAAGCTACATCTATACTGTAAAAAAAATGGAAAAACTTTTCGGCTACCTACCTCTATCTATTATTGGATCCAGCTACAACGGTATACAACCTTTATAACGCAACTTTTACAACGCACTACCATTACAACGAAACTTTTACAACGCAAATACTATTACAACGCATGTATTTACAACGCATGTTTTTACAACGTAGGTACCTTTACAACGCATACCATTACAACGTAAGTATGGGTAAGTATATAATTATATTTAAAATGTTATATGTTTGGTTTTTTTTAAAGGGGTATTTTTAGGGTTCAGGGTCAGTTTTGGGTTTTTGGGTAAAGGGGTATTTTTAGGGTTCAGGGTCAGTTTTGGGTTTTTGGGTAAAGGGGTATTTTTAGGGTTCAGGGTCAGTTTTGGGTTTTTGGGTAAAGGGGTATTTTTAGGGTTCAGGGTCAGTTTTAGGTTTTTGGGTAAAGGGGTATTTTTAGGGTTCAGGGTCAGTTTTGGGTTTTTGGGTAAAGGTGTATTTTTAGGGTTCAGGGTCAGTTTTAGGTTTTTGGGTAAAGGGGTATTTTTAGGGTTCAGAGTCAGTTTTGGGTTTTTGGGTAAAGGGTTATTTTTAGGGTTCAGGGTCAGTTTTGGGTTTTTGGGTAAAGGGGTATTTTTAGGGTTCAGGGTCAGTTTTAGGTTTTTGGGTAAAGGGGTATTTTTAGGGTTCAGGGTCAGTTTTGAGTTTTGGGGTAAAGGGGTATTTTTAGGGTTCAGGGTCAGTTTTGGGTTTTTGGGTAAAGGGGTATTTTTAGGGTTCAGGGTCAGTTTTGGGTTTTTGGGTAAAGGGGTATTTTTAGGGTTCAGGGTCAGTTTTGGGTTTTTGGGGTACAGGGGTACAGGGTAAAAATAAAGTAAAATTTAATTTAAATTAAATTAATTAAATGAAATTAAATTAAATTAAATTACATTACATTAAATTATATTAATTTCAATTAATTTACAATTAACAAATTATTATATACACACCAATACTTACGTTGTAATGGTATGCGTTGTAAAGGTACCTGCGTTGTAAAAACATGCGTTGTAAATACATGCGTTGTAATAGTATTTGCGTTGTAAAAATTTCGTTGTAAAGGTATGTGTTGTAAAAGTATGCGTTGTAACGTCATACATCCAGCTACAACATAACATTTATTTACACATATGCAATATGCATACAATTATCTTTTGATTGCAAAACTTGCCCATTCGACTGGCAAATGCATCTATGCCTTGCCAACATCGCAACAATGGCTCCCGATATCCAGCACGTAATGCAGTATCTTGAAGACCATGAACATGATTGTTCTGGCAGGGGAGCAATAGCGAATGCAATGCAAAAAGGAATCGTGGCGGAATGGGATTACTGCGCAGCCGCAAAAGATCTCCTGCAACGTGCGACCTTTCACAACATTGCAGACTGCCTGCCAATTCAAATTGCCGCTCCAACGTTCGAGGAACATTACTGTCCCTTCGAGGATATGAATTGGATTGCTACGCTTTTCTCACACGATGGCAACAATAGCCTTTTGGAACATTACGCATCTCAAGCCAATGAAGAATTTCTGGACTGGAATCTCCAAGACTTGTAAGAAACTCACGTTATTCTTGGATGGATTTTTTCCATCTTTTTTTACTTCTTCCTTTAAATTTTTTTATAATACACTTCAATTCTACTACTTTGATATAATAACGTTTCTAAGTATACTCAGACATTTGAACTCTGTCTTCATTATTGCCATTTATGTCTCCACTCTAACCAGGGATGGGTGATGTACGACCTATGCGAATACATTATTTACTTGCTAAATTGGCCTAAACACGACACCCATTTAGAAACCACGTCTATTCTTTGTGCCCACGCCTCTCTGCCTGCCTGTTATCCACAAAGCCCTTTCACACAAACTTACCCATACTCAGCCTCTGCTCACAACCTGACGATAAAAATTTCGTTTAGGAACTGGTTGGCACAGTGTGGTAATCGTATCCTACCTTTATTTTCATTAAACAATTTAGTCATACATGTCTAATAGCTATTGTTCATGTGACATGGACCTGTAACATATATTGTGGAATTCACTAATGCAGGAGCTTTGATTTGAATACAGCAGAAGCGGTTGGAGTTTGCCTCAGCTCGATGCCTTAGCTCTCTGCACAAGAATGTGTTTTTTGAAACAGCTGAAGACAATAATGTATGGTTTGACTAGAAAGGTACCGAATGTATTCCTCGTCAAAGTTCCAATCTCGGTAGAACTAGTACCAATTCTGTCACGCAACACATTGAATCTACTATACAACACATTGCTGACTGTTTTACTGTTGATAATTTTGTGTTACAAAAAAGCAGTACCAGAGTACCTAAAAGAGTTGATTATTACATTTTGCAATTTATTTTTTTTCTTCTTTCTTTTCTTAAAGGATACATGTGTTAATCGTATTCTACATTTATTGTCCTTATAGAATTTAGAATCATTCAAGTCTAATAGGTATTGTTTATGTCACATGGCACTGTAACATGTAATATGGAATTCACTAATGCAGGAGCTTACGTTTGAATACAGCAGAAGCGTTTCAAGTTTGCATCAGCTGGATGCCCTAGCTGTTGCACCAGTGGGTCCAATTATAGCACTTAAATAAAGACACTTTCCATATAATTTTCAAACTTCATCCCTTTGTTACACACAGCCACTTTCTTACTCACACTTCATTTTACCATTTATCATCTGTGGCAATGCAACATTCTGCATTATATTCTTCACGATTATTTCTTTGTTCCTGCTTGCTAAAATACTGCATTAGAGTCTTCAGAGCGGTAGGGGTGAGTAGTTTGCTTCCCACTCCCTGTATAGTATAAACTCATACTAACACTACTTACACAGGTATGCTACAGTGGCCAGTATCCTACAGCGCCCACAGCACATCACTTTACAGCAATCAGCTCACGACTTAGACTCACAGTTTCATTCCCGAGTCTTCAGACCAATACCAGTGAGTAGTTTGCTTCCCACTCCCGCTATATTCTAAACGCATACTAACACCACCTGCACAGCTATGCTACAGTGGCCAGTATGCTACAGCGCCCAGAGCACATCAGTTTACAGCACTCAGCTCACTGTTTAGGTGCACCGTTTCATCCCCGAGTTTACCGGTACCTCTCCTCAGCATCATCTCACTCTAGGCAAAGCAGCACTTTCACACCGGTAAGGGTAAATACTTTGCTTCGGCCAATATGCTACAGAGCACTCAGCATACAGTTTAGGCACATGCTTTCATCCACGAGTTTACTGGCCCCTCACCTCAACACCATCTCACAGTGGGCAAAACAGCACTTTCACAACGGTAGGGGTAGATACTTTGCTTCGGCCAGTATGATATTACGCCCAGAGCACATCAGTTTACAGCACTCAGCTCACGGTTTAGATGCAGGCTTTCATCCCCGAGTGTATAGGTACACCTCACCTCAGCACCATCTCACAGTGGGCAAGACAGCAATTTTACACTGGTAGGGGTAAATACTTTGCTTCGGCTAGTATGCTACAGCGCCCACGGCATATCAGTTTACAGCACTCAGCTCACAGTTTAGGCACACACTTTCATCCCCGATAGGGGTAAATACTTTGCTTCCGCCAGTATGCTACAGCGTCCAGAGCACATCAGTTTACAGCACTCAGCTCACGATTTAGATGCACGCTTTCATCCCCAAGTGTACCGGCACCTCACCTCAAAACCATCTCACAGTGGGCAAAACAGCCCTTTCACACCAATAGAGGAAAATATTTCGATTCATCCAGTATGCTACAGCGCCCACAGCACATCAGTGTACAGCACTCAGCTCACAGTTTAAGCACACGCTTTTATCCCCGAGTTTACCAGTACCTCACCTCAGCACCATCTCACTCTAGGCAAAACAGCACTTTCACACCGGTAGGAGTGAATACTTTGCTTCCACCAGTATGCTACAGTGCCCACAGCACATCAGTTTACAGCACTCAACTCACTGTTTAGGCGCACACTTTCATCTCGAGTTTACCAGCACCTCACCTCACCACCATCTCACTCTGGGCAAAACAGCACTTTCATACCGGTAACGGTAAATACTTCACTTCACACTCCCTCTATAGCAAACCCTAACCACCCGACAGAGCTCACAGCGCTCCTACCCTCCTCTTTCCTACTCGTTAAGCCCTTTTTTCCCCTTACTCACTTCAACGGAATCACAAAATGGCGGCCAACACTTCCTAGTTGCAACTGCTCGCACTGCTCTAAGCCAATAAGCAGCAAGCTCATGCTCGTAACGCCTCAGCCAATCAGATAGCAGAATTCCCAAATATCGATATTGTCAAGGTTCAATCAGATGAGTGCTTCTTGTACTGTACGCAGGAGCAGTATGCTGCAAGTTCCCAATTAACTCCTGAAGCGCCCCCAGCCACACACGAATTTTAGCATGTAAGCTGGTTGAGTTCCAAGGGGGAAAGGGGATGGGACAGAGAAGAGACTGCCACACACGTCTGAGTGTTCTTCTGCTCCTTCATAGTTCTATCTTCCAATTCTCTTCTTCTTGGGCTGCTTGTAATATCACTGCAAGAAGAAACACAATTACTTCTCCATTAACTTCCTATTGTACTTTATTCTTGGACATAAATGTTTCCCATACCTGCCCTTGGTGTGGCCTATGCTTCTCTTCTTATCTTTTTCGTATTTCTTTTTCTTCTTCTTTTCTGTGTGCTGTAATTGTAATGTATTTACTTAATTAATCTTGTGTACTCAGCTCTCTCTCTAACTTGGGTGTTTTACCTTACAGATTTCCTCACTTAATATGCCACAATTCCTGCTTTAAATGGATTCTGTGTTGGTAAGTATGTATTAGGTTTGCTTCACCTGTAGTTGGTATTTATTCCTCTTTCCTTCCATTTATTATGCAGTCAAATTAAATGCTACCACTTGAAACACTCCCAAAATTAATTAGCGTAGTTTTTACTTGCTTACTACTTGTATTAAAACTAAACTGAAGCCTTGAGTTTCCTCGAACTTCTCCCTACTGTGAAGGGCTCGAATTTAAACTAATCAATCTCACTTCGTATTAGGAACATACAACATGAAACTAAACTTTCAACTTGTGCTGTCTCTTGAATATTCCAAGTTAGCCGTATCCACTGCGCATGCACCACTCGGAACAGTACAGCTACCTCAACTGCACACATTATAATTCCTCCTCAGAAACAACGCTCATGCCCAAAAACGGAACGGTCTTACTTGCTGCAGTCTTAATTCTTTCAATGAAACGGAACTCTGAAAATGCCTTTGAGGGTTTGAAGCATGATGTAAGATTTTTTCCTGCTACTACGCGGCACTTGCTCCAGGCACGTCTCCATTCCTTCGCTGATCAAGTGAAGTGTGCCACAATACGGGTGCATCACCTGCTTCTTGATAATTTGGAGCGGAGGCTAGAACGCCAACCTGCCGCACCTGCGCATGACTTCTGGCCCTCATCTTTATAGTGAATCGAGATGGCACTTTAATAGCCAAGAGTGTTCTCTTGTGTTTTCTTAAAATACTAGTTATGAGCACATTGATAGTCTGCCTTCATGGGTTTCGAGATTTAGTGATCCTGACAGCTATCTCTAAAGTTCGATATTTCTCAAAGACTACTGAACAGATTTACACCAAATAAACAAAAGCATGCTCTCTAGACCCAGACCCTTCTCCCTGCCACATTTGGGGTAATTCCGTTCACCCTTTCAACCTGTAGCCTTGTCTAAAGTTTCCTATGGAAATTAACATGGAGAAAACAGGTTTTGGGACCCCCTTTTATCTCAGCCCCCCTTGACGAATCACCCCCAAACTTTCAACATACGAGCTGATATGAACAAAGAATTAGTTTTGACAATTTCATGAGGATTCATCAAACGACGCCACAGTTATAAGCAAAACAAAAAATGTTCTTCCTATGGAAACTTGGTCCTAACTATAACTACCTACTGGCGACCGCCAGTAGGTAATATATAAATATATATATTTATTTATTTTCACTAAAAAACCATAGGATTTAAGGACATTATAGTTTGGAATTAGCATTAAAAAAACCTTAGAAATTCACAGCAAAAAACATAGTTTTCAGGGACATTATAGTTAGAAATTTGGATTTAAAAAAACCTTTGAAATGCACTGAAAAAACCACAGGTTTCAGGGACGTTGTAGGTAGTTGGACATTTCATTCGTACAAAACCAGAGAAGTTCAGCCATTATAGTTAGTTGAGCTAACTATAACTCGCGCCCCTGCAATGCACTGCTGATGACTTCACATATTACAACATTCATGACATGGTCAGTGACATCACTGATAACATCTTAAATGACATCAATGATGACATCACTGATGACATTGACATTATCCTGTGACTGTGTATATCTTTAAAGTTTATATGTGTTTTATATATATATATATATATATATATATATATTTATATATATACCAAGGTTAATTGACGAATGAGTGGGTGTATAAGTGTCTGAATGGCTGATTTAGTAGGTGCGTGCCTGACTTTATACATGAGTGATTGAATGTGTCTTACTGAATGCATGGGTTAGTGACTAAACTGTGTGAATGTCTCTATCAGTCTGTCAGTTGGTGTGTGAGCGGCTGTATGGGTTGGTGAGTAGCTACATGAGTGTATATATGGGTTATTGATTGGTTGTCTGAGTATCTGTATGGGTGCTTGAGTGTTGGTGTGGGTGGGTGGGGTGTGTGACTCTGTGCATAGATGTGTGAGTGGGTGATTTGCTGTGTGTATGTTTATTTGTGAAGGGCTGTATGGGTGGGTGAGAATGTGTATGGGTATGTTGGTGAGTGAATGAATGTCTCATTGGTACATGTGTGAGTAACTACATACGTGAATGACAGTATATGTGAGTGTTGGAGTATATAAATGACTATATATGTGAGAGTGAGTGATTGTGAGCGTGGCTGTATGGATGAGTGTGTGCTTTTATCAGTGAATGTATAAGAGAGTAAGTATGTGCTAGTATCTGTATGAATAAGTGAGGTGGTGTGTAACTGTATAGGAGAGTAAATGGGAGTGTGATTGATTCTTTGCATGACTGACTAGGTGTGTGAGTAACTCTATGGATGAGTGGTGGTGTGTGAGTGTCTTTATAGGTGTAAGAGTGCATATGATAGTGATGTATTGATGAGTGACTGCATGTATGAGTGACTGTATGGGTGAATGAGTGGATGTGTGTGTGTAGACCTAGGAATCAGTGAGTAGGTATGCAGTAACTGGTATTGGTGTGTCTATGGTTTCCAAAATGGTTATCTGTATTTAGAGTAGGTATATTAAAGGTTATATTAGGGTGTGAGGAGGTGCATCAGATTATCATGTGGATTGTCATCAGCAATGTCATTTGAGATGTCATCAGTGATGTCACTGACCATATCATGAATGATGTAATATGTGTCATCATCAGCAGTGCATTGCAGGGCGCGAGTTATAGTTAGCTCAACTAACTATAACGGCCGAATTTCTCTTGTTTTTTATGAGTGAAATGTCCAACTAACTATAACGGCCCTGAAACCTATGGTTGTTTCAGTGAATTTCAAACGTTTTTTTAAATATGTGCAGAAAGAGGAAGAAAAGCCCAGAAAGAAGGAAGAGAAATGCAGAAAGAGGCAACAGAAGTCCAGAAAGACGAAGAAATGTGCAGAAAGAAGCAAGAAATATGCAGAAAGAACCAAAAGAGGTGCAGAAAAAGGCCTTGTTGCAAAGTCATCCTGTGCCCCCAACTTTTTGCTGACTGGTACTGGTGGTAACTGACTCTGACTAACCAGGCCTGGAGCCAGTGCTATGCTGAAAGACACTTAGAATACAGTGAAAAACACCTACATTAAGTAGGGTACACTATGGGTTGGGGTATCCCTATGATTGGCAAAAATAAGGTGGTTAGTGGATGTAAAGAATTTGCTAGAAGAGCTGGGCTTTGGTGTGGCGTGGCACACTAGGTCCGCTCCCCCAAAGGAGGCTCTGAAAAGAGTGTACTGGAACTGGGTAATGAATAAGAGAAATACCGACCCTAATCTATGTAAATCCTCCAATGACTTTTTATTGGTAAAAGAAGTAGCCCAGCGGGAACCGTATCTCGACATTATCTCAAAACCCAGAGATAGGGCCTTATATTTTAAATTTAGACTAGGTGTCCTTCCTGTGGGCGAATTGACGGCACGTTGGAAAATTCCGATGCAAACGGTTCCTTATTGCTGCTTTTGCCCTACTAGGATTGAGTCAGTCCCTCACCTTTTATTTGAATGCCCCGCCTACAAAGCGCCCCGAAATAGATGGTTGAAACCACTGTGCAAAGATTTGGGTACTAGAGATCACAGTGTGGCTATGCGAATCCTAAAAACCGATACGCGGCCCCTGTTTGCATGTGGTATGGCGAAGTTTCTAATTTGGGCATGGTTAATTAGGCCAAAAAGGCTTTTGTACATTGTTTAATTCAGGTCATTTTGCTTGACCGTTTTTTAGATAATTTATCATTGCTTTTTTAAACTGTATCTTACTTGTTATTTTTAAATGTAATGTATGCCACGCTCTTATTCTTTTATCATCATTGTAATATGTATGCATTGCTTTTTAAGATATTTTGTATATCGAAATAAAGCCAATTTGACTGACTGACTGATTGGCTGGCAATGACCTCCCCAGTAAGGCTCTAGTACATAATAAGGCAGGGGGATTAAAACTACCTCTAAGACAGAGGTGCAGAAAGAGGCAAGAGAAGTGCAGAAAGAAGCAACAGAGTTGCAGAAACAAGCAAGAGAAGTGCAGAAAGAGGCAAGAGAGGTAGAGAACTAGGGCAAAGGGGTGCAGAAAGGGGCATGAGGGATGTAGACATTTGCAAAAGAGGTGCAGAAAGAAGCTAGAGCAATGAAGAAAGAACCAACAGAGTTGCAAAAAGAGGCAACAGAGGTGCAGAAATAGGTAGGAGAGGTACACAAAGAGGTAAGAGAGACACAGAAAGAGGCAGGAGGGGAGGATAAAGAACGAAGAGAAGTGCAGAAAAAAGCAACAGAGGGGCTGAAAGAGGCACAAAGGTGTAGAAAGAGGCAAGAGAAGTGCAGAAATAAGCAACAGAGGTACAGAAAGAGGCAAGAGAGGTGCAGAAACAGGTAGGAAAGGTGCAGAAAGAGGGGAGAGGGTGCAGAAGGAGGCAAGAGGGGTACAAAATCAAGCAAGTGAGGTGCTGAAAGAGGCAAGAGAGGTGCAGAAAGACACAAGAGATATGCAGAAACAAACAAGATAAGTATAGAAAGAGGCAAGAGAATGGCTAAAAGAAGCAGCAGAGGTGCAGAAAGAAGCAAGAGAAGTGCAGAAAGAAGCAAGAGAAGTGCAGAAAGAAGCAAGTGAGGTGCAGAAAGAGGCACTAGAGGTGCAAAAAATGGCAAGAGGACTGCAGAAAAAGGCAAGAGGGATGCGAAAAAAGGAAGAAGGGTGCACAAAGAAACAAGAGAGGTGTAGAAAGAAGGGAGAGAAGTGCAGAAAGAAACAAGAGAGGTACACGAAGAGGGAAGACGAGTACAGAAAGAGACATCAGGTGTGCAGAAAGAAGCAAGAGAGGTACAGAAAGAGGCAAAAGAAGTGCAGAAAGAAGCAACCGAGGTATAGAAAGAGGCAAGTGAGGTGCAGAAAGAGGGAGGAGGGCTGTAAAAAGAGACAAGATGGGTACAGAAAGAAGCAAGACAGGTACAGACAGAAGCAAGAGAAGTGAAGAAAGAAGCAACAGAGGTGCAGAAAGAAGCTAGAGGGGTACAGAAAGAGGCAAGACAAGTGTTGAAAGAAGCAACAGAGGTGCAGAAGAACACATTAGAACTGCAGAAAGAGGCAATAGAGTTGCAGAAACAGGCAAAATGGGAACAGAAAGAGGGAACAGGTGTGCAGACAGAGGCAAGAGAGGTACAGAAAGACAGAAGAGTGGTGCTAAAAGAGGCAAGAGGGATGCCTAAATGTGCAACAGAGTTGCAGAAAGAAGCAAGAGCAGTGCAGAATAAACCAACAGAGGTGCAGAAAGAGGCAAGAGGGGTACAGAAAGGTACAAGAGAAGTGCAGAAAGAAGCAACAGAGGTGCAGAAAGAGGCAAGAGAGGTGCAAAAACAGGCAGGAAAGGTGCAGAAAGAGGCAAGAGGGATACAGAAACGTTCAAATGAGGTACAGAAAGAAGCAATAGCAGTGCAGAAAGAACAAATAGATGTGCAGAAAGAGGCAAGAGAGGAACAGAAGTAGACAATAGAAGTGCAGGAAGAAGCAAAAGAGGTGCAGAAAGAGGCAAGAGAACTGCAGAAAAAGGCACGAGGAAGGAGAGGTGCTGAAGGAGGCAAGAGGGTACATAAAGAGGCAAGAGGGCTACATAAGTAAGCAAGAGAAGTGAAGAATAAAGCAATGGAGGTGCTGAAAGAAGCAAGAGGGGAGCAGAAAGAGGCAGGAAATGTGCAGAAAGAAGCAACAGAGGTGCAGATAGAGGCAAGAGAGGTGCAAAACAGGCAGGAAATGTGCAGAAAGAGGCAACAGATGTGCAGAAAGAGGCAAGAGGGATACAGAAATGTTCAAAAGAGGCGGAGAAAGAAGCAAAAGCAGTACAGAAAGAACCAACAGAGGTGCAGAAAGAGGCAATAGAGGTAAAGAAGTAGACAATAGAAGTGCATGAAGAAGCAAAAGAGGTGCAGAAAGAGGCAAGAGAAGTGCAGAAAAGGGCAAGAGAGGTGCAGAAAGAGGAAGGAGAGGTGCACAAAGAGGCAAGAGGGGTAAATAAAGAGGTAAGAGGGCTACAGAAGTAAGCAAGAGAAGTGCAGAAAAAAAGCAATGGAGGTGCTGAAAGAGGCAAGAGGGGAGCAGAAAGAGGCAGGAGAAGTGCAGAAAGAAGCAACAGAGGGGCAGAAAGAGGCAAGAGAGGTGCTGAAACAGGCAGGAAAGGTGCAAAAAGAGGGAACAGGGGAGTAGAAAAAGGCAAGAAGGATTCAGAAATTTGTAAAAGAGGCAGAAAGAAGCAAGAGCAGTGCAGAAAGAATTAACAGAGGTGCAGAAAGAGGCAGGAGGGATGCAGAAAGCGGTAGGAGAGGTGCACAGAGACAAGAGGTGTACAGAAAGAGGCAAGAGGGGTCGAAAAATAAGGAAAAGAAGTGCAGATAGAAACAACAGAGGTGCTGAAAGAGACGTGAGGGGTGCAGAAAAAGACAAGAGAAGTGCAGAAAGAAGCAACAGAGTTGCAAAAAGATGCAATGAGGGTGCAGAAAGAGGCAAGAGAAATGCAGAAAGAAGCAAGTGAGGAGCAGAAAGAAGCAAGAGAGATGCAGAAAGAAAAGAGTGAGGTTCAGAAAAAGGCAAGAGAAGAGCAGAAAGAGGCAAGTGAGGTGCAGAAAGGCAAGAGAGCATAGAAAGAGGCAAGATATGTGTAGAAAGAGTCATGAACACTGCAGAAAGAGGCACTTGAGGTACAGAAAGAGGTAAGAGAGGTACATAAAAAGGCAAGAGAGGTGCAGAGGGAAGAGAGTGTGGTGATGAAAGAGGCAAGTGAAGTGCAGAAAGAGGCAAGAGAGGTACAGAAAGAGGCAAAGGAAGTACAGAAACTGGCAAGAGAAATATACAAAGAGGCAAGAGAGGAGCAGAAAGAGGCAACAGAGGTGTAGAAAGAAGAAAGAGAAGTGCAAAAAGAGGTGAGGTGCAGAAAGAGGCACGAGAGGTGCAGAAAGAGGAAAGAGATCTGCAGAAAAAAGCAACACAGGTGCTGAAAGAGGCAAGTGACGTGCAGAAGTAGAAAATAGAAGTGCAGAAAAAAGAAAAATAGGCGCAGAAAGAGGCAAGAGAATTGCAGAAAAAGTCCAAGAGAGGTGCAGAAAGAGGAAGGAGAGGTGCACAAAGAGGCAAGAGGGGTACAGAAAGAGGCAAGAGGGGTGCAGAAAGAAGCAAGAGTAGTGCAGAAAGAAGCAACAGAGGTGCTGAAAAGGGCAAGAAAGGGGCAGAAAGAAGCAAGAGAAGTGCAGAAAGAAGCAACAGAGGTGCATAAAGAGGCAAGAGACATGCAGAAACATGCAGGAAATGCGCAGAAAGAGGCAAGAGGGATACGGAAATTTGCAAAAGAGGTGTAGAAAGAAGTAAGAGCAGTAAAGAAAGAACCAACAGAGGTGCAGAAAAAGGCAAGGGGGTACAGAAAGAGGTAGGATAGGTGCACAAAGAGACAAGAGGGGTACAGAAAGAGGCAGGAGGGGTAGAGAAAGGAGCAATAGAAATTCAGAAAGAAGCAACAGAGGTGCTGATAGAGACATGGACGGTGCAAAAAAAGACAAGACAAGTGCAGAAAGAAGAAACAGAGTTGCAAAAAGAGGCAATAGAGGGGCAGAAAGAGGCAAGAGAGATGCAGAAAGCAGGTGAAGAGCAGAAAGAGGCAAGAGAGGTACAGAAAGAAGAGAGTGAGGTTCAGAAAGAGGCAAGAAAAGAGCAGAAAGTGGTAAGTGAGGTACAGAAAGAGGCAAGAGAGGTATAGAAAGAGGTAAGCTAAGTGTAGAAAGAGGCAAGAGAACTGCAGAAAGAGGAACGTGATGTGCAGAAAGAGGCAAGAGAGGTACATAAAGAGGCATGAGAGGTGCAGAAAGAAGAGAGTGAGGTGCAAAAAGAGTCTAGTGAGATGCAGAAAGAGGCAAGAGAGGTATAGAAAGATGCAAAGGAAGTACAGAAACTGGCAAGAGAAATGTACAAAGAGGCAAGAGTGGAGAAGAAAGAGGCAACAGAGATGTAGAAAAAAGCAAGAGAAGTGCAAACAGAGACAAGTGAGGTACAGAAAGAGGCAAGAGAGGTACAGAAAGAGGCAAGAGATCTGCAGAAAAAAGTAAGAGGTGCTGAACAAGGCAAGTGAGGTGCTGAAAGGGGCAAGTGAAGTTCATAAAGATGACAGTGAGGCGCAGAAAGAGGAAGAAAGGTACATAAAGAAACAAGAGAAATGCAGAGAGAGGCAAGAAGAGAGGCACAGAAAGAAGAGATGTTTGTGTACCATTAGTACCAATTTAACACCCACATTTAGCAATAAGTAACACATGACCATTCCAGCTTTGCAAATGGTCTTCCACCACGCTGTAACAAATGATGCTGCATTTTTGGGAACATTTGAGCCGTTTGAGCTAGAAACAAGGCTTTTTTTGTTAAAATCTGCAGATTAGGAAGAAAGTGATGAAATATTTGGCAAATGCGGAAAATGTTTAATTATGTGAAAATTGGTGCAGCGAACATTCACATAATTCCAGTGGCCCTACTCATACCTCCGACTCGGTCCAGTAGTGCTCGTCTGTGGTTACTTTTTATTGTGTCTCGTTGAGTTTATAGTTTAGCTTCTATGGAAACATGGAAGACTAAACCTGAGATTACCACTCAACAACATAGACTACAATACCACATAATTACTCTCCAAAACACATAATCCCACTCCACATAATTCCTATACACTAAATACCATCATCATCATCATCATTATACTTTTATTCGATACATGTATCATAAAAAGTACAAACATAAAATGCATACATATATGTTACAAAGATAGCACTATTTTTTTTTTTTTAAAAGAAAGAACCACTTCATCAATACAGGAATTTTTTTTAAAACAGAATAGGAATAATGCATTTAAGAGTCATATGGGGATATTGACTGTAGACGTGTGTTGCAACAACCTTGACCTAATAATCCACGCACATGCTAAAAACTTTGCAACCCCACAGACCGTAACCATACATGTGGTATTGGAGACAATAATTCGTAGGGCTATTTTATAATCCCTTACTCCAAGATTCTTAAAAACTGGGTTTAACCATTTATTCCTAGCCTGAATATAGGCTTTACAGGCAAAAAGAAAGTGACCTAAGGATTCTTCTGGGCAAGAACAACCAGGACACTTCCTATCCTCTTCCCTCCTCCTACCCCACCCTGACGTAAAATTTTTAAGAGGGAGAGTGCCATGTCTAAATTTCATATAGAGAGTCCTATCCCGGGGGATCTGAATAAAATCCAAAAGCGGTTCTAACTTTGTGGTAGGCTTGTGGGATAAAAAATTCTCAGTTAATTGGCCCCAGTTTGGGTTGTGCAAAGCCTTAGCCTCTATCCAGTCCCAATAGAGTTTTTTTACCGTTTGTTTCGGTGGGGGAGATTGGGAAGCCCAAGCGTCGCTTAAACCCACGCTAGCTGTAAGCTTCTTTAAATCGTTTAGCCACTTGATCTTGCCCGAGATGTTTAGTTTTAATAATTCGTCAAACACTAAAGCACAATTAGCTAATTCCGGGGTCCTCCTGAGGCGCACCCAAAATAATAGAGGACGTAGCTGGACAATATCGCAAATGGACCTCCTACCCAAATCGGCAAATAATGGTTTTAATGGAGTTGAGACTGGAAGCGATGCCAAGTCTCTCATAAACTTATTCTCAGCTATCACAAGAGCTTTAGTATTCTCAGTACCCCATATTTCTGAACCGTAGACTGCTGATGCTAACGCCTTTCCCTCGTAGACCGACAGGGCAGGAGCTATTGGTCTACTCACTGAAAGGCGCTGGTTCTTTAGAATAGCGCCGGATACTCTTTTAAGATTTAAGGTCATTTTACTCAAATGGGATTCCCAGTTCATTTTATTGCTAATTCTAACTCTGAGGTAGTCGAACTCTTCCACTACCTCTAGAAGTGACCCATTCAAGGAAAGATAAATCTTCCTATGATTTCTTTTAACAGTCATGACCATTATTTCGTTTTTGTGGTATTTATCGTTAGTCCCCGAACTTGACAAAAAACACTAAAACGATCAAGGAGGATTTGCAGGCCTTTGGGGGTTTTAGACAACAGAAGGGTGTCATCGGCAAAGAGGAGCGATGGTGTTTTCTCCCCGGCAATGGTAGGAGCGTCTGCCGGTATTTCTCTTAGATGGTCCACCACTCCATTTATGAACAGAGAAAACAAGGTCGGGGCCATCACACACCCCTGTCGCACCCCTCTGTTAACGGGAATACTCTTAGTGAGTTGCCCCTGGGTCCCCCACCAAATCCTGGCAAAATTGCCCTCATGTAATTTGATTATAAATTGCAACAAATAGGGTGGGAATCCCATATCCATTAAAACCTCCCAAAGTTTAGCGCGGGGGATTACATCGAATGCAGTTTTTAAATCTATAAAGGCCAGGTAAAGACTCCCTCTGGCTATTGGCACCGATTTCCAAAAGACCGCACAGAATCTAAAAACCTGGTCCATAGCTCCTACGTTGCTTCTAAAACCTGCCTGGAAGTGAGACAAAATGTTGTTTTCCATTAGCCAACACTCCGTCCGGTTTATAATGACCCTGCCAACTACTTTTTGAATAGTATCAATTAAACTAATCGGTCTGTAGTTGGCAGGGTCATCTCTTTCACCCTTTTTGAAAATAGTAATGACCTCAGCACCCTTCCAGGAATCGGGTACTTGATGGCCGGACTGGAGGAGATTCATAATTTTAGCAATGAAATCAGCCCAAACTGTGGGGTCATATGAAAGTAGGTCCCCCGGGATTCCATCAGGGCCAGGAGCCTTACCCGGAATTATTTTCTGGATTGCATCCTGGACTTCGCGGGGCGTGAACAACTCATCTACACTGTCACAATTCGATTGGGCCAACCGGCCAATGCCCAGATCAGGAGATGTTGGCACATCTTCCGTACTGCCTTCACCGTATAACTTGGAGAAGTGAGAATGCCATTGGCGCTCAGTGATATGGTTGGGAATTAACTCAGCCCCACGCCTGTCGAGGGTATTTATTAATTTCCAGAACACAGTGGGGTTTTTCCATATGCTGCATCTTTCAGCGCCTGCCAATGGTCCTCTTCCCATTTCTTTTTAGCTGTCGCAATACTTTGGCGATAGTCATGTCTAGCAACTCTTGCAGCTG
The DNA here is from genome assembly GCF_964261635.1 of Lissotriton helveticus. NCBI lineage: Eukaryota > Metazoa > Chordata > Amphibia > Caudata > Salamandridae > Lissotriton > Lissotriton helveticus. Next base: position 1,136,497,337 of record NC_136059.1, on the reverse strand, counting down.
TTGGATCCTTACTTTTTATGGCCAAGGAGATAGCTTTTCTCTTTTCTCTACAATCAGCTGTATGTAATCTACATACTTTCTATACAGATAATTTCACTGCACAACAGACCACATAATTCCACTAGAGACAACGTACAGCCACTCTATACCTTTTACATTTACAATGACAATAGCTCTAACTCTCGCAAATGCGAGAACTATTACATTACAAATGCTTCTTTAACTGGTAGTCGCGTTTGCAGAGTGGTGCAGAAAGGGGGCTGGGCCTCCGACCAGCGCTCAGGAATTCCACTGTGTAGGACTTAGAGGAGGTACCAGGAGGGCTTCTTGGCCTCCAAAGTCCCTCAGAAGTAAAGTGGACTTAATCTCCCAACCAATACTGTGCCAGGAGACACATTTGCAAAGTGGTGGAGAAAGGGGGGTGTGGCTTCCAAAGAACTCTTAATCTCAACCTTGGGGGCCCACTACCCCTCCTATTACCTCCGGTAAGTGCCGCACAGCAGGATTGCTAAGTTGTCAGGGAATTAAAGTCCCCTTCGTGCCGGGGGTCCTTAGGGGCCAACTAGCCTACCTGATACCTCTAGTATGCCCCAGATAGTGGAATTGCAGATAGGCGGACACAGGCCTCGGGCTCTGTCCACAACTCAGCAAATGCACCTCCTGGCGCGCTATTGGTTGGGGGATGAAGTCCCCTTGCCTCCTGAGGGTCATTGGGGGCCAACTAGCCCACCATGTACCCCCAGTAAGCCCCACAGAGCTGGATTACTGAGAGTGGCCCGAGGCTACACCCCCTTTTTACACCACTCTGCAAACCCGCCTCCTGGCGCACTGCTGCTTAGGGGATGAAGCCCACTTGCGTCCTGAGGTCCTCAGGACACAAGAGGACCTCAGCACCCCATCAGGGGGCGTGTTTGCAGAGTGGTGTAGGGAGGGGGCGGGGCCTCTGGCGAAAAGCCGGCTTTTCTTATATTTTTAGAAGGGGTTGTGGCCTCCCTTCTTTTAGTATTGTTTGGGTTCTGGGGCCCCTATCCCCCAGGGATAGGGGGATTTCTTTTTTTTTATAAACGGGAAGGGGGCCACATGGCCTCCCTTTCCTGGGCCACTATTGGACCCGGGGACCCCATCACCCAGGGCCTGGCCTCATTTGTTGTTTTTTTCCAGGGAGGAGAGCCGCGTGGCCCCCATTCTGAGACAAATTATGGCCCCAAGGACCCCATCCCCCGGGGTCGGTCCTTATTTTTTAATTTTTTTTAAATAACATCAAAAGGGAGGGGGCCGAGTGGCCCGCCTCCCGGGCCACTTCTGGCCCAGGGAGCTTATCCCTGCCTTAAAATAACAATGCCCCAGAAGGTGGCGGTCCTCGGGGCAGCATGGGAGGGAAGGAGCCCCCAACACATATTTTAAATAAAAAGCCCGGGGAGGTGGCGGTCCAAGGGACTGTGAGGGCACCCGCGGGCCCCCGCTAATTAATTGGGCATTGCCCCCGGGACCTGGCCTACCCAGGAGCTTATAGAAACCGAAGCGCGGGAGCCCTCGCTTAATTTTTTATTTTTTTTCTGGCCGGATTCGCGCATCCAGCGTGAATTCGGCTGTTTAAAAAAAAAAATTGGGGCCCTGGAGGTCTTTGTGGGACCCCCTGAGCAAGCCTAGGGGGTCAGGATGTTTCTACCCTGCCCCCTTTTCATGTTTTTTATCATTTTTTAACTTTTTTTGTGCCTTGTTACCAAGTCACAAGATGGCTGTCAACACATTCTGGTTTGGAGTGTTGGCAGTCAATCAGAATGAAGCTCCTGCTCAGGAGGGTTTGCAAATCCTCCTCGGTGCTCAGACATATACATTTAATTTCTCAGCAACTACTGAACGGATTTATACCATTGAAAAGAAAGCACACTTTCTGGACCAATACCTACCTTTTTGCCAAATTTGGTGTAATTCTGTTCAGCAGTTCAGGCTGTAGCTTTGTCTTAAGTTCCTAAGGAAATTAACATGGGGAAAACGTGTCTTGGGACCCCCTTTATTCTCAGACCCTGCTTGACAAAACACCCCGAAACTTTCAAAACAGGAGCTGACCTCAGTGAACCATTAGTTTGAAAAGTTTCGGAAAGATTTATCAAATGGTACAAAAGATATTGGCAAAAGAAAAAACGCTTTTAGAATAGAAACAAGGCCCTAACTATAACGTTATTTATTTATTTATATATATATATATATATATATATATATATATATATATATATATATATATATATATATATATATATATATATATCCACAGATCAGGCTCCAAACTCGTAGTCCAATGGCGCTCTTGTCACCGGTGCTGACTTCAAAGCAGAGCCCCGCTTTCGTCTATTCTCCAAAGAGCTATCAATGATAGCATAAGTCAGCACTCAAACAAAGGATATATTTCCCAAAATTTCCTTTTATTGTTCAAAAAGGCAGCATTCCTCGCATAGTACCAACGCGTTTCGCAACGTACTGTTGCTTGATCACGGTAAGGATACAATGTTGCTGTTCTTTCTTATATTTTTCAAAAAAAACGGCCTGAGACCCATCAGTATGATCTCACTTCCTGTCCAGCAACAGGAAGTAGCTTGGGAGTTGTAGTTTTTACATTAAAAAAACAAGTGTTTGTAGTTCTGACATTGGGGTCAATACAGTCTCTTATTTCTCTATGGATGTGTTAACATAATCAATCAAGTAATACATTTCTGTACATTTCATAGAAAAATTTCAGGGATGACGCTTATTGTATCATAACATTTGTCAAAAAAAAAAAATTCTCTTTTTTTTTTTTTTTTCTTCCCTTTAAAGTGGCTGTCGGGTGTTCGCCCTCTGGTGGGCACAATTATTTTACCATCTATTCTCCATTCAAAATCTCTCTAGTGAGTATCTCTGTCATACTTGTACATCTATTGAGGCCCTCTAGTGGGCTGATGGTCCTCACCTTAACACCCCCTCAACTCTGCGTTTTAGTTATTTAATTCCCGTTAAGGTTATTTAAGCACCCCAACATACATCCATCTACATTCCTGTAAAGTAACCCTTCTCATATCATTATTATTCCATACTGTTCATAGGGTACTGTGTTATCCCCCAATGTTTCTCATTATTCCCACTCCTTTATATACAGTTTCTCAACACCTCTATTGCATTCTGTCTCTCCTTCCAAAGAAAGACATATATAGAACCTATAAAGAAATTCAGCTGTTAGTCCACATATCTCAGAACAGTAGTAAGTCCAATTGATTATAAATGTACGTAAAGTTCCTCACTCAAATTTAAACCCCAAGGGCTCATCGTTCGGAAGTTTAGAATTTGTCTTGATTCCCTGCATCGTAATTGTTTTTCTTGGTCTCCGCCCCTTTCGTGTGGCAATACACATTCCAGTGCATAAGTTTTTAGGAGTTTCCAGTCGCTGTTGTGCATCAGTTCCATATGTTTTGCAACAGCATTGTTTTTGTCTTTGTTTGCTGTCGCTCTGATGTGCTCAAGGATTCGTAGTTTGAATTGTTTCTTCGTGCTTCCAATATATTTTAGTGCACACGGGCATTCGATTACATATACCACGTGTGTGGTTGTACAGTCTATCAATTGGTTGATCTTCCACAATTTTTTATTTGGTAACATTACTTCTTTTTTGTTAATAGCAATTTGACAGACCTTACATCGTTGGCATTTGATGAATCCTTTCGTATTCATCCATTGGATTCCCTTCTTCTTTTTTGTTCTGTCCTGGAAATGACTTTGTATCAGTTTGTCTCTCAGGTTTTTTGCTCGACGAAATGTAACCAAAGGGTGATTGCCCATTATTTTTCCCATTGTTGGATCTAATTGCAAAAGTTTCCAATTTTTTCTGAGGGAGTTCACAATTTGTTTTGATTCTCTTGTGTAGTCCAATATTAGTCTCACTTTTCTTTCACTTGGTGGGTTATCGGTTGCATTTGTTGTTGATTTTTTTGTTCTCAGAGCATCTTTTCTTTCTTTCTGATTTGCTCTTTGCCATCCCTTGTTGATAATAGCCATGTGGTATCCTCTGGTTTTGAATCTTTGAGCCATGTTTTTACTTTTTGATTCCCATTCATTCTTTTCTGAGCATATCCTTCTTGCTCTCAAAAATTCACCATACGGTATATTTTCTTTGACCGAAGATTTATGAAAGCTGTCAAAATGTAAGATCGAATTGGTTGCCGTATCTTTTCTGTGGAGTGTCGTTTCCACTCTATTGTCTTTGATGTAAATTTCTGTGTCAAGGAAAATTGCTCTATCCTTGCTTATATGGTATGTAAAATGAATGTTGGAAGTTGACGAATTTAGGATCCGAAAGTAGTTCTCAAATTCCACGGCTGTTCCTTCCCAAATTATTAGGAGGTCATCTATAAATCTGACCCATTTGGCTATTTTCTCCACGTGGATATCATTGTCAGAGTGCCAGGCAATCTGTTGTTCCCACCACCCCATTGTGAGGCATGCGTACGCTGGGCTGAATGAAAAACCCATAGCGCAGCCATGGACTTGTTGGTAGATTTCCTCTCCGAATAGGAACACATTTTGGGTTAGGCACATTTCCACCATGTCGATTAGCATTTGGTTATGTTGTTGGAAATGAATGTTTCGTTCTTTCAAGAAGAAGGCACAGGCCTTTAGTCCCATGTCGTTATCAATATTAGTGTACAGCGACACTACGTCCATTGTTACCAATAGATAGTTGGATTGCCACGGTAAGTCCTCTAAATGCTGTAAGAGATCTGTGGTGTCACGTAGATAAGAGCTCAAGCTGGTAACAAACGGCATGAGGAAGAAATCAATATAATTAGCGATTGGTTCCATTAGCGACCCCTTTGATGACACTATGGGTCTCCCTGGTGGTCTTAGTGGGTTTTTGTGCACTTTTGGCAAAAAATAGATCGTCGCCATTTTGGGATGATCTGTGCACAAAAATTTCATTTCATCTGTGTCGATTAAATCTAGTTTGTTCCACAATTGAAGTTTTTGGTCCAAATTCTCTTTAAATATTGTCGTTGGATTCACCTCTAATTTTCTGTAGTATTTTTTGTTTTCCAATTGTGAATGTGCCTCTGCTACGTAGTCGATTGTGTTGAGGACCACAATGTTTCCGCCTTTGTCGGCGCATTTTATAGTTATAGTTTTGTCTTCTCTTAAATGATTCAAGGCGTTTCTTTCCTCTTTGGATAGATTGTCTTTAAATTTCTGTCCCTTGATTTTGTAAATATCTTTCACAATGGCCTCCTGGAATAGGTTGATCTTGTTACCTTGGGGTAATTGTGGATAGAATTTGGAGGGTGCTTTCATTCCACTTAGGCCTGCGCCTTTTTGGTGTATTATCTGAGATTCTGAGATGTTTTCCCCTTCATTGTCCGTATCTAAATTAGTTAGTAGAGTCAGTGCTGGTAAGTCTGCTGAGGTTAGGCTTTGTTCTGTACGAGATTCATCCACTCTGTTTCGATTTTTATTTTTTGCATAAGATGCCATTCTTTTATTTTCTTCAAAAATCTTTACGAGTTTTTTTTTCCTGATATACTTGTATATATCAATTCTTGTCTGTGCTATGTCCATTGATTCAGTAGGGCAGAATGTTATTCCTTTTTTCAATAGTGAGGTTTCATATTCGTTGATCTCTCTGTCGGACAAATTCACAACCACTAATTCATCATGCATTGCGTAATTTATTTGCCCCTCTTCTGACGCATCGATCTTGTTTCCGTACCTACAGTTTCTGATCCATTTTTTCCTTTGTCCCCTTCTGGTTGTTTTTTTTGTGAGGTTCCTGACCTGGGTACCCATCTGCGTCCTCGACCTCTTCCTCTGATATTTTGATTTTGATTGAACTCCCATGTCCTTTGTTCTAATACCAGTCTCATATCCCCTAAAAAATCCTTACTAGCGGGGTCCACATTTTGCACTCCCTCTTCACTTGTACCCGTAGATGTCAGTGATGTAGCACTCGAAGAACTCTGTTTATTGAACACTTTACTTTGTTTTTTGAAAATATCACACCCGACAGCCACTTTAAAGGGAAGAAAAAAAAAAAGAGAAATTTTTTTTTTTGACAAATGTTATGATACAATAAGCGTCATCCCTGAAATTTTTCTATGAAATGTACAGAAATGTATTACTTGATTGATTATGTTAACACATCCATAGAGAAATAAGAGACTGTATTGACCCCAATGTCAGAACTACAAACACTTGTTTTTTTAATGTAAAAACTACAACTCCCAAGCTACTTCCTGTTGCTGGACAGGAAGTGAGATCATACTGATGGGTCTCAGGCCGTTTTTTTGAAAAATATAAGAAAGAACAGCAATATTGTATCCTTACCGTGATCAAGCAACAGTACGTTGCGAAACGCGTTGGTACTATGCGAGGAATGCTGCCTTTTTGAACAATAAAAGGAAAATTTGGGAAATATATCCTTTGTTTGAGTGCTGACTTATGCTATCATTGATAGCTCTTTGGAGAATATATATATATATATATATATATATATGAACAAGCTCCTTTCAGGAGTGAAACGCGTCATGGACGACACCATGTCTCTTAATTTCATTTGTGTGAAATAAATACTCTGCTTTCACTGGAGAAAGTTTTGCTGCCTTCTCTTGTTTATTTCTTCTGACTAAGTCACGCTTAAGAGGTCCTCACCTGGTTTTCCTCACCGTGGAGTGGTGAGCAGGAACATTGTTGCATATATATATATATTTATATATATATATATATATATATATATATATATATATTACCTACTGGCGGTCGCCAGTAGGTATATATAGTTAGGATTTTTTCTCTATGGGTTTTTTGAAAATTCTATGTCTAATAACTTTGGCGTTTGTGGACGGAATTGGCTGAAATTTTCAGGAAAATGGCACATTTTGTTTCTGAGCAGCCCCTGAAAATTTTGGGGGGATTCGTCAAGGGGGGGCCGAGAAAAAAGGGGGGTCCCAAAACGCGTTTTTCCCATGTTAATTTCCATAGGGCGGTTGGCCTCACTTTTAGCCCGAACGGCTGAATGGATTTGCACGAAACTTGGCAAAATTGTAGGGACTGGTAGCCCGATGTGCCTTTTGTAGGTCTCAATATATGTGCTGCAGTGGATTTTGAGAAATTAACGTTTAAAAAAAGATATATATCTGTAACAGCGGACTGGGCAGCGGCCCAGGACGCGGACTTTTCGCGCAACGGAGCTTTGTGAAGCGAAGCTGATTGGTTCTCTGGCGTCTGTCAACATTCCAAACAGTCCGTAGCGGCCGCCATCTTGTCTCTCGGTAGGATCGAGAGACAAGAGGAGGCCAAAGCGAAGGGGCAAATGACCATAAGGGGGAATAGTAGATCCTCGCTGACCCCCTAGGTTTGATGTGGAGGTTTTAAAAGGGCCCCGCGGGGCAAAAAAAAAAAAATTATAATAATAATCGAACGGCTGAATGGATTTGCACGAAACTTGGCAAAATTGTAGGGACTGGTAGCCCGATGTGCCTTTGCTAGGTCTCAATATATGTGCTTCAGTGGATTTTGAGAAATTAACGTTCAAAAAAAGATATATATCTGTAACAGCGCACCGCTTCGCGTACTTTTCGCGTTACGGAGCTTTGCGAAGCGAAGCTGATTGGCTCTCCGGTGTCTGTAAACATTCCAAACAGTACGTAGCGGCCGCCATCTTGTCTCTCGGTAGGATCGAGAGACAAGAGGAGGCCAAAGCGAAGGGGCAAATGACCATAAGGGGGCATAGTAGATCCTCGCTGACCCCCTAGGTTTGATGTGGAGGTTTTAAAAGGGCCCCGCGGGGCAAAAAAAAAAAATAATAATAATAATCGAACGGCTGAATGGATTTGCACGAAACTTGGTAAAATATTAGGGACTGGTAGCCCGATGTGCCTTTGCTATGTCTCAATATATGTGCTTCAGTGCATTTTGAGAAATTAACGTTCAAAAACAAGATATATATCTGTAACAGCGCTCCGCTTCGCGGAGATAAAATTATATCTGTATTACCTAGCTGTTGCTAACACCAGTTAGCGACGGCTAGTAGGAGATAGCGACCATCTTGGGTCCCACTTTGCATGTGAGTGATATTTATCACTAATGACATGCAAAGTGGGCATGCCAAGATGTTAGCGACTGGAAACAGTCGCTAACATCGCTATCTCCTAGGGACTGGTAGCCCGATGTGCCTTTGCTATGTCTCAATATATGTGCTTCAGTGCATTTTGAGAAATTAACGTTCAAAAACAAGATATATATCTGTAACAGCGCTCCGCTTCGCGGAGATAAAATTATATCTGTATTACCTAGCTGTTGCTAACACCAGTTAGCGACGGCTAGTAGGAGATAGCGACCATCTTGGGTCCCACTTTGCATGTGAGTGATATTTATCACTAATGACATGCAAAGTGGGCATGCCAAGATGTTAGCGACTGGAAACAGTCGCTAACATCGCTATCTCCTATTATCAACTTTTGGAAATATTCGAGATAAGCGCGAATATCTCCAAAAAGTAACAGCTGCCCTGAGCAGTTCTTAGCCATGTTATCCAATGGGAGGTGGATAACATGGCTAAGAGCATTAGCTCGGTAATGCATGAATATCGCTGAGTTTTCAGCGATATTAATGCATTGCGGTCGTTTTTTATCGTATTTGCGATAAACCTTGATAATAGCAAGGTTTATCTGCGATAATTTCTGACGGTAAAAAAATCTTTGCAATGCATCGTTAGGGATAAATATCGCTTAACTTTGGTAATATGCCCCAACGTCTGTTAACGTTCGATTCGAAGGAAATCAGGAATTGTTGAAAAACATTGTGTGCGCCATCTTGTCTTTTTTCAAATGCCACACTTTTGTCGTGCACGGCAGCCATTTTAGATGCCTTGACCAGACCCACTCTGTGCACGCTGTCGATCCTTAGCATGGCTCCCCACCCTCGCAAGCATCTCACCCAGGCAGTGGTCACCCCCGCTCTCTGTCTTATGCATGGGTAATAAACCTCCCCCCATCTGCGCTGCTCTTCCCTGAGAATCACACCCTGTGCCCGCCCGACACCTCCCTTTCGCCCTATTCACTACCGCACCCTCTGACACTCCTTTTCCTCTGTGTCCGATTGTTCAGGCCGGTCCTAGGCTATCAGCTAGCCCTGCAGATGTAGTTTATGGCCACAGCTGTAAAGAATCACCCCTCTTCAAAGGAGTTATAGTAGATCAAGGCCCACACTCGATGAGATCCGTCACAGCAGAAGCGTTGCTATTATCTGAAAACCATCCTGTATTGTGATTGGGGAGGGGACCGAGCGTGAAGCGGAAGATTCCAGGGATGACTCTTTGTACATCAAAGTTTTTACAATTATGTGTCACATTAAAAATATATAGCACTCCGACAAAGTAGTAAGATTATAAAACTTTAATAATTTATAAATATATACAAGAAAACAAAAATAGTAATAACATATAAACATTTTTAGGGAAAAACAACGAAGTAGCGGTCGGCTCTGCGAATAGTCCCAACGCAGCACAACGTCCAGATTTCCGGCGTGGGGCGTCGCGGGGGGTGGGTCATCAGTAGCAAACTGTTGTGCGAATAGTTCCAAGGCAGCAGAACGCGCCGAAATCTAGATGACACGAAAGTGATGTCTAGTAAGTTGCCACCCAGCAAATAACGGCGTGGGGCGTCGCGGGGGGTGGGTCATCAGTAGTAAACTGTTGTGCGAATAGTTCCAAGGCAGCAGAACGATGGCACCAAGGTGATGTCCAGTAAGTTGCCGCACTGGTTTTGGTATCCTACAATGCTGCTCCGAATAACGGCGTGGGGCGCCCCGGGGGAGGCGGCGTGAACGGGCCTCTCCAGGTGGAGTCTCATCTGTTTTAGTGGGGCGCCCCTTTACCGTTTCAGTTGCCATTCCGTCCGCTTTTGGTCCACTGTGTCAAAATCCGCCATTCAGCTGAGTTGCGCCCATCTCTTGCGGTGCAGCGATAGGCGGCTGCCACAGGACTCTCAAAATGGCGGCAGGCTCTTTCCTTTTTGGGCGTGGTCCACTGAAATGGCCCTGGGACACCTTGGAAATCGGACGCTTGTCTGCTAGGTCTTGGACCCCATTCTCGAAAGCGTCCCCTCCGCCTTGAGAATTCATCAAAAGTTTTGGGGGCCCCGACTCCTGCAGGCTTCTGGTGGGGAGCGGCTGCCATGATTGCTCGCGGAATGACCACGACGGAGCTACGAGATGGTGGTGCTCTCATGCTGACGCCAGTTTAGTCTGAAACATCCAGAAACAAGGTGGGGCTTTCATCATTTGGGGGAAAAAAAAAGTTTTCATCCAATGAAAAGTGTTGTTTTTAGGTCATATGATCAAGCCTTCCATCATTAGGAAACCAAAAGTAAAATGAACCAATGAAAAGTTTTATAAACAAGTCACATGACCTGTTATGCGGCATAGGGTATAAAATGCGGAGAAAATACGTTGGCACGTGAGGCGGCGTCAGTAGCGGACCGATGTGCGAATAGGCCGAAGGCAATACAACGCGCCAAGATCCGGATGGCACCGAGGTGGTGTCCAGCAAGTTGCAGCACTGGTGTGGCCATCCTACAATGCTGAAAGTCGGCGTGGGGCGCCCCGTTGGCCTGTGAGTTTGCGTCAGTAGCGGACCGATGTGCGAATAGGCCGAAGGCAGCACAACGCGCCAAGATCCGGATGGCACCGAGGTGGTGTCTAGTAAGTTGTCGCACTTCTGTGGCCATCCTACAATGTTGAAAGTCGGCGTGGGGCGCCCCGTTGGCCTGTGAGATGGCGTCAGTAGCGGACCGATGTGCGAATGGGGCCAAAGGCAGCGCAACAATATTTTCTGACTGACACCACAAGGCGCTGAGATGCCAAGATCCGGATGGCACCGAGGTGATGTCTAAGTTGCGGACTGATGTGCGAATGGGGCCAAAGGCAGCGTAATAATATTTTTTGTATGGAAGATACCACTAGGCGTTGAGATGCCAAGATTCGGATGGCACTGAGGTGATGTCTAGCAAGTTGCTGTACTGGTGTGGTCATCCTACAATGCTGAAACTCGGCGTGGGTCGCCCCATTAGCCTGTGAGATGGCGTCAGTAGCGGACCGATGTGCGAATAGGCCGAAGGCAGCACAACGCGCCAAGATCCGGATGTCACCGTGGTGGTTTCATAGTTGAGAGGCACTTCATCTGCAGTGGGGCGCCGAGATCCGGATGGCACCGAGGTGATGTCTAGCAAGTTGCTGTACTGGTGTGGTCATCCTACAATGCTGAAACTCGGCGTGGGTCGCCCCATTAGCCTGTGAGATGGCGTCAGTAGCGGACCGATGTGCGAATAGGCCGAAGGCAGCACAACGCGCCAAGATCCGGATGTCACCGTGGTGGTTTCATAGTTGAGAGGCACTTCATCTGCAGTGGGGCGCCGAGATCCGGATGGCACCGAGGTGATGTCTAGCAAGTTGCTGTACTGGTGTGGTTATTCTACAATGCTGAAACTCGGCGTGGGGCGCCCCATTAGCCTGTGAGATGGCGTCAGTAGCGGACCGATGTGCGAATGGGGCCAAAGGCAGCGCAACAATATTTTCTGAAGAGAAGACACCAAGAGGCGCTGAGATTCCAAGATCCGGATGGCACCGAGGTGGTGTCTAGCAAGCTATGCAGTTGAGTTGTGTGCGCACTTGCGGCGAATAGGTCGAAGGCAGCATAACAATGTTTTCTGAATAGGAGACACCACAAGGCGTTGAGATTCGGTTACCACCGAGGTGATGTCTAGCAAGTTGCCGCACTGGTGTGGCCATCCTACAATACTGCTCCGAATAACGGCGTGGGGTGCCCGAAGGGGGGGGGAGCCGGCGTGAATGGGCCTTCCTAGGTGGAGGCTCGTCTGCTGTAGTGGGGCGCCCCTTTACCGTTTCAGTTGCCATTCAGCTGAGTTTCGGCTGCTCTTGATGCTACAGCGACAGGCGGCTGCAAGAGGACTCTCAAAATGCCGGCCTGTTCTTTGGATTTGGGCCTGGTCCACTAAAATGGCCCTGGGACACCTTAGAACTCGGACGCTCGATTTTTTTTTCCTTTCCTGTACATGCAAAAAAAGGTAAATGCCCGGTACGTTACACGCTTCATCTGCCACGATGAACTCTCCAGAGGAACCGAAAAAAAATATAGTTGTGGTAACTATACCATGCATCGTCATATGGAGAGGTGGCACCAATTAATTATAGTGCTGCATAAAAGAGAGATTTGGAGGAGAACCCCTGACCTGCTAGTACATTCATCAAAGAAGTGGCACTGAGAGCTTCAGAGGCAAGGGAAACGGTCCCAAATATTTAGAAGAACTTTGGAAAGATTAAAATGACATGTTTAGATTGTGGCAAATTAATTTCATGTGGACAGATGAGTGTTACTCTAATAAATACAGCATATGAACATCATCATAGTCGATGGTTGGTAGAGACATTTTGACTATATCCTGGACCTGCCCGTCCTCGCCCAAAATGGCGCCGGAATAAATGGGACTCGTAACTCCTTGTTGTGTACTGGTTGCAGAACCTTGAAATCACGAGATACGTATGCAGTTTTGAAGCACATGGCGGGCGGGGACGAGAATTGATTGAATATTTCGACATCCCTATTGATATTAAGTTCTGATGTGTTATTGATTACTGTACTGTTGAAAGTTCGAATTAACGTCACCCATGGTACTTGCCCGCACATGTATATCTAGATAATTTTATTGTAACTGGCCCTGTCGTATTTTAATTATAAAATGTACGTCCACCGATTCCGTAACTGTTAGACACCTTAGTTCTTGCAACCTAATGGCCCGCCCGTTACGTTCCTCTACAGTGTAAATGTCTATTCATCATATACGATTACAGTTTGCTCTGTGGCAGGCCCACGTGGTTATAGGCTCGTATTTGTATAATGAAATTTTCACAATAAAGGTTTTTAAAAGAAAACATGGTAGTAGTATATACATTGGTAAAGTTTTTAATAATAGTGACTGTTTTAGAATCATTAAAAGGCAAGTGAAATAAAGCAGACCAATTACATGAAGGGTAAAAGGTATAATACGAAGGAACGCAGTAAAGATAAATGGTCAAGGGCTGTTGTGTTTTCTATTCCTGCAACATAAAGTGATCGATAAGAATCTCATATTCAGGCGTATCGGCGACTAAGACAGCAGGTCGACCCTCTTTTGCTCAACGGCTCCGTCATGGGACGAAGAAACGCTCTTTTTCTCGAAAAAAGAATATATTTTACTTGCAGGACAGTTGTAAAATTTCCGGGAAAGTACATTAGCCTGGAACATTATAACATATATTTAAGAAAAAATAATGTTCGGAAGTAATGAAAAGCGTAATTTTTAGGTCATATGACCAAGCCTTTCATCATTACAATAAGAAAAGTAAAATGAACCAATGAAAAGTTTTATTAACAAGTCACATGACTTGTTATGCTTACGTTACGCGCTGCGCGCCCCGGATGACTTCCGGATGCGCTAACGCGGCGCGTCATATGACGCATTACGCGACAACGCAGGTACAGAATATAGTCAAAATGTCTCCACCAACCAGCGGTCGGAACACAACCCCTTTCAGCAGGCTAAATAGTTCTGTTAAATGACAACAGAAGGGACAGGCAACAAGAACCATCAGTCAAAGAGGGGAGGGCTAGTTCTTCTCTACCGGGTTACATTGGGGCGCTACCGGAACTGATCGAATTGGTAGTCTACAGTGTTTCTGGATGTTTCAGACTGAAGCTGGGGTTAGCATGAGAGCAGCACCATTTCGTAGCTCCGTCGTGGTCATTCCGCAACCAATCATGGCAGCCGTTCTTTATCGTTATTTTGGGCGGGGTGGGTGGCGGAGCCGAGCTGTTTTGCAGCCATCATTGTGTGGAGTTCAGTTCATCTCACTAGTTTTGTATTTGTCATGAGGGGTTGTTCCTAATGTTTCTATTTTAGCGATGTCAAAAAGAGATCCCATTAGTGGCCTACTGATTTTGCTCGATTCCTTTTCTTTTTTTTTACACGATTTTTCGTTATCTGCAAAGACTAAACAGAGTATTGCGACTCTGTGTTTGTTTGTAAATAGAGAATGAACCAAAGAGAACTAATTCTAAAACAGTAAATACTTGGATAACAATCAATCAAATGGAGAGAGAAGCAGGCACGACGGATTACAATGGGGGCAAAGGCCTGCGTTAACTACCTTTCACTATCTGTAAAGAGAGAGTACTCCTAATAGAAATGAGGGGGGGGGCACCATTCAAAGCAGATCAGTGTGCATAAACACGAAAATGTTTTCACTTACCACGTACTTGACATTCGACAGCTTATGATATTTGCTATTAAAAAACCATTGAAATTCACTGAAAAAACCATAGGTTATAGACCATATATAGTTAGGAATTAGCATTTACAAAACCTTGAAAATTCACTGAAAAAACCATAGGTTATAGACCATATATAGTTAGGAATTAGCATTTAAAAAACCTTATTTTACTCACACAAAACCATTGAAATTCCATATATAGTTAGTTGCACTAACTATATATCGCGCACCCGCAATCCACTGCTGATCATGTCACATATTACATCATTCATGACATGGTCAGTGACATCACTGATGACATCACTGATGACATCTCAAATGACATCACTGATGACATCACTGATGACATCTCATTTGACATCATTCTTGTGCTAATACGATAAACCTCTTCAGACTCTAATATAACCTTAGATACACTCAGTGTATACAGACACTCACACACTGCCACTCATCCATGGAGTTACTCACACACCCAGTCAGTCATGCAAAGAAACAATCTCACCTCCATTTCTTCAACTATACAGTTAAACACACCTTACTTATTGAAACACATACTAACACATATTTACTCTCTTATACAATCCCTGATACAAGTTCACAATGATCGATACAACTACTCACTCATTCAGTGGCTCTCATGCACAGTTATTTATATATGCCAACTCTCACATGTACTGTGTTTTACATATGTACTTACTATGACATGTAGCATTGAGATATCCATTCACTCATCAATACACTCATGCACACAGTCAACTGCCCATGTAGCTGTTTCCACATGCACTCTTGAACTCATACACCTAGTGAATAAACTGCTCACACATCTATGCATAGAGTCACACACCTTCCAGCCACCCCTACACAAACTCAATCTCCCATAGAAATACTTGGGCAACCAATTAATAACACATATAGCCTCTCGTATAGCTAATGATCAACACATGCAGCAGTTTACAGAACAACAGACATAATGATGCACAAATTAAGACAGTTTAGTCACTAACCCATGCATTCAGTGAGACACATTTAATCACTCACTCATACAGTCAGTCACGCACCTACTAAATCCTTCATCCAGACACTTATACATCCACTCATTCTTCAATATGTAAAACATATTTAAACTTTACAAAAACACACAGACACTAGATGATGTCATCAGTGATGTCATTTGAGATGTCATCAGTGATGTCATTTGAGATGTCATCAGTGATGTCATCAGTGATGTCACTGACCATGTCATGAATGATGTAATATGTGACATGATCAGCAGTGGATTGCGGGTGCGCGATATATAGTTAGTGCAACTAACTGTATATGGAATTTCAATGGTTTTGTGTGAGTAAAATAAGGTTTTTTAAATGCTAATTCCTAACTATATATGGTCTATAACCTATGGTTTTTTCAGTGAATATATATATATATATATAGATATAGTCCAAACAATGCCCCTTACAGAGCAAGCAGGAACACTCACAGGTCTTTTTTCTCTGATTTATTGAAGCCAACAAATGCGTGTCAGCACAATTGCCTTTCTCAATGTCAGTCATATCAATTGAAAACACATGACAGATCTTTAAAAGCATCTTGGTTGCTCGCTCATTGGCTGGTTGTTTTTAGGAAGCAAAGACAGAGGCCTCGATTTTCCAGCCATTAATATGTCAACATGAATTGATTTCTTAGCTTGTAAGGTATTTCAGTCTTATTGTAAGTATTCACTCACAGTGATTACGCGTGCACATGTTGACTCCCAATTTTGTGAATTGGTGTAAATCTGCTCAGTAGTTTCTGAGACATTAAACAAAATCAAAATTTGTATATATAGGGACACGGATCCTCTGATTGGCCTCAACCTGCAAGTGTTGGCAGCCAACTTGGGACTTGACCTCAGTTAAAAATAAAGAAAAGGGGGCAGTGTAGGAATACCCTGACCCCTTAGTTCTGATGCTGGGCTCCCTTAGGGACCCCGCCAGGGCAAAAATGCATTTAAAAAAAAAAAAGAATTGCGACATAGTCACGAACCAGCGGCAAAACAAAAGAAAAACACACAAAAAACAAGTGCGGGTTCCCACGCTTGGTTACAATAATAGCCCCCGGTGGGCCAGGTCCCAGTACTTATTTAAATGCATGTGGAAGAAACTCCAGTGAAGTGGGAGCTTCTGACGGAGCAGCCTTCACTTCTCGGCTGAAGAGATGGTGGGGCTTTTGCCCGGCTGTCCTTGGAATGGCATAGCATGAACGTTCAAATTAGTTTGGTTATTCTCTTGATAATTAATATTCTTTAAATTAATAAGGATCGAATGTTCGGAAGACATATAGCTTATTTTCAACTTTGGATATGCTAGACCAAACAATTGCAAACAAATATTAGAGTGTTTTAGACTTCTTCTCGTGCTTCCATGACTATAGAATCCGCAATAGTTCACGGGAAACGGGGACAAGATATGCACTGGTAAAAGCTTAAGGGTTTGACACTGTTGGTACTCAATGAACGGAAAATATAGTTTCTTTCAATCTATATTTTTTCACATGCTAATTGAAGATACTTGTGTTAGAATTACGGCTCGTACTTGCCTCATTAACACTAGAGGTAATAAAAAAGGAGAACTGTATAACAATGAGTAGAAACAGGTGCAAAAACACAAGTAAAGGTAATTCTTATTTTTAAAACTTCAAAATACAATTGAAGGAAGATGCGACAGCAATTACCAATTAATTAAGACATTAATATAGAAGCTGGTTGAGCAGAAAGCTTTGTCGAGAAGGAAGACAGATACATTGTGTGCTGGTGGTTCAGGAACATGTATATTAAGAAAGCGCATTTAGCAATGAAGGCATAAAGGTTTTATCTTTAGAAATGTATGGAGCGAAATGCAACTTTGTAGCAGGTTAGACTCCGGTAATTGGTGGTTCTAAAATACATGTTTTTCAATGGCGGGGCGCCACTTTAGTGAAACATATGAGTTTAAATATGCGACCTGCTGGTAAAATACATATTGTTGCAAGATATAGAGTATGCATGTGGGGGTGTTGATCTAAGAAGTTAAGTAAACAATCAGAACTCATGGTAATATTTGTATATTCTACATTATGTAGATAGCTAACAGGAGAAATGGCGCTTAGAAGTAAAAACACGCTTGGCAGAGTACATATGCGATTCACTGGTGATATGAGTCTGGAGATAGGAGGGGGCTTACAGAACATGCAAGATGTTGTTTGGCCTTTATATGTATCTTAGACAGGAGGAGTGTAATGACTGATAAGCATGTGAATATAAAACACTGCTGTGTTTATTATTGGAGACATAAATGCATACTATATGATTCAAATTGATTGTAGTAGATTTTTTTTATTCCAATATCATGGGGCACTAAATATTGCATATATCAAGGGATGGTGTACAAGCAAAATCACTGCGAAGAAAATACAAGTTTAGAAATGTCAAATCTGGCTCTCATTTATCATTGTTGACAGGTGAGAGTTCTATACAAGAGCTCATGGTGTTTTTTTCTAGGTTAATGGCATCTTCCAGAGGAACTTGATAGGTGATGGTGATCACACACACACACACACACATATATATATATATATATATATATATATATATATATATATATATATATATATATATATATATATATATATATATATATATATATATATATATATATATATATATATATATGTGTGTGTATACATATGTATATACTTTCACTGAAAAAAACAAATGTTACAGGAATGTTATAGTTAGGTAATAAAATGTAAAAGCCTTAGAAATTCAGTGAAAAAAACAAGGTTTCAAGGACATTATAATTAGAAAATGGAGGTTATAGTTAGGCTCAGATTTTACTCATACTAAACCATAGAAATTCTGCAGGTAAGAGTTACCTGATCTAACTATACCTTACGCACCTGCAATGCACTGCTTATGACCTCCCATATTACATCACTCATGACCGTCTGACGCCAGGGTTCACAAAGGAAGTGCCAGGACTAGCAGGCAACAAGCTAGAGGTCACAGCTGTGACCACTGACAATTCCCAAATGATGTCCATAACCTCTCCCTCAACAATAAATATTATATGACATTCTGCACATCCGCACATATGATTTATCACGTTGCATTTATACATGTCTATTGCTTTGAAAAAGGATATGTATTTAACCAACACCAGGATGCAAAGCTTTAAGTTAGAAGAGTTATTCCTATGTGTAAAGAAAAGGTAACATGCAATCGGTGGAGGTGTAAAGAGCGTTTTTATTATGTAAATATATCTTTAATGTAGTAATAAATCTATATATAAATAAAGAAATCTATATATTTTAAAAAATTAGACACATATGTAACATAAATACGCGCACACATATAATGCAGTAGCAGTCGCCTCTTTGTGGGTACAGTTAGGGCAGAGTTTCCATAGGAAGAGCGTTTTTTGTTTTGCTAATAACTTTAATGCTGTGTGATGAATCTTCAAAAAGTTCATCCACTTCCGCTTCTTTCTTGAAAGTTTTACGGTGATCCAGCCAGTTGCTGCTATGAAAAAAGGGGTTCCGAAAATGTTTTTCCACATGCAATTTCCCACAGGAATTTTAAAAAGTGTTTTAGAAAAAACAGCTGAACAGATATACACTAAATTTGGAAGAAAGGTATGTCTTTACTCAGAAAGCAGGCTTTTTGTGAATTGGTGTAAATATTTTCTGCCATTTTTGATAAATTAAGGTTAAAAAGTTAGCGATAACCGGATAGTTGGTCCTGCAGGAGTCCTTCAGTATTGAAAATTATAAAAATAGTGTATTCTGAGGGGCGAGAGCTTTTTTCCCATCTGCCACTTCGGTCTCGGGGACTGAGCAATCTGAGTAACTGGCCGCAATATCAACAGAAATGTTGCACTGCCAGTACAAGATACAGGGAACCGGTCCCTGTGTCATGAAGTTAGGAAAAACAATAAGGCATAAGGATGCAGAGCATAGGCTTCTCTAGCCCTCTGGCCCTTGTGGGGTGGGTCCTAGGCCCTCCCCCCTCCCCCGGACAAAATTATCTTTTTCATTTGCAGGTCTCAAGAGACCCAGTGAGAGCACCGTGAACTACCATAGGACTTTCACTGGACTTAGCATGGTCCTCACTTTCTCATCTATGTGCTTCTAACCAGCAGCTGCGTGTTGCTCTCTTTCATCCATTTACTGCCCCAGCACCCCACTTTGCTCTCTCTTTCATTTGAATTCCCCAATCTGCACTCTCCATGCTGCTCCCCTGACCCACCCACAACCACTATGTTGCTTATCTGCACCCATTCGCACCCTCCATGATGCTTCCCCCACACACACCGCCATGGTAACATAACATAACAGGTGTATTTATAAAGCGCACGACGGAGAAGTGTGGCTAAATGGTTAGAGTGGAAGACCCTGATGCAGAGGTCTAGCCCGGGACCAGGGTTCAATTCCCCGCCTCGGCGGATCTTGGGCTCAAAAATTCCACAACGGCCCCCACAACGCTAAGGATGCCTGGCCTCCACCTTGGGGGTGCCCAGGAGTGGACACCTCACAGGGAAAGCCAGGATGGGTTCCACAGCGGTATTCGTACAAGCGCCTTGAGACCCTTGCGGGTGAGTAGTGCGCTATACAAGTATCAATTTACAATTTACAAGTTACCCGAAGGTGTCCTGGCGCTGAATAACAGGTGTTTATTGTTACCCAACTCAATGGTACTAATTTTATCGACCTCAAATGGATGAAAGGCTAAGTGGACCCGCTGGGATTTGAACTTGTGACCATGAGGTCGAACACAGGCCCCTGCAGTGGCTGCTTTAGTCCACTGAGCCACCAGACCCGGCAACCTGGTACTTCCACCCTTCCCCACGTCGCCATTTTGCTTCCCCCATCATGTTGCTTTGGCACCTCTGTTTCTTCCGTCCCCGTGTGTTGCTTCTCCCATCCTGAATTGTTTTCCCCACCTGCTTTACTTTTCAATTGCAGATATAGCTCAGAAAGGTAGCTAAAAAGGAAAAAATGCATCTGAGTAATTTTTAGGCGGGTGCATGCGTGGTGCGCGGGCCTACAAAATAACAAGGCAAGCCAAATCAAAGACTTAAAAAAAATTCTTTAGCCATGTTGCACAGCATTGGCTATGCTGTGCAAAATGGCTAAACACCATTTGCAAAGCCAATAGGTCTCAAAGGAGATACCTATTGGATTTGCAAATGCTTGCTGTTTTTGGTCTTTCATGCCGAACTAAAGTCAAAGGCAGCCTTGCATCCAATTTTAACTTTGAATGACTCCGAAACATATTTGTATTACAAATCCATTTTTATTTCCCATCTGGAAATCAATGAAAAATGCAAATAGAAAAATGAGAATCAATTACATTATTTTATGATTCTTTTTTTCAGTGTCCCTTGTCTAATTTTGAATGTTCAGGGATAGGCCATAATAGTTACAAATAGAGACAACTTGCAAAACGAAAGGCAATCATAAACCACCCAGCAGGTACGGAGAATATTCCTTTACATCACATATTTTATGACATTTAGTCGGAATGATTTCTGATATCGCACCTCCATTTGTCAGGTTCATACGATCTGTTTCGTCGAAGTTAAGACTGATGCATGGATTGCAAATTCTATGTTACAATGTCCAAGTCACTGGAATGATTGCATTCCCCCAGGACCCCAGGCTCTTGGACCATGCAAAAACCATGAATGTATTACTTTTGTATAGTACTGAGCAACCAGCACTGACCTTCAGCCACCTGACGCCCATTTTACTCTCCTGTGAACCATTCCTTTAGTAAACAAGACCTTAAGAAATAGCCAAAAGCTTATTTAGCTTAAACTATGCAATGATATCTCTTCACCGCAGGCAGTGGTGTCACAACCATATCTCATCCTTCACTTCAAAGGGAAGGTATAATGAACCTATTTTCTAGTCAAAAGAAATACAAACTTTTATATAAATATATGGAGCCCCCCCACACTTTATAATTTTAATTTAAGCCCCGGGGAGGTGGCGGTCCCGAGGGTTGGGAGGGCACTCAAGGATCCCCGCCCATAATGAACAATTCCCTGGGGAGGTGGCGGTCCACAGGGCAGCGTGGGGGGGCAGGAGCCCCCACACATTTTCTTTAGAAGCCCCGGGAGGTGGTGGTCCCTGGGGCTGCGGGGGCTGCATGCCTCCAGCACATAATGGATGAAGCCGGCTGGAGGTGGCGGTCCCTGGGGCTGCGGGGTCACTGCGGGTCCCACTAATTTAATGCACATTTTTATTTTCTAGGTTGGATTCGCGCACCCAGCTTGTGGGACTTCCTGAGCAGGCCTAGGGGGTCAGGGTGTTTCTACCCTACCCCTTTTCTTTAATTTTGTTTTATTACCAAGTGACAAGATGGCTGCCAACACTTCCTGGTTTAGAGTGTTGACAGCCAATCAGAATGAAGCTTGTGCTCGGGAGGGTTCGCGAATCCTTCTCGGTGCGGAAACGCCGCACAGTGCAGTCACCTAGTGCCAGAGCTCTCTCACAGGAACCCCTTAGAAAAGAGCCACTGCTGGGGAACATGTTTCACACCGACTCCAACCGTGCCTGGAGTCAAAATGGCGGGCAGAGAGAGGTGCCCATCGACAGCACCAGGATCACGTCAGGCCCTAGCAGCGGCTCGGCCAACGGTGGGTGACGGCGTGCTGGGGTAGATCCAACGAGCAGCACACAGAAATTGCCACAACAATTGACTATTTTGCAACAAAAATTGACTATTTTGCAACAAAAATTGATTATTTTGCTTGTTTTTTTTTCAAAACCAATTTTTCTGTTGCTTCACTCGTAACATGGCCGTCGGCTTATGTTGAGTTTAGTTCTTGCTTCGTTGCACGCTGCCCCCTGCTGGCCATCTTAACGCTTCATTTCTGCCAACTCTGCTCTTCTCCTTCACCAATTCCTTGTGCTGTACTCCCATCACGGACGTCTGCTAGGGTTGTTTACTGTTTACTTCCCATCTCATGCTGCCCCCTGCTGGCTGCCTCAAAGTTTGTCTACTCTGCTTTATTAGTTTTGCTAACCCCTTGATCACCTGGACCATGGTCTGCATGGGTTATTTGCAGTTTGCCTCTCTGCTCGCCTGCTGCCCCCCCCCTCCGCTGGCCACCTCAACCTCTACTCTTACAACACTCCTTTTGGAATGACCTGTGCTAGGCTTTTACCTTAGAGATGGGGCAAACTCATGGCCACAGAGAGAAAATAGTCTGTCCCCCATACTGATGCTGTTTGTTCCCATTTAGTACACTTTCTTTCTTTGTCTACTTCCTTTGTTCCTATCCCCTCTCCCCTGAATCTCTCCCCTTGTCTTCTAAACCGCCTAGCCCCCTGTCCTTTTGTGACTTTTGACTAAGCACTCCTTATCCCCTTGTTGGGGCGAGATCCAATATTTATACTCTGGAGTCTCAGCGAACCCGCTGAGAGAGTCCAAAGCGCTAAGGGAGCCACTCACAGTTGAGGTATGGTATGGCACACCATGCCAAAGCACTCCATCTCCCCATTTTGGGGAAGGATCCAGTATGTAGGCCTTGGAGTCTCAGAGACCCCTGTGAGAGAGTCCACTGCGTATAGGGAGCCTCTCGCAACAGAGATGGGGAAATGATACCACTTCCCCTGGGATCACAGCTTACTGAATTTTGGACGCAGCTTTGACTCGTCTACCGGTTTGTGTCTCCTTCACCCTCCCCCTCCTCTTTCCATGCTGTGTCTCTCACCCTCCCCTCCACTTTCCCTCCTTCATTCTCTGTCTACTTCCCCTGCTCCAACCCCCTCCCCTGAATCTCTCCCCTTGCCTGCTTTTTCCATTATGTATGTGTCCTTTTTGGTTGGCTTGACGTTACATGTAACTATGTTGCCGTGCTCTAATAACTGTGTAATCTTTGTAACAATATAACCTGCAACTATGGTATGATACTCATGTAAAGCGCTCTGATACCTCCAGGTCTAGCCAGCGCTATATAAAACCTTTAAATAAAAAAAAAATATATATATATATATATATATATATATATATATATATATATATATATATATATATATATATATATATATATATATATATATATATATATATATATATATATATATATATATATATATATATATATATATATATATATATATATATATTGAGGACACCAAAGGTTAAGGAAAAGTTATAGTTAGGAAAGCTTTATTTATTCTTCCTATACTACTCAACGTAAACTTTCCAAGAATTAGAACTCGCCACTCTAATATTCATTGTGTATTCAGAAATTATGTCATTTCTGAAGTCATGAGTATTGCTATGAATAATTTAATATCACATACTATAAGTAATCTAATATGGAAGGGTATAAGCAGTGCTCGGAGAGATGTTTATTGTAGTGTGGCAAGTGAGGTGACAAGACATTGTACGGAGGTGCACGATGTTTAGTAATTTGAAAGTGGTGCATACATTAGAAATTAAAGTTATAACTAGAATTTTTAAATCTCTAATGTTTGTATAGTTTAAGGTGTGTTTGTATACAAAGAATAAAAAAACTTTTCCTAACTATACCTATAACTTATCCTTAACATTTGTTTTTATTTCATTGAATTTAAATGCTTTTTATTTTTTAATAAAAATGTGTTTTAAATCTTAATGCTGAATGTCATTTGATTGAGTGTTGTTAAGTGCAGTGTCTTATAGTATTGTGAAGGACAGAGTTGTACAGCCTAGTTGCCATAGATTCTAGTATTGTAGAGTGAAGAAGAGTAGAGGGGAGTCGTGTTGTACATAGTGGAGCAAAGTGCTATAAAGTGGCATAGAGTGGATTGTTGAACAGTGGGATAAAATATCATACAGTTGAGTAGAAGTGGAGTTCAGTGGAGTCGTGTAGGATAGAGTGGAGTAAACTGTAATACAGTGGAGTGTTATGTTGTACAGTAGAGTAGTGTAGGGTGGCCCGGCTTATCAAACAGTGTAATAAAGTGTCATAAAGTGGAGTGCTGTGTGGTACAGTAAAGTGGAGTATCGTGTCATAGTGTTGGAAAGTGTCAGACAGTGTAGTACAGTGGAGTAGCATTGAATGAAGTAGAGTGTTGCAGAGAGGAGTGGCGTACACTACAGTGTCGTAGAGTGTAGTAAAATAGAGTCATGCAGAGTAGAGCGGCATACAGTCCAGTAGTGTACAGTCCAGTAGTGTGTCACAGAGTACACTGGAGTAGATTGGAGTGGTATGTAGGTAGTTGCGTAGTGTGTCTTAGAGAGAAGTAAAGTGTCATAGAATGGCAGGAGTTGAGTAGAGTGTTGTACAGTGGCATACAGTAGAGTAGAGGGTTGTACCATGACACTGACTGTACTATAGGGTTGTAGAGTGCACTTTAATAGAGTAGAGTGTTGTAGAGTAAAGTGGCATACATTGGAGTGTCGTACAGTGGCGTAAAGTTGGTTAAACTGTCATACAGTGGAGGTGAGTGGAGTGGTGTAGTGTACAGTGGTCTCAGTGTTATACAGTGGCATGGCATTGCATATAGGATAGTGCCATTGAGTGGAGTACAGTGTAGCGGAGTAATATAGAGTGGAGTAAAGTGTTATAGAGTGAAGTGGTATGCCATGTCATGAAGTGTGTGAAACTGTCGTAAAGCAGAGCAGACTGGAGTACAGTGTTGTGGAGTGTGTTGCAGTGGAGTGGCATTGAGTGTTGTAGAGTCAAGTGGCCCAAAGTGCCATTGAGTTGAGTAGCGCAGAGCGGAGCAGTGGAGTACCATTGAGTAGAGTGGAGTAGTGTGTTATAGAGTAGAATGGAGTAAATTCTGGTTGAGTGCCATAGAGGGAGTTCCGTAGAATGGAGTACAGTCTGGTAGAGTGGCATTGAGAGAGAACTACAGATTTATATAATGGCATAGACTGGAGTACAGTGTTGTACAGGGGAGTAGAATAGAGTGCAGGGTATCTTACAGTGTAGTAGAGGTTCGTAGAGTGGAGTAGACTTGAGTGGCATAGATTAGAGTGGCGTAGAGTGCAGTGTCATACAGTGTCCAGTCATTGAGTGTTGTATTGTGGAGAATCATGTCATACAGTGTCGTGGTGTAGAGTGTTGTGGCATATAGTGGACTGGCGTAGAGTGGAGTGACATAGAGTGAAGTGGCATAGACTGGAGTAGTGTAGAGTACAATGACGTAGACTGGAATAGTGTACAGTTGAGTGGCATACAGTTGAGTGGTGTACAGTGTAGTGCATACAGTGGAACAGCGTAGAATGGAATAGCATAGAGTGGAGTGGCATAGAGCGGAGTGCTGTTGAGTGGAGTTGCATCCAATGGAATAGCATAAAATAGAGTGGCATACAGCATAGTAGCATAGAGTGGGCTAGCATAGAGTGAATTACCCTACAGTGCAGGGACGTATAGTGCAGTGTTCTAGAATGGAATGGCATACAGTGGAGTGGGGTAGAGTGGAATAGCATACAATGAGTGGGGTACAGTGGACGAGCATACAGTGGAGTGCTATACAGTGGAATAGTATACAGTGAAGTGCAGTACAGTACAGTGGCATAAAGTGAAATAGCCTAGAGTGGAGCAGCATAAAGTGTAGTGGTGCACAGTGCTCTAGGATACACTGTAGTGACCTACAGTAGAGTCAGGTAGAGTAAAATAGCATAGAGTGGAGCGTCGTAAAGTGGTGTTGCATACAGTGGAATAGTGTAGAGTAGATTGGTATAGAGTGGATAGTGTACAGGGGAGTGGCACAGAGTGGAGTGGTTAGAGTGGAATAGCGCAGAGTGGAGTGGTGGAGAGTCCCAGGAAGCTTGTTTCCAGTCCAGTAAAGACATGGCGTGGCAGTTCGGGCTGGACTGTTCCCATGAGGCACAGGGTCAAGACTGATTTGCATATAGCTGTGTCTAACCTGGGGTGGCAAGTGAGCTAAAGAATGATGATGGATTCAACCCAGATCTGTGACCCTTGCTCACTTTGCCACTGGATTCAAGCTAGCCAGGTTGATGAAGGGTGTTACCCAGAAAACGGTCCCAGAATGCTTGTTTCCGGTCCGGTGAAGACATGGCTTGGCAGTTCAAGCTGGACTGTTCCCATGAGGCACAGAGTCAAGACTGATTTGCAGATAGCTGTGTCCGAACTGGGGTGGCAAAGTGAGCTACAGAATGATGATGGATTCAACCGGATGTATGACGTTACAACGCAGGCTATTACAACGCCTGCCTTTACAACGCGTTTTTTACATCGCATACCATTACAACGCATAGTGCTTTTAGGCGCTGGATAGTGATTTATTTAATTTACTATTCCAACTCCAGTCCCCGTGGATAGTAGGGAAGGTGTTGGATAGTAAATTAAATATATTCCCTATCCTAGAGCGCCCCCCAGCGCAATGCGTTGTAATGGTTTGCGTTGTAATGACCGCGTTGTAATGGTAGTGCGTTGTAAAAGTTTCGTTGTAAAGGTTGTTCACCGATTCAACCCAGATCTGTGACTGGGGGTGAGTGTCTGAAAGGTTTCAGCACTCCGTCTATCATCTCATTGTGTTTGCTTTGTTCGCCCTAAGTTGGCAGGGTATGCCCAGACGTGTGTCCCTTGCTCACTTTGCCACTGGATTCAAGCTAGCCAGGTTGATGAAGGGTGTTACCCAGAAAACGGTCCCAGAATGCTTGTTTCCGGTCCAGTGAAGGCATGGCTTGGCAGTTCAGGCTGGACTGTTCCCATGAGGCACAGAGTCAAGACTGATTTGCATATAGGTGTGTCTGAACTGGGGTGGCAAAGTGAGCTACAGAATGATGATGGATTCAACCCAGATCTGAGACTGGGGGTGAGTGTCTGAAAAGTTTCAGTACTCCATCCATCATCTCTTTGTGTTTGCGTTGTTCGCCCTAAGTAGGCAGGGTATGCCCAGACGTGGGTCCCTTGATCACTTTGCCACTGGATTCAAGCTAGCCTGGCTGATGAAGGGTGTTACCCAGAAACCGGACCCAGGATGCTTGTTTCCGGTCCAGTGAAGACATGGCTTGGCAGTTCAGGCTGGACTGTTCCCATGAGGCACAGGGTCAAGACTGATTTGCATATAGCTGTGTCTGAACTGGGGTGGCAAAGTGCGCTAAAGAATGATGATGGATTCAACACAGATCTTTCAATCAGAGAATTTGTAAAGCGCACTACTTACCCATGAGGGTCTCAAGACGCTGAGGGGGGGGGGGAGGGGCTGCCGCTACTGCTTGAAGAGCCAGGTCTTGAGGAGCTTTCTGAAAGTGAGCAGGTCTTGGGTCTGCCGTAGATGGGTGGGGAGGTTGTTCCAGGTCTTGGCGGCGGGGAAGGAGAAAGATCTGCTGCCGGAGGTCGTTCGTTTGATTCGCGGGATGGCGGCAAGGGCGAGACTTGCGGAGCGGAGCTGTCGGGAGGAGGTGTAGAAGTTAAGTCTATCGTTCAGGTAGGCTGGTCCAGTGTTGTGGAGTGCCTTGTGTGCGTGGGTGAGGAGCTTGAAGGTGATCCTCTTGTTGATGGGGAGCCAGTGCAGGTCTCTCACGTGGGAGGAGATGTGGCTGCGGTGGGGGATGTTGAGGATCAGTCGGGCAGAGGCGTTCTGGATGCGTTGTAGTCGTCGCAAGTGTTTGGCCGGGATTCCTGCATAGAGTGCGTTTCCATAGTCGAGCCTGCTGCTGACAAGGGCTTGGGTCACTGTTCTTCTTGTTTCGTTCGGGATCCACTTGTAGATCCTGCGGAGAATGCGGACGGTGTTGTAGCAGGAGGAGGAGATGGCGTTGACCTGTTTTGACATGGAGAGGGAGGAGTCGAGGATGAACCCCAGGTTGCGTGGGTGGTCCTTGGGTGTCGGAGCTGCTCCTAGTGCGGTCGGCCACCAGGAGTCGTTCCAGGCAGAGGGGGCGGGACCTAGGATGAGGACCTCTGTCTTGTCCAAGTTCAGCTTCAGCTGGCTGCTCCTCATCCACTCGGCGACGGCCTTCATTCCCTCGTGGAGGTTAGTTTTTGCGGTGTGCGGGTTTCTTAGAGAGGGAGAGGATGAGCTGGGTGTCGTTGGCGTAGGGGATGATGTTCAGGTTGTGCTGGCGGGCCACTTGTGCGAGGGGGGCCATGTAGACATTGAACAGGGTCGGGCTGAGGGATGAGCGGTGGCTTCGGATCGGAAGAGCGGGAGACGGGCTCTCTGGGTTCTGCCGGAGCGGAAGGACGTGGTCCAGTCCAGGGCCTACTTCTGGATTCCGGCTTCTTTGACTAGGGCTGAGTGTCTGAAACATTTCAGCACTCTGTCTATCATCTCCTTCTGTTTGCTGTAATTTTTTATACACTTTACCTGTGTTCTGGGTTAGGGTCTTAATTATAGGTAAGTCATAGGTTGTATTATTATTATTATTCCCTACCTATTACCACGCATTACATTCTTAATAGGTAGAAAAATGAATGTATATGTTTCTTTATATTTTTTGAATATTTACAGAGTACCTCGCTTGTACCTAGCAAGCACCATTATTTTTAAGAAAAATGCCTTCTTTTTTAATTGTTTTCAAGTTGCTCTGTAATTTCTCAGTATTTGGGTATTACTCTGTACACTTTTTCTGTAATGAGGTAAATATGTAAAAAAAAGTTTAAATGCACTGTAGTACATTATATTTGTGAAATATAGTGTATTACAGTGTTTTCATTTTTTACATATATTATTTTATAAAACTTTTTGTTTCGTAGTGTAGTACCTTCTTGGTAGTATTGCGATACTCCTCAATTAAAAAAAATAATATATATATAGTAAGTAAATCTAAGATTTTCCTACCCATTACCACTTGAATTAAGTGGTAATAGATAGTGGGAAATTATAAAATCTAACACTAACCTCAGCCAATCACATAATGCTTTGTCATTGTTATGTACTGCTGTACTTTCATGAAATACCTCAAAACCACCCTAGCAACATATATCACTAAGTTAAAATCCTTTTTAAGTAAAACATGCTTACCCTACTTACCTGCACTACCCTAAAACATAATGTATACACCATAATCTATATTACTGCGAAATTTCATTCAAATAGTTTCAGCCATTTTTGCGCTACACTTGAGTACAAGGTCAGCAGAAAAAGCATTTGTGTCAATACACGTTTTGGGGCCCCTGCTTAGCCACTCTGTAGTTACAGTTAGGATTTCAAAAATCGGAATTCTTTGCATTTTTGCTTGCCAACATTTGTCAAAACTCTACAGAACTTTGCAGACCTATTACTTTTCTACATTGGGTGATGATGCAAAGTTTGGTGGTGATTAGTTAACAGGAGCAAAGAAAGAGACGGGGTCGTAAAACACATTTTCTTCCAATTATTTTTCCATAGACGTTTTACTCAGACATTGCCACAAAATGGCTGAACATATTTAGATGATGTCTGGGAAGAATATAGATTACAGGATAGAAAGTGTTGTTTTTTTGTCATTTGATGTGAATTGTAGTAGTTCTGAAGTAATAAGGGACAACAAAAAAACTGTGCTCTATATTAAGCCGGAGTATACCACAGCAAATTTGGGGTATACTGCGTGCATGGCGATGGCAAAAAATAATAATAATGGTTAATGACAGCCTTTTAAAAATAAAAAGACAGCCATATTGTTTTGAACCCACTTTGTTTGTTCTGGGTTTCAACTGGAAAGGTAGCCTAGTACTGTTTTTAGAATGTATAGCAATAAATGAGGCTCTTTACAAATGTCTGTAGAGTTAAGGAAAATTATTTTTATTGTTTTATATATTTTTTAAAAAGGTTATGGAGTACCACGGTACTTCCTTAAAACAATCTAGGAAGTACTGTGGTACCTATGGAAATCTATAAAACGCCACTCCCCTCTACTCTGTGACACGCCTCTACACTCTACGACAAGCCACTCCACTCTAGAACACTCCACTGTACAACACTCACACTCCAGTCTAAGCCCGGCACTCCACTGTATGACATGCCACTCAACTGTATGCAACTTCACTCTACACTTCTCTACTGTAAGACACTCTATGACACACCACTCTATAACAAGCACTCCACCCTACTGTATGACACGCCACTCCACTGTACGCCACTCCACACTACAACTCTCTACTCCGCTCCATGTGCCTACACTCTATGCCACTCTACTCCAGTCTATGACACTCTAAGATATGCCACCACTCCACTACACTGTATTTCACCCGACTCCATTCTATGACCAGCCACTCTATAACATACCATTCCACTCTATGCCACTCCACGTCTCTCCACTGTAAGGCACTGTATGACACACCACACTATGGTATTCAACTCCACTCTATTCTATGACATTTAACTCTACTCTATGACACAACTGCACCCCACGCCAATGTACGCCACTACGCTGTTTAACATGACACTCTATGACACAACACTGTATGACATTCCACTCTACGCCACTCCACTGTGCTCTGCTCTTTGACACTCTTCTCCAATCTACGATACTTAAAACCTCTCCACTCCATCACATTCTACTCCACTCTATGCCACTTGACTCTCCTACAGTGTACTCCACTTTATACCTCTCAACAGCACTCTACTCCACTCTATGCCACCATACGACACTCTACTCCACTCTACAACACTCTACGCAACTCCCTCCATGCCACCCCACCCCTTACTCCACTCTACTGTATGACATACTGCTCCATTCTACTCCACTCTATGCCTCTTCACTCTACTCCACTATACACCACTCCACTCTACAACACTCTACTCCACTTTATGCCACTGCATTCTAGTCCACACTACGACACTCTACTCTACAACACTCCACTCTACAACACTCCACTGTACCAAACACCACTCTACAACACTCCACTCTATGACAGTGTACCTCACACCACTCCACTATATGCCCCTCCAGTCTTAGACACTCTACAACATGCCACTCTGTGCCTCGCTACTCCACTGTAGGCCACGCCACTCTACTGTATGACATGCCACTCCACTCTACTCTATGTCCTCTCTACAGCACTCTACTCCACTCCATTCTACACCACTGTATGCCACTCTACACTACTCTTTGACATGCAACTCCATGATGCGTCACTCCGCTCTATGACACGCCACTTTATTGTACGACAGCCACTACAGTCTATGACACTCTATGACATGCCACTCCACTCTACAATATACCACTGCACTGTACAACATGCCACTACACTCTACACCACTCCATGCCCCTCCCCTCTAAGACACTTTATGACACACCACTCTATGACCCGTCACTCTACTCTCCCACACGACACTCCACTGTATGCCACTCCACTCTACTGTATGACACGTCACTCTAGTCTACAATCTACAACATGCCACTCCACTGTACACCACTCCACTCCACTCTGCTGTATGATGTCAGTCCACTCTACAACACACCACTCCACTGTACACAACTCCACTCTACTGTATTACACGCCACTCCCCTGTATGACAGGCCACTCCTCTCTACGACATGCCACTCCACTCTACGCCAATTCACCCTATGCCCTCCACTCTAAGACACTGTACGACACAGCACTTCACTCTACTCTATGAAATGTGACAACATGCTACTCCACTCTACAACACTATACTCCACTCTATGCTCCTTCACTATACACCACTATACTCCACTCTACGACATGGCACTCAACTCCACAACATGCCACTTCACTTTACAACACATGACTCGACTCTACAACACTCCACTTTACTCTGCGACACTCCACGCAACTCCACTGGGACAGATGCCAATGTACTCTACAGCACTCCACTCCAGTAGACTTCCTACGCCCCTCCACAACACGCCACTCAACTCTATGACATGCAATTTCACTGTATGGCATTCCATGCTATTCCGCTGCATGACACACCACTCTACTGTACAGTTGACACACCACTCCACTGTACAGTCCACCACTCCACTGTACAGCACGCAGCTCCACTGAACAACATGCTACACCACTGTACACCAGTCCACTCTACAGCCTTCTACTCTGAGACCCTGTACAACGTGCCACTCTGTGATACGCCACTGTAATCTAATGTATGAAACACCACTCCACTTTATGCCACTCCACTCTACAACACTCTACTCCACTCTATGCCACTATACTCCACTATACAACACTTTACGATATGCCACTCCACTCTACAACACGCCACTCCACTCTACGATATGCCACTCAAATCTATGACACTCCACTCCATGGTACAACATGCCACTCCACTGTATAGTACACCACTCCACTGTACGGCACACCACTCCACTGTACAACATGCCACTGCATTTTAGGCCACTCCACTCTATGGCCTTTCCCTCTATGAGACTGTTTGACACACCATTCTATGACACGCCACTTCACTCCACTGCACGACACTCCATGCAAATTATAGCATGCCACTCCACTGTATGCCCCTCCACTTTATGACACTCAATGGCACAACACTGCACTCTATGACACTCCAAGCCACTCCACTCTATAAAACATCTCTCCACTCTACGATACACCAGTCTACTTTACCACATGCCACTCCACTCTAAGACATGCCGCTCCTCGCTAAACCACTACACTCTATACAGCACTACTCTAGGACACTGTCTGGCATGATACTCTATGAGATGCCACTGCACTGTACTCTACAACACGCCACTACACTCTACCCCACTCCACAGCACTCTACTCCACTCTATGCCCCTCCACGTTATGCCACTCTACAACATTGCACTTCAGTTCATGACATGCCACTCCACTGAACGACATGCCACTACACTGTACGACACTGCACTCCATGCTTTGACATTCCATGCAACTCTACTGTATGACATGCCACTCCACTCTACCAGGTGGCACTCCACTGTACAACACGCCACTCCACTCCACTCCAATCTACTCCACTCCACACCACTCTATTCTATGACATACCACTTCACTCTACGCCACTCCACTCTACCCCATTTACGCCTTTCCACTGTACACCACAACACTCTATCTCACGACACTATGCCACAACACTGTACAACACTCCACTGTACAACACTCCACTCTACATCACTCCACTCTATGCCATTCCGCTGTAGTCCACTCTATGAAACTCTATTCCCATCTACAACACTCTACTCCATTTTATGCCACTGTAGTACAATCTACTCCACTCTATGTCACAATACTCTACTCCACTCTACGCAACTCCCTCTACTCCACTCTAAGCCACTTGACTCCACTCAACTGTATGACACACTACTTCACTCTACTTCACTCTACTCCACTCTATGCCACTCCAGTCTATGACAATTTATGCCACTGTACTCTAACACACTCCACAACACTCAACTCTGTTCTATGACACTCCACTCCACGGCACTGTACTCCACTCCATGCCACTGTACAACACTCTACTTGACCACACTCCACGTGATGACGCTCCAGTCTATGACACTCAACTCCACTCTATGCCCCTCCACACTATGACTCTCTACTCCACTGTAAATACAAACAAAATAATGAGAAAATACCAATTCAATGAAAAAAATAAATGTTTAATTATAGTTAAGAAAACTTGATTTTTTTCAACACAAAATCAACTTAAACTACACAAACATTAGAAATTTTAAAGTTAAAGTTAGAACTTTAAGTTATACTTTGTAATCCAAAGAAAAATAAGTACTACTCGTGCACCTTGGTACACAGTGTTGTCAATTCGCCAGCCACAGTAAATTAACTATAACTTGCACCTTCCTATGCACTGCTTATACCCTTTCATATTACATCACTTACATCATGTTAAATAATAGCATTTATGAGAACACTGTGCATGGTAGAAACATTCATTTATTATTCACTGCTGCTAGGAAGGAGCACCCCATAATGCCCTATGGCATTTCACAACAGGACATTTTCATGTTCGTGGTGCTTCTAGAAGAGGCAGGGGCACCACCAAACATTTTCCAATGTTGTGGGGTGCTGCACGGAGTGTAGCAGCCCCTAACATAAAAAAAACAGTAAGTCTTCTGGATCAATAAACCCATGAATCCAGAAGAACTTACAATATTTGTTTATTGCACTACGAGCTGGAGCTCTAGGCTCTTCAGCTGCAGGGCAAGGCCCTCTTATGGTTGTTTTTATGATCGCATATTGTAGACTGAAAAATGCTAAAAGAAAGACTCAGGAACCTATTGGTTTTTATTTAAAAACACATATGTCTGAGTAATTCTTTTAACATTTCTCAGCCCACAAAATGGGTTCATAAAACCAAACCTAAAAGAAAGACTCCCAGACATGTTGATTTCTTTTTTTATTAGAACTTTAATGAACATTCTTATAATAATCACTATTATTAAGCATTGTGTGAATTAATGAAATATGCATTTGCTAAAAATATTATAGATGTTTTCAGAAAGATGTGTTTATATATATTGATATACTAAAGCCTTGATATTAGGTCCACTTTTTATGTTTTGGTGTACCTGAGTGTGGCTAGGACCAACTACACCAATTGCACGCTATACATGGCAGAGGCCATGGGTGGCATGGGTGGCATGAGGTTGGCTGCGTGTGGGGGGGTTAAACGCAGGGCCTAGCTACAGGCCAGGCCCCATGGCCAACTCCAAGTGGCACACAGCCAAAGACCTGCACAGCAGGGGGGTTGGTTGCCCACTGGGAATTGGTGCAGACCCCAAGCCACGCACACCTGAAGGCCGTGTGTGGCAGGAGGTTGGCTTTACACACAACCTTGTCAAGCAACCTACTGTATTTATTTTTTACTGTTGTTGGGGGGCTGATGCACTTCCTGCAGCCACCCAGATCATTAAAAAATAGATTGGTGCTGCTAAAGTCCCTTTTTGAGGCACCACCAGGAACTAGAAATAAATATGTAATGCCCTCGCAGAGCATTATGGAGCACTCCCCCGTCAGAAACTGTGAATATTAAATGAGAGGCTACTCCGCTCATTTCATATTCACTTTTACTCCCGTGATAGCAGTGCAGGGAGCCCACTCCTGAGCTGACATGTTTTTATTTTCCAATTATAGGGTGCGCATGAGCGCAATCCAATGCTGCCTTGTTTTTTATATTTTAATATATGCACTGAAAAAGGGGATGTTATAGTTAGGTGAAAATGTCAGCTAAAATGTAGTGAGTTAAATGAAAAAACACAGAAATTCACCAGTTATAGTTATCTTAAGGAACTATGGGGGTCATTAGGATCTCAGGCGGATCGCCACCGCCTGAGATCCGTCCCCGCCCGCTACCCATTTCCCTCACAATATTAATATGCCGGGGGGACCAAGGCGAACGGAAAGACCGTCCGCCGTTTTTCTGCCCGGTCGACAAGACGACCGGGCGGAAAAGAGTTTAATATGGTGGCGGTGTCTGCTAGACACTGCCATCCATATTATGAAGGGGGCGGACACATGCCTTTAGTGGCATTGCCGCCACTGAAAGGCATGTGGGAAATGCTTGCGGGACCCGTTGCGGGCCCCCAGGGACTCTGGGGGGTGGGGGGTGCACATGGGGGGTATCTATGGTACCCCCCTGCATTTCAATATACAAATTGGCAGGCACCGCATGGTGCCTGTCACGTTGTGCATTGAAATGCATGACGTGCAAATTTAGCATTGCAGCGGGCGGTGCTTTCAGCACCGCCCGCCGCAATGTGAAATATGCGGGATGCGCCTGCTGTGGTAAATAAATAATTAATTACCGGTACTATTGTTCTATACATTAACCAAAACAGATAGCTCAATAAATAAGAGGCAGGATCCGTGGAATCTGAGTCAGAAATGGCTTTAATCGGATGGCTCGAGCCTAAAGACCATAAAGTGGCATGCAATGGACTGGAATGGCAGCTGCAACGTCTCATCAACAGTACATAGTATATATAGGAGAACATTACAATTGCATTGAATACAGTAGGCGTAACAAGTGACAAACGTAAGATAAGAACAAATGGGCGTACAAAGAAGGCGTGCACAGGGCGTGCACGTAGACATGTGATGTAAACGTCACAGAAGTGTCATAAATGGGTGGATACATGGAGGGGGCTACCTGGGCAGCTGGAACCTTTAACCTACTGGTGCGCGCAAACGGGCCATGACGTGTAACTAGGGAGAGCTGGGGGCTCTGACTTCTGCACTAAAAAGAGGAGACTAAAGTCTGGGATGTCAGGACGACATGTGCCTATAGCATATCTGATATCTCGTGTTTGGAGAACATGTTGATTGAATCTAAAAGTTATCAGGGCAAAGGCTACGTGACACTAAAACTGGTGCATGCATATATTCTACATGTATTGCGTGTGCTATGAATCTTCTATGAATATTAACTCAGTAATTCTCTTGCATGGAGACAGGAAGACTAGACTATAGCTGAAGATGTTTATACAGATCGCTAGCTTAGGAATGTGAAGCCGGGGAGCTAAACTGATAACTAGAGGCATAACATATTCTTGGCAGACAGGCAGGCAGGCCAGGCCGGGCACCGCGCTGCTTGGCAGAAAGTAAGCGAAGGGTCAGGGATGCGGGAGGGGCTGCATCGCTCCATCCATCTGTTCATAGAGCATCATTTGCTCGTCTCGAATCTTCTTGGAACGGGACTTAGGACTTGGAATACAAGAGGCAGCGCACAAGCCGCAAATCGCAGGGCCACATTGTAAACATAGGCAACAACTGAATATGATCATTACTACTATTCCTAGGAATGACAATACTTTCCATCCCCAGGCAGATATTATACTCCAGAGCCAACCGGACCATGTCCAGTCGCCTGGATTCTGGTGTAACTGATGGGCTATTTTATGAAGTCTGGTTATAGCTGAATACACAGACGGTGCGTTATTAGGAATGAAAATGCAGCAACTAGATCCGATGACTCTACAAGCTCCGCCCCTATCGGCCAGTATGACGTCAAGGACGAGGCGATTTTGAAGCACGACAAATCTCATAGCAGATTGTTCTTCGGTTAAGTTACCTAGAGCGGAAGTAGTCTCATTCACTACTGCTTTAAGGGTTCTGGTTAGCCTACGTATTAGCTTACTATTCTGGACAGGACCTATGAAGAAAAAGAAACCTTTATTGAAGTCTTGATACTGTTCTAAGGCAGTTTCAGTTTGATCGACAATTGGGGACTCAGTCTCCCTTCTATGTCTAATGTGTACTAGATGTGTATTTCTGTGATAATCGGATGGGGCTAGAAAAACTGGTGGCAGTAGGAAGGCAATGTAACATGTTCCATCCCAATCGAGGGGCAGACGTACATATGCAGTCTGACCACACACAAAATATGAATGACGTGAGGCTTTGAAAGTAGATTTCCCATTGTCACTATACTCGACCACAGTGGTACAATCACTATGTCCTAGATGTACTGAACCATTCTTTCTGACACATAATTCACCTTTCACTGGTAAGACTGTAGTAGCAGGCAAGTCTGGAGTAGTCTCAGACTGAACATTCAAAACCATGAAATTCGAGGAATAATTACCTAGATCATATACTTCATTTTCTAGATCTAACCCTGTTCTATGGGAAAGTCCTTCCTTGTCTGGGAAACATGTTCTATTCAAAAGGGATTTGTCGTTTGAGGATGACGTTATCGAAAACCATGCTCCACACGAACCATTGTGTGAAAACGGATAGGGAAAGAGTGGCAGAACTCCCTTCGGTGTCTGGAAAGGGGGGAGTCGACCACACACCCAACAATTAGTGGCATTGCTAGTCTGGTGTGAATAGTGTAACATTCGGATAAAAGTATTGTTGCGCATAGCAAGTCTGTAGGATAACTCGTGAGGAGGTAGTTCACTAAAGGTGTGCTCTACTGTATCATTAGAAGACAAATGTACATGTGAATCAATAGGAGGAAAATATACATGTAAAACATAACTTATGCATGTAACCGTAAGACTCAGAAATAACATAAACAATAAAGTAATTACGCATCGACTGCGCAAATTCTTACAATAACGTATTTTCTTGGAGTTTCGACTAACTCTCTCACTATGGGGGTCTATCTCATACATGTCAGGAACCTGTCTAACCGCTTCACCCGAGAGGGACTTAAACAATTAAACTGTCTGACTTGCTAGACCTCAGTTTTATTTTATACTCCTGCTGCGGAGTTTTCTCTAACAGGGGAAGTTTAGAGTCAGTATCTGGGCAGTCCTTGAGAACGGGGCAGTCTTTGAAAAAAGTCTTTGGACGGAGTCCATGAAATCGTTTCACATGACTGGAATGAATCCAGCCTTTGCGGCCCTCCACCTTGATTGCTGTCCTTGTGGTCATCAAAACGAGCTTTGGTTCTTTCCAGCGGGGCTCCAGCGGGCTTGAACGATCAAAATTCCGGATTAACACTAAATCGCCTGGAACGACCTCGTGCGGTTTCACCTGCGTGTTGTCTGGAAAGGCAGCAGCCACCGGTGAACGACAAGAGAGTAGTGCAGACATCAAGGAAGCCAGGTAATCTGTCAGCATATTACTGTCCACATCTGTAATTTTACGGGGCATTGGTGTACCCCACATGTTCGGGGGACGACCAAAAATAACCTCGACAGGGGACAGACCTGAACGGGAGTGAGCGACCATTCTCATATAAAAAAGGGCGACTGGCAGAGCTACCATCCAATCTACGCCTTTTTCTGCGCAAACCTTGGCAATGCGGATTTTCAGAGTCTGATTATGTCTCTCGACGAGGCCAGCTGCCTCGGGATGTCGTACACAATGGAACTTCCACTGGTACCCTAACAGAAGAGATACTTGTTTCATGAGTTCGGATGAGAATGGCTGGCCGTTATCTGAATACACGACCCTGGGCAAACCATAGCGGGGAAAATACTCACGAACCAACTGCCTGGCAGTGGTCGTGGCAGTGTAATCTGGGACTGGATATGCTTCCGTCCATCTGGACAAAGCGCAAACTACTACGAGGACATACTTGAAACCTCGGCATCGATCCATCTGAATATAATCCATCTGGAGGACTTCAAAAGGGTGGTCAGGAGGATGGAATCCACCTTGTTCCACCGGAATACCTTTACCTGGATTGGAACATATCATGCAGGTACGTACTTTCTGTTTGGCTGCTGCTCGTAAATGCTTGTTAAACCAAATATTCTGGATGCTGTCTAACATGGCTTCCTCTCCTAAATGTGCCGGACTATGTGCGGTATTAACAATAACTTGAACCATAGAGTCTGGGAGAAACCATGTGGCTTTTCCCTTCGTCAACCATCCCTGATCTGTCTGGACCCCTCCTTGTTCAGACCATTTCTTGATTTCATCGGGAGTAGCATGTGACTGTATGTCTAGTACATCTCGTGTAGGATCCTTAACTGTCATACAAGTAGTCTGATCTAGAATATCTGTCTTTTTCGTGTTAACTGGAATGTTTGGAGTCTGAGCTGTAAGCTTGGCTGTTCGATCTGCTAGATCGTTACCTTGAGAAATGGTGTCAGTGGTTTTCGTATGTGCTTTGCACTTCATAATGGCAATGGCTTTCGGTAAGTGTATTGCTTCTAACAGAGCTTGAATGAGGGGGCCATGCTGAATCTTGGCTCCATGAGAGGTCATGAAACCTCTTTCTTGCCAGAGTACTCCAAAGTCGTGAACGACTCCGAATGCGTAACGTGAATCTGTGTATATGTTTACTTTCAGGTTCTTGGCTCGTATGCAGGCTTGGGTCAGAGCGATGAGCTCTGCTGCTTGGGCAGACAGGGTATCAATACGATGTGTTTCTATAACTTCGGTTTCAGTAGTCACTGCATACGCGGCTACTAGTTCTCCTCTACTTATTCTCATACATGAACCATCCACATAAAGTGTTAGGTCGGGATCAGGTAATCCAATGTCTGTCAAGTCTTGTCTTGGCTTCGTCATGATGTCAATAACTTCCACACAGTCATGTGTGGCAGGATTTGGAACAGTCGAGGGTAACAGTGTAGCAGGATTTAAAACGTTGCAGCGTCTGATTTCTATGTGTGGCTGTATCAGTGTCAGTTCATACCCTGTTAATCGTGCAATTGTCAAGTGCTGAGTCTGTGTTCGGTTTAAAAGAACTTCCACGGAGTGTGGAACTTGTACTGTCAGGGAGTGTCCTAACACTATGGAATCACTTTGTCTGATAGCTAGAGCTGTGGCTGCAACTGACTTGAGGCACGCAGGCAAAGCCTGGGCTACTGGATCTAATGTGCTAGAAAAATAAGCACAAGGCTTGTGTTGTCCTGCTTGATCTTGCGTGAGGACAGATAATGCTGTACCATCACGTTCAGTGACAAAAAGTGTAAAAGGCTTACTATAGTTCGGTGTCGCTAACACAGGTGCATTACATAAAGCTTTCTTTAACTCGTTAAAAACAAGTGTATGTTCCTGGGTCCAAGGGAGGACAGTCGATGTCGCTGCCTCCTGTGTCGTTAACTGTATCAGTGGTTTAGCTAGATATGCATACTGAGGAATCCATTGTCTGCAGTAAGAAGTGAGGCCGATAAAAGCTCGTACCTCCTTCTGTGTCTTGGGCTGTGGAAGATGTGCTATTAACTGGATGCGGTCAGGTGTCAACTGTCTACCCCTCTTGGACAGTAAGTGTCCAAGGTATACCACTTGCTGGACACAGAATTGTAACTTCGAAGGGGACACCTTGTGCCCCATCTCGGCCAGAAAATACAAGACTGTAAGTGACGCACGTTCGCAGTCACGTTCTGTACGGGCTGTGATCAATAGATCATCGACATACTGGAGCAGGGCAGTGTCGGTTGGCATGTGAATACTGTCTAGTTGTCTTTTAAGTGCTTGACTGTAAATGCTAGGACTTTCTGTGAAACCTCGAGGAGCTCGTGTGAATTTATAGCTTCTTCCATTTAAACAGAATCCGAAAAGGAACTGGCTGTCTGGGTGAATGGGGACACTAAAGAATGCGTTCTTGAGATCAATAACAGTAAAGAACTCTGCTTCAGAATCAATGGCTGTCAATAGGGAAGAGATATCTGGAACCACAGGGTACTGGGGTATGATACATTTATTAAGTTCTCGAAGATCAATCACTAATCGATAAACTGGAGGTGCATTTGGATCAGTACGTTTAAGAATCGGAATGATAGGAGAATTACATACATTGGAGTCAGTTTCTACAACTACTCCTTGAGCAATGAGTTCGTCAATAATTTTCGATAAGGCTGCTACAGCCTCAGGTGGCAATTTGTACTGTCGGATTCGTGGTAATACAACACCTTGTTTCAGAGTGACACGATAGGGTGTAATGTGCATACAACCTACATCAGTTGGACCTTGCGCCCATAAATGCTGTGGTACATTCTGTAACCTCGGATCAAAATCTCGTAACACATAATGACCTTTAAAATCACGTAAAAACAATCTCACTCCTTCGGGAGAGCAGCATATGACTGCTCCTAATTC
Organism: Lissotriton helveticus; assembly: GCF_964261635.1. Lineage (NCBI taxonomy): Eukaryota > Metazoa > Chordata > Amphibia > Caudata > Salamandridae > Lissotriton > Lissotriton helveticus. The sequence continues at coordinate 1,136,455,614 of NC_136059.1, read as the reverse complement.
TTTCAATGTTTTAATACCCAGTAAATTTTCAGGACAGGATTTCGTGAGTAACAGATCTGTAGTTCGGGACAATGGACCAACTTCTAGGGAAACTGGTTTCGATATTTCATTAACAATAGGCTTTCCTGAAAATCCCAGGGAAACGTTTCTTGAGCCTGAGAGTGGAGCCCCTGGAACCTCGTCATGACTGATGGTAGTCCTACTTGCCCCTGTATCAATCAGAAACTTTCTGTCTTTCCCTAGTACTTGACTGTGTACATAGGGACCCTCTTGATCTACAGGAACCTCGATGAGAGGCAAGCCAACCTCCCTCTCTAGGCTGTTTCATGAATACTGCTGATATTCTGGATAATCTGACTGTGCGTACTGGTACATCTGTTGTGTAACGTGTTGTGTGGCAGCTATAGGCTGCGGTACTGTAACTGTCTGTTGTGCGTTCTGCGGTGGCTGGGCATTCTGCGTAACTTGTTCTTGTCTAGGAGGACGTGGTCTCTCTTTTGTCTTACCTGTAGCTATGTTATGTTTCAGAACTGCACATTCGTTTATATAATGACCTGGCTGTTTACAGTAATTGCAGGTCCCTTTAACAGGAGCTGCAGAATGACTAGTCTGATTCGTACCCCTCTTCTGACTGTCTTGTGGAACGGACTGTGCAACTAGTACTTTCATTTTCGTGTCTTTCATACGTCTCCTTTCGTGTTCTTGCTCTGCCCTGATTCTGTTCTGGTGATATTGTAGCATCTGGAGCATTTGAGACGGGGTATTAGCTTGCCAAGTACTCTCGACTTTCAATACTCTATTTTTAACTTGCGGTAAAGAATTCTCAACTAGTTTGGTAACAAAAAGATGTGGATACGACTCACTACTTGTTTTCAGACCGCTATTAATAATGAAACATTTCTCAAATCTGGAATAAAAATCACTAGTGTCTTCGTCTTGTTTCTGTTTACAGGCTGAGATGGCATCCCAATCTTCCTTTTTCGTGGCTAGTAATCTTGGCAAGACCTGTATTAACAGTTCGGGCAATTCTTTGGCTTTATCCCCAAGACCAGTACCTGGGACTCGTGCATTGTCTTCAGTCTCTAACGTGGTCCAATCTATCTTTTTCTCTCCCACCTCCCATTCTTTTTCTTTGAGTTTTTCATATATGCCCGCAGGCAACAGGACCTTTAACATTTTGATGATATCAGGATACGTGTATTCTCCCATACGGAGCATGTCTTTTAATTCTCGGTGGAACCCTGCTGGATCTTTATCGTGACAGGGTATTAACTTTTTCATTTCTAGAAGTTCTATTTTCGTGATAGGGGTGTAAACAAATACTCTTTCGAGATTACCCCCCTCTCCCTTAACTGGATGCACTTCTCGTAATGGATTCTGTCTGTCTATGTAGAACGGAGGTGAAACAGGAACAAAATGCGGAGTCAGGAACATTCTGTATTTGTGGCGCTGTTCTAAAATGACACTAATTAGATCGGTACCTAGACCTTTCCATCTGTTTAGGAGTAACTCGTTCAATACATTATATAAGGGACCTGGATCAGAATGCTGACTCTCGTACAGTGTAATGAGGTGCTGGATCATGTACATACCCACCAGTCGCTGCTCGGCTGGGGGCAGTTTCAAAAACATTTGGGCCACTACTTCGTCTAGAAACGTGGCAGAATCACTAACCCATCGGACTGCTGATCGGGCTAGTTCTTGTTCATGCATGGTACTAAGTTCATGGTAACCTATTCGTATTTTCAGAACTTTATCGGTAGCCTGGAATACTTGTTCAAGAGAACATTGTTCTGGTACGGGAGGAGGAAAAGCTTTCTTGTAATCTAGGCGTGTGTGTCTATCTGACGGTCTCGTTCTACCTACATACGCTATTCTGCTGGGATTCTCGGTGTCTACATCTTCGTTTGAAGAATCATTCTCTTTGTCTGCTACTATTCTTGCTTTCTCTTTCTCGTGTATACTTATAATTTCTTTCCGGATCTTTCTGTACATGGTTTCTATACTATTTTGTGTCTTGTGTTTTCCGTCTGCTATATGGTCACTCCATTTTGTCAGGACTTTCATTTCTTCTGGACTTTTATCAGGACGATCCTGTTCTCTTATTAAACAATTTATCAGAAATTGCAGAATCATGCCTTGAATCTCGACTTTCCTGTGTGCCATAGCTTCGTGAATACTTCCTGGGTTCTCCCCTGTTCGGATAAAATGATATATTCTGTCTAAATGTTCTTTCATATCTGATATGGTGATCAAGAAGTTTGCAACTCGTCGTAAACGTACGGAGTATAATATCATGTGATCTTCGCCTGGCACTGGATCATATCTACAATCAGTAAGAAACTTCTTGAGGGCGTCAAACGTAGCCACTTTTGGCGTACGCTGTAATGCTGCATCTCTCAGCGTCAGGCGCTTTGTTTGAGGCGGGGTGGTAGGAACACCTCCCCCTGCCCCTCCTGAACTGGAATTGTCAACTAATACTGAATGTGCGGCTGCTGGTAACGTGACTGGTACAGTAGGGATACGTAATGTGGGTTGATCCTGGGGGGCTGGCGCATGGACAGGACCAACGACTGGAGGCACAGGAATTACATTATTAACAGGAGGTTGAACTTGAACAGGCGGAGTAGGATTCGTATTAGCATATTCTGGGACAGTGTCGTCTAAATAGGAAGAAAGAAAAATTTCAGCTGCAGTCGGTTTATGACGCAGCTTAGTCGGGACCAAGGGTGGCGGCAAATTATGGAGTACTTCCGGGGTCGCCTTCGGTAAACCCTCGGCGAGAAGAGGATACATACCTTTAATAAGGGCATTTCTCTGTCTGTCTGACTGTTCTGCTCTAACTCGTTCACCTTCTTCGATTAATTCCCTTTCTTGGGCTTTTTCTGAGGATTCTCTACTTAATTCTGCTTTTCTGAATTCTTTCTCGGTTCTTTTATGAGATTCTTTGCGCCATAACTCTATGGCATCTTTCTGGGACTGTCTGGCTTTCTTTTTCCATAATGCTTCTTCTACTCTCATGATGCACTCGGCATCCCATGTTCCTGATACAGGCCATCTATATTTCTCTTCAAGATGTTTGGTGTAATCCACCCATAAATCTAGATACAGTATGGCATCTAAGCCATGCTTGTGATACATGAAATGTCCAGGACTGTCTCTAGGAGGGACAGGAACTGATTCTTCGAGTAACCCTTTTCTGGTTTTTATCTGACGTAATTTCGAAAACAGCGGCATATTTGAACCGTACTAGAACTTGAACACAATATACCATGAACACAATAATGAATAGCAAAACAATCATTCATACCACGACATTAAGAACACATTAATAACAGTTCGAACAGAATACTACCTGATACATTGAAAAACACAATACTTGAATTTCTCGAGAACGGACTTACTAGAATTACTGGATGCACTGCTAAAACAGTACAGAACATACCGGTCTCCTAAAGAGACACGTCATACCGTATCCACCTAGGTGAACACGTCGGACCGGATCTGTGTACCCAAACCCGTCGGACCGGGCACAAATTAATGAACACCCGTCTAGATACCCCCAGCAACGGTACTCACCGGGAAGCAAACTGAAGGCCTCGGACTGGACTGGACTGCTACGACGTCTGGTAACTGCTACGCACTACGCATGCGCTTCGGGCTTCGGGCTTCGGTTACGGGTGGGCCTCCGGATACCTCGGACCTTGCTCTCTCGGCTTGGGATCTGGTCGGAACGACCCACCTTCTTCACCGCCTCGTCTGGATGCCGGACCGCAGTCTCCATCTCCTCCGTGGGCCTGAGGGAGACTTGAACAGAAATATCTGCCGGTGCGCAGTAGAGGTCCGTCACGGCTGTAGAAGGGTCAGGGGGCCTGCGTTACATCGCCGGCGCGTGGGGAAGGGGCTCGTCCCTGTTCGGGCGCCATTTATGTGGTAAATAAATAATTAATTACCGGTACTATTTTTCTATACATTAACCAAAACAGATAGCTCAATAAATAAGAGGCAGGATCCGTGGAATCTGAGTCAGAAATGGCTTTAATCGGATGGCTCGAGCCTAAAGACCATAAAGTGGCATGCAATGGACTGGAATGGCAGCTGCAACGTCTCATCAACAGTACATAGTATATATAGGAGAACATTACAATTGCATTGAATACAGTAGGCGTAACAAGTGACAAACGTAAGATAAGAACAAATGGGCGTACAAAGAAGGCGTGCACAGGGCGTGCACGTAGACATGTGATGTAAACGTCACAGAAGTGTCATAAATGGGTGGATACATGGAGGGGGCTACCTGGGCAGCTGGAACCTTTAACCTACTGGTGCGCGCAAACGGGCCATGACGTGTAACTAGGGAGAGCTGGGGGCTCTGACTTCTGCACTAAAAAGAGGAGACTAAAGTCTGGGATGTCAGGACGACATGTGCCTATAGCATATCTGATATCTCGTGTTTGGAGAACATGTTGATTGAATCTAAAAGTTATCAGGGCAAAGGCTACCTGACACTAAAACTGGTGCATGCATATATTCTACATGTATTGCGTGTTCTATGAATCTTCTATGAATATTAACTCAGTAATTCTCTTGCATGGAGACAGGAAGACTAGACTATAGCTGAAGATGTTTATACAGATCGCTAGCTTAGGAATGTGAAGCCGGGGAGCTGAACTGATAACTAGAGGCATAACATATTCTTGGCAGACAGGCAGGCAGGCCAGGCCGGGCACCGCGCTGCTTGGCAGAAAGTAAGCGAAGGGTCAGGGATGCGGGAGGGGCTGCATCGCTCCTCGGAGTGGTTTCAGGAGACTGGAGCTTGAATCTGGTGGCCGGGCCCTTATGAGGCCCAGAAACGGGGACAATTCGATGAATTAACGTGCACAATGTAAAACGTTGGCAACATAGGCCTAATACTCGTTGCTTTCATGAGGACTGGAAACTAGCATACTAACGTTGGACACAACTATAATTGCGTCTTTATTCGGGCAGGGGGGAACATATGCATATTGATCATGCACATATAACATATAATGGGGAACACGTAGGGACACATGACAAGGCAAAATTCAATTTTCCTCACTGCCACTGTGGCAAGCGCATCCTAATAGTCCCCACGGGACCCCCGCCCTTATGGCGGGCGGTCCAATTTCACGTCGGTATGGTGGGCGGATAAAGTCTGCCTGCCATCCTAATGACCCCCCATATCTCCTGTCCTAAAGTAACTATAATTTGCGCTCTCGTCATGCACAGTCTTGTCAGTTGTTGTTGCAGTTATATTATCAATGATGTCATAGAATATGTCATGAGTAATGTCATATGTGAGTTAGTTAGCAGTAGGGATACCCTGCCCTCTTAGCCCGGGCGGCGAGTCTCAAAGGGACCGTCCAGTGGCCAAGGTCAGAATGTTTCCTAAATATTGCCGCAAGTTCACAGAGGATCCACAAATCTGCAGTAAAATTAAATTTTCAAAAAACATTGGTTCCTGCCTGCCCACCTCCCACCAGTTTAGAAAATGAGCCCCCTGTGCTGTGCCAGAGCCCAGAGGGGTGTTGGCAGTTATATATGTTTGGGGAAGGGGCACACATTCCCGCCTTTCCTAGCCTTTTTCAGGCCCAGTGGACCCCATCACCCAGTGCTGCATTTCATTTAAAAGGGGAGGGAGAGAGCAACTCCCACTCCCCAAGACTTCTCTAGACAATGGGGACCCAATTCTCCAGCCCCGATTCATTTGTAAAAAGGAGGAAAGCACACAACTCCCTTCCCTTGACTTGCTGAGGCCCCGGGGACCTCATCTCTATTCAGGGCCAAGGCCATTTAGTGTTTTAAAAACAATGCAAAGTTCCTTGAAATCAACTTGCTTGCAAATAGGAACCAGTGGAGCTGAGCCCAGGCTTGAGAGCCGGAATGATGCAGATGGATCATAAGTATCAAGCGCGACATTGCATACTGCAGGACTTGTAATTTATTTAGGAGTCACAGCTGTAGCTGAACATATAGTGCATTACAGTAATCACGTTTTGACAGCACACGTGTAACATCAGGTTCTGCATATCTTGTGGAATGAATGGAAGAATTGCCCTAAAAATTTTGAGAACAAGAAAAGATGAGGAATTCACTGCATTGATGTTTTTATCAAATGACAGTTTGTCGTTGAAAAAATACCCAGGTTTTTGGCTTGGAAACCGGTGTGAGTAATGCTCCAAGTTCCTGAGGCCGCCAAGTAGGGGACCAGAAAGATGTGTTGCTACCCAGCAGGAGCACCTTGGTTTTGCCCTAGTTAAGTTTCAAACAGTTGGTGGACCTCCACTTGCTAATCTCCAGCATGCAGCTATGGAATCTACTGGCTGTGTCTTCCAGGTTACCAGCCACAGACATGACTATCTGAGTGTCGTCAGCATAACTGACAAAGGGAAAACCTGATTTTTTTATTAGAATGGCCAGAGGGTCACATACAGATTAAAACGCATAGGGCTCAATGATGAGGTAGCGTTATGGTACTATACCAAAAACAGCCCTAAAAAGGGTAAATGCCGCCTGCCTCTTAGATGGAAGAGGGGAAATATCTCACTATAGATAAGGGTTTTAAATCACAAAAATGGACCAAGCTATCCAATAAACACAACATTACCACATATATTCATTTTATGTATGTAGTATATGTTTAAAAATAGTAGCAACAATCTAATATAGATAAATTATGATCATTATTACCATAATACCAAAATATATAGTAATAGCACTTTTTCATCTCTCACCCCTCAACCATTCACTCAAATCCAGTCTCGCCTAAAACAACTCTTTCACATACCACAGCTATACTCATACCACTTGCACACTCAAGGTGCAAACAAACTAACAATTGTAGACGTAAAACAGGAATCAAGGCAAGATACTAGAACTAGGAATCCTAGGTGTGACTATTCATGCGAGGGTTCTCTAGAATGCTCAAGAGACCACTTCAATACATCATAGCATGTGTTAGGTGACATAATTGACTACATCATTGATGACATCTCAAATGATATTACTGATGACATCACCAATAACATTATAGTCATATACAACATAGAGTTACTGAGTGCACTTGTCTCTGTTCATAGCATGGCAATAGCGTAAGCCGTGGGGGCAACTGTGATTGTAAATGTTGAAAGTTATATAATTCTGAAAGAACAATAGAAGAACACAGAAATGGTCGATTAAAAATCTATTTGGCAGCCAATATTTTGTAAAGCACTGCCGAGAGGTCAGCGATGCGCCACAGAACTGAAGAACTAATGAGAACAAGGCGTTTGTGAGTCATATATAACAAGACCAACAAAATAGAAAATACTGTAACCCCAAGGGTCTAACATGCAAACACTTTTGAAGGAGCGCAACATCGTGGCGAGCTGTAAAACAAACCACTCGCCTCCCCTACAGACAAACCGCAGGGGGTAACCCATGACATACCGGCCACGCTGCTTCAGTTGAAGGGATCATAACATTCATCCCTCTCCTACGAATAACACCACTGTGTAGGACCAACCCTCACCAAATAAAGCCCACCACTCATGGTTACTGATGCCAGGGAAAATATGAATGTCCTGTAACCCCGACCTCACCTATCTGTCTGTTCACCGGAGGATGTGGCAAACCGGCTGGAACGGTCGAACTGGAAGCTGGGGAACCGGGTTTGACTCATGGCATGGGCGCTCACTATTCTGTGCAAATCACTTAATCTCCCCGTGCCTAATGTAATGAATGTGTCTGTTTGTGATGCATTGCAACTGGTGCTTATGTAAAGCGGTCTGATACCTTCGGGTCCAGTTCCCGCTATATAAAAGTCCGGGAAAAAAAGTGGCACGAGGCAGGATTGAAGAACACTGCACTGTTACGCAGAGCAGCACATGTGCTGCCCAAGCTTGAACTCAAGAAAGTGCATTGGAATATTAAATGTAAAACGATGTACCAACTGAAGCAACGAGCCAAGTTGAACAAGCCTTGCAGGGGGTGACAAGTGCAGTAAAGGTGATGGGCGGTGCTGGGAGGAGACGTGGCAGGCACTGTGGAAGAAAGTGATAGGCGATAGGCGCTACAGTGGATCCCATGCACAGCTGAGGTTGTAAAGTAAGTTCATCATAAAAAAACAATGAAAGTCAGTGGGACAAACACAGTTAAAATCCGAGTTCGGTTTCTAGGTCAAAAGTGTAAAACCTCTCAAATTTGCTATAACTCACGGCATCTGCCATGCAGAAATCACCTATTTGCAAATGAAACAGAGACACAGAAACAGCTAACAGGAGAACAACTTGTGGGCATGCTGGGCATTCAGCTCAAAGCCAGATGTAGCTTAGACATTCAGCATGTGCTGTGGCCCTTGTGGTTGAGACATTTAAAGTTGGGTGACTGATAAATTGAGTGAATACGACGCAAACTTCTGTTGAAGCAGTGACTGCTCCTGCAGGAGGATATCCAGCAGCACAGGGGCTGTGCCAGGTAATTTCATTGGCAGTGGGTATGTGCAAAGAAGGGACAGTACAGGATAATAACTGTGCACGGTTTCAAGGCAGTAATGTACATAAATGTTGACAGCCTTAATAGAAGCTGGCAGTGGGAACTGGGCAATAGTGCTGTGGAGACAGTGTGACTGCAGTCCTGGGTGTGAAAGACGGCTTGGCAGCAGGGCCACCTCTGAACGTGCTGCAGTGATGGATTGGCAACAGTTTCCATTTGCGGCCGGACAGCACCTCTCTCGAGACTGCACCAATAAGCATGCTTCTGCACCGTGACGTCAGACCTCGCTCCTTGATATGCAAAGGAAGCCGAATAAACTAAAGGCATTTTCTAATTAGTCCCACTAGAGGCTGCCGGTAGCTGCTCCAGACCATGGTGCGTGGCAGTGGCCTTGTTTTATGAAATGCTGACACTTTCTCTTGCGAGTCTGTTCTTACTTAACATGTGAATGCCTTCAATTATTTCAAATTACAAAAGTGGCCAAATCAAGTCCCTACTAAATACAGAAGCCACGCAGCCGCGAAATGAAATAAATAAATAAATAAAAAACCGCGAGTGGTGACGCGCGTCACCGCAAGTGCTACCTTGCCGGGATCAGCTTGCTATAACACACATGCGCGCGCGCGCTCTTGTGCACGTTCTAGCAAGCTGATCGCCCCAAAGTTGCATTTCTCAGAGCCCCACTAAAGGTCTCAGCCGAGAGCAGCGCATGCGCTGGATCAGGCCGAGACCTAAAAAGTACGATTTGCCTGTTACAAACCATTGTTTACTGCTCTAATGGTCATGGGCTTCATTCACAAAAGGACTTACTACGGTGTATAATAGTGCTCTTGTAGTCCTACTTCACATACTCATAAATGCAATTCACATAGGTATGGGCATTGCTATATGTCAACTCTTGTCTCTTCTCTTATGTTCTACGCCAAGAGTGCATAAAACTATGCACACCTAGCTCTGCATTTTCTGTGTAATTGTGGGAGTGACTGGAAAATGGGAATATAAACTAAAAAGTGGGAGGAGCAAAGGGAAAATTAAGGAAGACCACAACGAGGAACATGCCAATATAAAAACACACCTACATATAGACACATCAGTTGTAATTCACTAAAGGTACACCCACAACTAAGTCAAAGCCTTGCCTTGGAGTAGCTCTTATACCACACTGGGACACTCATAGGTACTGTAAGGGGATCACATATAGGTCGACAAAGGCATGGAATAAATCAGCTAGCACAAACCCCACCACCTTAAAAAAAGAAAAAGTAAAAATGGTCAATATGAAGTGGATATAACCATATACATGCCATTGTACAAATGTAACAAAAATGTTTTTAAAAAATTAAGAAAATGTTCATATAGAAACAGACATCACAGTACAGCTAAAGAAAATCACATCATAAAATGTAAAAGAAATTACAATTAATGTTAACAAAGTTCATAAAACTGTATACATTGCAGACACCTATACAGACCACACTATAAAGTTGTAAACATAGCAGATGCACATACACAGAAAATAACAGATTTGTACATTTTTAATGAATTAAAAAATAACTCATGATGCATCGTACATCTATCACTACTCTACACAAACTAATTTAAGGGCGAGGGACACATAGTTCTATATGCTGAATTGCATTTGGACTGAGATTTATGTCTTAGCATAGGCGTACATTTATGTAAGTGGAAATTTCCACCTGTAAACGTATCTTTGTGAATTGGGTCCCATGTGTTTTTGAAATCAGAAAGAAAAGTTCCGGCATTTAGATATGAAATTGCACATCTTACAATAAAAACCATAGAACAACTATCCTTGAATTATGAAAAAGAGAGATATCCGATCACTGCCAGTTTGGCCTCATCCAGGTACCCAGCTTTTTTTTCATACCTGAGATCTGAATATGACACTTTACGTTGCAGTTTTTACACCACGATGCAATCACGACGTGGTTGTTACATCAAACGCGTTGTCACAAAGCAGTGCCATTACTACGCAAGTCGTTACAACGACTTGCGCTCGATGGCGTGCTGGACTTAGGAATAGTATGATTTACTATTCCAACTCCAGTGTGTGCAACACTAGGGAAGGTGTTGGAATAGAAAATCATACTATTCTTTAGTCTAGAGCACCATCTAGCGCAAGTCGTTATATCAGCATGCATAGTAATGGCACTGCGTTGTAACAACGCAGTTGTTGTAATGACTGCGTTGTGATTGCAACACTGTATAAACGTTATTTCCCCTGAGATCTTGATTCAATGTGACTCCACTAACGGACAAAGATGATGTCATAACCCCCCCTCACCCCCCCCCACACACACACAAAATAATATATAATCACGGTAAAGTCATACCCCAACTTTCATATACGCCTGTGCCTTGTTGCTCCTCCTCAAAACACGTGTAAGCAAAAAAGATACACCCAGTTGTAACTTGGGCCGGGGAAGGTGAAGCCGAACCCATTGGGGGCCCGGGCCAAACGCCGGTCGGAGGCGGGAATCCCCACCCCCGCACATCGAAGTAGCCCACTCGAAAGGGTGCGACCAGTATTAGTCACTCCAGGGCAAGCGCAAACCCCCCCAAACTGAGGGAGAATCGATGAGGCGAGGGGGGGATAAATAAGGGCCTACAGGCCCAAGCAAACACAAACCAACCCCCCTCCTCGCAATTGGAAGAAAGAATTGGTTGACGGAAGGAGCAGCAGGATGGAGCCACGCGCCGTCGACAACGAGGTTTCGGTATACCTGAGTTTTCTAGGGCGGGAAGCAGAAGGAAAGAGCAGCTGGCCAACCCCTTGAGGCAGCATCTGGAAACTGTAGGGAAGAGGAGGATGGCAAACAAGCACGTGCAAGCGAAAAGGAAGGTACAGCCACCAGCACGCTTCAGGGAGAATCAGGACATGCCAGAGGCCAACGAGAGGAGTCAGAAGAGGCGCAGAGTAGTCAAAGGGTCCGACCTGGACAAAGACATGCAGGAGATGTTGGGGAAGGCCAGAGCATTGGTGGCCCTGAAGGGAGCAGCATGGACGGACCAACAAATCCAGGACGGGCGCATGGGAAGAAGCGGCGACAGGCAGCACCGGAAGGACCGACCCCAGGAAACCCAGGGGTGGGGGGCATGCGGCCAAAACGGTGACCCCTCCAGCCAGCAAGACGGTCACAAGAAGCACCCGAGATAAGGGTAGGGTACAGAAGGGAAGGAAGCAACCGCAGGCAAGGAACAGGAAGGCCGCAACTCCAGAGCTGATGTCAAGCTCAGACGCGGAAGGGAGCAGCGATGACGAGAGGTCTGTAGCAGCACGGCGGCCCCTCAGAAGACACGTGGACAGCAAGCCGACATGAACATCAAGGAGAGGGGTAAGCATTGCGCGCAAAGCGGCAAAACAAGGTGCGCAAGGTCGCAGCAGGACGAATCAACAGAGGGGAGACCAGGCCACATGGGCACGCAAATGGGAGCGAGCAAGATGGCAATGCAGGGGCCATGGTCCATGCCACTCCCGTGGCTGACAGGGTTAAGCCAGGGCGTCATGATTTCCAAGGGGAAGCATCGGGGCCAGGCACCACTCACCCAGCGGCCTGGATGCCCTAGTGGCAATGGCTGGGGGCAGGGGCCCCCTTTCAAGGAAGCCCCCAGTGGGCCACGGAGGGGCAAGGGGCAGCCAGAAGCTGGGTCAGAGGGCCAACTTTGAGGGCAGCAGGAAACTGGCCACAGACAGGGAAAAGGGGGATGCCAGACAGACTCCGCATAATGAGGAGGCAGGACCGGGGGTGACCACTAAGGAAGGGACAGCGGCCCCCGGGGTTAGGGGCGCCAGCAGGGCTGGGGATGGCCTGGACCAGAGTGGGAAGCCGGCCAGCGAGTATCTGCGCCCTTCCCCGAGCGACCCCCTACAACCACAAAACTGTTAGGGCTGGCCAATCTCATCCCACTGAAAGTTAAGGAGAGAATATGGAGGAAGGAGTTCATAGACATCTTCTGACTGCAGGAAGTATGCCAGGCGGGTTTTGACTTAGCGGTGCAAGATAAAAAGGACGAGGACAGGAGGGACAGCAGAAGCCCAGAGTAGAGAGAACAATAGAAAATTGGCTGAAAGCCTTCAGAACATTGGCATGCGTCTTCATTGAGAAATTTCCCGAAAGCACAGCAGCATTAATTTTATACAAGCAAAAAGTACATGAGGCGCAGCAGCAATATCAGGGCAATGCATGGCTGAGATACGATGAGGGTTTCAGAGAAAAGATGCAGGTTTGGCCGATAATGGGTTGGGATTGGCAGGACATGGAAGGGTTCACAATGCACATGGTGGTGGCCAGGGAGGGTATCAGCAGAAAGGAAAGCAATTTTCATCCCTATGTGAGTAAAGGCGACAATGAGGAGCAGGGACAAGAGTTCAAAGAGAAGCACCAAGGTAATAACAAATCAGGAAAAATATGCTTGAAGTTTGGAAAAGACGAGTGCAAATGGGGGATGTCATGCAGATTTCAGCATGCTTGCGGGGCGTGCGGGGGGATCACCGCACCAACCGTTATAAGCAGGCCCCAGGGGCAGGTGTCCACAAAGAGAAAACAGGGGCAAGTGAATGAGGTACTTGTCGCCCCTCCCCAGACAGGGGCAGCGGGGGCATGGGCGGGTGGACCCGGGTGGAAGGGGGGAGCTCCCTCCGATCGTGGAACCGCAGGTAGCGTGGCAGAAGGAACACAAGAAAGGTAGGAAAGAAAAGAGAAAATTACTAAAAGGTAGAGGGAAGGCTCACACAGTGTCCTTGGGATGCCGCATGGCAGGAGGACTGAGGGAGCCAAGGGCGGACTACCACCAGGGGAAAGAGTAGATGTGATTCTCCCGCAGGTCCCTTGGGATGCCCCATGGCAGGGGTACTGAGGGAGCAAAATGGAAGGACTCAGCCTCATAATAGATAGAGTAGATGCTCAAGCAAGGTCCTTGGGATGCCACACGACAGGGACCCCCAGCCGGGGAGCAGGGAGAGCCTACGAAAGGGCAGGGCAAGCGGGACAGCACTTGCAGCTCAGGCAGATCCCAGATCGGTAGCAAGTTGAAGCCTTGACCCGGGTAACAGAGGCCCAGACAGGTGGCGCCTTCCCGTCCCAAGAACTTGAGGAGGCTGAGTCCGCGCAGCAACAAAAAGGACTGCAAAGAAAAGGAAGTATCCCCCACATGCATCATTGTGACATTTTGCACTTCTTAATTTGCGAAAAATAAGGAATCGCAAATTAAGAAGTGCAAAATGCTATGCATCATTATTTTCGGTATTCATTTGTGATTCGGTAAAAATCGCAATTTTTACCGAATCCCAAATAAATACCGAATTCTTAAGTACATTTTCGCAATTCCCATTGATTCCTATGGGCCAAAAGGCCCATAGGAGTCAATGGGAAGGCAGTAGCAAATTGCGAATGGCACTTTGAAAATTTCATGGGTGCAGGGGGGGGTCCAAAGGACCCCCCCATGCACCCCTGAAATGTATTTTTCGCATCATGTTTCACACACACATGTCCTAAGGACATGTGTGTGTGAAACATGAATGTTGAAAAAAAAACATTTTCAGCATTTAAAACACTTTTTCCAAATGTACCGAGTGGTTCAACCACTCGGTAAATTTGACACCCTAATTGCGATTTTGCACTTTTGAAATTAATGATGCATTGCTTTTAAGAAATCGCACATCTGCGACTTCTTAAAAGCAACCGCAATTTTAGAACTCGCAAAAATGCTACGAATTCTAAAATTGCTTCATGCATCCCAAAAAGCACTTTTGGAATCGCAAACGGCCGATTTTAAGGAATCGCACCGTTTGCGACTCCAAAAATGTTTGATGCATGTGGGGGAAAATTCCTAAGAAAGATTAAGAATAGGATAACCATGATTTTGCAAAAGTATAAACATGTTATGTTGAATAAACTGCAACCTTTTTTGGCACCAAAGCGTTGTGTCACTGGTTTGATTTGAGGGACATGAGGGCCACAGTTGTCAAAGCATGGGGTGAGGAACAACTCGCCTCCTGGAAGGGGTTGTAACCCAGGCCGGGGAAGGCAAAACCGGGCCCATTAGGGGCCAGGCCCAAACGCCAGCCGCAGACAGGAAGCCTTTTCCCCGCACATCCAAATAGCCAGCTCGAAAGGGGGCGGCCAGGATTGGTTGCCCCAGGACAAGCGCAAACCCCCAAATCCAGGGGAGAACGGATGAGACGAGGGGCGGGGATAAATAAGGGCCTACAGGCCCAAGCCAACACAAACCACCCCTCTCCTTGCAGTTGGAAGAATGAATCCTACCCATCCACACCAGAAGGAATGGGTGTTGCAGCCGCAAAGGTAGAGGTGAGGCGGAAGCAACACAAGAAAGGTAGAAAAGAAAAGAGAAAATGACTAAAATGTAGAGGGAAGGCTCACACAGTGTCCTTCGGATGCCGCACGGCAGGGGTACTGAGAGAGCAAAATGGACGGACTCAGCCTCATAATAGATAGAGTAGATGCTCAAGCAAGGTCCTTGGGATGCCACACGGCAGGGACCCCCGGCCAGGGAGCAGGGAGGGCCTATGAAAGGGCAGGGCAAGCGGCACTTGCAGCCCAGGCAGTTCCCAGATCGGTATCAAGTTGAAGCCTTGACCCGGGTAACAGAAGCCCAGACAGGTGGCCCCTTCCCGTCCCCGTCCCCGGAACTTGAGGAGGCTGGGTCCGCGCGGAAGCAAAAAGGACTGCAAAGAAAAGGAAGTATATTCCTCAGAAAGATTAAGAATAGGATGACCATGATTTTGCAAAAGTATAAACATGTTATGTTGAATAAACTGCAACTTTTTTTTGGCACCAATTCACTGTGTCACTAGTTTTATTTGAGGGACATGAGGGCCGCGGTTGTCAAAGCAAGGGAGGGGGGGACAACTCGCCTCCTGGAAGGGGTTCGGTTTTTGTCACTCTTGTCATCTTGGCACATCCTGTAAACAAATATAACTGTAAGATGATTTATATGACTATCTATTGTACCATAATACATTCACAAACGAGATATTTAAAGAAGCAAAATGGGGGACTGGGAAAGAGCGGATTGACCGAAGACCAAAATAGTGAAATGTGACAAATGGAATAGAGGTGGGTGAGCCACTTAAGGCATGAGGCATGCTCGAGCCAGAGGCCTGGCGTCATCTCAGCTAGAAGTCCTCTTCGTCCCTCGCCCCAAAACGAGCCGATCTTTAATGTGGCTTCTGCCTGCCACCCAAGCTCTACAATTATGGACAAAGAATTAAAAACAAGCATAAACCTTTCGTTTTTAAAAGGGAGAGAAAGAGGTAGCCACCAAGTGGGTATATTACCTAAAAGCGAAACAACAAAACCTGGGACCAATCCTAGCTTCTCCCCTTGACTAAATTTGTGATTCTTGGCAAATATTTTATTTTACAGCGCCTCATTTTTCTTCGTTTTCAGGCATGAGAGCAACTTCCAAAACGTGAGATCAAGGTGTATGTAGGCTGTACAAAAATAATATGATGCTTTAAGGTGAATCGCTTCTGCGTGTTAAAGAAATACCTTTTTATTTTTAAAGAGTCTATAATATGTTCACATATTGTTTATTGCATGATTTTAGGTGGCACCTATTTTCAGGGCTCGGTTCGTGCACTGGTTCTTAGAGCCCATCCAGACCCTTGGCTCTGCTCTCCCTGTTATAATAATTTCTTGGACCGTCCACTTCTACAATGTGATAAAAACTCTCCTCGGCTCAAGCGAATGACAACCATTAAATGTGCGTTCCTGTACAGTTGAATAATAAAAGTGTTCATGTTTGCAGTAATGATTTGAGGTGTGCTCTGTTATGTTCTCTGTCACCTCCTGGCGGTCGATACTTTATGTGCTGCATTTCAGAGGGATTAGTCAAGTGAATATTGCTCATTACAGAGTATGGCCTAAGTGCTAAAAAATCTGCCAATATCGGTTTTGTTCATGTTCCAAGTCATATTGTATGGATCTGATTAGATTGGGCCATTATTCATTTGAATATCCGAGCGGCCACCCTGGGATTTCAGCATTGGCCTCACGATTAGGCGGAAGGGACACTCTATGGATATTGATCCTAAAACAGTCTTTGGGGGGAGGGGGTGTCTCCTAGATAAAAACAGGTGCCTGTATGGCATTACGAACCGCTTTTGTTGCATCCCTATCTTTAAAAAGAGCATGTACGATAAAAGAATGTCTTTTTTTATTAAGCATTATATGGCACACCATACCATGGAGGTTTAAAATAGACATATATGCCATTGAAATGTATATAACACAATTATAACAGTGCGAAGCGAAACTAGCTAATGGACTTCTATTTTTATTCACATTAAGTGTAAATGACAAATTATTAACTTTAAAAAGGCACGTAAAAGGAAAAAAGGAAATATCAGCTTTTTCAAAAGTAATACAGTAAGAAAGCTGTTGCCAGCACAGCCAAACTGCCTATAATCCGTGGCCACTGAAATTATTCAACAATGTAGACCCAAATGATCTGCCAGGGTTGACTAGTTTATACAGTAAGAAAAGTAATGTGGCATAATGCAGCATATTCAGTATTACTTTGCTACTTGTCAGTAAAACACTTATCAATAGTGTCTGGGCAAAGATTGCACCTCATCCGGGCCATTTAACACCTGACTGTAGCAACTGGCAACTGAAAGATGACCGGCTAATATTGTCAGAGTCTGTCACTGCGCAGCACCACATGTGGTGCTTTTTGGGTCTCGGCTACAGGCAGCTTATTCTAATGTACATAGTGGGCTTTGGGCCTGCCCCTTGCTCATGATCAGATGGGTTTGCTGTCTGGAGGCAGAGCAGCAAGAGTTTCAAAGTGTTCAAAAATAGGTTTTTGAAGCCCTCTGTCCTTAATCATTTCATCAAAAATGCAGAATCAGATCCTATAGAATTGGATTTGTTCTCTCCAAAGAGACATAAAGTTTACTTCAATGTTGTAGCAGTGGGGTAGCTATCACTGGTTGAGTATGGGTGAAGGTTGTGTGTGGGACAGAAATGACTAGGGAAAGGACTGTAGATGTGTTCTGAGTCAGAATACATATTCTACTTAATTTTCTGTGCACCTTTGCTCCCTTGACCCAACAGCATTTGCCTATGGCCTTCATAGTGGAGGTTGGCCGCCATCTAGTCCCATTGAGATTTGAGACTTAGGCACATTTTTTTCGAGGTTCTTGTCATACCAGAGTTGTCATAGATCATGAGAGAACCTGACAAGGACAGTTGTTTTCGCAGATTTTATCTTCCAGGCTCTAGACGATACACTAGATTGAGGTAGATATGATTATGTTTTTGATGTCTTCTAGTCAGCTGGTCCATGCTTGGGAACACTCCCAGTGATGTACTGGCATTGAGGTGTAATAATGTATTTTCCTTAATAAAGTTCTTTGTCTCCATGATCAATTTGGGCCTGGGCCTGGTGCAAAGTTCTGCATCCTTCTGAAATTTAATACGGGCATGACTAGACCAAAAAGAGTCGCTTAACCTGATCAAAGGCACCAAGTTTTATTGATCTGTCCCCGCAATAAGTAATGCATGCGACACGTTAAACTTTGCCTGACCTACCATAGACTGTGGAGAAAGGTGCAAAAAATGACAACATTTCACCACCAGCTATCCTCTATCGCCAGCTACTGCACAGTGTCTGAAAGAGCTCTTAAAGGTGTCTATTAGATTATCATTTCAAAAGGTTGCCCAGGAGACAGATATATTATTGCATTTGGAACCAGCTATAGTCCATTCTTATTATCACTTTAAACTACTACGCTCAAAACAATATGCTTGTCATTAAAAATAGGCTTTCTAAAAGTACCAACTAATCTTACCTCCTCTTTGTTTTAACATTATATCACTTTGTGTCACTTTAAATCTGAAATACCCATTGGTATTTAGAAAAGATGCATGTGGATTTACAGAAAGTGATTTTTTTTACACATTTTCTGAGTGTCGTATAATACAGCAGAATGTGCCGTTTTGTAGACAACTCACCGTCAAGAAGCCTTCATGAAGAACTAATAAAATCAGAACATAATCACTAGCTTCTGAGATCACAGATAGAGAACTGCACGCATATTCAAAGGCATGTTTTCTTAAATTCATCACAAAAATAGTTGGATGAGCAAATTACCTGTAAAGGACATTTGATGTTTGGGGAGCGACATTTTACAAAAAAAATACATAAGCATTGGCAAAGCCAATCGTTCTGGCATGGGCTGCCACCCTTTTGGCAAGTTTCTTCCTTCTTTTTCATGATTTTTTGCAAGGCTTTATTGTTGGGGAAGCTGCCAGGCTCTCATCAAATCTAAGAAAAAACATTGACTAAAGGTGGAAATTGTTTTGGTCTCTTAAAAGTATACATTACTTTAATAATCCTTGGAACTGATGGGGGATCACTTTGAGTGTGAATGTGTTCCTTTTGAAGGGCAGCATACCATAACTCATAGTTAAGTGGGCTGACACATTGCCCCTTGATGCATGCTGGAGTGTGTGGAAGAAAAATATGAATGACACAATCACAGACTAAAGGATAAAGAATGGTTGAAACTCATATACGTAATTAGGTTATACATATAAGGGCTTGACTAATACAGACCTAAGAAAGCCATTGGTCAGCCATTGGCTATTAGCCTGGCCTTTGCGAAAGAAGGGAATAAAGTAAGTAAGGAAGAAAAGGGAACGAAGACAAACAAAAAACAAAGGACGAAGGGCCGAAAAGGAAGGAAGGAAAGGAGGAAGGCTAAAATGGAAGGAAGGAAGGCAAAAATAGAAGAGAGGAGGGAAGAAGGAAAGAAGGCAAAAAGAAGGAAAAGGGAAAGAAAAAAGGAAAAAGGAAAGAAAGAAGGAAAAAGAGAAAGAAGGAAAGAAGCCAAAAAAGAAGAAAAGCAGGAAACAACAAAAGGAGGATAGAAGGAAAAAAAAGAATGCCGAAAAGAGATAAACGAAAAATAAATAAAGAAGGAATAAATGAAAGAAATAAGGCAAAACAGAAAAAAGAACCAAAGAAGACAACCAGAAAGAACAAAGGAAAGAAGGTAAAAAGTTAAAGAAGGAAAGAGAAGAGAATAAGGAAAAAAGGCAAAAAAGAAAGGCAGAAAGGAAGAAGAAAAGATGATAAAAAAGAAAGAATGCAAAAAAGCAGAAAGTAAGAAGGAAAGAAGGCAAAAAAGAAGGAAAGAAAGAAAGAAGAAAGGAAAGGACAAAGAAAAAAAACAAGGAAGGCAGGAAATAAAGGTGCAACAAAGTAAAGGAAAGAAGGAAAGAAAAATAATGATGGCAAAAAAGAAAATAGAGGAAAGAAAAAGGAAAGAAGGCAAAAAAGAAAGAAGGAAAGAAAGAAAGGAAGAAGATAGCAGGTAATAAAGAACAAGCATTTACAATGCAATGGTCTCTGCATTATTAAAGGTAGAGCTATTGGCATTGCTCATGACATTTTTTTTCATTTTTTTTTACCAAAAAAATAAATAGTATTGTCATTTACAATGGTAATAGGTTAGCATTAGAGAGTAGTAGAGAGTATTCACGGACACAGAGCCACACACACAGAGAGCCCCCCCACACACAGACACAGAGAACCCCACACACACAGACACAGAGAACCCCACACACAGCGAGCCCCCCACACACACACACAGCGAGCCCCATACACACACACACAGCGAGCCCCATACACACTCACTGGCCCTCTGAAAGAAAACTGCGCCACAGGATTGGAGCCCTCTAGGCTCTAGAACACTACATGTGCCCTCTGACTCCTCAAACACAAGGACTGCGCAAAACTGAGCCCTCTGGCTCTAACAGTACGGTGTCCCCAAGGAGCCACTCAGGCTCTAAACAAATGCGCGCAGGCTAGAGCCACACGGGGCTCTGTAAATAAAAGTTGTCCCCAAACGTTGGAGCCCCACATGGGCCCTGGGACAAAGACTGCGCAAAAATGTGTCACGGGTTGGAGCCCTCTGGCTCTAGAAATAAATACATGGCCCCTTAACTAATTTGGGCCCAGTATAGGGAGCGTGCTGGCGCTTTAAGTAAATATGGCCGAGCTAGAGCCACACAGGCTCTTTCAACAATCATGCCCCCTGTCGTTGGGGCAGCCCTCTCGCAAGCGGAATCAAATGGGGCCCCCAGACTCGTGGACCTCCACGGGCCCTCTAAACCATTGTTTAAATGTTGGAGCGGCCCACTGCACCAACGGGGCTGCCCTGACTGGGGCCTTTCTGCACAACTAGTGCTCCTCTTCGTGGGAGCGGCCCGCTGCAGGACAGGGCCGCTCGGGGACTGAGACTTCCATCCCCCCTGCCCAGCCCTCACTTACCGGGCTTCTCTCTGGCGGGGGGGCTCCTCCGGGCACCAGAACGCTCCTCCGGGCTCCAGAGTGGGGCTGGTACCGTGCTTCTCCCCACTCCGCTGGGGAGGCTTCGTCGACCATCCGGCTGCACTCGGCAGCTTTCCCAGGCGGCGGCCGGTACCGCAGGTATGCTCAGGGCTCCCATCGGCACACTTGAGCCCTGCTTGGGAAGACGCTTCTCCCGGGGCTCCCATTCACTCACGGGAGCCCCGCGCCGGCACTCGAGGAGGCGGGGTAGGCTACTGCCCTCCTTTTTCGCACCACTTCCTGCCTTCCACGCTTCCTGTCCTGCCGCGGCCCCGCCCCCGTCACAGGCCGGCTTGCCTGACTTCCGGGCGGCCGCGGCGGGACAAACTCGGGCATAATGAGGGGTGGGCACCCTCGGTAGGTAATAAAAGAAGCGAGGTGGGCACTCGCTAAGGCACACAAACACGGGGTGGGCACCCGTACTAATTGGCAGCGAGGCTGTTCCGGGCAACAACCCCAAAAAAATGGCGGCCGCAAACGTCCGAAATTTTCGGAATCGGAAGCGTGTTTTTTGCGTTCTGAGTGATGGATGACGTCACAGCGCGAAAGAACGCAAAAAAACACACCCCAGAATCCAAAAATGACGGGGCTTCAACCGAGTGACGCCCCTCTCCTCCAATGGCTGGCCTCCGTTTAGGAAGCCAGCCAATGGAGAAGAGGGGCGGGTTGAAGCCCCCCTAACTAAAAAACATAAAATCTTTGACTCCGCCCACTGCTGCGCAGTGCGACGGTCCTCGACCTATAAAAGGCAAAAGAGAAAGAAAAGAGAAAAAGGAAAGAATGAATGAATGCATGGAGGAAGGCTATAAAAAAGGGAAGGAGAAAACAGGAATGAAGGAAAGGGAAGAAGGCAGAAAAGAAAAAATAAGGAAGGAAAGAAAAAAGGCAAGGAAAGAAAGAATGAAGATAGGCAAAAAAGAAAGAAGGAAGACGCAAATGTAGAGAAGAAGGAAAGAAAGAAGATGGAAAGAAGGAAGGAAAAAGGGTTACACACCACTTATGTTTAAATAAAACGTTTGCATGTGTGCTGCAAATTAAAAATCATGTAGTTTCTTTTTATTCTTAAGCATCAAAGGGCCCACTGGACCAGTCCAGGAGCACAATATGGTACAAAGCAATTGTTCTGAGCACTCAGAGTTCAAAATGAGTCAAACATCCAATCCAAGGAGTCAGCTTTAACCCGATCCACCAAATCACGTCATGGAAAAATGTTTCTGTACATCAAATCAATATAGCGGTGCTGCACTATAAACAGCCAGACAACATGTTTCATCGTATGGCTAATTAGTCCCAGACTTCTTTAGGGCTGATGTGGGGTACACTGTAGTAGATTTTTAAAAAGGCAAAATATGCCAGCTCAAAGTGTCAGTTCCTAAACCAGGTATAGTATTAATCTAACACAATCTATCAGTTGTGGAGCGTGCTCCTAATCAGTACCGGTATGAAATACCACGCAGCCCCCCCTCCCCGAGACCTATTAGGCCCGGGAACCAAATTCCCCAGGGCTGTGTGTTTTCTTTAAAGGGTATGGAAACTATGAAGCCAGCCTACCTGAGCCTTCTCAGGCACGGGGGGACACCATCCACTGGGGTTGTCTATGTTTTTTTAAAAGGAAGGGGCCATGTGCACCCCCTGCTCGAGCATCCTTAAGTCTGTGGAGCCCAATCTCCCTGGGCTGTATTAAGTTTAAAGGCGGGGAGGGCCATGTGGCCCCCCATCCCTGAGCCTCATTATGCCCTGGGGGCCCCATCCCCCAGGGCTGTTTTTTTAAGTTAAAGGGGACAGGGATGTGCCGCCCCATCCCCAAGCCTATTGTAGCCCCGGAAACCCCATCCCCCAGGGCCTCTCTTTAATATAGTGGGTGCTCTGGTGGGCACCTGGGGCACCCACAAGCAACAAGTTGCCCCCGTGGCCCTAGCCAGGTCCTGCAAGCTGCAGGAGCTGCCATTGATCCTGCCTGCAGGGAGCAGCTATTTATGCTACTCCCTGTGGACGGGAGCAATATCTTTACCTGTTTTGCTGCACGTATTAGTGCAGGCAGGAAAACAGATCTGAAGTCTGCTCCCAGCTGCTTCCAGTTTTCTTAAATCTCCCGCTCATTGAGAGCAGATCTAGGGCCTGATTCTGACAATGGCAGTGCGCCACCGGGTCTGCCCCAGCTTTTTTTTTTCATTCCACGGCGGTGTCTGGAAAACGGGCACTGCAATGGGAACCCCAAAAACAGTTCCTGCAGGTTGGCTCCCCAGGACACAGTATGTGAGCCGCACTTTCTTTTAAAGTTTCCTGGAGATTTGTCAAATGATGCCAAAGTTATTAGTGACACCAAAAAATTGTTTCCTATGGAACAGCCTCCGAAGACCACTTAGCTATCCCTCTGTGTGTGACTAATTGGAGATAACAGATGGGGTAGTTGGCCCCAAGGACGTCCTTGGGAACCAACTATCTCTCCTATTTCTTCCAGTAAGTCCTACACAGCATGATTGCTGAGACCTGATAGGCGGCCACGGCCACTTTCTCCACCATTCTGCAAACATGCCTCCTGACGCACTGCTAGTAGGGGGATAAAGTCCCCTTGCCTCTTGAGGGTACTTGGGTGCCACCTAGCCCTCCTGTTGCCTCCAGTAAGACCCACACAGGTAGATTGCTGAGAGGTCATTAGAGGCCACACCCCCTTTCTCATCCACTCTGCAAACGCACCTCCTGGTGCATTACACATGAGCAGATGCTGAGAGGCGCGTTTGCAGAGTGGTGGAAAAAGGGGGCATGGTGTCTGACCACCTCTCAGCAATCCCACTGTGTGGGGTGTACTGGAAGTATCAGGAGATCTTGTTAGCCCCTAAGAACCCTCAGTAGTGAAGGGGACTTTATCACCCAACCAGGAGTGCGTCAGGAGGCGTGTGGGACACCCCCGCGCCGCACGGCCACCAGCTGCTGCGTGTGCCCCTCTGTGCCTGACTGCCTCGCCGCCGGCCTCGCGGCCGCCTTGCGTCTCCCTTTGCGCGCTGGTCCAGCTGTCTTGCCGGAATTTGTGCTTGTTTTTCTTCCAGAAGCCTGTGCTTGTTTTTGCCGTAATTTGTGCTTGTTGTACCATAAGTTTGTACTTGTTTTTTGCCGTACTTTGAGCCTGTTTTTCCGCAATTTGTGCTTGTTTTTTTGTGACTTTTCATTTTTCTGTCCTAACGTTCCCTCTCCCCCTGTCTTCGTTCTGTCCCCCCCCCATCTGTGCCAGTAGTAGTATTTTGTTGTGTACCCTTTTTCCCGCCGCCCTCGCCGCTCTCCCTCCCCGCTTCCCGCCACCGCCAGTTGCCCCGCCCCTTTCTCTTTTGTTCCCTCCCCGCTCCCGCCTCCCAGCTGCCCCGCCCACCCGCGCACTTCGCCTTATATGGCGACCGTGCGAACGCGCAGCGTTGACGCGCAGCGGGCGCGCCGATTGTGCGCCGAAGGCGCGCCAAAGGTAAGCCCGTCTGCGCCCGTCCGCGACCGGATCGCGACCAGCGCCAGGACCCCTGGCCCCCACCGACGGAAGCCGACCCGACGAACCTACACCGCCGCCGATCTCATCGCACTCAACACCGGCCGCATCCCAGGATGTCACCGAGCCGCCCCGAAGCACACCCACGGACCCTTCAGCTGCCACGCCTGCAAGTTCACCTGCATCCGGACCTTCCCTGCACCCGCCAAGCCGAACACCAGCAGCAACCACCTCAAGTGCTTCCTGCTCAACACCCGCTCCGTCCACAGACATGCCGTAGAACTCTGGAACCTCCTCGACACCACCGCCCCTGACGTTGCCTTCCTCACCGAGACCTGGATGAACGCCTCCTCAGCCCCCGACATCGCCATCGCCATCCCAGAGGGCTACAAGATCATCCGGAGGGACCGCACCGCCAACCTGACGGGAGGAGGCATTGCCATCATCCACAGAGACACCATCCGCATCACGACCAACACCGACGACACCCTGACAACCGCTGAACACCTGCACTTCCAGATCCACACCGACCCGAAGACCACCCTCAGAGGCACCCTGATCTACCGACCCCCGGGACCACGCACACGCTTCAGCGAGGACATCACCGACTTCGTCAGCCCGCATGCCCTCCCCTCCGCCGACTACATCCTCCTGGGGGACCTCAACTTCCACCTGGAGAACAACAGCGACCGCAACACCATCAGCCTGCTCGACAACCTCGCCAACCTCGGACTCAAGCAACTGGTGACCTCCCCCACCCACCTCGCCGGACACACACTCGACGCCGTCTTCTCATCCAGCAAAGACGTCACCTTCAGCCACGCGACAGGACTCCACTGGACGGACCACAGCTGTGTCCACTTCACCTTCAAAAGAACGACGATCCACCACCACCAGCAACAGGTTGCCCGAAGAAGCTGGAACAAGATCACAGCCGACCAGCTCACCGCCTCCCTGAGCCAGCACCCTCCCGCCAGCTCAGCGAACCCCAGCCAGGCCGCAGACAACCTCACGATGTGGATCAACAACTGCGCAGACGAACTCGCCCCTCTGAGAACCCCACCCCGCGGACCCTGCAGCAGAAAAACACCATGGTTCACCGACGAACTCAAGAGCTCCAAGAAGAACTGTCGAGCCCTCGAGAAAGTCTGGAGGAGGGATCCAACTACGAACAACATGACCACCCTCAAGCACGCCACCCGGAAACACCACCAACTGATCCGCGCCACCAAGAAAAATACTTACAAGGACCGGCTGGACAACAACGCACACAACTGCAAGGAACTCTTCGACATCGTGAAAGAGCTCTCCAACCCCAACGCCGCTAACAACGACATCACCCCGTCGCAAGACCTCTGCAACTCCCTCGCGTCCTACTTCCACAACAAGATCGCGGACATACACAACAGCTTCAGCAACCAACCAACGGAAGCCACAACCGCAACAACGCCACCCACCACCACCCTCCGCACCTGGACGCCGATCAGCACCGAAGACACCATCCGCACAATGAACTCCATCCACTCCGGATCTCCGACCGACCCCTGCCCTCACCACGTCTTCAACAAGGCCGACGCTGTCATCGCACCCCACCTGCGGGACATCATCAACACCTCCTTCGACACCGCCACCTTCCCTGAGAGCTGGAAGCACGCCGAACTCAGCGCCCTTCTCAAGAAACCCACAGCAGACCCCACCGACCTCAAGAACTACCGTCCCATCTCGCTCCTCCCGTTCCCGGCCAAAGTCATCGAGAAGACCGTCAACAAACAACTGGCCGCCTTCCTCGAGACGAATGGATCCCTCGACCCCTCACAGTCTGGCTTCAGAGCGAACCACAGCACCGAGACCGCCCTCATCGCTGCCACCGATGACATACGAACTCTGATGGACAACGGAGAAACAGCGGCCCTCATCCTCCTGGACCTCTCCGCGGCCTTCGACACTGTCTGCCACCGCACCCTTGTACAGCGCCTCAGCAACATCGGAATCCAGGAGAAGGCACTGGAATGGATCACCTCCTTCCTCGACGGCAGAACGCAGAGAGTCCGTCTACCACCGTACAAGTCAGAGGCCACCGAAGTCATCTGCGGCGTACCCCAAGGATCCTCGCTGAGCCCCACCCTCTTCAACGTCTACATGAGCCCCCTCGCGACCATCGCACGCCAACACAACCTGAACATCATCTCCTACGCCGATGACACCCAGCTGATCCTCTCCCTGACCAACGACCCCGACGCCGCCAGAGCCAACCTGCACGAAGGGATGAGAGAGGTAGCCGAATGGATGTCGACCAGCCGCCTGAAGCTGAACTCGGACAAGACGGAAGTCCTCATCCTGGGCTCCACGCCCTCCGCCTGGGACGACTCCTGGTGGCCCCCCGCCCTGGGCACCGCACCCAAGCCGACGGACCACGCGCGCAACCTGGGCTTCATCCTGGACTCCTCCCTCTCCATGACCAGACAAGTCAACGCCGTCTCCTCGTCATGCTTCAACATCCTGCGCATGCTACGGAAGATCTTCCGGTGGATCCCCACCGAGACGAGGAAGACGGTCACCCAGGCCCTCGTCACCAGCCGACTGGACTACGGCAACGCCCTCTACGCCGGAACCACCGCCAAGCTCCAGAAAAGACTCCAGCGGATCCAGAACGCCTCAGCAAGACTCATCCTCGACATCCCCCGACACAGCCACATCTCCGGACACTTGAGAGACCTGCACTGGCTCCCGGTCAACAAGAGAATCACCTTTCGCCTCCTCACCCACGCGCACAAAGCCCTACACGACCAAGGCCCGAGCTACCTCAACAACCGGATCAACTTCTACACTCCCACGCGCCTCCTCAGATCAACCAGCCACGCCCTCGCCGCCGTCCCCCGCATCCGAAGAGCGACAACAGGAGGAAGGTCCTTCTCCTACCTGGCTGCCAAGACCTGGAACTCACTCCCGTCCGACCTGCGCATGACCCAAGACCACCTCTCCTTCAGGAAGAAGCTCAAGACCTGGCTGTTCGAGCAGTAACGGCACCCCCCCCCCTCCCAGCGCCTTGAGACCCTACGGGTGAGTAGTGCGCTCTATAAATGTCTTGATTGATTGATTGAGTAGTGGAGAAAGGGGAAGGGGTCTCTGTTGAGTTGCCAGCTTTTTATTTTTTTATTTTTTAGGAAGGGGGGCTGCATGCCTTTATTATTTGTTTAATAACTTAAAGAAGGGGAGGGGGCGAGCAGAACTCCCCCACATACTAGGAGTAGCCCTGGGGAGGTGGCTGTCCCCAGGGCTGTGGGTGGGTCCAGTGTGCCCGCCCGCATTCACAATGAAAAGTGCCCCCGGGAGGTGTCAGTCCCCAGGGCAGGGGGGTCCCCAAAGGCCCCTCCATAATTGGAAATAGACTCGGGGAGGGGGCGGTCACCTGGGCTGCGAGTAGGTCCAGTGGGCTCGCCAGCATTCACAATAAAAAGTGCCCGGGGTAGTGGCTTTGATGATCCCTAGGAGGGAGACCCCGTGCACCCACTTCTAATTTTCCATATGCCCCCAGGACCTGGTCCACCCAGGGGTTATCTTAAAGCAAGATCAAGAGTCTGCAATTGCTTTTTTAAAACAAATTGTTGCGGATCTGCAGCAACATTTAAAAAAATGCTTTTTACCCCAACCGCAGTCCCTCAGGGACCCCCTCACCATATATGGGGGTCAGGGTACTCCTAGCCTTCCCCCTTTTCTTTTTTTCTGTGACTTGGCTTTAAGATGGCTGCCAACACTTCCTGATTGAAGTGTTGGCAGCCAATCAAATTTTAGTAGGATTTGTCAGTCCACTGCAAGGACTCACGTCCCCAGATATCTATCTTTTTTGAAGATAGATATCTCAAAAACTACAGTACGGATTTACACCAAATCACAAAAAGCACACTTTCTGGACCAGCATCAAGCTTTCAGCCAATTATGGTGCCATTCCGTTCAGCAGTTCGGGGTGGTCAAAAAATGAAAAATCACCATAGATTTAATATGGGGAAAAGTGCTTTTGGACTCCCCTCTTTTCTCAGCCCCCGCTGGACAGATCACTCCAAACTGTTAAACATAGCAGCTGAATGAAAAGTTTGTAGAGATTCGTCAAGCGGTGCCAAAGTTCTTGGCAAAACAGAAAACGCTTTTTCTATGGAAACTTTGGTCCTAACTATAACTACCTACTGGCTACCGCCAATAGGTAATATATCATATATCTGTAATCTAGTGTAAAGCAGTTCAGTAGGTTTTGAGACATAAAGGCTAAATAAAAATAAAAAAATGTATGCCATGGATAATCCTATGCAGATCCGCAACAGACCCACAGCTCAACGCACTCAACCACACATTGTGATTGGCTGCCACAATCTAAAGGAAACGTTGTGCCCTCACTATGCACTACTTCTACCCTCACATATTACATCACTCATGACATCATCAATGAAAAGCATTGATAATATCCTTTAGGACATCTGAAATTACATCATTAATAACCGCAATGTGCATGGCACCCAAAGTGAGTTATAGTTACTTAAGGCACGAGTTGTAATTACTTGAGATCATTATAAAAGGTGAATTTCTGTGGGAATTTTCACAGTGAATTTGTACGGTTTTTTGTAATGCAAAGTAGGATATTCTTAGCATGCATAATTATAGTGTTCACTTTAAACTTTGTTTTCTGGGGTGAATAAATAGATGTATCTAGATGTACATGAATGTATGTATGTATGGATAAGGAATTCATATAACGTGAACCTAGTCAAAAGGCAGCAGAAAGCTGTATATGGTAAAAATAGCATAAAATGAATGAGTAGGAGGAGCCGAAGCTAGGTTGTGGATGGGTAATGCACTGTGATGTAGTGTTCTTTAAAGCTGTGAGTCTTCACCTCTTTCCTAAATTTGAGAAGCGATGGGATAGTCCTGATAGATACCGAGATGTTGTACCAGATCCTGGGTGCATCCCAGCCCCAATAGGCCTTAGCAGGCCCAAACATGTCTGTGATTGCCTTTTGCTGCTATCACCCTGGAGATGGAACACACTGAAAAGTTGAGTGAAGCAGGGACAAGGTTAGAAGATACTTCCAGTGCAGATGGTTGATGGTAAATCCTGTGATGCCACTTCATGTGCAGAGAGATGATGGTAAATGAGAAATGCAGTGAAATCCCTTCCTTTGCAGCTGGATGATTAGAAATGAAGTCTTCTTGTTTGGGTTCTTATACGATATATATATATATTTTTTTTTTTAATTATTATTTATTCATTTTTTTATTTTATATATGTGTAAATGTTGCTCATAACTTTGGCGCCGCTTGAAAAATCTTCACAAAACTTTCCCAAAAAGTTTCATCCATCTCAGCTCCTTTCTGGAAAGTTTCAGGGTGATTCATCAAGCAGGGGCCAAGAAAAAGGGGTGTGGTCCCAAATCACTTTTTCTCAATTTCTAATCAGAAAATAAGACAGTTACAGCTAAAAACAACTGAATTAAATTATGCCAAATTTGGCAGAGCACTCGATCTTTTCCCAGATAGCGTGCTTTTTGTGATTTGGTGTAAATCTGTTCAGTAGTTGTTGAGAAATTAAGGTTTAAAATGTATGTATATATAGGGACACGGAGGATCTACGGATTCAGTAGATCAAAAGACAAAATATGATTGGCTGCCACAACATCAACAAAGATGTGGCTGCAGCCATTTCAGGAATCAGGGGCTCAGTGCCCTGTCCTGAAAAAATTTATTTTTAGGTCTCGGCTAGCGTAGGCTGCGCATGCGCAGTCTCGCTGGCGAGATCTTATGTCACAGAGTAGCGAGGCTTAAACCCGCCCCTCTTCTCCATTGGCTGGCCTCCTATACGGCGGCCAGCCATTGGAGAAGAAGTCTCTGTGACGTTCTCTTTTTGCTGTAAGCCCCGTCCTTTTCGGATTGAGGGGCGTGCATTTTTCGTTTCTTTCTCTCCTCTCCTCCAGCCAATGGAGAAGAGGGGAGAAAGAACCAAAAACACCCGCCCCAGTCTGAAAAGGACGGGGCTTACAGCAAATGGCGAGCGCTAGATCTCTCTTGAACTTTGTATTTCCATCCTCATCGCTGTTTGACACCCAATTGCTCGGCGTCCTCCAGGGATTGTAAGTTTCTCAGCAGGGCAGTCAGAATGTTTGTGTCGGCAGCTTTGGAGAAACTGCTTGGACGGCATCCTGGCTGGAAAAGGCAGCCAGTGCGCATCTATCAGCCTCTGCGTGGCTGAATGTGCGTTTGCCTTTTGTGCGGCTGCATGGAAGACTGCCTCTAATGGGCGAGAGACTTGCAACAAGGACATGTCCACCATTGTTCCCTTACCTTGGAGGGGTGAGGAAGGCTTGTGCCGCGCCGGTGGCGGGCGGTGAGAGGTGCGGTGTTTCCCCTGCGGTGCGCTGGACTCCCCGCCCTCCGCCGCCAGTGTTACCTGGAGCTCTGCGCGGTTAACACAGAGACGATGCGTATTCCGCTGCCCTCCAGCCCCGCCGCGGCTGCATGTCCTCGGCTCTTGGCAGGGCTGTGAGAGGCTGCCGGAGGTTCCTGACTAGGTTCGGCCTGTCGGAAAACCCGGCCTGGATTCACGCTTCTGCGCGCAGCCCTGCTGCCATGCACTTAATCCGTGCACACAGAGGCCTTTCGAATCTAGGGCTCGGTCTGTTTTTTGACGATGCACAGAACTTGTTCATAATCAGAACTTGATACAAACTCCTTACAATTAATATCGGTAAATAACGCCCCCGCCAGTTATGCAGCATATGTTTAGAAATGCAATTGAGGTGAGTGAATTATCCATCCTGTTTTTGCACCGCGGTACTTATATTGTAGAGTTTGTTGTAAATAATGTTAAGCTCAATTAGTAGGTTTTTAACAAAACTAAAATCTTGAAGGATGAGCCGCTTTTGCCTAACAATGCACCCTGCGAGCTCTGAAAATGGTACTGAAGCTGCGTGGTTTTCTTTTAACCCATTTCCTCAAAATTCCAAAATATGCAACATATATGATTTACCTTAATAACATTAGTGAGACAGTGCATGAAGTGCTCTTTCCTTCAACAAAGCCTTCGCATGTCTTTCAGTCTCTTCTGGGGTTTCCAAAACATCTCGAGGAAAATGTAACATCGCTTATGCAACAGCTGTTGAGTTCACCGTGTTTGTTTATGGCCCTCCTCTATTAAGAGCAGAGAACAGATATGAGAATCTGAAATGCTTGACGTGTCTTAGAAATACACAAAATGTTTAAATTCAGAAGAATATGATTTTTTGTATTTTCTTCCGCAAATTCATTTGTAATATAACAGTGTAGGGTGGTCAATCCCAACTAGACTCCGTGCAGTGTTTGGCTCTCAAGAATCACGTTGGAGAGGGTGTGGTGAAAGGGGGACCCTAGCATATATGTGGCGGGATTGCAATCAGGTACAGATCTTCTGGTCAAAGATACCTGAACACTTTAAAATGATGTCATTGAATTACCTAGGAATCCCATGATGCTTTACTGGGAGATACAGGGGAGGAAACTGAATACCCGTTAAACTACACAGTTTCTCCGTCTGCTCGCAGCTCACCGGACAATAACTCTTGCATGGAAAGAACTGAACCCTCCTTCCCTCAATATGTAGTGGCCCAAATGATGGCATATTTTTTCCATGGAAAAGCTGGCGGCTTTAATAACTGATAGGACGGTCACATTTGGAAAGATCTGAATTCCCTTTAAAACATTTATCAAAAATGCGGGAAGACATAGAGCTAGTCCGTTACATATGTGCCGATGCCAACATTGAGAATAGCCCTCATGATAACAATGGGACTAGTGCCAATGCCAACAAAGAGAATAGCACTGATCATAACAATGGGACTAGTGCCGATGCCAACAAAGAGAATAGCACTGATGATAACAATGGGACTAGTGCCGATGACAACAATGAGAATAGCACTGATGATAACAATGGGACTATTGTTCATGGCAGCAATGAGAAATGCACTGATAACCATGGGACTAGTGCCCATGACAACGAGAATAGCCCTGATGATAACAACGGGACTAGTGGTGATGATAACAATGAAAATAACTCTGATGATAACAATGGGACTAGTGCTCATGACAACAATAAGAATATCACTGATGATAATAATGAATATAGCTCTGATTAGAACAGTGGGACTAGTGCTCACAAGAACAGTGAGAATAGCGCTGATGACAAGAATGAGACTAGTTTTTCTTGCCTTCTGCCCCCTGATTGTGCTAGTTTTTCGTGCCTCTGTTCCCTGGTTGTGATCGTTTTCTTGCCTCTGTTCCCTGGTTGTGCTCGTTTTCTTGCCTCTATTCCCTGATTGTGCTCGCTTTTCTTGCCTTCTGCCACCTCATTGTGCTCGTTTTTCTTGCCTCTGTTCCCTGATTGTGCTCGCTTTTCTTGCCTCTGCCGCCTGGTGTGCTGGCTTTTCTTGCCTCTGTTCCCTGGTTGTGCTCTTTTTTTTCTTGCCTCTGTTCCTTGATTGTGCTAGTTTTTCTTGTCTCTGTTCCCTGATTGTGCCTGTTTTCTTGCCTTCTGCCCCCTGATTGTGCTAGTTTTTCTTACCTCTGTTCCCTGATTGTGCTAGTTTTTCTTACCTATGTTCCCTGATTGTGCTGGCTTTTCTTACCTCTGCCCCCCTGACTGTGCTCGTTTTTCTTGCCTCTGCCCCCCTGATTGTGCATGTGAAAGAATATAATCATGTAAAACAGTTGATTGGTCTTAGCTGGAGACAGTTCTGACAATACAAAGTGCATGTACGTCAATGCAAGATATAAAACAAATACCAAAACTAGGTATAGAAGTTCAGCACTTCACTTCAATTACTT
The DNA here is from genome assembly GCF_964261635.1 of Lissotriton helveticus. Classification (NCBI taxonomy): domain Eukaryota; kingdom Metazoa; phylum Chordata; class Amphibia; order Caudata; family Salamandridae; genus Lissotriton; species Lissotriton helveticus. The sequence continues at coordinate 1,136,422,421 of NC_136059.1, read as the reverse complement.
TAGATCTAGCGTGTGTGTGTGGCTCTTTGTGTGTGTGGCTCTGTGTGTGTGTGTGGCTCTGTGTGTGTGTGTGTGGCTCTGTGTGTGTGTGGGGCTCTGTGTGTGGGGTTCTGTGTGTGGGGTTCTGTGTGTGTGTGTGTGTGTGGGGCTGTGTGTGTGAGTGTGGGGGCAAATGCAATAGGTCTCGCATTTGCGAGAGATTAAGCTATTACTCTCTACTGCTCCCTAATGCTTACCTATTGCCATTTTAAATGACAATACCATATATTTATCAGTTTAAAAAAAAACAATAAATGAAAAAAATGACATTTGCAATGCCAATAGCTCTAACTTTAACAAAGACGAGACTATTGCATTGTAAATGCTTGTTTAAAACATGTAGAGGGCTAGAACAGAAAAACGTGAACAACCAGGCCTGAGGGGGAGGGTGTGCTCCCCCCCCCCCACCACCCACCCCTGGGACACAAACCTTTTTTTAAACAGTACTGCAGATCCAGGGTACATTTTAAAATGTAAATAAATTGTTATTGTTAAATAAAAGTGCCCTGGGGGTGGGCCAGGGCCCAGAAGTACATACAGTCCCCCTTCCTGGGCCCTTTCAAGGCACCAGGGACCCCACCCCACCCTCAAGGCTGAAGCCAATTTAAATGGGGGGCTATGCCTGAGACAACTGAAAGCCACGGCAACCCCATCCCTTGGCGTTGATGTATCTTTTATGGGGAGGAGGGAGTGCACTTCCCCTCTGAGCTTTTCAAAGACCCCAGAAACATCCTCCCCTCTCCAATTTCCTTTTTTTGTGAGGGAGAGTTTAGCCCTCCTCCTCGAGCTGTAGTATGGCCCAGGGACCCTATCCTATGGGGCTCTAATTATGTCTCTCACCTCCGGTGGGACCAGCAATGCTCCTGCCGGGCTGGAGCTAATGTTTCATTATCTTCCATGCCCGCCAGTGTGGACAAGGTATAATGTTTGCTCCCAATGGGGGAGCAGAGTTTAAATCTGCTTCCACAGGGCGGGAGCATAGTTGTTGCCGGCCCCCACTAGCACTCACTATGGGTGCTGGCTCGGGAGCTGGCAGGAGCTGCAGGGAGTCTTGGTACTCCCCCCCCCCCCAGGGCCTCCAACATATTTCAGAGATGTGGGTGCCTTGTGTAGGGCCGGGTCATCGAAAAAAAACAAATTGGTTTGCTCCTGCCAGCACCCACCATGTCTACTGACCAGGGAGCCGGTAGGGGCCGTGGGGGCATTGGAGCTCCCCCCACAGCTCCCAACAAAAAAAGTTGTGGGTGCTCTGGGTGGGACTTAGGCACCTATTAATTACAAAATAAAAGGAAAATAAAGAATAATAAATGAGCGGGCGGAGCCACTCATTTATTATTAAGTGCTCCTCACCAGGAGCACCCTCTAATTCCCTTCAAGGACAAATTTGCATATTGTTTCCTCCTTTGTGGTGCCCCAAGCAGGCCAGGAACACCCCCAACGGTGTACTGAGAAGGCTGCAGGGAGTGCAGCAGCCCCCCAGAAAGACTTTAAAAAATAACCCTATGTTTCCTGGGGTTTAAAAAACATGATCCCAGGAAAAATCTATGATATATTTTTACATTCCCAGACATCTTCAGGTTGGGAAGGCAGACACCCCTAGTGGGTGGTTTTATGGTTGCAATATGTGGCCTGAAAACTGTAAAAGAAAGACTCTAGCACCTGTTTAATGTTGGTGTGACAACAAATGTTTAAAAAAAAAAAATTATTGTCAGATATTGCAATGAGCCTGCCTTTTATATATTGACATTGACTTACATTAAAAAACACTAGAAATTCACTGAGAAAAACAAAGAATCAAGTAAGTGAGAGTTATAGTACAATATATTTTTTTTAATTAGAAATTCACTGAAAAAAACAAAGTTTATTATAGTTATAGGTGATGATGTCAGTTGCAACACAACATGTTAAACTTAAAAAACACAAAAATTCACCAGTTATAGTTAAATGAAGTAACTACAACTCAAGCCCCAAAGTAAATATAACTCTCAAATTTGCCATGCCCTGCTTGCACCCTCATATGTTGTATCATGGATGAATGACATGTTAAGTGACAGCACTTATAACATCAATGCAACATCTGAAATTATATCATTAATGACAACCCTGTGCATGGCAGGGTGTGAAGTATGGTTACTTCTGGGTTCTGAAGCAAGGAAACTTGGGTAGTTCCCAAGTTTAGGTGGAGAGCAGCTCCTATATAGAGCGCCCTATAACACAAGGGGCACTCTGAACCTGCTTAATTCAAATGTCTGTTTTTCTAGCAAAGTTTTTAGGAATAGGATTAGCACAGTGCCATCCACACCAAGCTAGAAAGTGACAGTCTTTTGCCATTTTTACAGCAAAATCTTTAACCATAGGATCAGCTAGTGCCATCCATGATGATCTGGAAAATGACAAAAGCCTTTTACCACTCCAGGCACAGTAGTACAGCTTTGGATTAGTAACATACCATCCAAATCAACCTGGAATGAATAGAAGCAACCCCTGATATGTATTTCGTTCTTGTTGTGAGCTCTTCAGAGAGGTATAGCTTTGTCCAGACACAAAGTAGCACCCAGTTTAAGTCAAAACAATACTCTTTCAGGCTTGGAGTTCCACATAAATTATGCAAAAACGGAAGCAAAGCACTCTGGATAGTTCCCAAGCTCCTTGCTTCCTTTTATGTATTTAAAAGAAAAGTGTTGTTATTAATGATGTCATTTCAGATGTTGCAGAGATGTTATCAATGCTATATTGAACCTGTCATGAGTTATGCAATACTGGAGGGCTTCAAGAGTGCATGGCGAGGGCACAAGTTATAGTCACGTGAGATAATTTTAGCTGTTGAATTTAAATGTTTTTGCTCATTTAAAAACAGTATGTTTTAACTGACATTTTCACCTAACTATAACATCCCTTTAACCTTTGTTTTACCAGAAGAAGTGTGGGACTGGCTTGACATTTGGGGTGATGACAGAATTCCGGTGCCTGGCGCTGGGAGGCCTCTGGCTGGTTGGTTGGCTCTCGTTGGAGAGGAGTGGCAGGTGATGAGGTGGCAGCTAAAGGAGAGAAAGGCAGTCAAACTCCCGTGTAATTGTCTGGCAGGATGCCATGCTGGATATGGTACAACATTTGGAGAAGGAGGAAGCAATAGCGCTGTTGGAGGCAGTTACGTTGGCAACTTCCGCAGACAGTGGATCGGAGATAGTCGAGGAAACTCCGGACCTGTCTGGCCGCTGACCACTTTGACTGTGGAGTGGCAATGCCCTCGGACTCTGTTGTTGGGGTCTGGTGGAGCTCTGGGTGACCCTGGCCAGACTATGGGCTGCTCCTGGGGTGTCTGACTTGACACTGAAAGACGTTGGACCCTGGTGAAGGTTTAGGAGTTACTCCTGCTGTGTGTCCCGGAGTCCTCATTGTGCTGTTTCATGTGACACTGGATTGTAAGGCACACAGCATAGTGGCACACTATGAAGGGCAACCGTAGACATCTGTGCCACTCCCCCTCTTCTTCTTCTTCTTTTCTATTTTGTGCTTCGTCTTTTCTTTGTTTCTTTGATATATTTTCTCTTGGTGTGCTGAGTGCCTGCTGAGTGACCAGTTGGCTGGGGTGAATATTTAGTCAGAAGTGAGAGTGCTGGTATGTTGTAAGTGCACATGGGAAAGTGTAGTAGGGATATGGTTCGGGGTCAGGGTGTCCCTTGGGCTGTTCTGCTTGGACTGGCCCAGAGATGTGAGTATGGCCCCTATGATAGTGGTTAAGTGATTATCTGAGGGGTTCTTTCACCTCCTACTATGACAGCTATTTACACCTGAGTTAGTGAATATGTGGTAAGGTTCAAACATGGGTGGGGGAGACATGGTTTGCGTTTGGTTGTTTACCTGAGGAAGGGGGAGAAGAGCATGATCACCTGGAATGTACGGGGCTTGAAAACATTTATTAAGCATAACAGCACAAATTTCTATTTGATAAAGACGGGGGTACACATATCAATGCTCCAAGAAACACACTTAATGGATGAGGAGACACAGAAGTTACTGAAAAGTGGAGGAGCCAGTTGTTTTCTTCAACTTACTCCAATAATGCCACAGGGGGTTCTATATGGATGGCCCAATAGGTTTCATTCCACCCTCTTAGGTACCAGACTGACGTTGAGAGCAGATATGTCCTGTGCCATGGGTTGTTGGATGAGAGATGTGTTTTTGGAATGTGTACGCCCCAAATGGGGATGATGGGTTATTTTGCAGCATGCTGGAGGATGAGTTAATTCCATTTGTAGTGATGCCCATCATTTGGGCTGGGGATTTTGATTGTGTTCTCAATTGGCAGTTAGATTGACCCCCTGCATGCATCAGGACCAACCTGCATATGCCAGCTGGTCTTAGGCAGTCGATGGCTCGATTGAGGCAAAGTTATCTGGCAGAAACTCCACCCAGGTGTGGAGGAATTCCCCTGTTTCACCCCTGCCCTTGGTACGTACAGTCGTCTAGACAGATTTATGGTGTTGGGAGATTGCACCGCCAGTGCCCAGTACTTGGTGCAATTCCTGTCGGCTCATGCACCATTGTTACTGGAATAAGTTGTGGGGAGGCACCACCCCAGGATCCCCTTATGACAACTCGACCCTGAGGCACTGGGAGATCCTGTCTACCTAGAGGTTATCCAGTCAGCCCTCCAGTGGTATTATGATGCCAACTGAAATGCCATCTCACCTGTGGTGTACGGAGTGGGATACTTTGAATGTGGTTGTGAGGGGTGTTCTGGGTATGTGGCATTTGGTGGAGGCTGGTGAGGGATCTACTGCTGGTGGAGCAGGACCTGATCAGTCAACAGCAACAGGCTGGAAGGTACGGAACAGTGGGTGGCACACTGTCAGCGGCTCAGCGCACTGTGCCGACTGTAATGGACAGGTTAGACTATTATATCAGGAAGGAATACATTCAATGATTACATCAGGAGGGGGACAAATCATGGCGCTTCCTGGTGTGGCTTCTTAAACGGGAAAGACCCCCCTCATTGATTTTATCCTTGTCCTGGGTGAATGGTACAACTGTGGTCGGACAGTCAGGAATTAATGCACTATTGCGAGTCCATTTGCTAAGGGACATGAGGCACTGTTGATGGACATGAGCCGAGTGGTTGGGAGCTTTTTAGACAAATGGGTGTTGTCCCGGCTTACAGACGAGCAATGTGAGAGCCTGGAAGGGGAGCTTCGTGATGAGGAGCTCAGTGTAGCTGTACTATATGGGATCCCTGATAAAAGTCCCTGCCTCTTATTGTGATAATCCCTAAGACAGATAAAGGCCAGCGTGACACAGGGTCGTATCGTCCGCTCTCCATGTTGAATGTGGACACTAAGATCCTTTCCAAGGTTCTAACCATGAGGCTGCAGCTTGTGGTGTTGAGCCAGGTGGAGACCAATTTGTGTGGGTTCATTCAGGGAGAGGAACCCGTATGAATCTTAAATGGTTGGCCCATGTGTTGCACTTGACTCAGGGGATGGACTTGGAAGCAGCCCTGGTGGCACTGGACATTAACAATGACTTTGATACCCTGGGATGGGAGTACCTGTGTGAGATGTTACAGCATATGGGTGTGGGGCCCTAATTCCTGTACTGGGTGCTCCTTCTTTATGCCGGGCCCACAACACGGATGCAGATGGGAGGAGTAGTGTCTGAGGCATTGCTTGTGGGAAGAGGTACGCGGTAGGGATGCCCGCTGTCCTCACTCCTCTTTGTCTGGCAATGGAGCCCCTCGGCTGCTTGCCTACAGCAAGAACTGGCAGAATGGTGCATCAGGAAAGTTGTGCATACCGTGTCAATGCATGCTGACGACACTCTCCTATCCCTTTGTAGGCTGGTGGACTCAGTACCAGCATTGCTAGTGGTGCTGGAGGACTTCGGTAGGGCTTATTGATTATGAGTCAATAGACTAAAGATAGTGCTCTCTCGTTGGTGGGCCTGGTGATACATTCGAAGGAGGAGCTTCCCGAGGTAGGTCTGCTGTGGGAAATGGAGCAATTTCAATATTTGGGCATGTAGATTGCTCATGGATCGGGACCCAAATATTACCTGAATATGGGGAGGGTGATTGAGGGTCTCCGAGCTTTGGTTTGATTTTGGAATACACTCCCAATCTTGGTGATGAGCCGGGTAAACCTGAGCAAGCTGATGCTTTCGCCTTACTGCCTCTATATAATGCAGAATTCTTTCTGAGACTTACTGAGGTCTATGTTCATAGAACTCAGTGGTTTGTTGGTGTCCTTGGTTTGGGCTGGCAAGAGGGGAACAGAGACCGAATATTAGTACAAAATATTAAGTTGCACCAATATCGAGTTGTTAATATCGTGGGTCAGAAATATCGACAGCAAGAATATCGTTGTCACGAATATCGACTTAAGGTAAGTAATATTGATTACCCAGGTGGGCAGAAAGCTGCCTCAAGGACAAACCCTGTGGACAACTGTTGATGATCATGGGAGATTTAGGGCAACAAAGTGGCAAATTTATAAAAGTCGCACACTGCAACAAGTTACATTGATTCTGACACGGGCATGGAGTCAGGCTTTCTGCAACAAGTTCCTTGATACCTTATATTATCAACTTTAGTAATCCTAGTCAGAAGTTATCAAAGCTGAGGTGTCAGCTTGTAACTCTGCACTTGCCAATGGGGCTACTAGGCTTTTCCGCAGTAAAAACGACAATTGCAGGTCAGGGCTTTACTGTTGGACCATGTAAAAGTACATGTTCCACTAACATACAGCACCCTGACTTAGGAGTGACATATATAGACATATATAGACTGGGCTTTGCCATTGTTTTAACAACTGCCTTTCCAGTCTGCAGAGGCAGACTGGGAACCATTTTGTACCTTTGTCACACCCAGGGTGGAACAATCAGTGCTGCAGTCTCTGGGGTGACCCTCTTAACTTACAGGCCCTGGGTACCATATACTAGCGACTTAGTAAGTTAAAGTATGCCAATTGGGTATAAACCAATCAACCATACACAGCTTTAGGGTCAGGGCACAGGCACTGAGGTCTGGTTATCAGGCCACAGTGCACTCTCAGAGCCGAAAAACCATCAGCATCAGCCCTAAACTTTGGGGGTGACCTTACAAAAATAGGTATTTTATTACAGGGGTGTTTTAAGCTCTCAGTGTCAGGTTAAAGCACTCAAGGCAATATGAAAAGAATGTACTTTGCAGCCCACATAAGACTCCTTCATTGGGAAGTTTACTCCTTAGCATTTCCTTATCTCAAGTACCCTTAAGCAAATAAGCTGGTATCGCCATTACTTAAGCACAGCATACAAAAGTACCCATTTGAATACACCTACTTCTATTGGGCTCCTTTTCTGTCATTATGATCAATTTCTGGATGACCAACATTTAAAAAGTAGCACTCTCTCTTTTGGAGGGATCTCCACTTAATGGTAGGTAAGGCGTCCACGCTTGGGAAACCTCTTTTGACTGTTCAGTTTCCCTCTGTCCTGATGGATCCGTGGGCCTGGCTTGGTTTTTTTACCCCCGCAGCACATCAAGTGAGTAAGTAAGTAAAACTTTATTGTTTAGTTAGTTAAAACCATAACAAACGGGCTAGTGAAAATTGTCTTTTGCAATAAGAGAGAACAGTAAAATTCATCAGAATACAATTTTAAACACAAGATTTAAAAAGAATATAGCTTTTTATCAAGCTACATGTTAGTAAGACAATTAATGATATAAAAAACCTTATTATTTTAAAAGTTCATATTGCTTTCAAGCGCTTTTCAAAGGCTATCAGGAACTTTATCAGCTTGCAGTTGATTATAGGGGCTGTTGGGTCCAGAGCACCAATAATAGCAGACCTGCAGGTACGTAGTCTTTTAATCCTGAAAAAGTTCTTTAAAAAGTACGAGTGCTCCTGGTTCAGAAACTTACAGTGGCATATAATATGGATTAAGTTCTCTTTTGAAGAGCCACATAACCGACAAGCGTATGAGACTGAACGTATCCAGGACGGTTCGTCTGCCAAGGTTGGCGATTTTCCGAGTCTCAGGGCCATCAGCCTTTTTTTTATAAAAACCGAATATGTTGTGTCAAGATACGCAGCAGGGGCGAGTTTTTTATAACTGTTAATCACAGACCAGGAGTGGGAACGGCTTGAAAAAATTGCTTTGTCTGTAATCAGCGAGTGAAATTTGGCCGCCTTATTTAATGTCTGTTTAAAGGAAGTGAATGGCAAGTTTTTTTCCCACAGGTTGGCAGTACATGTTTGCTCCAGAGCGCCAGTCAGATATTTTTTGGCTACTGAGTTTTGTTGGCTTTCTAGTTCCTGCCATAAGAATCTGTTTATAGTATTGTTTGTGGAGTTCATTTTAATTCGGTACCATACTCTGATGCATGTATAGAGTCTTCCCAGTAACTCGTTCGTTAGACCAAATTCTAGTCGCATCTGCGCTGGTGAAGATGAGCTCGGGAGTTGTAAAACCTTCTTATAGATTTTTGTAATGAGGTTATTTAACATGATTGCGTCCTTGCCCTGCATTGCAATACTAGCATACGATAAAGTAGGAAGTACTTTGGTGGCCATCACTGCCAATAGGGGTTTAAATGAGGGGCCTTCCAGTTTTTTTGCCAGTGTACTTAGCGCAAACGTTAAGGCTCCAGCTCTTTGCTTCAAGTCGTTTTTTTGGGCATTTAAGGTGAGTTTGTCGTCGATATAGTATCCTAGATATTTATAATTTGATACTCGCTCCAGCTGTTTACCTTCAAGCATGATCTTAAGATGCGCCGAACGACGGTTGGTTATTAGCATTGTTTTTGTCTTAGACAGATTTAGAGCAAGATTGTTTATCGCCAGAAATTCTGTCATTACTGCTAATAGTCTAGATAGGCCCACTTTAGTTAAACTCAGAAGCACAATGTCATCAGCGTAAGCCATGTGAGTAAGTAAGAGGTTGCCAGGTTTCGGTGCGTGAGCATTGCAATCGTTTAATTTACCCGAAAGATCAGAAATGAATAGATTAAATAGATATGGTGCTAAAACGCAACCCTGTTTTAGTCCAATTGATGTGTATACTTTTCTTGATAGATGTGAGCCGTCCCCTATCTAGATTTGTGTCCAGGTGTCTGAGTAGAATAAGAGTAGTCCCCTAAGTATGCTCTCCGGTATAGACCATGCTTTCAGCTTTGCCCATAGTATCTTGCGATCCACACTGTCAAATGCCGCTTGCAGATCAATGAAGCACAGGTTCAAGTCCTGTTTAACGCGCCGGCATTTCTCTGCTATCATGGTTATTGACAATATGTTCGACGTTGTTCCGATACCGGGTCTAAATCCAGTTTGGTTAATTGGAATGAGTGCTTTGTCTTCTGCCCAATTTACCAGGTCTTTTAGGAGGAGAGAAGCAAAATATTTAGCTTCTATGTCCTGGAGTGTTATTAGACGGTAATTTAGAGGGTTAGCTCTGTCTCCTCCTTTATATATATAGGCGTAATAATTGAGCCTTTCCAGCTTTCGGGGATGTGATTACAGGTTCGAACATCTGCGAAAAGTTTTTCGAGAGGAGGGCCCCAAAATTCTGGTGCGTGTTTGAATGCCATTTGAGGGATACAGTTCGGGCCCGGCGCTCCGTTGCTTTTACCCTTTCTAATGATGGTGATTATCTCTTCAGCCGAGTAGCAGCCGTCTGTGGTTTGAAGGTATGCAGTATTCCTTGGGACTAATGTTGTTAGGTGGCTACAGTGCTGTTCATCGTTGCTGTTTTTTTGGGGAACCTCAGGAGGGAATTGCTGCCCAAGAGCCTTCTTTGGATTGTCTTTAAACTTTGCCAACAAAAAACTTGCCCATTCATTTTCTTGGATGAACGATGTTAGTACGTTTTGTGGTCTTATTAGTTGGTTTATTATTTTCCAAAATTTGCTTGAGTCCTGGAGCTTAGAGCTCGCCAACAGGTTGATCCAGAATTCATCATTCGTCTTCTTTTTATATTCCCAGATCCTTTTTTTTTATATAACTTTCTTTGAACAAGGAAGGTATCCAAGTATCGCCGGTCATTTGATTTTAGTTGCAGGATTTTTTGACTTCTGCGTAAAACCCTTCTTAGATCTTGTAACTCCAACTGCAATTTCTTTGTTGGGTGCTTTCTATTAACCGTTATTTTGAATGGTTTCATTTTTGTCTTCAGTTTCTCTAAAAAAAGGGACCAGGCTTGTGTCTTATCCATTGTTGTCCTGCCCAATTCTTGCAGTGTGGCCTCTATTATTGAGATCCACTTCTCTTTATTGGAGCTATTCCAGTATATTCGTTTTAGGTTAGTTGTACCTGGTTGGCCCTCTAGGGAGTGCGCAGGTTGCAGTGTTTCTGCAAGAAAATTAAGTTTAAGGTGTTGCATGGCGTGATCACTCATTGGTGTATATTCGATGTAGAAGGTGAGTAATAGTAGAATCAATGGTAGGCTTACAATGGTAAAGTCCAATATTGAATGATTGTAAGTACCATAGTAAGTTTTTTTCGGTGGTCTGTCTTCCTCTGTCCTGCCGTTCAGTACTCTCATACCTAGGTACTCTAGCTCCGTTACTAAGTGTATGGCTAAGATGTCCTTTAGACTCCTTGTCACTCCATGTGACTGCTCAGGGACGTTCCAGTGCGTATTCTCTGTGGTTAATATCTCGTCTTCCTCTGGTGTGTATATCAAGTTGGAGTTGAAATCTCCAGTTAATATAATGTTCCATGTTGGTTCTGTACTTCGTAGATGTAATATTTCCTTGCATAACAGGGCGTTTTTTATCTTTTTTGCTTGAAGATTAGGTTGAATATAATAATTAATCAGAATTATCGTTTTATGGTCGTGTGGGTTTTGTCCTGATAGTTTGATTAGCTGGATTGCTAGATCTGGAGATTTGAGTTGTTCTGTATTAATTTTTAGAGCGGTAGACACATAGACTGAGAGACCTCCTATAGCACGGCCATAGGTTTTCCATTTTTTTGCGGGTACAGTGTAGTGAATGAATCCGGCCAGTGCGATGTCTTCCTGCAGCCATGTCTCCTGAAGGGCAATTATGTCGGCATTGTCCCAATTGTCCAGTGCGAGACCATCCTCCAGCAATCTTTTTGCACCAGCTATATTCCATGAAATTATATGTATATTCTTATTGACTGCTTTATTTCTTTCTAGATCGTTCGGTCAATTCATCCGGTGGTTATTTAACACGCTGGGAAGCCATTTCCAGGCATCGGGTGGCGTTGGCAGGTCCCCCGCTCTCTCTGTATCGGGTACTTTGCATGTAATGGCCGCCTCACATCTGCCTTTGGCATTGTTTAAAAAAGAATATACCGTTTTTTTCGGGGCAAGGTCCGCCAAACTCCTTGTGAGTTGCGGCCGGATGTTTTTCTTTAGAGGAAGCGGATATCTTGGGGAGATTGGCTGCGATAGTTGAATACCCCACTTTTGAAATGCGGCCGATTTCCCAAGTATTGATTGCACTAATGCGGCAGTTTTCCAGGTTGTCATCGTTTGTTCATTCTCAGTTTCATTAGTGCTACTTAGGAATTGAACCTGAACTAAGTCGGACGATTTGATGGCACTCAGGTCCTTAATTTCCGCCATCAATTTTAAGATATTACTCCTGTTTAGAATATCGTGTCGGCCTTCAGTCTGGTACTCCAGGGTGAAAATAATTTGGAAATTGACGTCTTCTAACTTAGAGCTATCTAACGTTGGCTTTTTTGCCGCCTCATGATTTAGTTGCGTGTTTTCGTTATTGACTACGCAGAAGCTCAATTTTGTCTGGACCAGATGACGCCGTGTGGCTGTTGGTGGGTTTTGAGGGATTGCCCTGGAGTTTTGAGGAGTAACTTGTATTCCCCTTTGGGGAGCTGTTTTTAGATTGTTATCTTTCAAGCTAGGATTTACCGCTTCGCTCTGTGATGGCTTTTGCAATTGGCTGCTAGCGCATTCATGTGCTTCTTTGTTTTCCTTGCGATGTGCCCCCGATTGGGCATTTTCGAGAGTTGATTTTGGTGATATGTTGATTGAATAACTGTGCCATTCTGCGTTCAAGTGATCAGTAGGAGCTCCTCTATGAGCCTTTTCAGAAACCAGTCCCATAGCTCCGGTGAAAGTGAGATGTCCAGCAAATTTCCATCTGAGAAGGTTGACACTCATGCTTCAGCAAGAGTTCAAAGAATCAGTACTCGGATAGGTAGAAATTGTTCCATCTCCATAAAGCGTAAATTCTTCTGGGGATTCCCTACCATGTGCTCCTGTCAGAGCTGTATTGAGCACTGATTGGGCAGGGGTTGACGGGCCGGGTTGCGTCTAGGGCGTTGTGATGCACGGGAGGCAGGTCCAGACTTATGCGCTAGACAACGTTCACTGCATCGTGATACAAAGCCTGAAGACCATATTCACGTGAGAGTTCCAGCTTGCTCGAGGATGGTGGCCATCTTGGATGGGGTTGTTTCCAACACCACATATGCCCAAGATCAACACCTATTATTCTTGGCTTACCTGCTTTTTTCTTTCGTATCAAATGAACTTCAACTGGCTCCACCAGCTGCTGCCTCTGGTCATCCCTGGCTTCTTGAAAACTCTTTGTCCTTGCATTTTTGACCTGCAGCTCATCCCTGGGAACTCTTCACTGGACGCTTCAATCTTTTAAACCTGTAAAAGAAAGAAAAGTAGAAAGTTTACCAACAGACACCTGATCTGGAGATGTGCAGTAAAGCATGCATGGTCTGGGTCTACTTACCATCCTGGTATTTTCCTGTTGCCATCTTGGTACTCCGACTCCGAAAACTCCTTAAAAGTACAAGACAAAAGAAGTTACTTTTTGAAGACTATACATGTTGCAATGAAAAGAGTTTTATTGATTTTCAAAAGACTTAACAAGAATTATTTGTAGGACAATTAGACACTTGGCCACCAGAAGTACTTTTGAACCATTCATTTGGTTTGAACTGTCTCAAAAAGAATAAGCCACAAAGGTTTTTAAGGAATAAAAAAATATCCTGTATATAAAGATAATTCATCCAGAGCGTGTTAGAAGTCAAATAACACATAGAAAATACGGTTGGAAAGTATTTGGGTGTGGGTCAGAACAAAGTTACTTGTGATTTTCATAAAACTGCATCCACCTTTTCTTTTTGTTTAGAAAGAATTCTTGACAAAACCGGATCCTGAAATTATGACATGCCTCTTTAGTGGGAAAGGGGGAATATTAGGTAAAACCAAGTTGCCATGGAGGTCAGGAGAGTAGGAATTAGAAAATAGAGTTCAAATTCCAGTAGTTCGGGTCGATCAACAAGATGATATAAGAGGTGCATATGCAGGGAATGGCCAGGATATTAAGAAGAGGTATCTCTCTCTCTTACTTTCTAGCCAATTCCCCTTTCCCCTGGGGACTGTCTCAGCTGGGTACACAGACTGAGTCAGGGCAGTGACAGTCCTTAGTAGGAGTTAGGAGCCATCTTCTGTGGCTTCACATCACTCCTACAGGATGTTACAGTTCCTTTATTATTTTTCTCTCTGACATATCAGACACTGATGGGTATGCCCCGATGTAATCTCTTACAAATAAGACATTCTCTCCATTTGGCGCTGCCTTCACTGGTTGTATTGGCACTTCTGCACGTGCCCCAATCAAATTGACTTATGTACTCAACACCAGTCAGTGTTTACTTTGAGCTAGTGATTGCAGGTGGGGCTCACCAGCAAACAATTTGAGGACTGTCACTTATTATTCCTCAACAGACTTTGATCCAGAGCACAAGAAAGAAAACCAAAAAAGAATGAAAAGAGGAAGAGAAAGACGTAAGTATGGTGAAAGGGGGAAAAAGCAGGGATGTAAATGAACCTACAATAGTGAGATAAAGAAAGAGAAAGGCCTGGGGGCCTCTAGAGGGTGCACTGCGGAATGGCTGCCTTCTGAGACAGCTCCGCCGGTCCGGCACATTAATCAGCAATAAAAGTGGTTATGCGGATGCAGATTTGAAAGATATTGGCAGTGATGGACTTCGGAAGAGGAGGTGATTAAAGTGTGCGGACCTAGAGACCGGTGTAGAACGGAGGAGGCTGTGTAATAAGGCCTGTGGACGGCTGGCTCGGAGGGAATGGTGTCGCGTAACATGGCGGCGGCCCGGGAACTGATCGGCGGATGAACATCGGGAGCTGTACTGTAACATCAGAACTAGCGATCAGTTGAAAAGTATGCAGCGGACATTCCCTGGGCGCCGTACTAAGCAGGAAGGAGATACTATACAGTAAGGTGGCAGCAGAAACATTTTGTGCGAGTCTTTTTGTGGTGCAGCGCGACAGGCCTATGCAAAATGGCGGCGTTCTGAACTGCAACCGCACCGTAATAACTACAGAGCGGTGAGCGGGTGAGCGTGAAGTTGGTGATGGCAGCGTCAACTTGGTGAAGTGGGCAGAATACTATATTTGGGCCTCAGGCTGTACAAGAGCGAGGTGCTACTGTGTGAAGTGATGGTGGCAACATTGCGAGTGGACACTGGCGATGTACCGCGAAAGATCAGCGCAAATTGGTGGCACCCTGAAATATAGTTAAATTACAATACTTGCGGAGTTACCAGCGGGAGAGTGCGAAGACTGAGGCAGGAAGGCAAGCTACCAATCTGGGCCAAAGAAAGCAGCAGTTGCTCTGTGTGTTGATCGGCGCTCTAGCAAGGTTATGGGCCGCGGTAAGATTGAACACCAGGTACAAAATGGCGGCCATAAGAAAAGGACATTTGTAGTTGCTGTTTACCGTTACCGCGTGTGAATCCACAGGAAGGCGCAGCTGTAAGCGATCAAAATTATTGCCCTGCACAAATATCCGGATTGTACGGCTGCTGGACAGGGGGCAGCCTGGCCCTGCGTTACATCTGCTGACACGGGAGGCAGTGATGAAGTAGGCCCTGTACCACCTGCAAGATCCAGAGTTCCGATCCCTGCCGCTCTGTAGCAAAGCTGTTCTGGTGCCATGTTGGGGCTCATAGAAGTGAATGCTACCTTATAGTTCCGCTTGTGCAGACCACACAAAGTATGCATAGATGGCACAACATGGGCTGCCACTTATTGGATAAGCGATGTGGGACATGCTGTAAACAATTGGTAAACCTGCTGGCGAACGATATATGGAGACTGCGGCTGGAGTTCTGGAGGTAACTTGTGACATGAGTCTGTGGGCTGCTTTGGATGCCAACTGCCTATGAATGAAAATGATGCTCTTGTTGCCAATCAGCCATCAGCTAAACTGAAGTGTTGTTATCCTTGGAGGTAGGCTAAACTAGAGATCAAGAACGCATCTGCTTGAGAGGAGACGACGACATATTGTGCTAATTTCGGATTGCGGTGCACTAAGACGTCCCTTATCGTATTCTGGAGTGCTTACTCCCAATGTCATGGGTAAGCCGGATAGACAGCAATCCAAACTCTCATTTGAATCAAGGAGACAAACGCAGGGTGCAACTGCACATTCTGACACTGAACTTGAAACTGAATCCACAACTGGTAACGCCATGGAAAATGTCCTCTAGGCGATTCAAAAAAGTCTGCAAGATATCAACGGGAATCTGGATACCCTCACACAGTGAGTAGATAACATGTCAGCGAAGCTAGATAAGCAAGGGGAGCGCCTAGATGAAGCTGAGAAACGTATTGCGGCAGTGGAGGACGAAGCACATGCTACGACCAGTAAATGCACAGGAATGGAGAAACTGTTGGAGGTTATAAAAAATAAAGCTGAAGACTTAGAAGCGAGAGCTCATCGTAATAATATTCGGATTGCGGGTATTCCAGAATCCACCAACACAGGACAGATGGAAAAATATGTGGAGGAGATGCTTCTTTCAGTATTTGGTGCAGAACATTTTTCAGCGTTCCTTATAGTGGAACTTGCACACAGATCGTTGGCCCCATGTCCACCACCGGGCGCACCTCCCGACCCATAGTTGCTCGTATCCTTAACTACAGGGATAGGGATCGTGTACTGAGGATGGCTCGAGAAAAGCAACAGGTGGCATATCAAGGTAACACGCTGGCATTTTACTCAGACTTTACAATGGCTGTACAATTGCCACGTAAGGATTTCGCCCCTGCCAAGAAGAAATTGCTTGATTTGGGTATAGAATATACAATGCTCTATCCTGCTCGATTGAAGGTGACATGGGAAGGTCGCTCCACGGTTCTCCAAACACCAAAAGCTGCTCAGGACCTCATCAAGAAAATCGTGAATAAGCGCAAAGAGCAGAAAAGAGATGAGCGAAACCATCACTCGGAATAGAATTAAACGGTAAAGGAGTTGCTGCAAAACAAAAAACTATTTATGGGTAGCTGCACTGTGCGAACTTCATACGATCACAACAGGACGGATCGAGCATCATGTGGCTAACTACCATTATAGTTTTGCAGAGACTGGAGATGCTGAACGTGTGGTGGTAATGTATAAGGTGCCCTTAAACGATTGGATGCTGGTGGGGTTGACCGTTACAAACGTGACGGGAAAGGGTGAGACATTTAATTGCTTTTAAAATTCTTGAGAAGTGGATCTCCCATAAGATGTATCAAAACGAATTGAGAATTCAATAGAGCTTAATGACCAGTAGTATGTTACCATTCGGGAAGTGGGGATGTATATGAAACTATAATCGGACTATGGGAGCCCTGTGTAGTTAAGGGTGTGAACTATGGCATTTCTCATTTAAGCTATGGGCTGCTCAGTCTCGGTGAACCACTTTGATATTGTGAAGGGGAGGGTAATGTTGCTTTGAGGAGTCTAATAATTTACTTTGCATAATGTTTGACCTGTTACCAGGAGTACTCCTCTGATATAGGCAATGTTTAATCTGCATTAGTGATGTAGTCCTGACCACATCCACTTTGTTGGATGGAGTTGTGTGCACTTAGTGGACCCCCACGCGGGTGTTCCCCATGAAGTACTTTGTTATGTTGTATTTTTACTTCACGGTCTGTCTTTGGAATAGTTGGGATGCGGAAGTGGGTGGTGGGTGGGTGGGAGGGAGTTGGAAACTGTTATGCAGACTATGGTACTTAGGATGCATCGCTGAGATCCAGACTGATTTTTTGATATATACTGTTACAAGTACTTTCCCACACAGAATGTTCAACCTCAGGGTAGTGCAAACTACGACACTTACAATGTACAACAAGATGTCTCTCTATCTAACTTAATGGCCACTAATGATTTGCGGTCAACACACCTGAACTTAATCACTTGGAACGTCAGAGGGCTTAACAACCCTAAGAAAATCCAGCAAATATTTGCATACTTTGACAGGCTTCATATTGATATTGCCCTTTTACAAGGAACGCATATTGCTCCACACTCTGATAGTCACATTGGACGTAAATGGGCAGAGACGACTCATAACTCAATGTACTCTTCATATTCCAGAGGGGTTATTATCCTAATAAAAAAGGGAACACAATTTACTGTTAAAGCTACCACTGTTGATGACCAGGGGAGGTACCTTATTGTTGCTGGTACACTTAGGGGACAGCGGATCGCATACATTAACACATATGGCCCAAATACTGACGACCCTGATTTTTATCATGCGATCTGGCAGAAAGTGCACGATCTCACAGGTAGGACTTTATTTTGGGGGTGGGATTTTAATATGGACATATGGACAGATCGGGCGCAACTACGGAACCACATCGAAAGGCAATTGGTAAATTGAAAGACATTATGACGGAGATGCATCTAAGCGACATATGGAGAATCAAAATCCGGGACATATGGAGGCCACACACACATCAGCAGCGCACAACAGCTGGTCATGTATAGATTATTGGGTTGGGACGGGATTGGGTTGGGACGGGACGGACGACGCAGTACTGTGGACGAGGGCTATAAAATACTTACCCTGAACATTGTCTGATCATAACCCAATACTGCTATCTGTTAATATACCACACTACACACCACCCCTACATAGTTAGAGATTTAATGCAAAGGCACTGTTAGACTCCGTATACATGGATACCATTAGTACGGCTATCACAGACTACTTTCTGTTAAATGAACCCACCACTGAAGACCCCAGCCTGCTGTGGGAAGCTTTTAAAGCTACAATAAGAGGAGTCTGTATAAGTACAAACACGGGAATTTTGAAAGATATCTGTAGGCAGCTTAGTATACGGGAGGATATGTTGAAACTATTAGAGCGAGAATACGAAATTACATAAAATGCTAAAGTATTGGGGGACATAAGGGTTGTAATGTCGGAATACCAGTCATACGCGGAAGATCCTTCGGTGAAGGTGAAGGAGGTAGACCTGGTAAAATACTGGCTTCTAAAATTTGTGAAGGACGTACTCCACAGACGGTCCTAACTATCAGGGATGACACTGGGAATACGCATAATGATGCGCAGGGGATGTTGCAGGAATTCATGAAAACATATGGTGCGTTACACAAGTCACAGCCCACTGCCTCACTCTCCGAAGTTATGGAGTACTTAGCAGATGTCACGATAGCATGGCTATCGGATGCACAAAGAGAGTACTTGTCACTACCAATTACTGTGGAGGAGGTAACAGATCATTAAATCGCTTCCCAATGGTAAAGCTCCGGGCCCGGATGGGTTCACATGTGAATTTTATAAATCATTTGTAGACCAATTAGCTCCCGTCTAGTTGCGATGTATGGTGACGCATATGATAAGATGTTGTTACCTCCCACATTGTGGGAAGCTGTGCTAATTGCCCTTCTCAAGCCAACCTAAAACCCAGAATGTTGTGATTCATATCGGCCACTATCACTAATTAATGTAGACACCAAAATATTAGCTAAACTGCTAGCAACCAGATTACAGCCCCTAATGACCAACTTGATACTACCTGATCAGTCGGGGTTCATTCCTACAAGATCAACAGCACACAAAACCAGAACACTTTTCGCACTGTCACATTATTTAATCCCAAACACCAGGGCGGCTGCGGTTATGTTGGATGTAGCCAAAGCATTTGATTCTATAGAATGGCCGTATCTAACCTCAGTGTTGCAGAGAATGGGGTTTCCCCCTATCTTTCTGCAATGGGTGCAAATACTGTACACCAAGCCAACAGCGCGTATACGAGTCAACAACGACATTTCTGATAACGTGACAATAGAAAGGGGGACAAGGCAAGGGTGCCCGCTGGTCCCATTGCTATTCGCGATAGCGCTTGAACCGTTGGCTTGTAAAATTAGACAGGGACATCATTATTCTGCTCTCCAATTTCCACAGCGACCATTACATATCTCTTTGTACACAGTTGATATGATGTAACATGTGCGGGACCCGGAACAGCATTTAGCCCCTTTGTTACGGGAATATATTAAATTTGGGAGCCACTCTGGACTCCAGATCAACTGGTCAAAATCCCTGATAATACCACTAATTGACACCACACAACCTCACTCTACGGAATTCCCTTTAGAGTGGCAATCAGATCCCGTAAAATACCTTGGCGTTTGGTACCATCGTGACCCGGAAGTTGTAATCCGCACAAATTATGGTAAGGTGATTAGTGTGATGGAAGACAAAATAGGGCGCTGGATTCAATTGCCATTCTCGCTAGCTGACAGACTAGCTATTGTTAAGATGGTCATATTGCCAAAATGTTTATATCTTTTTAACAATATACCCATTACACCTCCGACTGAAGTATTCCGCAGATTGACATCATTAGTGACTCCTCTAATTTGGGCGGGTAAGCAGGCCTGCATAGAATTGCGAGCTTTGACATTACCCTACTCCGGGGGGGTTTTAAAGTGTCAGATTTTCTACTTTATTTTTTATGTGCGCATGCGCAATATGCGCATTATTGGTATCATCAGATCCCCCATCTCACGCATGTGGCCATACAGGAAGGAGATGCGTTCCCAGTCCCATTAACAGCAATAGTAACCCGTCGTAAACCACCTTTACACAATAAAGACATCAATACTATTGATACGACGAATGCTGCCTGGTGCAAGATGGGTAGATTATCACATAAATTGCCCTTATATACCCCTGCCTTACCTTTGTATCATCACCCAGAAATATCGGTTACACAGGAAGAGGTGGGCATGGGACTGTTGAAGCAGGTGGGCGTAGATACTATGGGGGACCTATACCATATTGCTACTTTTAAAACGCCGCAAGACCTCACCTATATTAGCAATCAAACTCTATTGGTTCGATTTTCATACCATAGGCTACAAGGTGCAATTAAGAAATCGTGTCCCACCTACCGAGCGGAGCTACCACAATTGACGGCGTTACAAATGATACTTACAACTTCCAGTAACAAACATTTGGTATCTAAGCTATACACTACACTACAGGAGGATATTGCGGATACGACACACAGAGCACTTACAAAATGGAATGATGCGCTACATGTCCCGCTCACAGACGAAGAGTGGTCGGTAGCATGTTCTCTTACAGAAATGCTGACGCCCAATGGAAATCTGCGACTTTTGCACCTCAAATACCTTCACCAAACTTATTACACTCCAGCTAAGCTCTATAGATATTGTTTACGCACAGATGCGAAATGTCAACGTTGTAGTACTGAACCAGCAGATTTCCTGCACCTTTCATGGACTTGTACAGCAGTACAGGATTTTTGGGAGAAGGTTACGCATATACTGGGTGACATGGTGGATACTGATATTATCTGCTCTAGTCGCACATGCTTATTGGGGCTAATCCGAAATGTGCGTGCTACTAAACGTAAATTCTGTATGATTGCTTTACGTCTTGCCAAGCGAAGGATTTCAATGTGCTGGGGTAGTAGAAAAAACCCTAAAGTTAAACAGTGGCTTCAAGATATGGCATATTGTAAGGATGTGTTGAAAACTTACGAAGAAGAACTGCCTGCTGGATCCAAGCCAAGAGACTATTGGAAATATTTAGTTGAATATCTGCGCACGAACCAGGTTGATTAACTGTGTATGGTAACTGTTTTTTTTGTGGTAAAGATATCATGAGGTAACATCACACAATTATTGCAACTGGATGAAGGATGTTGTAGTACAGTGGTCTGTATTTTGTTCATATGTTTGGACATGCTATGTCTTTGAAAATGCTAATAAAAAAATTAAAAAAAGGAGTAAGGCCTGATTGCGACTTTGGCGGTGCTGTGTCCGACCCGCCCCGCACCGCCAAAGCTGTGGTCAGATCACCCACCAGATTAGGATTTTCCTCCTGTCTGGCAGGCTGGATTTTGGCATCCGCACAGCGGTGCCTCAGAAAATAGAAATACTAAAAACAGTTCCTGCACTGCATGGACTGAAAAGTCCATTCTATGCAGGAACTGGGGTGCATGCACACAGAGGGGCACATATTGTGCCCCCCTGTGTGCTTCCCCATGCGGAGGAGACACAGGGGGCCCTTAGGGCCCCCTTTGCTTCCTCTCTGCCACAGTGTTCATGGAGGAGGAATCTGCATGAGACCGCTGTTGGAGAGGAAACTCATAATATGCTTGGTGGGACTGCCGCATATTGTGGCCTCCTGACCGCTGCAACACTGCCACGGAACAGCGGTTCCCTGGCAGCTGCACCGGCCTGTGGCGGTCTTACCGCCTGATTCGTAATAGGGCGGTCGCGCGACCGCCACAAGCGGGCCCACACGAGTCTTAATTGGTCCCCAAGTGGTGGACTAAAGAGGTATGAGGTGGAATCAAGGCTACACAGCCATGGTATTAGACGCCCAGACCATTGAAAGCACGGACAACAGGCTTCAAAGCAAAATTTAGAGCCCAACACTTATTCCTTTACAATTTAAGCACTTCAACACCTCCACCTTAACAGGAACAAAATAGGTCTATTGACTAGTCTAGTTGATAAATTGGCTCAGGCAAAGAAATTGACATATGCAGAAGGACGTGGTCAGTTAAGGAGAGTGGATTAGTAGCTACTTGAGACTTATAGAACAACTCAGGCTCATGGGGCAGAAGCAGTTCTGACTTCTTAATCTACACTGCCACCAAGAAATCTAACAGGTGATGTTCATACTTATTTGTTCCTAAAATACCTCGTAGCAGGTCTCTCAAGGTTGGTTCTTTGCTGTTGCTTTCCATGCCTTCAGTTCTGGGTCTATCCAGACCAAACTATAAGATCCTAAATATTTACTGACTCAGACCCAATTTCATAAACAATGTGTAGGAAGAGTCCAACGTGTGGGAGTTGAGGGTACTACAATAGATTTATTGAATCTATGCTGGTCCCACGATGTCCCAATCGAGGGATGCAATAAACTGTGTTTTCTCACACTGTGCAAGAAAATGAAGGATTCTTAAATGCGGCCTTAAAAAGTCAGTGAAGAGAAAATGAAGACATTGTCAATGGGTCAATATAGAGGGTGTGTTCAAGGCTATGTGGAGTGAACAGAAAAAGAAAGGAGAGGTGAACCACAAAACCAAAAGAATGACACCATCAGAAATGTCCACCATGTTTGCTGGTGGTGCCTCCTTGTATGGTGGCATCTTCTCCTGCAGGTTCCTGAAACACTCCTTCCTTTTCCGGTCATGATCTAGTTAAGCATTTATCCATCCCAGTGCTGCCTCCAATGTCAAAAAAAAGACACACATTTGATGGACAGAATGCAGAACAAATCAAAACATTCACCCCCAGTGAAGAGATCTGGGATAAATCCATCATTCTTTTGCTCACCATGCCACTCCAGTTTAGACCTGGCCATACGCAAATCAGTCTTGACCCTGTGCCTCATGGGAACATTCCAGCCCGAATTGCCAAGCCAGGTCCGCCCTGGACCAGAAACAAGCATCCTAGGACCAGTTTCGGGGTTTCACCCCTCTTCAGCCAGGATAGCTTGATACCAGTGGCACAGTGAGCCCAGGACCCACGTCCCATTGGGCGCAGGGTCAAGACTGATTTGCATATGGCTGGTTCCAAACTGAAATGGCATGGTGAGCAAAAAAAGATGGATTTAGGCCCAAATCTCTGTACTGGGGTGAATGTATGACAATGTTCTGCATTCTGTTCATCAATTGTTCTTTTTGCATTTGTCACCCGAGTGGGACGGGTATGCCCAGACGTGGGTCCCTTGCTCTCCATGCCACTGGAATCAGTCTAGTTGATAAATTGGCTCAGGCAAAGAAATTGACATATGCAGAAGGACGTGGTCAGTTAAGGAGAGTGGATTAGTAGCTACTTGAGACTTATAGAACAACTCAGGCTCATGGGGCAGAAGCAGTTCTGACTTCTTAATCCACACTGCCACCAAGAAATCTAACAGGTGATGTTCATACTTATTTGTTCCTAAAATACCTCGTAGCAGGTCTCTCAAGGTTGGTTCTTTGCTGTTGCTTTCCATGCCTTCAGTTCTGGGTCTATCCAGACCAAACTATAAGATCCTAAATATTTACTGACTCAGACCCAATTTCATAAACAATGTGTAGGAAGAGTCCAACGTGTGGGAGTTGAGGGTACTACAATAGATTTATTGAATCTATGCTGGTCCCACGATGTCCCAATCGAGGGATGCAATAAACTTTGTTTTCTCACACTGTGCAAGAAAATGAAGGATTCTTAAATGCGGCCTTAAAAAGTCAGTGAAGAGAAAATGAAGACATTGTCAATGGGTCAATATAGAGGGTGTGTTCAAGGCTATGTGGAGTGAACAGAAAAAGAAAGGAGAGGTGAACCACAAAACCAAAAGAATGACACCATCAGAAATGTCCACTATGTTTGCTGGTGGTGCCTCCTTGTATGGTGGCATCTTCTCCTGCAGGTTCCTGAAACACTCCTTCCTTTTCCGGTCATGATCTAGTTAAGCATTTATCCATCCCAGTGCTGCCTCCAATGTCAAAAAAAAAGACACACATTTGATGGACAGAATGCAGAACAAATCAAAACATTCACCCCCAGTGAAGAGATCTGGGATAAATCCATCATTCTTTTGCTCACCATGCCACTCCAGTTTAGACCTGGCCATACGCAAATCAG
This sequence comes from Lissotriton helveticus, assembly GCF_964261635.1. Classification (NCBI taxonomy): domain Eukaryota; kingdom Metazoa; phylum Chordata; class Amphibia; order Caudata; family Salamandridae; genus Lissotriton; species Lissotriton helveticus. Next base: position 1,136,398,453 of record NC_136059.1, on the reverse strand, counting down.
TCTTGACCCTGTGCCTCATGGGAACATTCTAGCCCGAATTGCCAAGCCAGGTCCGCCCTGGACCAGAAACAAGCATCCTAGGACCGGTTTCGGGGTTTCACCCCATTTCAGCCAGGATAGCTTGATTCCAGTGGCACAGTGAGCCCAGGACCCACGTCCCATTGGGCGCAGGGTCAAGACTGATTTGCATATGGCTGGGTCCAAACTGGAATGGCATGGTGAGCAAAAAAAGATGGATTTAGGCCCAAATCTCTGTACTGGGGTGAATGTATGACAATGTTCTGCATTCTGTTCATCAATTGTTCTTTTTGCATTTGTCACCCGAGTGGGACGGGTATGCCCAGACGTGGGTCCCTTGCTCTCCATGCCACTGGAATCAAGCTATCTACATTCTGTCCATCAATTGTTCTTTTTCCAATGTCAAAGGAGCTGTCATGTTGCCTGCCACAGAATGACAAGTCAGGTTCCTTCGACTGATTTCCAGTACCAATCCTAAAGCCCTGTTGAGACAGGAAAGGTAAGACTTGGACCCTTCCTGCCATAGCCCTTTTTACTATCCATTACTGCTAACGCAATTCTCAGTTTCCTATTTCATTTGTCTTATTGGACTTCACATTCCTCATTCTCAATTATTTTCCATTATTAGATGTTTTGTCATCCACTCTGCCCATAACTCTAAAGGCAGTTGAGACTGAGAGGATTCTCAAATAAACCTTTTCATTTACATCTATTTTAGTAGAAAACTGGTAATCTCAAAATAATAAAAGTCCTGGATGCAGAAACTACCTAACACTGGCTTCTACACTTTGTTGCATCTTTTTATTCTCTTACCAACATGCCTTGTCCTTTAATTGAACTCTCTGATAAAGAAAATATATCTTTACTCTCTCTCTCTTTTTTTTCAGGAGGTGCTTTCCCATATCTGACAACTCTTTTGGATGGTGTGTGCCATGAATATCGAACCCACAATATTGGTGGGACAGAATATAGAGGAGAAAATATTGAAAACAAATAATGACAGATAATTAGAGGTTTAACCCATAACTCCGCAGAAATGTATCAACGTGGTACATACATCTTCAAGGCACACAGATGTGGAGAAGGGAATAGTAAATCAATACTTTCCTATATGTACTTAACTTTTCAAATGTTGTCCCTCGATATTCTGACTACGATATTCTTGTACCATGATATTGTTGGTGTCGAGATTTAATAGTACAACCCTCTTGGGTGACTCTCTAGGAGGTGAGGAGAAAGACTGATACAACAATAATAACCAATAGATTGAAGAACTGGAAAAATATTCAAAACAAATAAAAGGTCTCCGCTTTTTAATACCAATATGTATTGGGATGGAGACACAGACCTTATCCGCCTCAGATTCACTTTCCCTACTGGTATGAAAGGAGCAATACAGCTTTACAACTCATGTTGTATAAAGGCAGAGGTAGTCCTCTATATAGGTCTCTAAGCCATCTCCACATTTGCATTCCACTTACTATTCTAACCTACTGAGATTTCAATCCTCTGCCTCAGTCTCTTCCCACATGTTGGTGTAAAGGTATCTAATTAGTATTTGCCTTTTGGCCTCTGGCTATCCACCCTATACTATGTTGGGCCTTTTCCACCTTGACTCTGACTCTCCACTAAGACAATCTGGCATGCTGAGTATCTTTCTACATTTCCTTTATGGAGTATCTGGGATCTCTTGTTCTCAGCATCTCACTCTGCAGCGTGGGCTATCTGGCATCTCTCCCTTCCCCAGTATCATTCAACCTACAGGAACACAGGCTATCTGTCAAACATTTACCTTCACTGTTTCATCCTGTGTCTGCAGTCACATCCTATCTGAGCCTTATTCTCATCTGTAGACTATCTGGAGTGTACGCCTCTCCAAGTCTCATTCACATTGTGGGTTTACAAGGTGTCCGGCTAGGCTTTGCCTTGTGGATTTTGAGTGTCTTGAGGGACAAGCTCCTTTCCAGGCTTCCACACTGGCCAAAGTTAATGAGAATACATGTCCCTTCTGGGTTTCTACACTAGCCAAAGGGCCTGGGAACACACACTTTCTCCCAGAATCCCACTTTAACCACAGGGCTGTGGGACAGCCCTCAAATTAAGCCCAGCACAGATAAGTACCCTTTTTAATTCGCTTACTAATGCTTGCCTCAGAGTAACTAAGAGAGGATGTATTCCTCTAGCTAGTGTGCCATGTATCTGTACACTGATAGCAAAGGCAACACTCTCTACTCCATTCATATTAATGTCACACTTGTGTGTGTCCTGGCTGGCTTCATACAGGCTGGTATTGACTGTTCCTCCCTGGGAGCAGCTGATTTGGGAGTTGATTCTTGGTTTTCTGGGTAGTATAAAAGTGTAAAGTTCACCATTAGCAGTCCTCTGTTCTATTTGGGTGACTGCTATGCTCATGTCCAGGCCTTGACATAATAACAATAATAATAATAATAATAATAATAATAATAATAATAATAATAATAATAAATAATTTATAGAGCACCTAGTTACGCCATTGGGAGTGTCCCTGCACAAGGAATGCATACACCACAAGGGCCCAATACACAGGAAGATGACCTAACCTAGAATTGCCACGTCTTGAGTTTCTTTCAGAAGACTGCTTCTGAGCATTCCTGTCTCAAACCAAGGGGAAGGGAATTCCAGAGTTTAGAGGCCAGGGAGCTAAAGGAGCGACCTCCAAATTGAGCTCTTTCCGCCCTCGGGACCACTGTGAGCTCCACTTCTGCAGATCTCAGCATTTGCTGGGTCGATAAGGCTTGCCTAGCAAGTGTAGATAGCGGGGTCCTTTATCATTCAAAATTTTGTGACAAGAGCATAAGGCTTTAAAAGACACTCTCTCATTAGGAGCCAGTGAAGTTTAGCAAGAGCTGGACTCAGAGGAGATTATCTAGGGATGTTCAATAGCAAGCGTGCTGCGGCGTCCTGCACCCTCTGGAGCATCCTTACTCGACCTTGAATGGCACCAAGATATAGCACATTGCAGTACTCCAGTCTGGAAGTGATCAGAGACTGCACTACTGTTTTTTGGCGGCTTCTGGGACACAACTAAACGGGTGGCAGCAGATCAGTAGTTACGGTTACAGTCCTTTTGTTTTCTGCACCACAAGCTGAGGAGGTACCTTTTGGCTCTCCCTAGTAAAGCTATGTAGGGTTGTTTCCTCACATTTATCACGTGTAGATTGTTGTGGAGTGCCTGAGAGTTTGGAGGTACTTCAGGCTGGGAGTCGTCCGGTTTATGTGCTTCGCCCAGAAAACTGGTTGCCATGTACATCTTCGTGGGCCTTGAGACAGCATTGTCACCTGCTCTGCTAAATTTACCTCCACTGCTTATTCCTCTCCCTCCTGCCCCTTCCTGCCGAGACCATTGTAGCCAGGCTGTATATCTAAAGGGAAAGACTCTTTATAATCCCTGGATCAGATACACTTAAACAGGTCCGCTTGTGGCTTGTAAAGAAGCAACACCATAACAAAGGTTGTGGGCAAAGGCATGGACGCCCCTATCACCTCAACAAAAGAGCAATGTCTACTCCTAACCCTCGCCCTTAATGGTCATTTCTAGCATAAGAGAGTCGTCACCACACAACAGTCCCCACCTGGCTGGAGGTCTGACTGGGAGAATTCCAGTTATGAGATTGTTTCCACCACCATGGATCAGAGTCATGGAGAGCAACATTGGATTTTGCTACTTAGAAACTCAGATGAATCGGAAGGATGCACACAAACCCATTTGGTTCCACCTGACGTTTTTCTAATTTAAAAGCACCCGAGTGATAGGTTAGCTAATCTCATCTGCCCCTGTCGGTCAGGAGTGAATTTTCACCCTTCATTTTAAGCCGAGCCTCTATCCCAGAGGAGTAAGTACTGACCATTCAGTTACTTTGGCTTCCTACTATAAAGGAGGCACCAGAATCAAAGAACTGATGACAAATGATTGCTGTTAGGTGTGATATTTAGACTAACTTGTTTGCTAAGATCCTACTTTAAATCGGGTGCAGTACAGGCTGAGCTGTTACAGACATTGTCCAAAGGACCACTGCCTCAGAGAGAAGTTGAGTGAGACCAGTGACATGTTTCCCAGCCTGCAATCAAAACATTCATCACTGAAAGAATACTACTTCCTGCTTTCTTGAGAATGAGAAATATAGGAAATATATCCAATTGTACCCATTTGCAAGAAGTGAGAGTAAAAAGCTCAAGCAGCCTCTGTGGTGGACCGCTGTTGCCATGCAAGTTGCCAGAGGAGCTCTTGCTCCACATGTGGCCACTCACCCCTGCTTGTCTGACCACACGTGTTCCATGTGTTCATAGTGAGTGGAACATTTGTCTTGTCTGCCCTGGCCTCACCACAGAACACTGTGCAGCTGTCAATGTGGCACAGTTGGGGATCCCACAGCACAGCCACACCTCCAATGAGAAACAGTAAGATTTGTACAAAACACCAAATGAGAACTTTTTGACTTTCCAACACAGATCAGGCATGGCACCTGGACCACGTTTTAAGAATGCCTCTTAGTTTTACACAAATGCTTCAAGTACACACTTTTCCATGCCCACTGTGAGGCACTAGATTGTCCACCTTAATCCATGTGTACATATTTAAATTACTGCAAGGGGATATAAAACTAGGGCACTTTAGTGCACTTTTCTAAGTGAACTAAAATCAAACTAATTTTTTATAAAATTGTAAGATTGCCTGGACAGTCAAGGTAGTGTTTATCATTCAACTGTTATCTATTGCCAAGTCTGTACGACCACACCACTCTCCGACAGTAAGCCTTGTTTACCCACCTTTCCTACTCCTGAGAGCCAAATCCTAAAGAAGTGCACACTCGTAACTGAGGTATCCAGGCCACAGAAATCTGGCCTGAAAAAAATACATTAACTCCATGATGCGAGCAAGGCACTATTGTCAGCAAACTATTTAGTTTTATCTCCTCCCCAACACATACACACACACAACTGTAAAGTGTTTTATTGTCTGTAATTCAGTTTGCCCAATATATGTGAGCAAAAATACATTGAGGGTAGATGCATATTGAGAACAATAACTATGTTAGTGGTCTAGAGGTCATTTTTCTTTTTATATAGCTATCACAGCTAAAGAAGAGTGGTTCAGAATAAAGAATTTGACCATAACCTGATAGAAAATCCATCTAAACACAACAACATTGGGGACCAGTAAGTACATTTTATTGTGTGTGGTTAATTAAAACCTTTACAATGTTGATACAAAAAACTATTCGAAATAGCATTGACTAAAAATACATTGACATTCTGTGGTGTCCTTTTTCTTTAAAAAACAAATTTACATTGTCAATGTTCTGAGCCTTTAGTTGCACTTCGGCCTTTGGTATTGTGCCGTTGGTCGCCATTTTTTCAGTTTTCGATATTAAGAGGCTCGCCTTCTGGAGAAATCTGGTGGCCCTACAAGCTGTCTGCAGGTGTTGACTGTTCAATGCTAACATGACAGCAGGCCGACATGTTCTGATTTGAAGAGAACGAAATATATGAAATAGATAATAGCGTCTCAGGTTGGTCAGGGATGAGCAAATGCACAGTATATGGATCAAGAATTCTTCTGTTTGGCCACAAAGTCTGCAAAGTGATGTCGGCCATGTTTGCTTCCATGCAGGGATCTGATCTTTTGAAATGTAAGTTCCCAGCCGTATTCGTAGAAGCATTTGTTGGACGGATGCAGTTATGTGGTTGACTAGGTATGGTTGCGGGGCACATCTCTCGTATGTGGCCAGTACCATCCAGCCATGTTTTTCTTTGCTAGTGCGGCTTTATCTGCAATCCAGGAATTGTGTTTTGCCGCACCATTGGCTACTTTTTTTAAGGCCGCGAAGGTGTAATTGGTGTTCCATGCCTCTTGCATGTTGAGCTTTGCCGATGCTTCTTCAAGTACTGTTTTCCATGCATTTTATGCTTTTGGTTGCTTATTTATTTCAATCCAACAGAGACCCATCAATGTGTCCTCTTGTGCTGCTCTTAATTTCCAGCACATTTTTAGGGTGGCCGCTTGTCTGACTGGGTGCTGATTTAATAACCCAAATTCAAGACGTACTTGCGCTTGTGAAACGAAGTTCGGAATCTGAAAGATGTATTTAAACAGCTCTGACTGTTGTAAATTCAGGAAGTATGCATCTTTGCCTCTGAATAGATCGGAACCGTACGTAAGTGATGGTAGAAACTTTGCCGCGATCACCTTCAGCAGATGTAAATTGGATGGACATTTCAATTTTGTTTTTAATAAGTTTAAAGCAAACCGTAGTTTGTTGGACTGAGCTTTTCTGTGCAGTAAATGATCTTTTAGTGTCCACCTTGAGTCGACCACTACTCCCAGATACTTGTAAGAGAGGCTTTGCTCTATAAGGTTGCCTGCAATATGCCACTTGAAAGATTGCCGCCCTGTCCGTGATGCAAAACAGTTTTATTGTAATTGAATAGCAACCCATGCACGCTGATGTATTCATGCAACCTTGTGATGGAACGTTGTAGCCCCAAAGGGGTCTGGCTGCAGAGTACGATATCATCTGCATACTGCATGCTTCTTATTTTGAGGTTGGCTAACTTTGGGGGGTCACTTTGTATCTCCGAAATACACTTGTCGAGGTCCGCGGTGAAGATGTTGAAGACGGTGGGGGCCAATACACATCCCTGCTTGAGGCCGATGTGGGTGGGTATTTTCGCTGTTGTTCTGTCACCATTGCCTAGTTTTATCTTGACCCAGGTGGATGTGTATAGATTTATGATGGCCCGCAACAGCTTTGATGGTATACCCCAGTTAGCCATCTTCTGCCATAGGATCTCCCTTGGGACTGTGTCGAACGCTGCTTTTAGATCCACAAAGCAGGTGTACAATTTTGTTGACTTTTCCTTGGCTCTGTCCACAAGAAGATTTAGCGCGAGCAAGTTGCATGACGTGTCAGTTCCAGGCCTGAACCCCGTCTGGGTGATTGGAAGAATCTTATTCGAGCTGACCCAGTCTTCCAGTGCTCTCAGGAGATTTGATGCGTATGTTTTGGCCTCTACGTCGATGAGAGCGATCAGCCTGTTGTGGAAAAGTAAATTTTGTCATGTTCTGTGTCCCTACGAGTCATCCATCATATGTTATGTGTGCATGACCAATATGCATATGTTATTCCCCATGTCCGATTCAAGACGCAATTATAGTTGTGTCCACCTCTGATATGCCATTTCCTAGTCCTCATGAGTAATATGAGTGTCAGGCCTATGTAAAGTTATGTTGCCACGTTTCTTAGTGTGCACGTTATTTCATTATAAAGTCCCCGTTTCTAGGCCTCAACAGGGCCCGGACATCAGATTCAGCCCCTGTCTCCTGAAGCCTCGCTGAGGAGCGACACAGCCCCCACCTGTATCCTCGACCCTTCACTTACTTCCTGCCTCGCAGTGCCCGGTGCAGCTTGGCTCTGCCTCCGAGTCTGCCAAGACTATGTTATGATTCCAGCTATCAGTTTAGTCCTCCTTCTCTGCATTCCTAAGCTACTGAACTGCATCAATAGTTTCCGTCATTGTCTAGCCTATTCGGCTCCATGTAAGAGAAATACTGGATTTAATGGTCATTTAATATTCTTCATCACGTACTACATGTAGAATAAATGCATGCTCTAGCCTTAGAGTCAGTTAGCTTCTCCCCTCATGACTTCTAGTTTATATCAACATGTTCCCTAAACATTAGATACCAGATAGGGTCTAGGTACATGTCGCTCCGACCCTCCAGACTTTAGTCTCTGCTCCTAGCACAGAGTTCATAGCCCCCAGCTTCTCCTAGTAACACGTCATTGTCAGTTTGCGCGCACCATTAGGTTAGAGGTCCCGGCTCCTTAGGTAGCCCCCTCCAATGTTCCCGCCCATTTCATGACATATTCTATTACGTTTGCATCACATGTCTATGTATACGCCCTGTTACACCTCCTTTGTACCGTTATCTTTCGCGACTGCTACACGTCACACCTACTGCTCCACCCACTGCTACGCCCATTGCAATGTAATGCTATGTGTTTGCGTTATGTATATATGCTCATGTAATGTTATTAAATGTTAGAGCTAGCCATTCCAGATCCGGTCCCCGGCAGCTGCCGGGCCATGCTAGTCCTTGCCATTCTGTTCCTATGCAGGTTATCCTGTCCCTGTCCTTTATACTGTAATAAACCTGCAAAACTCCCACTACCTCGAATCTTGACTCTTATTTTATTGAGCTATCTGTTATTCATTCATTCATTCAAAAATAGATCCGGTATTATTTATTTATATACCACATAATGGCGCCCGAACAGGGACTTGACCTTTCCCCACGCGTCGGTGAAGCCACGCCGACCCCCTGACCCTCTGCAGTCGTGACGGAACTCTTCTGCGCAGTGGCAGATATTTCTGCTCAAGTATCCCTCAGGCCCACGGAGGAGACGGAGGAGGCGGTCCAGCATCCAGACGAGACGGTGGAGGAACGCGGCGAGTCCCGACCAGAGCCCAAGCCAAGAGTCCAAGGTCCGAGGTATCCGGAGGTCCACCCGTAACACAGTCCCACAAACGAAGTGTTCACTTCGGTGGATACGGGTCCTGACGTGTCTCATTAAGAGACCGGTAAGTTTCGTACTGTTTCAGCAGTGCATCTAGTTCCTGTTCTAGTCAGTTCTGTTCTCGAGAAAATTCATGTATTCTGTGTTCCGTATTCCCGGTAGTATTCTGTTCGAACTGTTATTTTAAATGTTTTTCATGTATTTCAATGTCGTGGTATGAATGGGGTATAAGTATCGTGTTTATTGTGTATTGTATTGTGTCTAGATTACAGTTCAGTCATGCCCATATTTTCCAAGTTACGTCAGTTAAAAACTAGAAAGGGTCTGCTGGAAGCAGCAGTTCCCGTCCCGCCTAGGGACAGTCCAGGTCACTTTATGTATCAGAAACATGGCATAAGTGCCATATTGTATCTAGATTTATGGGTAGAGTATACCAAACAGTTAGAAGAAAAGTATAGATGGCCCGTATCGGGTACATGGGATGCCGAATGCATCATGCGAGTAGAAGAAGCATTATGGAAAAAGAAAGCCAGACAGTCACAGAAAGATGCCATCGAGTTATGGCGCAAAGAAGCTCATAAAAGAACTGAAAAAGAAATCAGAAAGTCAGAATTAAGTAGAGAATCCTTAGAGCGAGCCCAAGAAAAAGAATTAATCGAGATAGGTGAACAAGTCAAAGCCGAACAGTCAGACAGACAGAGGCATGCCCTTATTAAGGGTATGTATCCTCTTCTTGCCGAGGGCTTGCCAAAAGCGACCCCGGAGGCATCCAGTAATTTTCCGCCACCATTAGTTCCGACCAAGCTACGTCACAAGCCTACCGCAGCTGATATTTTTATTTCGTCCTATCTGGACGACACAGTCCCAGAATATGCAAATCCTGTCCGCACTCCGCCCGTCCCTGTAAACCAGGTAATTCCTGCTCCCCCAGATACCGGGGTGCCCTTAACAGCCCCCCCGGGTCAGCCCGCCATACAAGTCCAGCCCACGTTACAATTACCCACCCTGCCAGGACGAAAAGCATCAGTTGATGATTCTAGTTTAGTGGCCGCAGGAGGAAGTCTTCCTCAAACCCCGCCGCCACACAAGCGTTTATCAGCACTCGAATTACATGCTCAAGCATCACAGCGTACTCCTAAGAATAATAAGTCTGTTGCAGAGATCAGGCAAACCCTTGGTGAATGTGTTTATGACCCAGTTCCAGGCGAGTTTAATATGGTTTTATATTCCGTACGCGTAAGGAGAGTGACCGAGTATCTAGTCACCCTACCAAATATGAAAGAAGATCTAGACAGGATATATCGTTTCATCCGTACAGGGGATGACCCACAAAGTATTAGTGATGCCATGTCTCAAAGGAAAGCCGAGATTCAGCGCATGATATTAAAGTTCTTAATTAACTGTCTAATAAGAGAACAAGATTACCCGTCTAAAGACCCGGAAGAAATGAAAATTCTAACAAAGTGGAGTGATAATATAGCTGAGGGTAAGCACAATACCATTAGTGCCATGGAAAGTATGTATAAGAAAATCCGTAGAGAGATAATAAAGATACACGAACAGCGTAAAGCAGCACAAGTAAGCGAGAAAGAAAGTACCTCTGATCCTGAAGAGGAAGACGATGAGAATACCGCCAGAATAGCGTATGTAGGAAAACCTAGATTTCCAGATCGCCATTTACGCCTAGAACACAAGTCCATTTTCCATCATTCAGCACCAGAACAAGGTTCCCTGGAACAAGTATTCCAAGCTACCGATCACATTCTGAAATCACGAATCGGTTACAGTGAATTAAGTACCATGCATGAACAAGAACTAGTCCGATCAGCAGTCCGATGGATTACTGATTCTACCACTTTTCCAGACGAAATAGTGGCACAAATGTTTCTGAAAATGCCCCCAGCCGAGCAGCGACTGGTGGGTATGTATATGATTCAGCACCTCATTACTCTGTATGAGGGTCAACATTCTGATCCAGGCCCGTTACATGATATCCTGAACGAGTTACTCCAGTACAGATGGAGAGGTCTAGGTACCGATTTAATTAGTGTGATTCTAGAACAGCGCCACAAATATAGAACATTTTTGAACCCGCATTTTGTCCATGTCTCACCCCCAGAAAGTAAATCATTTTACATAGATAGACAGAATCCATTACGAGAAGTCCACCCAGTCAGAGGAGCGGGTGGCGAAATGCAGCGAGTGTTTGTATACACTCCGATCACAAAGATGGAACTTCTAGAGATGAAGAAATTAATTCCCTGTCATGACAAAGATCCAGCAGGGTTCCATAGAGAATTAAAGGACATGCTCCGTATGGGAGAATACACGTACCCGGATATAATTAAAATGTTAAAGGTTCTGTTGCCCGCAGGGGTGTATGAAAAGCTCAAAGAGAAAGAATGGGAGGTGGGAGAGAAAAAGATAGATTGGGCAGTCCTAGAAGCAGAAGATAAGATACGTGTACCAGGTACTGGTCTCGGAGATAAATGTAAAGAATTACCAGAATTATTGATTCAAGTTTTACCCAGATTATTAACAACGAAAAAGGAAGACTGGGATGCAATCTCAGCCTGTAAACAGAAACAAGATGAAGATATTAGTGATTTTTATTCTAGGTTTGAAAAATGTTTCAGTATTAACAGTGGCCTCAAGACAAGCAGTGAGTCATATCCTCACCTTTTTGTTACTAAATTAGTCGAGAATTCAAGTCCACAAGTTAAAAACCGAGTTCTGAAAGTCGAAAGTACCTGGCAAGCTAATACCCCGTCTCAGATGCTCCAGATGCTCCAGTATCACCAGAATAGAATCAGAGAAGAACAAGAACACGAAAGAAAACGTATGAAAGATACGAAAATGAAAGTACTAGTTGCACAATCTGTTCCTCAAGACAGTCAAAAGAGGGGTCCAAATCAAGCCAGTCATCCTGCAGCACCCGTTAAAGGGAACTGCAATTATTGTAAACAGCCAGGTCATTTCATAAACGAGTGTACAGTTCTGAAGCACAACATAGCTACTGGTAAGACTAAAGAAAGACCACGTCCGCCTAGACAAGAACAGGTTTCACAGATTCCTCAGTCACAGAATGCACCACAGACAGTTACAGCATCGCAGCCTATTGCTGCAACACAGCACGTTACATCGCAGATGTACCAGTATGCACAGTCTGAGTATCCAGAGTACCAGCAGTATTCATGAAACAGCCTAGAGAGGGAGGTAGGCTTGCCTCTCATCGAGATACCTGTAGATCAAGAAGGTCCCTATGTTCACAGTCAAGTATTAGGGAAAGACAGAAAGTTTTTGATTGATACAGGGGCAAGTAGGACCACAATTAGTCACGCCGAAGTTCCAGGGGCTCCGCTCTCAGGCTCAAGAAATGTTTCCCTTGGATTTTCAGGAAAACCTATCGTAAATGAGATTTCAAAGCCAGTCACTCTAGAAGTAGGTCCATTGTCCCGTACTACTGATCTGTTACTTACTAAGTCATGTCCAGAAAATCTATTAGGCATTAAAACACTGAAAGAGTTAGGTGCAGTTATATGCTGTTCCCCAGAGGGAATACGATTGTTCCTACGTGACTTTAAGGGTCACTATGTATTACGAGATTTTGATTCAAGACTGTCTAATGTTCCACAGCATTTATGGGCGCAAGGTCCAACTGATGTAGGTTATATGCAAATCACACCCTATCGTGTGACTCTCAAACCAGGTGTAGTGTTACCACGAATCAGACAGTATAGATTGCCACCTGAGGCTGTAGCAGCCTTATCCAAAATTATAGACGAGCTCATGGCTCAAGGAGTAGTTGTAGAAACTGACTCCAATGTATGTAACTCTCCGATCATTCCAGTCATGAAACGTACTGATCCAAATGCACCCCCAGTATATCGATTAGTGATCGACCTACGAGAGCTTAATAAATGTATTATTCCGCAGTACCCAGTTGTCCCAGATATCTCTTCCCTATTGACAGCCATTGATTCCGAAGCCATGTTCTTTACTGTAATCGATCTTAAGAATGCATTTTTTAGTGTTCCGATTCATCCAGACAGCCAGTTTCTTTTCGGATTTTGTTTAAATGGAAGGAGCTATATGTTTACACGAGCTCCTCAAGGTTTCACAGAAAGCCCTAGTATTTACAGCCAAGCACTTAAGAGACAACTTGACAACATTCATATGCCAACTGACACTGCCCTGCTCCAGTATGTCGATGATCTACTGATCACAGCCCGTTCTGAACGTGACTGCGAGCGAGCGTCATAGACGGTTCTGTATTTCCTAGCCGAGATGGGGCACAAGGTGTCCCCTTCGAAGCTTCAATTCTGTGTCCAGCAAGTGGTCTACTTAGGACACTTACTGTCCAAGAGGGGTAGGCAGTTGACACCAGACCGTATCCAGTTGATAGCGAGTCTTCCTCAGCCCAGAACCCAGAAGGAGGTACGTGCTTTTATTGGCCTTACTTCTTATTGTAGACAATGGATTCCACAGTATGCATTTCTAGCCAAGCCACTGATACAGTTAACGACACAGGAGGCAGCCGCAATGACTGTCCTCCCTTGGACATCTGAACATACACTTAGTTTCAACGAGTTAAAGAAAGCTTTATGTCAAGCTCCAGTCCTAGCTACACCGAACTACAGTAAGCCTTTTACACTTTTCATCACTGAACGCGAAGGTACAGCATTATCTGTTCTCACACAAGATCAAGCAGGACAGTACAAGCCGTGTGCTTACTTTTCTAGCACACTAGATCCAGTCGCCCAGGCTCTGCCTGCGTGCCTCAAGTCAGTTGCAGCCACAGCACTAGCTATCAGACAAAGTGATTCCATAGTTCTAGGACACTCCTTGACAGTATACGTTCCACACTCCGTGGAAGTTCTTTTAAACCGAACACAAACTCAGCACTTGACAATTGCACGTTTAACAGGTTATGAATTGACACTGTTTCAGCCACACATAGAAATCAGACGCTGCAACGTCCTGAATCCTGCTACACTGTTACCATCAGTTAATCCAAATTCTGCCACACACAACTGTGTGGAAGTAG